>NC_139346.1:71107392-71707392 GCF_055883805.1 Amblyomma maculatum
ATTCCAGCAAGCAACACGCCACACGTTCGATGCTTGAAAGCGGTACAAAAGCGCTTCTAGTGAATGCGGTGTTGCCTTAGTTCGATGCTTGAAAGCGGTACAAAAGCGCTTCTAGTGAATGCGGTGTTGCCTTAGAAACATGCCGTAGAACGTTATACTGCAGTGTATATCGGTAATTATGAGCATGTTACTTACAGAAGTCGCAGTTACGCGAGTAGCGAAGTACGTTTCCGCTACATTTCTTCTGCCCTCTGCGCACATGCAGAGCCATCTTGCGGCAAACACAGAAGAACCCCTCCTCGCAATGTGCGGCGCTGCCCCGACACGTGGCGCGCTACTCGCCCCTGACGTTTTGCCGTGCACCCTCACAGGTTGTAGAATCAAGCGTCTTTCCTTTAGATCACTATCTTCGCTCACCCGCTTCTCCCCGTCGGGCCGCGCGGGTACCGGTGCGAGGATGCCCCAATACCCTTGCGTTTAGTACGTTTTCTCGACGAGGTGCAATAACGCTATCGCGTTCCACTCTTGAAGGCGAAGCTTAAGCGTCCTGCAAATTTTTTAACTGATTTATTTACAGGAAGAAAAAAGCGCGGTAACTGTCTCACTTGTTTTCTGTGGACACCGCAACCACACAGTAAGGGCAGGGAGGAAGGGGGAGTGAAAGTGGAAAGAGAGAAAGAGGAGCCGTAGTGGAGGGCTACGGAGTAATTTCGACCACCTGGGGATCTTTAACATGCGCTGACATCGTACAGCACTTCGCCACTGTACGATGTCAGCGCATGTCACTTCGTTTCGCCTCAATCGAAACGCCACTTCGGACGCCACTTCGTTTCGCCTCCATCGAAACGCAGCCGCCGAGGTCGGGTTCAAACCCGGGTACTCCGGCACAGTAATCGGGCGTCTTACCACTGCACCACCCCGGCGGGGCGGACAGGAAAGAAAGTACAGAAGAAGAATAAAGAAGAGGGAGAGGAAGACGCGCGCCGTAACAGCCATCGTCCAGTACCTAGGTAGTGGCGGGTGCAATAACTACCTACAACAGATAAACCTTCGGTGGCTGGCTAGCCCCCGCCTCAAGCGGCGTTCACCTACCGTCCCAGCCCCGTAGGGCCAGGAATAGCCATCCTTCCGCCTACTTCGCTAAGCGTTTCTAACCTGGACACGCTGTGAATCTCCGTAGAGCATCGTATAGGCCACCCAGCCCCACCGGGGCGGTGAGTGGTAAGACGCCCGACTACTGTGCCGGAATACCCGGGTTGGAACCCGACCTCGGCGGCTTGCTTCGATGAAGGCAAAACGGAGTGGCGTCCGTGTGCTGTGCGATGTCAGTGCACGCTAAAGAACCCCAAATGGTCGAAATTTCCGGAGTCCTCCCTTACGGCGTCTCTCATATCCTTGGTCGCTTTGGGATGTTAATCTAACAAACCAACCAACCAACCATTTCCTCTTCTGTTGTACTGGCTGTAGGAAGAATATAAAGAAAACGCACAGGCCTGCCATGGTTGTTGTTGCAGCCGTACGAAGGAGGAAAAGAAAATGCAAGGGTCTGCTACTGGCTTTGTAGCTGAGCCACCTCCGCTGCCTCGTGCAGGCAGAAGAGAAAATAAAGAAAGAAAAGGAAGAGCGAAAGAAAGACGTGCGCCGCAACAACAGCCAGCCGTCCACCACCGAAGCGGTGGCGGGTGCAATGACGGCCTGCAGCAGATAAAAAATTTGGAGGACGCTTAAGCTTCGCCTTCAAGAGTGGAACGCGATAGCATTATTGCACCTCGTTCGCACCGCCCACTAATTCGCTCGGTATGCTCTTGCGTCACACAAAGACATAGTTTTCATACTCAACACTTCTAAGTGCACTTTTTGCGCCGCTTCCATCACACGCGTCTCAAGAGCGAGCGCGCAAGGCCCTGCAATTCAACACCCGTCGACCCATCAAGGAGTGTAAGACAATGCGCTACGGCGCAGCAGTGACTGATGAGGCGCCCCACGTAGGACTTTGTACTCACGAATCACCCTGTGAGCGCCGAGCAACGCAGCGTTCGGCGCGGCACCGAAACGTGCGCCTGAGCAAGCGAAACGAACCAAAGAACTCGGTGTCTCGGAGGGAGAAAGCCGGGCAGCGACGCGCCATGAAGGCGGACGCGATCATGGGGCTGACGCCTTGATGGGATTGTCCTCTATCTCGCTTGGGAGCACCACGCAGAAGCATGATTCCTCGGAAGCAGTCCGGCACACATCGCAGGGGACGCTTTCCCAGCAGAAGCGCTACAGCGCAGCGATCACGTCAGAGGTGTCCGGCATCAGACGCTGCTCCTAGCAATCGCGCTGTGAGCGGAAAGAGGAGCCGCATCGCCTAAACACCACTGTTCGAGTGACGCACGCTGGATGTTGGAAGGGGAGAGAGCGAGAAAACTTAATAAACACAAGGGTATTGGGGCATCCTCGCACTGGTACCCGCGCGGCCCGAACGGGAGAAGCGGGTGAGCGAAGATAGTGATCTAAAGAAAGGAAAGACGCTTGATTCTACAACCCGTGAGGGTGCACGGCGAAACGTCAGGGGCGAGTGGCGCGCCACGTGTCGGGGCAGCGCCGCACATTGCGAGGAGTGGCTCTTCTGTGTTTGCCGCAAGATGGCTCTGCGTGTGCGCACAGCGCAGAAGAAATGTAGCGGAAACGTACTTCGCTACTCGTCTAACTGCGACTTCTGTAAGTAACATGCTCATAGTTACCGATATACACCGCAGTATAACGTTCTACGGCACGTTTCTAAGGCGACACCGCATTCACTAGAAGCGCTTTTGTACCGCTTTTAAGCATCAAACTCGTGGCTGAGTGGTAGCGTCTCCGTCTCACACTCCGCAGACCCTGATTCGATTCCCACCCAGCCCATCTTGGAAGTTGCTTTTTATTTATGAAGTGCATGCCGGGATTTATCGCTCACGGCCAACGCCGCCGACGCCGACGAAACCGGCTTTTCTGCGACACGAGCTCCTTAACGCTATCGCGCTAGCCTGCCAGCGAATTTTAACGCTATCGCGTTAAAATTCGCTGGCAGGCTAGCACCCGCCTCAAGCGGCGGTGACCTACTTGCCCCAGCCCCGTCATGGGAGTCACCTGCGGCGTGGAATATGTGTCCGCGGTGAATGCTCCGTCGGTGTGGTGCAGTGGTAAGACGCCCGGCCACTGTGCCGGCGTACCGGGGTTCGGTTCCGACCTCGGCGGCTGCGGTTCGATGGAAGCGAAACGGAGGCGTCACTGTGCTGTGCAATGTAATGTCGGCGCTCATTAGAGATCCCCATGTGGTCGAAATTACTCCGAAGCCCTCCACTATGGCTCCTCTTCTCTTTCGCCCCGCTGGTGTAGCGCAGTGGTTACGATACTCCACTGCTGTTTTCAAGGACGCGGGATTGAATCCTTACCTCGGAGGCCGCTTTTCTATGGAGGCAAAAAGCAAGGTGCCCGTGTGCTGTGGGATGTCAGTGCACGTTAAATAACCCCAGGTGGTCGAAATTTCCAGAGTCCTCCATGGTTGAATTAGTCTTCCCCTCATCAGGAGTAGCATGCTAGGCTTACCACCAGGCAGACATCTCCTGTTGTCATTAAAATATATATATATATATCTCTCTCTCTCTACAGCGTCTCTCTTAGCCTGAGTCGCATTCGGACGTTAAAGCCCACACACCAACCAACCCTTTCTTCTCTTTCCGCCATCACTCCCATCACAGCTCTCCCTGTTGCTCTTCCGCAACGGCGCGGTCAGGCATTCAGGTGTCCACAGAACAAATATGAGATACTGCGCGTTCTCTTTTTGTAAATGTAAATGTAAATTGGTTCGCAGAAAGGGAAAGGCGCAGTATCTGTCACACGCTCTGTGGACACCTGAACCGCGCCGTAAGGAAAGATAGGAAGACGGGACTGAAAGTGGAAAGAGAGAAAAGAGAGCCGTAGTGAAGTGCTGTGGAGTAATTTTGACCACCTAGGGATCTTTAACCTACACTGACATCGCACAGTACACGGACACCACTTCGCTTTGCCTCTATCGAAACGAAGCCGCCCTAGTCGGGTTCGAACCCGGCAACTCAGGCACAGTAGCCGGGCGTTTTACCACTGCACCACCCCGGCGGGGCTCCTTTCCGGTGAACAAATTATATATAGACATCTGGGTCTGCTTCGATTTGCTGTGTCGAGGAAATGTCAAATGAAAGGCGCCGCATGGACACCTGGATCGGACGCCCAGCGGGATCACGTCATGACCTCTAGTGAGGGTACAGCGCGCCCCTTTACGAATACAAATGTCATTGTACACATCAAAGTTCGTCAGCGTTCAATAATTTATTTACAGTGAACGAAAGGCGCAGTACATGTCACTTGCGGAATGCTGCTATCCTCACGTTAGAAAAGGGGAATTATAGAGCGTTTCACGATCCGGAGCATGGCGCAGTGGCTGGGCTGGGGATCTAGGGTATGGAGGTCCGATTCCCAGTGGAGGCAAGGTTTAATAATTTATTTTTAGCTCTCGCTTTCGAAATCATGACACCCCTGCGGACAACCCTCTGCCAACAACGATGACGCATTAAAGGCGTTCGCCTTAAAAAGACAGTGGTTTTGCTCTTGTTACGGATAAAATGAATACACGCATCGCTCGGCCTAGCACCCGGCTCTCACAGGGGTGTGTGCTTGGAAGAGGCTGCACAAACCCCCTGTGCTCCTTCTGGAGCAAAAACGTTGCGTTACCGTGTTTCACGGGGTTCAAATCTGAAAACGAGGCTTACCCCCTTTATTTTTTACATATTTCATTATGCCCTGAGGCAAAAAACAACGTTAATAAAAAACAACGAGGCTCAAAGAGAGCATTGCAGGTGAGGCTTAAAGGAAGTACCTTTAAAAGACAAACGTAAACACCCTTTGCAGGCTGCGAGGTTTAAAACTGGGTTGGGCACACCGGAAGGAGGGGCGCAGCGGGGTTTTTTTGAGCTTCTTTCAAGCGCACACACATAGAAAAGCCGAGCGCCAGACCCGCAAACGTTTGTACTAAATTTTACCGGCGGGTGTCCGGCGGTGGGTTTCGAACTAACAACCAAGAGATGCATGGCTACGCAAAGGAAAGTTTAGGCTATGCGCTGAGCAGCATCCGGGCTCTCCTTCTCCATAGTTCGTCGATTCTGGCCGAGCGCTCTTAGCTATATGTACACCCCACACACCTCTTCTCCGCAGAGGGGTGGGTTGCTGTTGGTGTGGCTGTAGGAAGAACGAAAAGAAAATGAACGGGCCTGCTACTGGCTCTATAGCTGAGCCACCTACGCTGCCTCGTGCGGACAGAAGAGAAAATAGAGAATAAAGAAAAGAAAGAGGAAGAGAAAAATACCGAAGCGCTGGCGGGTGCAATGATGATCTACAACAGATAAAATACGGTGGCAGGCTAGCCCCCTCCGCAAGCGGCGGTGACCTACCTTTCCCAGCCTCATCAGGGCCAGAATCAGCCACCCTTCACCACCTTCAGAGGGGTGGGAGGTTGAGAAGGGTGGCTGCCTCAGTGCTCCCCTCGTGGCATAAGAAATCGAGGCCACCGGGCGAAGCAGATTTGCGAGCAAAAGAGTTATCGACGGAGCTTAGAGCTAGACTTAAACAAATTGGTTATACGAGGGCTTTGTTAAATTGTTGAACGAGTATGAGAAAGCTGTAGTGAAAGCGTGGCAAGCGAATTGAGGGTGGGATGTATTTCACTTAGTTGGATTAAAGATGGATTAAGAAGGATTAGTTTCAGCACAGTTGGACAAACAGCAAAATAACTTTGACTCGCGCAGATTAGGATCAATAATGGTGCACTGGATTGAATTACTAGTGGATTTGAGTAGATTAGGTTGAAACTATGATGGAATGCATTAAATTACAGTGCAGTACGACATATTTACTTTCATTATCATCATCATTATCGGCCTTACTATACCCACTGCAGGGCGAAGGCCTCTCGTATATTTCACTACTTAACCCGGTTCTGTGCTAGCTGCATCCACTTGAGTCCTGCGAACTTCGTAACCTCATCCGCCCACCTAACTTTCTGCCGCCCCCTGCTACGCTTTCCTTCCCTTGGAATCCAGTTTCTTACCCTCAGCGACCATCGGGTATCCTCTCTTCGCACAACATGTCCTGCCCATGTCCATTTCTTCTTCTTAATTTCCACTAGAATGTCGGTAACTTGAGTTATTTCTTTGACCCACTCTGCACGCTTCCTATCTCTTAATTTTACCCCTACCATTTTTCATTCCATAGCCCTCTGGGTTGTCCTCAAATTGAGTAGAACTCTCTCGGTTAGCCTCCACGTTTTATCCCCATAGGTGAGTACAGATAAGATGCAACTGTTGTATGCTTTTCTCTTGAGCGATACCGGTAAGCTGCTAGTCATAATCTGCGAGAGCTTGCCAAATGCGCTCCATCCCAATCTTATTCTTCTTGTTATTTCCTTTTCATGGTCCGGATCTGCGATTACTACCTGTCCTAAGTAGACATATTCGCCTACTACTTCTAGTACTTCGCTACCTAATGTAAACTGCTGTTCATTCCCGAGGATGTTGAACATTACCTTAGTCTTCTGCATATTGATTTTGTAGCCTACCTTTCTACGTGCAGTTCATCCCCTGAGTTGCTTAGCAAGGCAATGTCATCAGCAAATCGCAGATTACTGAGGTATTCTCCATCTACAATTATTCCTAATTGCTCCCATTCCAAGTCTCTGAATACTTCTTCTAAGCAAGCTGCGAATAGTACTGGGAGATTGTCTCTCCTTGCATCACACCTTTCTTTATTGGAATTTTGCTACTTTATGCAGAACTATGGTTGCTGTGCAGCCACTATATGTATATCTTCCAGCACTTTCACGTACGACTCGTCTACCCCTTGATTTCGCGATGCCTGCATCACCGCCGATGTTTCAACTGAGTCAAATGCTTTTTCGTAATCAATGAAGGCTATGTATAAGGGCTGGTTATATTCCGAGCATTTTTCTGTCACCTGATTGATGGTATGGATATGATCGATAGTAGAGTACCGTTTCCAAAATGCTTCTTGATCCTTTGCTTTATTGCAGGCTAAGGTTGTCCTGATTCTATTAGCGATTACCTTAGTAAATACCCTATATGTAACAGACAGTAGGCTGACTGGTCTGTAATTTTTAAGGTCCTTAGAGTCCCCTTCCTTATGAATGAGGATAGTTGCATTCTTCCACGGTTCCGGTACCGTCGATGACACCAGGCACTGCATATACAGGGTGGCCAGTTTGTCTAGCACGATATCCCCCCCCCCGTCCTTCAGCAAATCTGTAGTTATCTGATCCTCTCAGCCATACCCTCTTTTCATAGTTTCTAATGCCTTCTTGACTTCGTCCTTCGTCACTGGTGGAACGTCTGACTGTTTTTCTCTGCCGCTAATCTCGTTACGGTCCTGACTACTTTGACTACTGTAGAGATCTGTTTAGAACTCCTCGGCTACTTTGACTATCTTGCCCATATTCGTGATGACATTGCCCGCCTTGTCCCTTATCACAGACATCTGTTTTTTCTCTATGCCCAATTTCTTCTTTACCGCTTTAAGGCTTCCCCGTTCTTTACAAACTGCTCAATTTTTTCTATGTTATACTTTCCTATATCGGCCACCTTACGCTTATTGATTAGCTTTGATATCTCGGCCAATTAAATTTGGTCTGTGGGATTGGAAGCTTTCATACTCTGGCGTTTCTTAATCAAATCTTTCGTCTCCTTAGACTGCTTACCGATATCCGCTCTAACCATCCTACAGCCTACTTCTACCAAACACTCAGTAATGATATCTCTGAAATTATTGTTTATTGCTTCTAGGGTAATGTCGCCATTCTCGGTTAGAGCTGAATATGTATTCTGCAACGAGATCCTGAATTCTTCTGCCCTGCCCCTCACCGCTAATTCGTTGATGGGTTTCTTTCTTACTAATCTATTGCGTTCCTTCTTCGCATTTAGGCTAATTCGGGACCTCACCATCCTGTGGTCACTGCATCGCACTTTCCCGATTACCTCTACATCCTGCACAATGGCGGGGGTTGAACCCGTTATGAAGTCGATTTCATTTTTAGTCTCTCCGTTAGGACTTTTCCATGTCCATTTCCGGTTCTTCCGTTTGCTAAAGAAGCTATTCATGATTCTTAAGTTATTGCGCTCTGCAAAATCAACTAGTAACTCCCCCCTGCTATTCCTAGAACAAATGTCATAGTTACCTACTGCCTGGTCTCCTGCCTGCTTTTTCCCTAGTTTGGCATTGAAGTCGCCAGCGACAGTACACTGCGTCTTCACTTTTCGCATTGCCGATTCTACATCTTCTTAGGAGATTTCAACTGCGTGGTCATCATAACTACATGTAGGTGCATAGGCATGTACAACCTTCAGTTTGTACCGCTTATTAAGCCTAATTACGATGCCTGCAACTTTCTCATTAATACTATAGAATTCATCTATATTACCCGCTATATACTTATTGACAAGGAAACCTACTCCTGGTTGCCGCTTCTCTGGTAAACCTCGATAACACAGTACATGCCCATCCTTCAGTACAGTATATGCCTTATTCGGGCCTATGACATCCCATTTCATACCCTCTAGTTTCTCTTTCATTATAGAATAAATGTTTTGCATTATTTGGAAAACGCTGTATAAACATTGATTAAGAGAGAATAAGGTCGGCTTATGTAGAATTAAGGCTGGAGAATGTAGTATTGCTTTGGCTCTTGTAAATTGAACTCAGAAATATTTCACCGCATAACTAAACTCAGCAACGTAACTCAGTGACGTTTTGAGTGATAAGCAATGCTCTCACATTGCCATCAAAGTTATAAGATGGTAGAATCTATTTGGTGAAATAAAACCCCATTTATTTACGTGTAAGGGTTTGAGCATTTTATTTTCAAGCTACTTGTCACCAACAGTTTTTATTCGTCCAGGGACAAAAGTTTTCGTGCAGAACGTTTGTGTTGCACCAAAGAGTATGCATCAAAACAAATTTAAATGTGTGGCTATCTTCGCAGCCACGCAATAGGCAAAGGTCCTTGTTAGTCCTAATGATAATCCTGCCGAATAATGACGCTTTCACTCAAGTGAAGTTGGTAGGCCTACAGTGTTTTTTTTTTCGGCCTGCGAATAAAAACGAATGCTGATATGCTCAAGATTCTCCTCCAAGATGCTACAAGTAGCCGGCAAAATACCACTAGCATGCAGCATGCACGTTGTATCTCTGCCTTCATCAACACAAATTTATAAAAACAGAAATATATCACGCTGCAGTGCGACGAACATACCAAATCCTCTCGGAGACTAACGTGTAGCCTTGATGTAGGAAGTTGATACTGATGGAACACATAGACTTTCGCTACAACTATATAGCTGCCACAACAGCTGAGCACACAGCATCCGGTATGTTCCGTCTACAGCAAAAACACGTTTACTTCACACACGCCTTCAGCAGTTGTAGCTAACCAGCATGAACACCAGAACCGCCCATCAAAATTCTTCAGGAAACGTTCTCACAGCAAAGAAACACAGAAAACAAGCACTCGGTACACTGCTTTACTGCAACGGCAACGGGCTGCCAGTTTGGTGCAAATATTGCAACCGACAAGAAATCGCACAACACAGTCTTAAGGAACGCAGCGGCAAAGAAGCAATCAAACCAGCTGTCTTGTTAGTGTCCACAGAGCGTTCCATTTACCTTTTTTGACGACAGGTAGGCTGCATAACCACAAACGCGCGCCTGCTCCCCGCGTCTGTCACAGATGCATTGGGAACGCAGCATCCATTTCGGTAGCAATTGAGGCGATTGTCGAATAGCAGGCCTCTTTTGCGTGACGTGGCACTGACGTCAGAAAGGAGCTCTGAAGCCATCTTGTCTAGGTGGTGTTGCTCTCACAACCAGAGGCGGTATTATAAAACTTCGCCGGGGTGGTGCAGTGGTAAGACGCCCGACCACTGTCCGGAGTTCCCGGGTTCGAACCCGACCTCGGCGGCTGCGTTTCAATGGAGGCGAAACGAAGAGGCGTCCGTGTGCTGTGCGATGTCAGAGCACGTTAAAGATCCCAAGGTGGTCGAAATTACCCCGTAGCCCTCCATTATGGCTCCCCTTTCTCGCTTTCCACTTTCACTGCCACCTTCATCCCTTCCCTTACTGCCCTGTTCAGGTGTCCACAGAGCAAGTGGGACATACTGCGCCTTTCCCTTCCTGTGAACCAATTATCTATCTATCGTTCAGTTCGAGTTCAGTTCGCAACGCTAACTAAATGCAGTTTTGTTATGGTCCTGCAATACCGCCCCAGCTGCTGGCTCTGACGTCACGTGGCTCCTCGCGCATGCGCATATTGGCCCACGCTGTGCCACGCGAAGCGCACTCGCCCAAGAAAGTTTTCTTTGTGGCTGTAGGAAGGAAAAGAAAAGGCATGGGCCTGCTCCTGGCTCTGTAGTCACCTCCGCTGATTGATTGATTTATAAGAAGGGAAAGGCGTATAGTAACCGTCTCACTTGTTTTCTGTGGACACCTCAATCGCGCCGTAAGGGAAGGGAGGAAGGTGGGAATGAAAGTGGAAAGAAGGAAAGAGGAGCCTTAGTGGAGGGCTACGGAGTAATTTCGACCAACTGGGGATCTTTAACGTGCGTTGACATCGCACAGCACAGGACGCCTCTTTCTTTTCGCCTCTATCGAAACACAGCCGCCGAGGTCGGGTTCAAGCTCGGGTACTCCGGCACAGTAGTCGAGCGTCCTACCACTCCACAACCCCGGCGGGGCTCACCTCCGCTGCCTCGTGCGGACAGAAAACTTTTCTTTCAACCGCTTGTGCCCTCTGGCGTTGGGTGAGAATTCTAGACGTCTATGTAAATGTGACGTACTTCCTGAGCCCAGTTTCAGCTGAGTGTCCTCTCTTTATATTTTGTTCCTCTATGCGACACCGTTAAATTGCTTTGTCAGAACAATGGAAGTGATGCAGAAATTGAGTGGAGCCTGCAGAGAGCTGCAGAAGCCGTGGTGAAGTATACAGCCGACAGAGGACTAGCATGCTCACCGCAGAAGTCGGAGCTCTTTAGGTACAACACCAACAGCAGAGACAAAAACCCAATAAACATCAGAGTGGTAGTAGAGGGCCTAGAGGTGCTGAAGGTCGAGGAGATGAGGATCCTGGGTATGGTTCTCAATCATAAAGACAACAATACCAATACCATAAAGAAATTGGCAACATATGCGGATCAAGTGCAAGGCATATTCAGAAGGATAACAAGAAAAGGCAGAGGCCTAAAAGAGAAGCCTCCTAAGAATATCACATGCGTACATAACAAGCAGAGTCTGCTATGCAACGCCGTAAAATATGAACAAAGAGAACATAGATAAACTAGACAGGATACTGAGGAAATGTGCCAAGAGCGCTCTGGGACTTCCCATACCCACATCAACGGAACGTCTTGAGAAAATGGGTATCCACAACAGATGGGCAGAGCTAGCTGAGGGAGTTAGAATAGCTCAGCTGGAGCGACTTAGCCAATATGAAACAGGAAGAAAAATACTAGAATGGATAGACATCCAACCGGGATACACTGCTCATAAGACAGTGGATATCCCGGAAGAGATAAGAGCCAGGATACGCGTCCCGCCTATGCCAAAAAATATGCACCCCGAATATAACAAAGAGAGGCGCGGGCATAGAGCCAGAGCCTACGAGAAAAGAATGGGAGAACAACCAGCAGAACAAGTGGCCTACGTAGATGCTGCATGTGGACGGCAAGGAGCACCGTATCCGCAGTAGTCGACGGAACAGGAGCACCTGTAGTATCGGCTTCAAGCCGCACGAGAGACGCCAACGCGGCGGAGGAATTGGCAGTAGCGCTCGCTTGTGTCGGTACCAAGGCTAAATTAATACTATGCGATAGCAAAAATGCGGTCAGAAATTTTGGGAAGGGAAGAATATCAGAATAAGCTAAACGAGTCCTCGAATCGAGGCCGCTTGAGCGCAAATTGGTTGGTTCACAGGAAGGGAAAGGCGCACTAACTGTCACACTTGCTCTGTGGACACCCGAACCGCGCCGTAGGGGAAGGGAGGAAGGTGGGAATGAAAGTGGAAAGAGAGAAAGAGGAGCCGTAGTGGAGGGCTACGGAGTAATTTCGACCACCTGGGGATCTTTAACGTGCGCTGACATCGCACAGCACACGACGCCTCTTCGTTTCGCCTCCATCGAAACGCAGCCGCCGCGGTCGGGTTCGAACCCGGGAACTCCGGCACAGTAGTCGGGCGTCTTACCACTGCACCACCCCGGCGGGGCATGCTCGTGGAAATTATATGGATACCAGCACATGAATCCATCGCAGGGAATGAGGCTGCTCACGAGTTTGCCCGAGCTCTCTATCACCGGGCGGCTGCCGACCAGCCCTCTTGCATGGATATAAAAGATAGCATAATCTCGTATAAAGAGGTTACAGAGCACTATAAACTAAGCAGAAGGGTCTGTCCGCCGCCAGACCGTTCCCTCTGAAACGGGGAGGCAATTGCATGGAGGGGACTACAAGGGGGCAATCATATTAGTCCCTTTTGGGTATATGCAACAATTTCAAAAGATGAAAAGGATCTACATTGCATAACATGTGGGAGATGGGGCACTCTAGATCATATTATTTGGGAATGTAACAACAGGCCAGGAGCTAAAGAAAATATAGATAGAGACACCTGGGAGACCCTGCTGCGAAGCGAGGACCCCGCTCAGCAGCAGCAAGCCATCCGCCTGGCGGCTGAGGCCGTGAACCAACAATGCATATTCGCTAGACCTTAGTTCACGAGGCTCCTGAGTAAGGATCCATCAGGCCTGCGTGCCGGGGAGTCCGAAACGGAGCTTCTTCTCGGTGGAAATAAAGGTTTTCAACAACAACAATGTCAGAAAACTTTGTGGGAGGTGGTGAAGGGTGGCTGTTCCTGGCCCTACGGAGCTGGGACGGTAGGTCAAGCAGCTTGCGGCAGGGGCTAGCCAGCCACCGAATTTGTTTCTGTTGTAGGCCGCCATTGCACCCGCCACTGCTTAGGTGGTGAACGACGGCTGTTGCTTGCCGACAGAATAAAGAAAAGGTGAGAAGGAAATCAAAAAAAGGGGGAGAGAGATGCGCGCCGCAACGGCCCTCGTCCACCACCTAAGCGGTGGCGGGTGCAATGACGGCCTACAGCAGATCAAAATTCGGTGGCTGGCTAGCCCCTGCCGTAAGCGGCTTGACCTACCTTCCCAGCCCTTATCTGGCCGTCACGTGACGTGACGTTGGCTACGTCACGACGCGGAGGCTGATGGCACTCCTACCGTTTGTGGCCGTGGCGTCGCCGGCGTAGTGCGGGCTGCGTCGCGCTGCGCTTGTAGCTCCCCTCGTTTTTGTGGTAGGCGCGATGTTTGAAGGTGCGAGTTTCGTAAACGAGGAAAGAATGTCCCATGCATTTATGAATGTCAGCTGGTTGCTATTTACCGCAACGAACATCGCGAAGCAAACGGGTGGATTAATTTTGCATGTGGCCTATTACTGCGTCATATGAATGCATCATGTATGCGCATGTGCGCATTCTTGAGTAGTTTTATTTTGTTGACAAGTGCAGCCCATTAATGCGATCGGTCATGAATGAGGATGCTGGTTATTTTTTTTTCATGGTCACCTTGTTTTTGTTTCGTGGAACTGGTACGTGATTTAGTGCCGTCTGTGAAGTACTGCTAATGTAACGCAATTTGTGAACTGTAAATTTTAAATGATTTTGAATCATATCAAGCATCATTATCACTTTATTTTGGTTCATTATATTGACCACGTACCATTAATATTGTTGTAGCTTTTGAGAGATTGACATATGCTTTTTCAGGCAGGAAAGATAGGCACGGGGGTTCAGGAGATGGTTGCAGGTGGAAAAAATTGTTCATCACAGCTCTCGAAGGGCTTAATTGATGCTGCAGACTACGATACACTTTTGTTATGAAACAACCAAACGTGGATAACAGGGTGACCCAAGCAATGCTTATTTACAGTTAATTTCGCTCACTGTCAATACAGTTTAGTACAATACAATTTGAAATGAACATGAACCAGGGTGTGAAAGTCTGCCAGGAATTTAAAACCGCTTTATGACTGTTCGTCCACAAGGATGCGTGTTTTTCTTTTCTTCGCACATTCTTCTTTCCCAACACGCTGAATATCGTTTCTCAGCTTGCATAAATTATTCAGCAATATATTCGTGGCACAGTTTGAAACAAGTGTAAGAAGGAGCTCGTATGTCTGGCCATTTACGCATTCTGTTACTTCCTGAAGCTGGGGCAGAGACTGTAATGTCAGCTTCCTCACCGGGGTGGCGCAGTGGTTATGGCGTTCGACTACTGTTCCCAAGGACGCGGGATCGAATCCCGGCCTCGGCGGCAGCTTTTCGGTGGAGGCGAAAAGCAAGGCGCCCGTGTGCTGTGCGATGTCAGTGGACGTTAAAGAACCCCTGGTGGTCGAAATTTCCGGAGTCCTCCACTACGGCGTCTCTCATACCCTGAGTTGCTTTGGGACGTTAAACCCCACAAACCAACCAACCAACCGATTTTCCTTTGATTTCCTGTCTGCAAAAATTCAGAACAATTGCATTCAGTCAGCTTCTTTACAATAACCTCAGTGTGCATGAGAACTGTTACAACAAATGGTGATGGTAATTGCAAACCACCCCTATCTAAGCGAGCAATTAATGAATTCGGTTCGTTTTCCAGATCAACCTCCTATCAACAACTAAGGTGTCTCGGCAGCTTGCACATTTAAGGACTTTCAATGCAGCGTGGGCGCAATAACCGCCAACATATGCTATTACAGGCATATGTTCACTTGGTGCTTCAAGGTCGGAATCTGTGACCTTGATACAAAAATTGCTGTTGGTGCCACTGGCAGGGCATGTGTCTTGAATGTCTCTCAGATCCTCTGAGCTCATTACAGGCAGAGTGTTTTGTTAACGAATCCTGCCCTCTGTCTCATAAAGTTGCCTAACTGATATGTGGTAATTTCCTCCTGCCATCTGCCGGTACTAGCCGAAGCGACTCTCCAGGCAGTCAGTTTGTATTTTACCGAGGAGAACATATCTGTGGGCTAGTTCAGTAATTATTATTATTATTATTATCATCAGCCTGATTATACCCACTGCAGGGCGAAGGCCTCTCCCATATTTCTCCACTTAACCCGGTTCTGTGCAAGCTGCATCCACTTGACCCCCCTTCGGTAATACAGGAATTTGAAAGCTCCAATAGAGCGTGTGCAGACAGTTTCAGAGCTCTCAGCGTTTCTTTAGTGAGCACGCCAGTGTCCTGTTCGTAGAACTCCCATACATCAAGCCACGTGATGAAGGCATCGAGGAATGTACACTTGGGGTCATCTGTTGGGCACGAGATAGGCTCCTCAAAGACATTGCGATGGTGTATGCCTTTGTTTAGTGTTTTCACATTTACAATGCTCCACCAACGTATGATTATTTTTAGAAAGTCTGAAGTTTGTTCTGCATGATAGATAGACGTTGACTCGCGGTGTACTACAAGGGCTTCAGCAACATATGGGCTAAAAACCTGCAATGCAAGTTTACCGTTCTGGCGTTCCAAGTTGCTTGGATAAAGGGCTTTAGATGTTAATCCATACCCGCACTTCAAAAGTTGTGAAGATTCTATCTTGTACACTTCTCTCAAATCCTTGAATGAGGCAGTCCTAATGCTGTCTGGGTGTACACTGTTGTTAGAGAGCTCAAAGTGTGGATAGTAGAAGCTTGTGCCCGCATTTTTTTTGTTAATCCAGTTGTTTCGTGTGCATTTCAGTAAGTGCACGGCATCAACTACATGAGAGAGCGGTCGAGATGGATCCGCAGGGTGCGGGTACAGAATACGGAGCTTGTTCGGTTCACTGAACATAATCATTGCTTTTCGGTTTAATGAATTATCGCAGACAACTGCTACAACCTTAAACCCTATTTCTTCTAAACGCAAAATAACTTTCTTCAGTATTACATGGAGATCATCACCAGTCAACGTTTTGACTGGAAAGATATATGCCACCTCTTTAAATTAACTTAAAAGACTTTGTACCATGAATACATGTGCTGATGTTGCTGCTTCGGTAGAATTTGCGGCAGCACCACTATGTCTGCCACCTTTATAGTCTAGAAAGGGTTTGATGTGGATTTCATCCAACATCAACGTGACACAAGTCTCATGAGGCTGGAGCTACTTAAATCTGTGTGCTGCATACTGTAGGAAGGTGCCCCCTAATGACTCTTTTTGTGGAGCCAGCTGATAAGAAGAGCACACATTTCGTATTGTGCTTGGATGAGGCAAAGTGAGTCCGCTCATCTTTCCTAAATACTTATACGCATGTGCTGATATGGTGTACAAAATGCATGAAAGCACCATTAGTTCAGGGCTGTACTGGACACGTCCTTTAGCAAGTGTTATCAGCTGTTCCTTCAAAAACGTAACAGTTTCTTTTTTTTTTGTATGGATATTGCGCTCAAACTTTTCGAGGAGAACGCTGATTGCATCCATCAGGTGGCACGTTTGATCTTCAGAAGACAGCATAGAGAGACTGTCTAAAATTGCAACAGGGATCTTACATCATTAACTGCGTCTGGAATAACAATATCTCTCAACTTTTTGATAGGGGCTCCCTGATAGCAGGCACTTAATTGAAGACTGTCAAACACCGTTAGGGATGAATTCAAATATGGTTCACTTTCATTTACATTGTGCAGAAACATTGTGCACCTGTCGTTGTGTATTACAGTCCACACATCTGAAACTGATGCAGTTTGAAGGTACGCTTTCATCTGCTGATGTCTTGAAAAATGATGCCTTTCTTCTTTCGCTTCATATGACGCAACAGATTCTTGAAGAGCCCGAGCAAGTCCTGAGGACTCCTGTCGGCATCTCTTGATATCTGGCGGTACACTTGAGCTTAGTTTTTTCTTCGTGAGATATGAAGGGCACCCAGGGAACACGCTAGGCACAGACCCAGGTCGCAGGCGTGGCACAGGCAATGACACCTCTATCACTTTTCCTGTCTTCCAGTCAGTATACGACGTGGTTCGTTCCAAGCACGAAGGGTCGAAGTGAACAGCACAGACCTACAGGAATGCAAAATATGCGTGTGAGGGACATAGCATCAGTGCAAGAAAATTGCTCTCGTAAATGGCGAATGCCCAAGCAAATAAATTAAACCAGCAATTTATGAATTTCTACCATTACATTCTTAGGTTCCCTTTTTCACTCATATAAAAATTGGCAAGTTTACTACCACAAATGTGACCTTTGTGTAAAAAATAAGCAATTTACTGGTTCCTTATTGACAGTAAACGTGGCAACATATGCTCAAACAACGGCAATACATCGGTAGTAATATCTAAAACTTTCCAACGGCGTGCTTTTTTAAACGTGCCGCATATTTAAAGTTTTACGCGAAAGTGTATACAACTCGTTCGCCCGAAAAGCCGCCGGCGTTGTAGTTCGCACGATCACGTCGGAAATAATCGGACGCTGCATGAAAGGCGCGATTGAGGCGTCCACCGAGATGCTGTGATGCGAGAGAGTTACTGCACCCATCCTTTCCTAAAAATGCCGGTTGAAATGTTCACTGATATGTCGAGATGTGAGAGGTACGCTCACGATGACACACTGATGCTTTCGCGTTCGCAGCCTTAACTGCCCTCCGAGTTTGTGGAATGGGTGTGCGGAAACGCGTCTTGTGCGATGCCAGCGTTTCGGTCGATCGCTCACGATGACACACTGATGCTTTCGCGTCAGCAGCTTTAACTGCCCTCTGATTTTGTGGAGTCGATGTGCACAAACGCGTCTTTTGCGCAACCAGCCTTCCGGTCGAACGCTCATGATGACATACCGATGCTTTCGCGCCAATAGCACGTAAGCAGCCTTAAGCCCTCTGAATTTTTTTTCCCCTTAAGGTTACCTTCTGCACTGAGGAATTTTGCGTCAAAAACTCCTGCACCTCTGAGAGCTTACACATTGACCCCGCAATAAATAATGTAACGCGAAGGGAATAGGAGGAGGAGGAGGAGGAAACAACTTTATTTAACGCATTTCATTAAGCGTTAAGAATGTCCTGGGCCAGGGTCACCAAGGCCAACTGATTTTTCAGCTGGTCAGAGGCTAACCAAGCCCGCCACGTTGGGGGAGGAGGGTGGGGAAAGTGAGGAGATTGGAGGGCGACAGGGCATGAAAAGATGCAATGCTTCAAGTTTGCATAGTGTTCTGGGCAATTTGGGCATGCAGGGGAATACATGATTCTGTATAGAAAAGATCGGGCAGGAGTAAGCAGTGTATTTAGTTGTATGCGTCTAAGAATGCGGGTTTGCGTGGTAGTGAGAGATTTATCAGGAAGAGGAAGTGTACGGAGAGTTTCTCTAATGTTGTAGTGAACGTTGATTTCTTTTTTGTAGTGAAGAGTAGTGTCCCACGTTGGTGGATAAGGCCAGGAAATCCCAGGCGCCCGGTGTTGAAGTTCGCGGGCGAGGCGATGCACTACCTCATTGCCTGGGATTCCAGCGTGACCAGGAATCCACCTCAGTGTTACAGTGTGGGGACGTAGTTTGGTAAGAGCTCTGTGTAGATCATCGTGTAGTTCTTCAGGAATGCGACCCGTGTGAATGGCGCGTATAGCCTGTATTGAATCAGTGTATATTGTATATCCCGAAGGGTTAGGGGTGCTTGTGCGAGGTCTTGAATACTGGTAACTATTGGTAGGGTCTCGAGAGTCGCTGTAGGAGGAGGATCTATGTAAGGACCGAGGGTATGCGTCACTACATCGCTACAGCTCTGAATTGAGTAAGCAGCCGCTCCGACGTTAGTTCGTGATGCATCTGTGTAGATGATCGTGGAATCTGTTGGGTGAACATGGTTGGAAACGCGAGCGGAACGTATGCCTGTGTTAGTGTCGGGTGCAACGTTTTTTGGAATGGGGATTATTCTGAGGTTATCCGGGAGCGAAGAAGGAAGGGTAATTATAGGGAGGTCTATAGGTTTGAGTGCAACCTGCTGTAGTATCCAATGCCCTTGTTTGGTGCTAGAAAGACGTGCCATTTGCCGGTCGCGATGTTGTATGAGGTCTCCCAGGGGCAAGAACAGCCCCGTATAGTATAGGCGCTCCGTGGACGTATGTACAGGGACGTTAAGGGCGGCCTTGTACAATATGTGAAGCGCAACCTCAATCTGATGTCTTTGGCGACAAGTTAGTGTAAGGTAAGGAATCGTATATAAAATTTTGCTAAGTGCTAATGCGTGGACAAGCTGCCTGACTTGACCCTCGCGTAGCCAGGCGTGCTTATTGACTATGCGACGAACTAGATGCGTAAGCTGATTGCAAACTTTAACGGTTGTAGATACATTGGCCTGATTGGTTGACTCATGGATATGAAGTCCGAGGATCCGGCAGCATGATACACGAGGGATGTGGTGACCTGCCATTGTGAGATTGATCAGCTGGTTATGTTGGCGTTGATAGCGAGTTTTTGCAATCAGCAGCAATTCGGATTTTTCAGGTGCAGGAGATAGCCCTACTTTATCAAGGTAACTAACGACTGCATCGATACCTTGCTGTAGGGTCTCCTCTACTGCTCCAGGAGGCCCAGAAGTGCACCAAAGAGTAAGGTCGTCTGCATAGAATGTGTTTTTTAGGTTTGGGATAGACGCTAAAATACGAGACAGAGGAGCCATTCCAAGGTTAAAAAGGGTGGGTGACAGAATAGCGCCCTGAGGAGTACCACGTGTGAGGGGGAAAGGATCAGATATCGAATCGGGGAGACGGAACTTGGCCGTACGGTCGCGGAGAAATGCTGTGAGGTAGCCACACTTCTTTAGACCACAGCCAGTAGAGGCAAGGATGTTTAATAGAGGATCGTGGGCAAGGTTATCAAAGGCTTTTCGCACATCAAGGGCCACTATGGCTTGGATCTGGGAAGTGGGCTGAGGGTCAAATTCGTGCATGAGGAGAAAAAATAGGTCCTGAGTAGACACACTTTTTCGTAAGCCAATTTGTTGAGGGGGAAAGAAATCTATGGATTCAAGATGAGTCTCGAGCCGATTGAGCACCATCCGCTCCATGGTTTTCCCCAGGCATGATGTTAAAGAAACTGGGCGGAGGTTTTGAAGCGCAGTTTTTTTGCCTGGCTTTGGAAGTAGGGTTATAAGTGATTGTTTCCAAGATGCTGGGAGTGTTCTTTCTTCCCAATGTAAGTTTATAATGCTCAGAAAATGTTCTTTGTCCTTGTCAGAGAGATTTCGAATGAGTGAGTATGTAATCTGGTCTTCACCTGGTACTGACTTCCGCTTTAGCTGTTCTAGCGCCCAGTCGAGATCCCAGAGGGTAAACGGCTGATCGAGTTCTACATTGGAAGCACCAGTGTACGGAGTATAAAGGCTGGGTAGGGGAGGATGAATGTAGAGATCGCGGAGTTGGGCTGTTAAGGCATCCGCGCCTAGTTGAGAATAGTGCTTCTCGAGAGTGGGAACAGGCGCCGGTTGAGGCCCGAGTAGTTCTCTGAGTAAATGCCAGGTTCTTTTTTGATTTAGTGTGCCGTTAATGGTGTTACAAATTTTGTTCCATTGATTGGTGTCAAGTTTAACGCAGTGTTCTTTAACCTGTCGCGTCAATTCGGTGACTCGGTCGGAAAGGCGAGCATTGTTGGGCTGAGTGCGAAGAGTGCGCAAGAGTCGTTTCCGCCTCTTCCAGATGCGTACAAGGTAAGGGTCCGGATTATCTGACGGGGCTGAAGTGGAACTCTCCTGCGTAGCTTGTTTCTGAGCATGTTTGAGTGCTTTTGTCCAGCTCTGAAGACTGCCAGTAGTGTGAGAGGTGTCGCGCATGGTGCGGAATGTATTCCAGTTTGTGTGGGAAATTTTACGTTTACGCGGACGGGTACGGCTAGGGACAGTGATGTTAATAATGTAATGGTCGCTGAGCAATTTTTCATCTGTAACTTATTTACATAAACTTTACAAATGACTCAACCGAGGCAGCGGCCACAGAGAAGGTTGTAGCCGTACTTCATACAGCGGACATTACGGCTAACAAAATTAATACTTTCTCTCAGCACACATGCCAACGCTTCATCGGACCATTCACACGCATGACATTCTTGGTGAAACGAAATAGTTTGAGAAAAATAAAAACTAAAGAATCATTGAAAGCATTCTTACCTTGGTATATGAAGTTGGCACGAAATTCTTCCTCGGAATAGCGCGCAACCACTTCTCGAAGGTGTCTTTCTCCTTCGGAAAATAAAACACTTGAACTTTCTTCTCAACATTATAGTTGCCGGAACAATCCGGCACGCAACACTTGTTAGGCATTGCAGCCGTCGATAAACGCACATGGAAAACGCGCACAAACGCCGATGGCGAGCGATTTGGTCGAGTCCAACAGCGGCGTTCACATTGCGACCGGCGGCGAAGCACTCCAGGCACCGACTGCACTGGGCACGGCGCGGCAGTGGAGAGGGGCATGGCGAAGTGACCGCCGACAGGATGTGACGTCATATTTTTGGGCGCAGGCCTGGAAGTTATAGGAGGCTACGGCCAGGAACAGCCACCCTTCACCACCTCCCCCATTTTTCTGACAATTAAATTTAATCATGTTGTCATAGAGAAACAAAATATAAAGAGAGGACGCTCAGCTGATACTGGCCTCAGAAAGTACGTCACAATTACGCAGAGGGCACATACGGTTGAACAAAAATGCCTTTAATTTCATGGTTTAGTTTGGTATGTGAGCTTTAACGTCCAAAAGCAACTCAGGCTATGAGAGACGCCGTAATGGAGGACTCTGGAAATTTCGACAACCTGGGTTTCTTTAACGTGCATTGACATCGCACAGCACACGGGAGCCTTGCTTTTCGCCTCCATCGAAAAGCGGCTGCCGAGGCCGGGATTCGATTCCGCGGCCTTGGGAATAGTAGTCGAGCGCCGTAACCACAGCGCCACCCCGGCGGGGTTTTTTAAATTGATGTGTTGTTAAATAAGTACCTTATGCTTTAAGACCACTATTTTACATACATATGGATAGGTAATTTGTTAAGGTGAAAGCCTTTAATGGCTCATTCTATCGTGGACAATGTGTGTGCCACTTTTTCGTCACTGTCGCGTAGCGTTTGTTAGCACGCGTTCAAGTGAGGGATTGCAGAGTGCAGGAACGCTAGACAAGATGAGACCTGGAGGAAAGGCGGAGTATCTGTCACTCTCCTACAAGCGTGCGTTTGGATGCGGATGGTACAACATCGCTCCTGTCGCGTAGCGTTCCTTGGCGCGCGTTGAAGTGTGGGATTGCAGACGGCAGGAATGCTAGACAAGATGCGACAGATCAAGCTTTCGCCTTTCACTACTTTAGTCGCTAAAGTCCCTATAATTTTTAAAGAAACATGCAATACTGCAATTCGTCTGCTCTGTCAGCTCGTTACTGCTGTGGTGCACCAAACGACATTTCGCTTGTTGGACAACAGGTGAGAGATGTTTTCTGCTTGAAAACACCGACAAAAACAGAAAGCAGCGGCTAGTGTTGTGATTTTACCTCACAGCTGGTTGCATCGATAAGGCGCAGTACGGAATTTGAAGCGCGGCGCCCTTGCAGGTTTGATTACACAAGTAAGAGAATGGTATGAGGGCAATGAGGAGCCAGAGCGCACTCATTTCGTAGTGTTGCTTGAGGCCAAAGTCGTGCGCATTTATGAAACCATGAGCCTGTTTGCAGCTCTGATAATTACAGGCAGATTGTTTTGCTCAGGCGCTGAATTGGCGCATATTTCAAATCCCGGAAAGGCTCATGTTAGTATATTTCGTGTAAGCTTTATCTGCGCTTGTGGTAAACTCCAATCTAAACTCTAATACCATTACCTGCGTCGTTTTGCCAGCGTTTCTCTATGGCGGAGCCTTTTCTACTGCGTTCAAAACAGTTTTATCATAGTTATGAGTTGTGAATATGGGGTTACCCATCGGATTCTCCCAGGGGTGCACACATCAAGGGAAGCTTTTCAGATAATTCTTTTCATCTTTTAAACCACACGCATACATCTACCCGTCCACGAGGTGAGCCTCATTCACCTGATTTGACTTGGTCGTTAGGCCCTGGTAGCCCTCGTTGGGCTTTTGAACCAGATACATGGGGTAGTGATCACGGTCCTATCTTTAACTCTCTCACTCCTTCGCGGATACGTAAAATACGCCGTAGCGTACGAATAACATCATGGGACTCTGTACGCGCAGACAATCGCTTATCTGATTTCACCCCATCAGCATCGTCTACTCTCTCTGCTGTTCTTGCGTCCCACACGATTACCTCCACTGTAAATGAAGATGAGCCAAACCCGGACATCCACCTCCTGAATCTTTGGGCTCTGCGTCGCCAGGCAGATCAGTATGCTGCTCGTAACCCCGATGACCCATTGGCTATCCCCGCTCTTCACCGGGCTACCGCGCGTGCGAGGCGGTATGAAAAACGTCTAGGAAAGCAACGTTGGGCTTCATGGTGTGAGCGCCTGTCCTCCAAGCAGAGTAATCGACAACTTTGGAGAGTGTTTCACGCCATGGAGCCCTCGTCTGAAGTTTCTGATTACACAGAGAGCATTCGCCTTGCGATGAATGTAGATGAGGACACATTTGCAAAACAGGCGGCCAGACAGTTTTTTCCCCACTATGATTCCACCTCAACTTCTCCACCTTGCTTACCGGTTACCGAACCCCCCGATGCGATTACTTCTGACCAAACCATGGCAGAGCTGCTGACCTCTATTGAACGCCTCAAATCTAACTCTGTTCCCGGGCACGACGGCATACCTAACTCCTTATTCCGCAACTTAGAAAGGACTGCTTTGCAGGCCCTGCTTGATGCATTCAATGACTTGTGGCATTCTGGTGTCATGCCGGACGAGTGGAAGCATTTTATTGTTGTTCCAATACCAGAGTCAGGTCATCCTGCAGTATCTCTCTAGACCCTTCGTCCAATTTCCGTGACGCGAATAATCTTCAAGCTTTACGAAAATATTCTCGCCGCACGCTTATCGTGGTGGTTGGAATCCCATGACTGTTATCCAGAATCCCAAATTGGCTTCCGCCCGCAAATAGGAACGGAGGACGGTCTTGCTACTTTGGCTGCTGACGTGCTTCACCATTCTCCGCACAGTCTTGTTAGAACTGTGATCGCTACAGATATAACAAAGGCATATGATAACATTCTTCACTCAACCTTTCTTGCCTCCCTACAAACTCTTGGTCTTCCTCACAGGTTTCTCCTCGCCATTCACGCCTTTCTAACAAATAGAACATTCAGTGTGCGTGTCCATGGAAAGCCCTTTGGTCACTTCCCCTGAAACAGAGGAGTGCCCCGGGGCTCCGTTCTCGCCCCTACATTATTTATTGTGGCCTTAATTCCACTTGTTCGAGCCCTAGAGGCCATCCCTTCTATACGCGTGCTTGCGTATGCCGATGATATAAACCTTATGGTGCTATTACCCAGATACGTCTGTCCATCAGGCGGCCCTCCAGCATGAGCTGGATGTATTGACATTTCGCCTCCCTCCTTTGGGCCTAACTCTTTCGCATATAAAATCCTGTTTCATTCGCATTGGAAATAAAGCTGGCTTACGGAAAGCTCCCACTATTAATTTTATGATAGATAATACCCTAATTCCTCAGGTACAAACCGTTCGCATTCTTGGTCTTCTTCTTCATTCCTCTGGGACTGGCACCCTGTGGCTGACAGCCATCCGTAAGACCGCTCACGCTATTTTAGGTCTCATTCGTCGCATATCTATGCGCTCTGGAGGCGCGCGTGCTCACACGGCCCGCCAGCTTGTTCGCTCTGTCCTCCAGCCACGTATTATATACCAGGCACCCGCAGGCAGTGGGACTACGTTGAGGCCATCAATCGTGAGGCTATGCGTGCCATAACATATCTTCCCCGCCTAGCACCCATACCAGTACTTCAGGAGTATGCCCAGCTAAATACGCTCACTGAACTCGTTGATCAGCGGATGGCAAATAGAGCTCGTAAACATGCTTTACAACTACATCATTTAAAGACACTACCTCCATTGTCGCACTGCCAGCTCACGGACAATCGCCCCACTGCTTCCCCGTCGGTATCACCCGCACATCTGCCTGAAGGGTGCATATTATATAACGATGCATCACATACTGCAGAGCGAGGAGTTACTTCTGTGTATAGTCCCTCTCATCCGCATCTGAACACTCACGTGACATATACCGCGGATACGTGCACCCCTCTGGCACTGGAACTTCAAGCAATTTACAATTCCATACAATCCCTTCCACCAGTTCCTACATTCAATTAAGTTCATCTTTTCACAGACTCTCCCACTGCCCTTAAACAGCTTAAGGGCGTTCGACGCACATTCCAAATAACACAGTCCACACATTTGCTCTGTTCAAAGTACCCATGTCCTATTCGCATACACTGGATTCGCGGCCGTGCTCGCGATCCACATAATATTCAAGCAGATTCTATGACGAATATAAACACATCAGGCAATCCACCACCTTCCCCTCTTCCCCGAGATCCGTTCCTGTCCCACGTTTCCGATTCGCAAGTTCTGTGCCAGCGAACACGCGCTGCCCCGCCGGGGTGGTGCAGTGGTAAGACGCCCGACTACTGTGCCGGAGTTCCCGGGATCGAATCCCGGCCTCGGCGGCTGCGTTTCGATGGAGGCGAAACGAAGTGGCGTCCGTGTGCTGTGCGATGTCAGCGCACGTTAAAGATCCCCAGGTGGTCGAAATTACTCTGTAGCCCTCCACTACAGCCTCCTTTCTCTCTATCCACTTTCACTCCCACCTTCATCCCTTCCCTTACGGCGCGGTTCAGGTGTCCACAGAGCAAGTGTGACAGATACTGCGCCTTTCCCTTCCTATGAACCAACCAACCAACCAACACGCGCTCTCATTCCTCCGTGTTCGCACCCTCTCCCCCGTAGTCTTACTCAGCAGGAGGAGGTGACAGTGCGCCGGCCCCGCCGGGGTGGTGCAGTGGTAAGACGCCCGACTACTGTGCCGAAGTACCTGGGTTCGAACCCGACCTCGGCGGCTGCGTTTCGATGGAGGCGAAACGAAGAGGCGTCCGTGTGCTGTGCGATTGATTGATTGAATGTCCTTTATTGAATGGAAAGGCTCATGGCCATGGATGGGTATAAAGGGGAGTAGACATAATCTTCATTGTTTAGGTCGTCACTCGAATCACATTGCTCTAACCAGGCCACTAAGTGAGCCATACTTGGCAAATATCATCTGTGTGTTAGCATCAGTTTCTAGAAGGGAACGGTAGTTCAGGCGGTAGGGTTCGATCTCGGGGCGTCCAGTAGAAAAAGCAGGGCATTCCCAAAGTAAATGAGATATGCCGCCGCAGGTTAGAGTCGTACAGTGGGGGCACGTAATCATTTTCTCCTTATACTGACGCCAGCGGGCCATAATACGTGGCGTGTAAGCCGCATGGGCGATGAGCTTATTCAAAAATACTTCTTGACTGAGTGAGGTGGGTTCTTCTCGTTAAAGGTGGGTCTGGTGTGGCCACCTGCATGCGATGCTGACTGAGGCTACGAAGACTGGTCCGAGTATAGTGCATAAGGGCAAGAGAAGGGGTGAGTTGCCTGCCCAAGGTCGAATAAGGATGAAGCAAGGGGGGTGGGGAAGTAAATGTGGACATCCCACCTGCCAAGGCAGCCGCGGCGTGTGCCGCCGCATTGCCCCCTGATTCGTCCGAGTCACCTGGGGTCCAGTGAATAGCGACAGTTCTGGTCGCGAGTTGGTGGCGTTTAAGGAGGCGCTGTATAGCCGTAGCTGTTGCATCTTGTGAGCCCGGAGTAGCGATTTCCTTGTAAGCTTCAAAGGAATCAGTAAGAATACGTAGTGACCCAGTTCCGGTGCAAGGCACTCCTGACAAGGCTCCCCAAAACGCGAGGAGTTTAGCGTGAAGAGGGGTACCCTGAGGTAGATGGCAGGCATAAGCGCCTGAAAGGGAAGGGTTGTCATCGCATACCCAGGCCATAGATGCGAATTCGCTTGTAATCGATGCGTCGGTGTATATGTCAGTCGTATCGGGGATTCGCTCTTGTCGGTGATGGGCAGCTAGGAGCTTCCGGGGAATGTCAGCGCACGTTAAAGATCCCCAGGTGGTCGAAATTACTCCGTAATCCTCCACTACGGCTCCTCTTTCTCTCTTTCCACTTTCACCCCCACTTTACTCCCTTCCCTTACGAGATGGTTGAGGTGTCCACATTTCCCTTCCTATAAATCAATCAATCAATCAGGCCGTGTCCGCAGGTCGCGTCCGCTGGCCGTGTCCGCCGAACGTGTCCGCAAAATTGTGTCCGTAGCAGTTGTAATTGAGAAGTGGCAGAGGTTATTGAGTGGCGTCTATCGATAGAGGGTGACGTAATGTTGCCGAAATAATAAATGGGCCACTAAATAATAAATGGGCGCACTATCTGCCACACTTGTTCTGGGGAGGTGTTGACCTGAACCACGCATAAGGGAAGGAAGGAAGGTTGGAGTGAAAGCGGAAAGAGAGAAAGTGGTGCCTTAGTGGATATGACGTCAAGGATGTGACGTCACGAAACCGGAAGTAGAGACGAAAAAGGGCACAGGAAGGAATTGGCTCGCAATTTGAAAGTACCAAGGAATAAAATGGGTAATGATGAAGTTAATGTGAGGTAGATAATGGGACATCATGCCACGGAAGTAGAGCCAGACGGAATTGGCGCGCAATTGGAAAGTACGAATGACTAAAATGGGCAAACAAGAAGTGAATTAACCACTAGAAGCAACCTATATCTATAGATTTATGAGGCGCTCGGCGAACACGCAGTCATCTGAATACCAAGCTGAAAATGTGACATAGGTGTGGAAAGTAGACTATGATATATACTAGGGCGAGATAAATTTCCATTAGTTCATTTATCCTGTAGGCATTAGTATTATTGCTTTTCACCGGCTACTTACAGCTGTTATAGTGGTTAGCATACCAAAAGCGCGAAGCAGTAAATTTCAATTGGATTTGACTGCCAGTTGCTTCGTTTTGGTGTCGGCGTAACCAGAGTCCTTTAATCATAACTGACAGGTGGCCGTGTGCTGGGCGATGCCACTGCTCTTCGTTACACCAGTTACCGGTTGCTAAAAATAATCCGAGATCGCTGCAGAGTCTGCACTAAAGAAATGCGCAAGCCTGAGCATTTCTGTGTTGTCCGCGAGATCAGTTAGCGGGATACCGCGAATGTCAGATACTGCACCTTTCCTTTCCTCTAAACTAATGATAGAACGCAGGGGAACTTTGATGCGTTTAAGGGAACACTGGCTGTGTTCGACAAGGAGCACGCGATGTACTGCGCGCTACAACCAACACAAGCATAAGACTCCCCTGATGGGGCTGGGGCAGGGAGGTCACCGCCGCTTGCGGCGGTGCTAGCCTGCTACCGAATTTTTATCTATTGCAGGCCGTCATTGCCCCTGCCACCGCTTTGGTGGTGGTGGTGGTTACTATGATGAGGGGGGATGAGGTACTGGGCACGACGTATGCCAGCCTGAGCTAGCGGCGGCACTCTTGGTGCCACTTTGGTGGTGGACGACGGCTCTTGTTGCGGCGCGCGTCTTTCTTTCCCTCTTCCTTTTCTTTCTTCTCTATTTTCTCTTCTGTCTGCACAGGCAGCGGAGGTAGCTCAGCTACATTTCAATGGAGGCGAAACGGAGAGGCGTCCGTGTGCTGTCGATGTCAGCGCATGTTAAAGGTTCCCAGGTGGTCGAAATTACTCCGTAGCCCTCCACTACGGCTCCTCTTTCTCTCTTTCCACTTTTTACTCCCATCTTCCTCCCTTCCCTTACGGCGCGGTTGCGGTGTCCACAGAAAACAAGTGAGACCCAGTCGGAAAAGAACTACAGAAAGTTTTTGGATTTTACGACAGAATTTCTGTGCGGTTTTTGACGGAAAACCTGTTCAGAAATTTCTGTAGTTACAACCGAAAGACTGCTACAGAACTACAGACAACAGCAATATACTACAGAAAAACTACAGAACTACAGAACAATCTGATGGTTACGACAGAACTACAGGATATTTTGTCGTATTTTTGACACAGTTCTGTACCTTTTTCGACTGGGGACAGTTACCGCGCCTTTCCCTTCCTATAAATAAATCAGAAGAAGGTGGCTCAGCTACAGAGCCAGTAGCAGGCCCGTGCATTTTCTTTTCCTTCTTCCTACAGCCATAACAACAACAACAATGCTAATTCTGCAATCATCTCGGTTCACTCCCACCTTCCTCCCTTCCCTTACGGCGCAGTTCAGGTGTCCACATTGCAAGTGTGATAGATACTGCGCCTTTCCCTTCCTGTGAACCAATTATTATTATAACTATCATCTCTGAATATTTGACCACCTGGCGATCTTTAACCCACGTTCTTTTGCCAGTGGTGTATTTTATGTGTTGTGCATGTCGTAACTGCACTCGCAACCGCTTCGATGGGCGACGAAGGCTGTTGCGACGCACGTTCTGTAGCGAGAGCTACATTGGTCACAGTTTCGCCATTTCGCGTACCTCCAACAGGTGCAGTTCTGCACATACTCGAGGAGCCGAGTGATGTGAGAGCGCAGCTTCTGCGCCCCTCGCCACTCGACTCGCCGCTGCTGAACGCCAAGATGCAGAGCGCAGTAGTAATAATAATAATAATAATAATAATAATAATAATAATAATAAATTGGTTCACAGGAAAGGGAAGACTCAGTATGTCAAATTTGTTTTTCAGAGACCTGACCCGCCCTCTAATGAAAGTAAGAAGATGGGAGAGAAAGTGGAAAGAGAGAGAGAGTGGTGCTATAGTGGGAGGGCGACAGAGTAAATTCGACTACGTGGGGAGCTTTACCTTGCATGGACTTTGCACAGCGCATAGACGTATTCGTTTCGCCTGCATCGAAACGCATCCGCCGGCAAGACGTAAAAAGCGGCACACAGCAGCAGCAAAGAGATTGAACGTATGAAGGCGCATGTAGCAGCGCAGAAGCTCGAACAGAGAGAGAATGAATGAATTAAAACTTCATTGCTTCTTTAAGAAGTAGTAGCGGTACAGGACGGAGTCTTCGTCTTGAAGTCTGTGTAGTCCTTGGCCGTGGGTGGGCCCCTAGTCCAAGGCGCCACTGATTCGGGCCACCTCGCTTGCGTGTGCTTTGAGTGCCCTTTGGGTCCCTAGCTCGCGGCTGGTGAGCCGGCTCTCCCATTGAGCCGCACTTGGTGTTTTGTGTTTGTGGAATGCTTGATTCCTTCCGCACTCCAATGTAACCTGATATAGTATTGGTTTAGCTCCGCACCACGGACAGTTGGCGCTATACTGTGTTGGGAACATCTTATTTAATATCTATAAATTTGGGAAGAAGCCTGTTTGCAGTCTTCGCCATCCTGTGGCTTCCTCCTTAGATAAATGTTCATGTGGTGGGAGGTACTGGAATCTTAGCCCCTTATATAGGTTTAGTAATTCCGAATAGCTGTCCCCGCAGTTAATCTGGGGTTCCTCTCAGGGTTAGTGACGTTCCTGCTCGGCTAGTCATTCCTCGAGCTAGGTTGTCTGCCTTCGTTGCCCCCGATTCCTGCGTGAGTCGGTATCCAGATTATGTTGTGTATTGGTCGTTCCTCAGGGAGCGGATGTTAATTCTGCTTCTAATATAGTTCCGGCACGCCTCTTGTGAATCCGTTTGGATGTTAAGGGATTCTGTCTTGTATTCTTGTATTCTTCTTTCGCTGCAAGAGCGACAGCAATCTCCTCTGCCTCCGTTATGTTAGATACTTCGGCTGTGAGCCTTGTGATGTGTTCTCCGTTGTGGTTTACGACTACTGCTACTGCGCTATTTCTGTGTGTTTGGGGGTATAGGGAGGCATCAGTGTAGACTGCATTGTCCCGATGTTCCATGGTTCTCTCATAATAATCTACCCTAGCCTGTCTCCAGTGAGCATGGGGGTTTGGGTCCATGTTTCGGGGGATGGGTTGTATGCATATTGGCTTTTTTAGCGGGTGTGGTGCTGCGATCTGGCTGTTTTGTGGCTTTTCTATTTCCCGACCTAGCTTTGTCAGGACTTCGTATTTGCGCCTTGAGCTGGCATTTTCCTAGTTCTTCGAAAGTGTTGCTAATTCCGAGTTGCATGAGCTTGTCGTTGGATGTATTTCTTGGGGGATGAAGTGCTGTTTTGTATGCCTTCCGGAGTATTGCCTCTGCTTGTTCCCTTTCTGCTTTGGTAGTCACATGGTACGGCAATGAATATGTTACCCGGCTGGCCACTAGGCTGTTGACTAGCCTGAGTATGTCCTCCTTCTTCATACCATACCTCTTGTTGGCTACTCCAGGCATCAAATGGACTTGACATCGGCGAGTAATGTAATGTATGAAACTTTGTGTATGGAGACGGCCAAATCGAATACTGTATATACAAAATTGAGACCGCTGCATTCCACTTCAGAGATCACCGGCCAGTCTTCATCCCTGTCAAGCAAAATGAATAAAAGATATGTATACCCAATGAATCTCATTGCTTAACATCCGTGACAACATGTTCGGCCAGAGAAACGTACCTTTTGCTACGTATATCCCGGCGTAGCTGAGCTAAACCACTACCATTTTTCGCTTTCTTTCTGTTCTTTCAATTCTTGTCTGTCCGACTAAGCAGCGGTGGTGGCTCAGCAAGGGCAACTCGGCAGGCCAGTGCATTTCCATTCTTTCCTACAGTCGCAACAACTGACATCGCAAAGCACACGGGCGCATTTGTGTTTTTCTTACAGCGAAACGCGGCTGCCGTTGTCGGATCGGAGCCTGCGCATTCTGATATAGCAGCCGAGTGTCTTCACGACATTCCTTACGAACAAGAAAGTCAGACGAATATCAGTGGCATGGAAGAAACTCTCCAGGAAGCGGACATGGTGTTCTGATGCACGGCTTTGATAGGCATAGATGGCCCTTACCCCTCAATTCTGAGCTCGTCATACTCCATCTACCCCCCTTCGAATCACCGCAGCCCCCTGTGTTCATCACCATAGATGGTCAGTCAGTGTTTGAAGTTCGCAAGCTTCAAATACCCGGCATGCTTATAGAAGGCAACAGCCTTAACACGGCGATACTGTCTAGACTTACAACTACGCATCAGATCATCTGCCTGATAAACGTGCAGCCAGAAAACATCGCGTCATTCGCAAGCATGACCTTATTTGCTCGTACAAGCATTTACAGAATTACATGCTGTACTCCCTGCACACATTTATCTAACAAAAACAGAAACAACAAAAGTGAATGTCCTCCTCAGGCAGGCCTATAAAGCAGCCATTGACTTGGCTACATACACCCTGAAGTGCACCTTAAGCATTCCTATTGAAAAAACAAAGCTATTTGTGATTTTAATAGATTTTTAAGAAATATTATGGGAGTACCATGAAGCTGACGTGGGTCATAAGGACCCATGAAGAAACATGAAGGACTAATAGGAATACATACAGAATTTGCATTTAGGTCCTGCGTCCTCTTTAACAGGCTCCTGTTACTCTGCATATAGCACGTAGGAAGTGCTTAAGATGTCGGAGCTGTGAATAGGTTCTATATTTTAGGAGGTCAATGAGCTCCTGTATCTGCATTTGTTTATCATAATCATCATTATCAGCCAGACTATACCCACAGCAAGGCGAAGGTCTCTCCCATTTTCTTTGAATTAATCCGGTCCTGTGCCACCTGCATCTACTTGACCCCTGCGAATTTCTTAATCTCATCCACCCAGGAAAGTTTCCTGCCGACCCCTGCTGCGCTTATTTTGACTTGGAATCAAATTGGTAACTTTTAGACACCATCGGTTATTCTCTCTTCGAACTCCATACTCATCTCTTCTTAATTTCGACTAGAACGTCAGTAATTTGATTTATTTGTCTGAACCGCTCTGAACTCTATTTATTAACGTTACTCCTACCATTTTCCGTTCCATGGACCTCTGCGTAGTATTCAACTTAAATATAACCCTTTTAGTTAACCTACATATGTCAGTCCCGTAGGTCTCTACCGGTTAAATGCAACTGTTATACACTTTTCTTTTGAGTGGTTCCGGTAAGCTGATAGTCATAATGATTTAGTACCTTCCAATTGTGCTCCAAACTAATCTTATTTTCCTTGTTATTTCCCTTTCGTGGTACGCATGTGCGGCCAATACCTGTCCTAAGTTGACATATTCGCTTACCAATTATAACGCTTCGCTACCTATTTTAAACTGCTGTTCCCTTCCCAGGCTGTTCACCATTACCTTCGTCTTCTAGATACTGATCTTTAGGCCGAGCTTTCTCCTTCTCCTGTAGAGATCATTTGTTATCAGTTGCAGTTGGTCCCGAGTTTTTTAAAGGAACACTGCGGCGGTTTTCAAATGTGGTAATACTCTAAATTTTTGAAGTAGGTTGTTTGTTGATCAGGTGCGCGAAGTGATTTTTTTCGATTATGCATAAAACACTTCCACAATCGCCGACTGAAAGCGCACAATTCAAATCTCCCGTGCACCATACGACTACTACAGAGGATGAAAGCAGAGAGGGAAACCTCGTTTCTCCGTCCGTTGTGACGTCGCTTTGAGGAGCCGGAGGCATTCAGAGCCACCCGAGAGAGCTTCCGGCATGCACTGTTCCTCATCACGGCGATGACATAATTGATGGAACCATGGACGCACGATGGAAGCTTGGTAACTGCTGCAGTGTTGCCGGCGGTACCGCGCCGCTGCATAGCACTCATTCGGTTCCCGTCTTGCCTTCTTACCATAGATATGATTCCAAAGCGCAGCCTTGTACAATGTTCAGAGCGTTGAAGGTCATTCTGTAGCCAGTGGACGTATTTTTTATGCCTTCTTGTTTCGCTACGTGCTCGTCATTCCCTCTGCTCATGTGTAATAGCCTATTGTGAGGCAACGGTTGTACGGAAGCTGACCAGTGGTGCTTTGGGTGCTCAGAAGAGGCGCCTGGTTAAGCTGGAGTCACCACCGAGCGTTTGACTCTGCAGGGACAGCTTTCTTCTTTAATCTTTTTTTTTATAAGGAACCTTAGAGATTGTTCCCGCAGCATTTATCCCTTATGCACGTGTGCTGAAGAGGAAAGGTATGAGAAGGCAGAGCTTCGGTTTGCAGTAACTTGCGCGCTGTTTTATTTATTTAGGAATACTGTCAATCCCGGGCGGGATCGTTACAGGCAGGGCACAAAACGCATACATAAGGTCAGACAATATTTGGAGCATGTTCAACGACAGGGACAATAATTTAAAATGAAAAGAAGATTGCGGTCAGAAATAAACGAAGCAAGACAAGGATCGGTGTACAGTAAAAACTTCAGTGAACTGTTGATACATGAAAACAAAAAAGAAAAAGGTATATGAATGGACACAGAATGGAAATAACAAAGCAATAAGGGATTAGTACAATTTGCACGTTATCAATGTATGCTGACAAGGAAACTGTTTGGATGAACATTCATGAAATTGTGTGCAAATCATCCTCCCTCTAGCTTTACAAATTCATCCATTTTTGATCTTTGTGTTATTGTTGGTTTCAAGGTGTTCCACTCTCTAATTGCAAGGGGGAAAAATGAGGCTCTGAAACTGTCAGAATGGCAAGAAAATTCATTTATAGTCAAAGAGTGTTTATAGCGTGTGAGTGTTGTATTTTCGTTGACGATGTACTTGATGTATCTGTATTAAAGTGGTTATGCACGAGTTGATACAGAAATTTCAGGCGCGTTTTTCCAAACTCAGCATGCCGGCTTTCTTAAGTAGGTGAGTTGGCGAGTCAGTCATTTTATATTTGTTAAAGATCTACCTTACCGCTTTCCGTTGTATTTCTTCTAGTTTTTTTCTGTTTTGTTTAGTTGCCGGGAACCATACGACGTTAGCATATTCCATTGTTGATCTTATAATGGCGTTGTAAGCTAGCATTTTAGTATCGGGTTGTGCATCTCGGAGACGACGTCTAAGGAAAAATAACTTTCGTGTAGTAGCTGCTGTTACGGTATTTACGTGCGAGCCCCATCTTAGGTTATGCGTGAGTATCAAGCCATGATATTTGTGTTCGCTGACTCGGGTTAGTAAAGTATTGCTTGTACTGTACAAAATATGCAGGTAAAGATTTTTTCTTGTTATCGGCACGAAAACACATGTATTAACATTTAGCACCATCTGCTACTCTGTACACCACTGTAACGTTGTTTCCAGTGCGTTGTTTAAGGCGATATGATCTTCAGAGGAATTAATTTCACGATAAAGGATGCATTCGCCTGCAAAAAGCCTGATATTTACGAGAATATTTTTAGGAAGGTCATTTATAAAGAGTAAAAATAATACTGGCGCCAGTACGCAACCTTGCGGTACTCCAGAGGTAACAGGTACTATTTGTGAGTTCTGGTTATTTATTTGTACAAACTGGTGACGATATGTCAGATAGTCCTGGATCCGATCTATGACAGTGTTATCACCGAATATGGATGTTAATTTCTTGATAAGCTTTACATGAGAAACGCGATCGAAAGCTTTGGAGAAATCTAAAAGATGAGGCCGATTTGTTTGTGGCTATCAATGCTAAGGAAAATGTCGTGTATTAGCTCCAGTAGATGGGTGACGGTTGATAGCCCCTTGCGAAAACCATGCTGAAAGGGTGATAATAGATGTTCCTGCTCAAGATGTGTGTTTAAGTGTTTTAGTATTATGTGTTCTAGAAGTTTGCAGGCGGTACAGTTAGCGATATTGGTCGAAAACTACAAATATTGTCTTTGGTACCGGATTTGTGAATAGGAATTACCTTCGCGGTTTTCCATTCCCTTGGCAATTTACCAGTTGTGAGTGATTTCAGTACACACAAGTATTTCGCAACCCATTGTGAGTACCGTTAGCGGAAAATATTCGGTAAGTTATTGGGCCCGATCCCTTTCTTAACATCAAGGTTTAATAGAAGGTTTAGTACCCTCGATTTATTGATAGTGGTTTGAAGCGATTTGTCAAACTGCACTGGTTTAGATGTGGGCAGCTGCCATTATCTCTCGTGAAAACAGATTGGAAGTAGCTGTTCAGCTTGTTTGCGCTAGTTTTGCTTTCTTCATCAGCGGCAAAGTTTACATGATTTTCTTTAAAGTTGAGGTATTCCCATAACGTTTTATGAGAGCTTTTTAGGAAATTGGGAAGGGCGTGGGTAAAATAACTCTTTTTGGCAGCCCTTATTTTTGACTTCATGTGGCTGATAATGATACTAAGCCTGGTTCTATTTTTTGTCGTAGAATGCAGTTTCAATGTTTTTCGGAGGCGTTTTACCCGGCATTTAGCGTGGATGACGTCTCGTATAATTTACGGGTTGTATGTTTTAGGCACTTTTGTTTTTATCGGTACATAGTTCCGGAGACAGAGTGATACGACATCTTTGAACGCGTGCCACACTATCTCAATATCTGTGTGGATGTCACTTGATAGGTTTTCGAACGGTGTAAAAGCGAAAGCAAAGTGGTCTAAAATGCTATTATCGTCAGCCCTGCTGAAGTTGTAAAATGTAGTTTTCGGTTTAGCGTAAAATGTTTTGTAATGAGTCGCGACTGTACAAAATTCTATCTTATGGTCCGATATGCCAGTAATTATCTCTACTTGGGATGTTTCAGGAGGAACGTATTCACTGAGAAAGACAAGGTCCAGAGCATTTGAAGTACATCCATGTACACGTGTCGGCTCTTGCACGATTTGTCGTACAGTGAAGTGTAGCACTGCATCGAAGACAATTTCCGAACAAACACATTAATATTGCATGGTCTGCCAATTTATATCCGGGAGGTTGAAATCACCAAGCAGGATTAATCTGTTTCCCTGAACCCATTTTTGCATGTAATTTAGGAAATTTTTCATGACATCCCAGTCAGATGAGGGTCTGAGATAGACGCTGCCTACAACAATTGCTTGAGAGCCAAATATTATTTTGCAGAAAACTGCTTCGGCGCCTTGAACGTCGAGAAGAACCGTGAATAGAAATTATTTTTTTATCAAGATTGCCACCCCTCCACCACGTGTCATCCCATCCCTTCTAACAACATTGTAATTTGGGGGAGTTATCTCGATATCCTTGATGTCACTTGCAAGCCACGTCTCCGTTACAGCTACAAAATCAGGTTCCAGCAAAGACGTAAAGATTCGAATCCTTCTAACTTGTCTAACAGGCTAAAAAGTTATTGATAAAAGTTATTTCGGACCCTTCTGTTGACGGCGGGGACGCAGTGTACGCTCTATATTTTGCTGTTTTTTTTCACTTTCAGAATCATCCAAATCTTGATCTTTCAGCACTATATCGTTCACTTCATTGTCCCATTTATATAGTTTTCACGCTTATACGTACTTTGTCGTAGACAAGGAAAACCTTTTCGGCCGCATTCTTTCTAGGCTTCGCGCACTCCCATCATTTTTAACGCGGTAGCGTTAAGGAGCTCGCGTCGCAGAAAAGCCGGTGTCGTCGGCGGCGTTGGCCGTGAGCGATAAATCCCGGCATGCACTTCATAAATAAACATGCACTTCATAAAGCAAAAGCAACTTCCAAGATGGGCAGGGTGGGAATAAAACCAGGGTCTCCGGAGTGTGAGACGGAGACGCTACCACTCAGCCATGAGTTCGATGCTTGAAAGCGGTACAAAAGCGCTTCTAGTGAATGCGGTGTTGCCTTAGAAACGTGCCGTAGAACGTTATACTGCGGTGTATATCGGTAATTATGAGTATGTTACTTACAGAAGTCGCAGTTACACGAGTAGCGAAGTACGTTTCCGCTACATTTCTTCTGCGCTCTGCGCACATGCAGAGCCATCTTGCGGCAAACACAGAAGAACCCCTCCTCGCAATGTGCGGCGCTGCCCCGACACGTGGCGCGCCACTCGCCCCTGACGTTTCGCCGTGCACCCTCACGGGTTGTAGAGTCAAGCGTCTTTCCTTCCTTTAGATCCCTATCTTCCCTCACCCGCTTCTCCCCTTCGGGCCGCGCAGGTACCGGTGCGAGGATGCCCCAGTACCCTTGCGTTTAATAAGCTTTCTCGGCGAGGTGCAATAACGCTATCGCGTTCCACTCTTGAAGGCGAAGCTTAAGCGTCCTCCAAATTTTTTTTCTAACGTCGCGCACTCGAGATGAAAAATCCTGGCTTATGGAAAAGTTTGTTCCTTTAAGTTTGAAGCAGTTTTTTAGTACTTTAGTTTTGTCTCGAAAGTTCAAGAATTTCAGAATTACTGATAGTATTTTTCCACTTGATGGCCTTCCGATTCTATGTGTTCTTTCAATTTCGACGGGAGCAACCTTGATAATTTTCTGAATGATTTCTTCTTTTATTATGTATTCTAACGTTTCATTGTCTTCCTTGTCGTCTCTGGAACTCGACACACTACTAAATTTGACCTTCTTGATCGATTTTTCAGGTCATCAATGCGGGCTTCAAGAGACAGGACTTGCCTCTGCAGGTCTACTACCTCATGTGTACAATTTGAAATTTTGTTGTCTAGGATGGTAAGGTTTTCTAATTTGGCATGATAGAAGCTAATCGCTGTTCTTTAATATCTTTCAAGTCGTCGGCGATCTGTGCAAGCTGTCTGCAAATTTGTGTCATGTCGAGACCAGGATTTATTTCCACATTTCTTGCTAGCAGTAGTAAATGTTTTACAAAGGCGGCAATGTCACAAAGAAGGGCAGATCAACCGTGGGCACGGCAGCACACGCAGATAGGGATCATTGGAATTTACGCATAAACAATATCGTTTCCTTACCTGCACAAGAAAGCCAAAGCATTAGACGTCCGCATTTCCACTTCGCTGCAGTGCCCTGTGGCTGCTGAGGTGACCCGGCCGGCTTTTATATTGCAGGTTTTCCGTGCTGTCTCAAAGGCGGCGCTGGTACTCGCGTCGGCGCACAGTATGTCTCATGCCGGGCGACCATGTTGGAAGCATCCGCGCACGATGATATGCGGCGGGAACGGCACGTGTTGATGGGCTCCCAGCTGCATTGGAGTTGCTTGCGTCAAGTTTCCGTAGACCGAACCAAGATGGTATCAACAGGGTGGTGATGACTGAGTGCACAAGAAAGACGAAAGATTAGACGTCCGCATTTCCACTGCGCTGCCGTGCCCTGCGTTCTCAGAAGATTGCCCGCTGCCTCTTCAGTTTGTTCGGCGTCCTGTTCAAAAATATGTCAGCTTTGGGCGTTGTAAGCTTCTTGCATCGCAACAGTGCAAAACTGAGCGTATTCCGCTTCATTTCTTCGTTCCCGATTTACGAGGTCTTTCGCGCTGCTATTCAAACTGCCAATACCGACAAGGCAGCAAAGAAAAAGATAAAAACGACTCCACAGATTCCCGCCACGGATGCGTGTGCAAGGGCAGAATAGAAGGCAGGCTGGAAATGAGGATCTGAGGGCCGTAGTGAACACGGAAGGGATTGCAACGTACAACGAACCTTGCTCCCACATACTTGTCCTCCCCGCTACGCGTACGCGGAACGACGGCGCCCTTACAATGATGCAACACTATAGGTTACCCAATCTTCTCCTGGGTGTGCTAAACGTGGGTGTTCAGTTTAGACAATATAATTTCAGTTAAAATATAAACGTTCGTTTAGAACTCATGAGGAACTCATTACCAGAAATAACTTTCGTCCAAAAACGGTCACACTCCTCCTTTCTGTGTAGTAAACCGGCCAAACGCAATGCGAAAGTAACAGTGCGTCTGCCGCAAATTTTTGTTTTCAAATTTCAATCTTCACAAGTGAACGGTCCGCAAGCGAAGCTTGTTTAAATTCACCGCATAACATCAGTGGGCATGGATGAGACTGTGCAGGGCCTAATAGCCTGAAAAGGTGTTCAGCAGCTCACAGCCGACTAGGTTATTAATACTTTATAGGTAGTACTGGCACTAGTCGCTCATTGTAAAAAAGAATAAATTCATCAACGGCAGGTTTATTACAAAAACAATAATCGGTTTAATTCCACTTCAATAAAACTGGACTTCGACCATCTGATATTATGCTAGTTTATATTTGTGCAGCTGCATTAGCGTGGTTTTCTTTCGTTCTAGCAGATGGTGCCTTCTCTGACGCCATCTCCTGTAAGCAGCGATAACAAGAGACCCCTGGGTGTCGACAAGCAATGAGTGCAAAGGTGTCCTACACGGTGAAGTGGACTTACTCTGTTTTTACTTTTCATGAGTTTAAAGACGGAATTCCCAAAAACGGAGCTCTAGGCATTACTCTTTTGGTTCTCTGTAAAGTTTCGAAGTCAGCTGCCAAATACTGGGCTTAAATGTTCTCTAGCAATAAAAGCATTCACCGAAATCAGTGTATTAGATCGTCAGGAAGGCACTCAACAGCATGGCGGCCAGAACAAGAAGAGCCGATGTTTATTGATTGCCATCGTATTTATAGGTTTCCATAGCGCGGCGCACGCACTGCGCATGACATGTGCTCCGTCATCAGACTATCCCACAAGCCTGATACATCCTTCCATGGTTAACACAAGGTCAAAGCAAATGTTCATGTTAATTTATTAAAAGCAGCTTCATAATAAAGGCGCTGTGGAGGTCGTATGGTGCGAGTCGACTTTCTGAGAGTGGTGGTCCTGGTTAGATCTGGAAGGGTGACTGCAGCTGAGGGCGTGGCACCATGGGCTGGAAGTTGGCTGAAAGAGGGCTGCTGTGTTGTAGCACTGTCAATGCTGGAAAGCTGTGGTGTTACGCTACCAATGCTGTCGGTGTCGTCGTCACTTGTTTCAGCATACTTCTCGCCAGTGTGAAGCAGGTGTCTTCTGTTTCGTCGAAAAACACGACGATCTTCAGTCACGACGTGGTATGACCTCGGAGCAGCTTGTCCAACAATCTTGCCTTTCTGTGACCAAGTCGTATCTCTTAGTCGCACCACGTCACCTTTAGCAAGTTGTGGCAACGGCCGCCCTTCGCATGTCTGACGATGCTTCACCACATCAGTGGCCGTGATTTTTCCGAAATCTGTAATATTAGATCGAAGGCGCCTTCCTTGAAGAAGTTCACCAGGGGATTGACCATCGGCCAGTGGTGTTGAGCGGTAGGCTAGAAGGCCTAGCCAGAAGTCGTCTCCTGCATCATCTGTTTTTTTCATTATGCGCTTCAGAACTTGGACGTCTCTTTCTGCGAGACCGTTAGACTGCGGGTAGTAGGGACTGGACGTGACGTGTGCGAAGTCGAACTGCTTGGAGAAGACCGCGAACTCTTGGCTTGAGAACTGGGGTCCATTATCAGTGCAGAGTTCCACAGGAATGCCACATCGAGCAAAAATAGCGCTGAGAGCCGCAACAACGCTTTTTGCACTTGTGTCTGGAAGTTTCTCGACATCTGGTAAGTTTGAAACAGAGTCATACACGGCAATATAAGAATGTCCCCCAAAACAAAAGATGTCCGCTCCGACCCTGTACCATGCACACTGTGGCACCAAGCGCATGAGCAAGGGCTCTTTGGCTTGTTTGTACACAAACTTTCTGCACGTTGAACAGTTCTGAATCAGCTTAGTGATTTCACTGTTGAGGCCCGGCCAAAAAACGAGACGTCTGGCTCTTTCTTTGCATTTGTTCAAACCAAGGTGACCAGCATGAATTCTTTTTAGCATTTCCCGTCGCATGCCCTTCGGTATGACGGCTTTCGTTCCCTTGAAGACTATTCCGCTGAAAACGGACAGTTCAGATGAAAAAGGCTTCAATTCACCTTGAATTTCTTTATCTTTTGATAAGTCGGTGACGACAGTGTTCAAGTAGCTATCCCGAGCTGTTTCTTTCGCCAGTTCCTGCTGTGTTGTTGCCCTGACCATGCAGTTCAGGAGCTGAAGTGCGTGAACTTCTACATCTTCCGTGGCACCCGCATTGTCAACTTCGCCTGCCGGAGTCGCTCGTGACAGCATGTTTGCCAGGACGAGGTGCTTCCCCGGAACGTACTGCAGCACATAGTCGTACCTAAGATGTCTTAAAAAGAATCTCTGTAATCGTGGGGGCACGTCACAAATTCCTTTAGAAGAAATCGATTAAAGTGGCCTGTGGTCGGTCTCAATAATAACCCTCTGTCCGTACACAAACTGGTGAAACTTCACGCAGCCGAACAAAATTCCGAGCGCTTCTTTCTCAATTTGTGCGTAACGTTGCTCAGGAAGTGTTAGCACTCGGGATGCATAGGCCACTGGTCGCCAGGAACCAACGTGACACTGCAGAAGTGCCGCCCCAACGCCATCTTTGGATGCATCGCATGTTATTTTTGTTTCCTTTTTAGGGTCAAATATTGCTAATACGGGCTCTGACGCGAGTACCTGCGTGACGCCTTTCCATTCTTTCTCGTGACTTTCGGTCCATTAAAACTCGACTTGAGGTTTGATAAGCGCTCGTAGCAGCGCTGTTCTCTCAGACAAGCGAGGTACGTATTTTCCAAAGTAGATGACTACTCCTAACATGCGTTGAACATCGGCTTTGCTTTTTGGCGTTGGCATTTGAACCAAATTGCCCACTAGCTTCGGACTTTGGGAAATTCCAGTTTGTCCGATTACGTCACCCAGAAATTGATCCTCGGTTAGACTAAACTTGCATTTTTCGGCATTGAATGTCAGTCCTGCCTTTTCGGCGGCTTTTGACACTTCCACTAGCCGCTCGTCATGCTCTTGCCGTGTAGCCCCCCACACAAGAATGTCGCCGATATACACATGCACTCCTGGTAGCCCCTCAAGCATCTGACTGAGCATTTTGTGAAAAACTTCCGGCGCAGATGCGATGCCGAACGTAGACGCAAGTAACGATATCTACCGAAAGGAGGGGCAAATGTGCATATTTTTGATGTCCTCTTGTCGAGTGGTATCTGGTGAAATCCAAAATTTGCGTCTAGAAAGCTAAAGAAGCAGGCGCCTGTCAATTCCGCTTCAATATCTTCTCGCCTGGGAAGCTGGTAATGCTGCCGGTTTATATACTCATTAATCCTTCTGGGATCCATGCACACCCTAAGTCTGCCATCTTTCTTTTTCACCAAGACCAAAGGGCTTACCCAGTCGGTAGGGTCGTCTTCCTTTTTGATGATGCCGGCCACCTCCATTCTCTGAAGCTCGTCACGCAGGGGTTGGCGCAAGGACAGGGGCACCCGCCGCGCTGGCTGGACGACCGAGACAGCAGCTGGCTGCAGTACCATGCTGTAGGGTTGCTTCATGCAACCTAACCCTTCGAAGACGTACTTAAAATCTTTAAGTGCTCCATATTCAGCAGAAGCGCTGATAGTGTCGATTGACCGTCGCACCAGACCCATTGCTTCGATTGCTTCAAGCCCAAGTATGGCCTGACAACCATTTTTCACAACGTAAAACTTCACCGTAGTGGCGGCGTTCCCAATGGTCACTTTTTGGACGGTTTTTCCATAGTTTGTGATTACGCCTCCATTGTAGGCTCGCAGCTCAGAGCTCGTAGGGTTCAGTTCGGCAATGTGTAGCTTGCGGTATACTGAAAAGGGTATAATGCTTGCCTGTGATCCAGTGTCGACCTTGAAGAGTGCTTCACGACCCGCGATTTGGGCTTTCACAGTCCAGTCCTTACTGTCGCTGCTTGCGATGCCAACGTCAAGAACGTCGAACTCATCGTTCATGTTAAGTTCGCTGACTTCGCTGACGACTGCCTTGGCCGGACAACAAATTGTAAAATGGTGGATCTTTCGGCAGGAGTTGCATCTTTTCCCATATGCCGGACACTGCCGTTGTTCGTGCCGTCGGTTGCACTTCTTGCAGCGATACGTAGTTCTGTCGAGTGCAGTCGTCTCTTGTGGATCCATGCAGTGACGGCATGGCGCTACATACCGAGAGATTGCGTCAATACTGTTATCTGGCTTCTCCCAGATCTGATTTCTTCGTGCCACTGATTCCGCTAATCGGCACATTTCTTCAGCCTTTATCAATGTCAGGCCCTTCTCACGGAACAATTTTTCACGCAACTTTGAATCGTTCGTCCCAAAGACGATCTGACCTCTGATCATTGAATCGTTCAGACCTTCGAAGTTGGACTAAGTTGCCTGTTTCTTGAGATCTCGGATAAATTTTTCAAACGGCTCTCCATCCCCTTGCTTCCTCGAGCGGAATACGTAAGGCTCATGCACTTCGTTGCTTCCCTCAGCACAGTAGGCCTCAAACTTCGTGACCAGAGTGTCATAATCTTCTTTGTCTTCCCCAGCCACAAACTGGAACGTGTTGAAGACGTCAAGCGCGTCATCTCCGGCAACGCTTAAGAGGAGCGCTGCTTTTGCTGCACCGGTTCTAGGATCCTCTTTAGACGTGGTCGCCTTGATGAAAAGTTCCAGTTTCTGCTTAAATCGCTTCCATTTCTGAGACAGGTTTCCCGAGAGCTGCAAGGGTTCTGAGGGCTTCAGCAGGTCCATCATCGACCGTGGCTAACTGGCCACTTCTGACACATCAGATCGTCAGGAAGGCACTCGACAGCATGGCGGCCAGAACAAAAAGAACGGATGTTTATTGATGGCCATCGTATTTATAGGTTTCCATAGCGCGGCGCACGCACTGCGCATGACATGTGCTCCGTCTTCAGGCTATCACACAAGCCTGATACAATCAGTGTGTGTAATTCCATTGATGCATCTAATCTGGACAACAAATATCTTAAATTGAGCTTCTGTGGAAGTGCTGCATTTAAAATGAGCTCCCTAATGAAGGGAACTATAATCCTTTAACATCCTGAATGCCCCATTATAGCAGTTAAAATTACTCCTAAAATTGCTTGTTTAAACTACGTCTATGAAAGGAGCCGAAATACTCCTCAAAGGAGTATTTAATAGTGCTATTAGATGCCACGGTAACAACTTAATGACCAGAAATATACTCCAAAAATGAACCCTTGCCTTAAGAGAAGTAAAATGTTTACTCCTTTGAACACCTTAAATACCTCTCCGCACGCGAGAGTAAAGCCGATACTCCTTTTCTGAGGAGTAAAAAAATCACCTTTCCAAGAGTGCGCTAGGCCGCGGGCTATTTACTCCTCTTTGACTGGCTTCGAGTTCACAGTGTTACTGCTTCACCCTTTCCATAAAATTCTTTGTTTTCCCAACGGTTTCACTTGGCACTCAAAGCACGATATGGTGAACCGTGCTATTTGACCATTTTTTTTAGAACAGTGACTTTTCGTCTTGACGGGAGGCCTTAAATGGAGGTAGTCAGATAGTGGATTGCTTGCTGCCCTTCCTTCCCTGGAATATCCGCGGCGAGGCTCACTGAGCGCCATGTAAATTCTGCTAATATTGGCAAACAAAATTTTTAAAATGCCTTATTCTATACCACAGCACACAGTTTTTATGTAGAATTTACTCTCCTATAAAGGAAGTATTGATCATTCGTGGACGCATCTGGCAAGGATACATGCGGTGAAAACACCGATATTCATTCAAGTGGAAACTGAAGGCATAATGACATGCACAAAGTCACAAAAAGCTTTGAAAGACTGGTGCAATGAGTGGCTAATGATACTTAACACAAGTAAATGTAAATATTTGTAATTTCCTCGTCGCCATTACCCCCACATGTTCAGCTACACAATATCTAACGTTCCTCTCGACCTTGTCCAATCATACAAGTACCTTGGTGTTTATCTTTGTCATGATCGTACGTGGAATACGCATATCTCAAACATCATACCATCCCCTAACAGAACACTATGATTTTTAAAGCGTCACCACCGCTGTGCACCTCAACATGTCAAGCTCCTCGCATACAAACCATTAGTTAGATCAAAATTTGAATATCCATCTCCCATCTGGTCTCCGAAACAAGCATATCCCTGTAATTTAACTGAAGCAGTTCAAAACCGAGCAACTAGACTCATTCATTCATCGTATTCTTCAGATATCAGCATATCATCCTTAAAATCACAGTCCAACCTACCTAACCTTGCTCATCGTCGCTACATTGCTGGTTTATGTTCGTTTCACAAGTTTTTTTTACTCCGAGCTACGACAGGGAGCTTACATCTGCACACCCCCACCACGTATCTCCCTCGGCACGGATCATCAGCAACAAGTGTCACGACCTAGCGCCTGCACCACTAAATTTTCTTCATCATTCTTTCCCCGGACTGCCAACGACTGGAACGGCCTTCCCCGAGAACTTGCTGCTATCACATGCTCATCTTTAGTTCTTGAAAAAATCGCACGTGCACTTGCTCAGTGAAACTCTTGTATTTGTATAACCTGCTTGCACATTTATGTTACCGACTCTGTTTTTTATTTCTGTGCGCCCCACCTCTTATGTAATAGCCTCTAATGAGGGTCTTAAGTTATTAAAGTGAAGTGAAGTGAAGTGAAGCGGCGATCAGCACAGAGCACAATGACGGAGCCGCATTGTCACGCGACGTTTTGGGCAATCGCAGGCGGCGTCGATAACCGCGGTGAGCTCCATGGCGCGGGCTGTGTATTTCTGCTGAAAATAAAGTTTTTTACTTTTTCTGCCTGATTTCAGCATGTTTTCGATTTAGCATGCATAAGCTGTGAGTTTCGCTGGAATCATAATTTTTGGGAAATTTGCCGCAAGTGTCCTTTAACAAGGTAATGTATCAGCGAATCGCAGATTAGCCAGATATTCATTTCATACTTTCTAATACATTATTTAAGCAAGCTCTAAATAGCACGAAGGATATTGTGTCTCCTTGCCTAACACCTTTCCCAATTTGAATTTTATCACTTTCGTTATACAGAACTATGGTTGCTGCGCAGCCACTATAGATATCTTCCAGTTCTTTCACATATGGCTCACTGATACTCTGAACTCGCGATGCCTGCATGAGCGCTGAGGTTTTGAACTTGTTCAAATGCTTTCTCGTAGTCAATAAATGCTATGTATAGGGACGGTTGTGATCCGAGCACGTTTCTATCCCCTGGTGTATAGTGTGGATATAATCGATATTAGAGTACGCTTTCCAAAATCCTTTTTACTCCTTTCGATGATTAAAGCCTAAGGTTGTCCTGATCCAATTAGCGAACTTTGGCAAATACATGTTACGCGACTGATATTAAGTTGATTGTCCATAATATTTGAAGTCTTTAGCGTCTTCTTTCTTATGAATTGAGATAACATTGGTGTTCTTCCATTACTCCGCTACTTTCGATGTCATTTTGTATTGCGTAAACACAGTTACCAGCTTTTCTAGCACGATATCCGCTCCGTAGTTCAACAAATCTGTAGTTACCAGATCCTCTTCAGCTGGTTTCCCCCTATTCATAGCTTCTAAGGTTTTCGTACCTTGGCCCTTTCTTACCTGCGCAACGTCTGATTGCTCTTCATTACAACCAATTTCAGTCTTGTCGTGAGTACTATGGTTATTGTAGAGGTCCGTATAAAACACCTCGGCTACCTTGATTATCTTGTCCATGACAGTAATAACATTACCCGTCTTGTCGCTCCGGGAAATTATAGGATTTTTGCATATGAATAATATTGCCTTCACAGCTCTCAGGCAATGAAAGGTCTTTAGAGCATGCTCAATTTTCCCCATGTCATTCTTCATTGTGTCGGCCACTTGCCTTTATTGATTAGTTTTATTATCTGTCAGGTCTGTCCTCTAAGGTAGGTCAAAGGCATTCATACTCTGGCGTTTCTTAATCAATCTTTTTTCTCCTTAAATAGTTTATCAATATCCTCTGTAACAATTCTACCGCCTACTTCTACCATGCACTCCATAATGATATCTCTGAAATTGTTGTTCATTGATTCTGGTCTAAGGTTGGCTTCCTGTGTTACCACCGAGTATTTCAGCAGCGAGAGATTGAATATTTCTACTTTTCCTTTACTATTAAATCGTTTATAGGTTTCCTCACTAATCTGTACCGCTCCCTCTTCAAATCCAGATTAATTGGAAACCTTGTCATCCTGTGGTCACTGCATCGCACCTTTCTGATTACTGCTACATAATCCATAATGCGAGCTTTAGACAGAGTATGAAATCAATTTCATTTATTCTACCTTCTAGGCTTTTTCACGCCCAATTCCAGCTCTTCCGTTTGATAAAGGAAGTATTAATGATTCGTATGTTATCGGCTTAAGAATACTCTAGTATAGTAACTCCCTTCTGCTATTTTTTAATCGAATGCCAGAGTTGCCCAGTGTGACGTCTCCAGCTTGCTTTTTTCCTACCTTGGCATTGAAGTCGGCATTCAGTACAATATAATGGGTTTTCAATTACCCCACTGCCGATTCTAAATCTTCTTAAAAGCTTTCTACTACCTGGTGATCATGACTACATGTGGTTGCGTACGCTTGTATAACGTTCAGCTTCTACCACTTATTTAGCTTAATTATTATGCCAGATACCTTCTCATTAACGCTATAGAATTGATATAATTACCAGTGTGATAGCTCGTGTGCATGACGCGCCACTTGCGAACTGATAGCAGCAGCGGATAAGTAACCGCGCTGGCTATATAAGCGGTCAAAGAACGAATAAACGTCATTCCTTATCCTTCACCTGGTCTGGGCTGTTTCTTCGAGTACGGCCAGCTCGGCTGCCGCCGCTACTACATTTACTGGCGACGAGGATGGGATCTGCGTGGCTGTCCACTTGTTTCGGCAATTGCTACTGAAGACTGCGATTTCCTGGCCGGCACTGCAATGTCGAAGGTGGGAAAAATTGATTCCTTTGACGAAAAAAGCGAAAACTTCGAGTCCTACCTGGAACGGTTTGAGCTTTACGTGCAGGCAAACGATGTGGCTGAAGGCAACAAACTAGCTGTGTTTCTGACGGTCGTGGGCCCTCGAGTTTATGAAGTTTTGAAGAACCTCGATACCCCACTCTTCAGCCAGCAAAACGTATGACGAGGTCACTACCCTGCTAAAGGGCCACTACAGTCCCCGAAAGGCCGTGATCGCGAAAAGGTGCAGATTTAACCGTATAGTACAACTCGAGCAGGAGACGGTAGCTAAATTTATGATTCAGCTCAAAAACCTGGCCGGAAGCTGTGAGTTCGGCGAATTCCTGGACGAAGCGCTTAGAGATAGGCTAGTCGCCATACTACGCTGCGTTGACACTCAGCGTGAGTTGTTTGCAGCTGAAAAACTTACATTAGAAGAGGCGTGTAAAATCGCTCTAAATCGTGAGCTAGCCTCCACCCAGACTCAACAAATAAAGTTAGAACAGCACTAAAGTATACTGCAAACGCAACCGAGGCTAGAAGTTGATCAGCTGGACCAAGGACGCCGGGTAAAGAAACACGGTAAAAACAAGGCGGAACCCCTAGAATGCTTCCATTGCGGGAAAAGGCATGCAGCCGAAAGGTGCCGGTATCGCAAGTATGAGTGCCATATCTGCGACGAGCAAGGTCACTTGCAAATAATGTGCAGACAGCAGGCGGTCAAACGAGGGCACTGAACGCAATCGATAGTCCCGCAGATGAGTCTGAGGACGAGCAACAAATCTACAGAATGACAACGAGTACTTCTGCATGCTACGTCACTGTTAAGATGGAAGGACGGGCCATAAGAATGCAAATTGACACAGGGGCGTCAGTCACCGTCATGCCAAAATCTGTTTTCCGGAGCGAGTTTCCGCATTTGGCAGTGGAGGAAGCTACCGTTCCTTTAAGGACGCATACACAGGGGAACTGGTGCCGGTCGTGGGATCGGCAAACGTGCAAGTCGAGTACGGTAATCAAACTGAGGTTATGCCGGTGCTGGTAGTAGATGATGGTGGAAAAGAGTTGCCGTGTCTTTTGGGTCGTAATTGTACTGAGTAAGCCTAAACTGAACTGGCAAGAAGTTAAAGCTTTGCAGCAAGATGATGCCGTACTTGAGATAAAGAAGAAATTCGAACTCGTGTTTTCGCCGCAAATGGGGCTGATAACGGGCTACAGGGCACATGTTCTTTTGAAGCCGAACAGTAAAGCAGTGTTTTGTAATGCCCGTCCAGTGCCTTTTGCTTTGAAACAAGCTGTGTCCGAGGAACTTGACTTCTTGGAACGGACTGGCGTATTAAAACGGGTCATTAGAAGCGATTGGGCGACATCTTTAGTAGTAGTACCAAAGTATGGAGGAGTAAAAGTACGGCTCTGTGGTGACTACAAGGTCACAGTAAACCCCGTACTGTTGAGTGAACATTAGCCTGTCCCCGTACCAGAGGATTTGTTCGCAACGTTGGCAGGCTCAAGGGTATTCTGCGTGCTAGACCTGGCTGCCGCTTACCAGGAAGTGGAACTAGACGAAGACTCGAAGGCTGTTTTAACTGTAAACACACAGCAAGGTCTTTATAAATTTCAGCGACTGCCTTACGGCATCGCAAGTGCTCCTGCCATATTCCAGTCGGTCTTGGACGATATTCTCAAAATATTCCCCAAGTAGGATGTTACATTGATGATGTCATCTTTGGCGGTTCGAGTATCACTGAATGTCGCCAAAAGCTAGAAGTGTTGAGACTATTACAGGATCACAATGTGACACTGCGCATGGAAAAGTGCAGGTTCTTTTGCAGTGAAGTCCGCTACCCGGGTAAAAAGTTTCAGCGGAGGGAATAAAGCCACTGCGGTCCAAAGTAAGGGCAGTAACTGACGCGCCTGAGCCCCCCAATAGTACTGAGCTGAAATCATTGCGTCCAGCTAGGCTGCCGCCGCTACTACAACCAGCTATATCTTTATTCATAAGGAAACGTATTCCTAGTTCTCATTTCTACGGTAAACCTTGGTAATAAAACACATGCCCGGCCTTTAGTACAATACATGCCTCATTCAATACTCTGTCCTGATGCCTGAGTAATGAATGGTCATACCGAGAGGTACTTGACGAAGCAGGTGACAGGGTCGCGTAGGTTGAGATCCTTATGGAGCGCGAGAGTCGGAAAAACTTTTTAAGAGATTTTTCTTGGCGCCATCTCTGGGCTTAAATTTTGCGGAAGTGCGATCACGCCTCTCCGCCGTGATCGCACTTTCTTCGTATTTGCACCTTGGCCGTGATCGCACTGACCTTGAGCCAAGAAACAAAACGAAGGAGGAGGTCAAGAACTCGGCAGTGGATAGAGATTAACGACAACAACGAGTTGCTAGGACAGAAAGTTCGTTCGAACTTTGTGACGGCGGTGTACCGCGGAGTTGACGTAGAGACGATACTACAGAAGTCTTCTACACCCGATAGGGAATGATCAACAATGAGGTTCAAGGGGTGATCATACGTGAAGTGATTCCTTATGGCATAAATAAAGCTGAAACCATAGAGTAGACTACCATGTGCAGAAGCCACGTCTTTAGTTTCAAGCCAAACCCAAGTGTAGCCAGGCAGATTGCCCTCCCACAAGTCCAGGTGTAATAAAAAGGTAAACCACAGATAATTTTAATTTTGTTATATGTATATATATATAAGTGCAATGAGAGGTGCTGCACGCACAGTGCAAGGGCTGGGCCAGATGATAATTAATTTGAAGTTTATACTATCTATATTGTTTACAAATATCTATTTTGACAACCATGAGAGGTAATTTGGTGCGGACTTTGCGGTTAGGCTGCAAGGATAGCACTGCGTACTTCATAGAGCTTTATCATTACATAATTCGGAAAAACTGTTTAGACAATCAATTCTTTTTTTTTGTTATAAGAGAAAGTGTAGGCCGTAAAATGATTTTCTTTTTCAAAAATTTCTATATGTCAATTTGGCTGGAGATATCAAACTTCAACAACAGCAATAATAATAATAACAATAATATTAATTGGTTTACAGGAAGGATAAGGCGCAGCATCTGTGACACTTGTTCTATGGACACCTGCACCGCGCCGTAAAGGAAGGTAGTAAGTTGAAAGAAAAGAAGAGGAGCCGTAGGGGAGGGCTCCGCAGTTATTTCGACAACCTGGGGATCTTTAACGTGCACTGACATCGGACAGTCGTCAGCCTTGAGAGCGAGCTGACGCGGTTCACCTCGGCTCCGTGTTTTTCGAATTGTGTATGCGGATTTTAGACTCGATATGGCCTGAACTCACTCGAAACGCTCAGTGAAGGTGTTCGGCACCTGTTTGCAACAATTTTATTTTCGGCTCGCTGTTCGATTTGAAGCTTTCAAGGACTAGCGTTTCTGACTGGCTAAGCCTAATCGACGCCCTCAGGGCCCACCACGACTACGGCTGCTCCCGGGCCACATCCGGGCGGCGCTGCCGCCACAGCGCATCCGGAAGATGTGACCTTCAAAATTTTACGCCCGGCGACTTTCACTCCGTGCCAACCACCGATACGACCCCGCAGTCAAGCCAAGTTACGAGGCGTTCCGATTATCCGCCATTACCGGCGGGTCACGAGCAGATGGATGCTGCGCCATACTACGTATCCAGCCGAACCCTGACTCCGACACCACAAACGCCACAGGTTACACCGATTACAACCCCACAGTCAAGCCAAGTTACGAGAAGTTGTGATTACCCGCTCTTACCGGCGGGGCATGAGCAGATGGACGCGGCGCCGTACTTCGCATACAGCCGAACGCTGCCTCCGACGCCACAAACGCCACAAGCTAGGGCCGAATCCACGAACGAGTTCGCTTTGGAACGCGTTCGCTTTCTCTCTCCCCGCCTCGCTCCATTGGCTGCGCGTCGCCACCGCTGGCGGTGACGTCCTTTCCCGAAGGCGGGGCCACGAATTTCGTTGACGTCACAAGACATGTCAATCAAATGAAAGCGAACGCGTTCGGTCGCTGTGTGTGGAACTCGGAAAGTGGCGTTCGCTTCAGCGCGAGAATCATGCCGTACGTGCCCTCCGTCGCTCCGCTGTTGATCGCAGTGCTCAGCGGATGTGATCGGCGTTTTCGGCAGTTGCGCGTACATGACGATCCTTTCCACATGCCTGACGATGCCTTCCGAAGGCACTTCAGACTGTCGAAGGGGCTTGTACGCCGGATATGCGAAGATTTAAAACCCCACCTTGGCCCAACGAGGAAAAGCGCGCTCACAACAGAGCGTAAAGTACTCTGCGCGCTGCGGTTCTTCGCCCCCGGAGGCTTCCAGGCGGCCGTCGGCAGCGAGGCAACTATACGGCTCCCGCAGTCGTCGGTGAGCCGTACGATTTTGGCCGTCGCTCAGGCAATCGTGCGTGTCGGCACAGAGAAAAACTGGGTGTCGCTTCCTTCGACTACCGAGGAAAAGGCCCGTGACAAGGCAAAGCAACCGAGATGGGACCGCCCAGCAAAGCCGATTGGCTGTTCTCTGCCCCCAGCGTTCATCCCACCCTTCTCCCCCCGATGCCTACGTCAAATTGACGTCACGGCAAAGCGAACGCGTTCCAAAGCGAACTCTTTCGTGGATTCGGCCCCTACAGGGAGCGTTGATTACCCGCTATTGCCGACGGTACACGAGGAAATGGATGCCGCAGCTCTGACTGTCTCTGCAAGCCCTCCTGCTCAGGTTAAGACAGCTACAGGATGCAGCATGACTTCAACGTATCGCAAGCGTCAAGTGTCCCCGCAACGTCTGCACACAGAACGGGTGAGTCGTCCTCATTTCACTGTTCTGATCAGACCACTTAACAAAGTGCATGTCACAAACATCCCGAAACAGGCTAATACCAACGCAATAGAGCAAAGTGCTCTGTCTCAGTATTTTTCGGATATGGCCATTCTCCGCTGTGATTCTGCTGCTAACTGCATCCGCATAACTGTCAGGGACGCTGAGCATTTCAAGAAGCTGTGTACATTGACCCGTTTAATTGCGCGAACTCGGGATTCTGTCCAAGCGTTCGATGTGGACACGTCTCCACTGAAGCAGCCTGCGGTTGGCAGCACGCGAGGTGTGATCAGAATTAGAGAAGGCCTCACGATGGACTCTATCATGGCAGATCTGCGCTGCGAGACAGCTGAAATCACAGACACGCATGCTCGGAAAGACAAATTTGCTACTTCTGACTTTCGCATCAGACGCATTACCTTCTCGGCTAGTATTCGACTACGAGATTACACGAATCCGTGAATACCGCCCGCGCCCAGTCGCATGTTATAACTGTCACCGCATCGGCCATATAGCCAAATACTGCTCGTTTCCCGCCGTTTGTCGGGATTGCGGTAAGAACCCGCACCCTGAGGACCCCGGCTGCAAGCAGTTTCCTCATTGCGTAGCCTGCGGCGCTTCCACGCATATCGCCCTGAGCGCCCACTGCCCGGCTCGAGCTTATGCAAAGCCTGTCGACAAATCGGCACCTAAGGAGTCGGATGATCCGAATACGCATCAGGTGACATCCTCACATACTGTCTCCAAACATGTATCATATGCTGAAAAGACCTCTTCTCCAGGTTTAGCCGAGGTCATCGAGAGCCTCAGAGCAGAAATATCTGAACTACGCCACGAAAATCAGCGTCTCCGGGAGATGATAACTAAGGACAAGATAACAATGGACACCCGAAATCGTTCCCAGACTCCGCAACGCAGCCGCTCACAGAAGGGCCGCAAAAGCCGTTCGCCTACCCGCCGACCGCAACCGGTCACAGCGTCTGATTCCGCCTATACCCACATGCTCGGGCTAAGCCGACAGGAACGCGCCCAAGAGACACAGAAGCTGGAAGAAACTCTGCGAAAGGAAGTTAATGCAACTCTTACTGCTGCCCTCACTTCCATGCAGAGCCATCTGCAGACTATGTTTGAGGAGTTCCAACATACCACACTCACAGACGATAGTAAGCGCCGTAAATCTGTGCCCCTTTAATGAGTACTATGGCTCCTGGTATTCAATGGAACTGCAGAAGCTTCAATCAGAACGGTCCTACCCTTCGTACATTTGTGCCTCAGCTCCGTCCTCTTTTCATACTTCTTCAAGAAACGCGCGGTCCTTGTAAAATTCCTGGTTACTGCACTTACCAGACACCTACTATCCAAAATAAAAACGGCCGTTCAGAGGGACAGGCGGCCGTCTTAATCCGAAACGATTGTCCTTCCACTCAGCTCTCGCTTCAGTCCCTTTGCTCTTCCACTCGTGAGATTGTTGCAGTAAAAATCTTCCCCCCCTGGCCAAAAACCTTTCGTCGTAGCATCGGCCTATTTCCGGCCAGGTAACGTCATGGCAGAACCCTGTACCTGGCTCCCTGACCTTGAAAACGCAGCACACCCTTATCCTATTCTTATTGGCGGAGATTTCAACGCACATCATGCAGCCTGGAGCTCATCTCAGCCTAATCAACGTGGTAAACACCTATATGACGCCCTTGATCAAACTCTTCTTACCCTGTGCAACGAACCTAACGCGCCGACCCGTATCGGTCTCCATGTCTCTCAAGCAGACACTACACTGGACCTTACATTCTCATCACCGCGTCTTCTTCGGCGCTGGGAAGTCCTAATTCTTGGGGTAGTGATCACTTGCCCATCTTGCTCACTCTCAATCGTAAATGTCTTCGCGTTCGGACAACACGTTCGTTTTTCAACTGGGAAAAGTTTCGTGCTAATACTACGACCCCTTTCTCGGATATTGACTCCTTCCTGTCTGCACTCCGAGATGCCCGCACTCAAGCTCTCGAATATATCCCCTGTGACGATTCCACAGTTGGCACGGATGCTCACCTGGCTAACCTTTGGCGTCGCGCAGATCACCTCACGCAACGTTTTCGGACACGCGGAAAACGTCACAAAGATCTCGTGCTTCTTTGACGACAATTCAAGCTTATCCGGGCATACCAGCTTCACCTGCAAAGTGAGGCTTGGCACTCTACATGCGACCGTCTTGGACAAGTACCGGGCCTATCACAACTTTGGCGCATCTTTCGTGGCCTAAATGGCAAGGCACGCGGGGCACCACCTCTCGCCGATCTCCTTCTCAATGGCAACCCGGCTGATTTTGAAGTTATACGCACCTTTTTCCCACACGCCAGCCTAACGCCTCCACCAGCAGTTTCCATTTTCCCAGTCGGAAACCCTGATCCAGACCTCGATCACCCATTCTCAAAGGGAGAACTGCAAGCAGCCCTCGGAAGAGGCCGAGCTCGCGCCACACCCGGGCATGACCGAGTCAGTTGGCAGGAGCTTCGCAATCTCGACTCGGCAGCCCAGGATGCCCTTCTCGACATCATTAATTCTTACTGGGAGACGGGAACGGTACCGGATAACCTCAAGCTTTCTCTTATTCTTCCTATCCCTAAAACTGGCAAAAACCCTCGACTTCCTAGTAATTTGCGTCCAATTGCACTGACTTCACATCTCTGTAAACTCATCGAGCGCCTGCTGCATACCCGGATTACTCACTACATTGAATACGTCAGTCCTGGATTTCATCCAGCTCAAGCCGGCTTCCGCCCTAACCTCGGAACGCATGACTGCCTTTGGCTTTTGCGAAGAGTTCTGAATAGAGCTCATCGTAAAACGCTACCTGACTATCTCCTGGCTGCCGATATACACAAAGCTTTTGACAATGTTCGCCATGAAGTTATCCTGGAGGAACTCGCCAAACGCTTTCCTAGTACTCGTGCCCAAATTTGGATCCGCAATTTTTTGACATCTAGACCCATTCAGCTACATGGTAAAGCTCCGGGATGGCTGCCCAAAACCTATTACTTGGATAGGGGTGTACCTCAGGGCTCCATTCTCGGACCCATATTGTTCAACTTGGCCATGACACGCTTCGCCAAGAATCTGGAAAGCAGCACAAGCGCCAGATTCGCTATATATGCCGATGATATTACCGTCTGGACTGAGGCAACGGATTACGTAGACAAATATTCTATGGAGACTGAACTTCAGGCGGCCCTTCTTTGTCTTGAAGATACACTAACCAAAATTGGCCTCGAACTCGCACCACATAAAACAGAATTGATTAGTATCGATGGAAAACATAAAACCAACCCCAGTATGCAGATCCATCTTCACATCGGAGGCAACACCATGAACTCCTCAAATGGGCAAATCCGCATTCTTGGCCTGCGCATATCAAGCTGCAACAGCCCCCAGAAATGGGTTCCTCAGTTACAACGCCTTTGGCCAGCACCGCTACATACTATTCGTCGCCTGTCCAACCGGCACGGCGGTGCGCGGCAGCATATGCCTGCCGTGCGATGGCCAGAGAAGCGGCGGTCGGAAAAATCCTCTATAGCACACCCGTCCTTCAACTGTCGAAGACTGACCACGCTAAGGTCGAACGCCTTCATCGCGCAACACTACGCACTATTACCGGTCTACCTAAGCACACTCCTATAGCCGAACTTGAGCGTTTGGCCGCTCTTTCACCGCTCACTACCATCGTTACCGGGTCACAGACGCGTCATCGAATACGTCTAGAGAACACTGTCCAAGGGCGTCGCCTGCTGGCCTGGGATGAACAGCGTAACGACAAAACACCAGGCCTATATGCATCACTTCCCCCTTGGGAGATGGCAGTAGTCACACGCGTCCATCGCCGACCTATAAACCGCGATTTTGTCATTCCCCGGGAGCTCCTCGCTGCCCATCACCGACAAGAGCGAATTCCTGATACAACTGACATATACGCCGACGCATCGATTACAAGCGAATTCGCACCTATGGCCTGGTTATGCGATGACAACCCTTCCCTTTCTGGCGCTTATGCCTGTCATCTACCTCAAGGTACCCCTCTTCACGCTAACTCTTCGCGATTTGGGGAGCCTTGTCAGGAGTGCCTTGCGCCGGAACTGGGTCAATACGTATTCTTACTGATTCCTTTGAAGCTTACAAGGAAATCGCTACTCCGGGTTCACAAGATGCAACAGCTACGGCTATACAGCGCCTCCGTAAACGCCACCAAATCGCGACCAGAACTGTCGCTATTCACTGGACCCCAGGTCACTCGGACGAATCAGGGGGCAATGCGGCGGCACACGCCGCGGCTGCCTTGGCAGGTGGGATGTCCACATTTACTTCCCCATCCCCCTTGCTTCATCCTTATTCGACTTTGGGCGGGCAACTCACCCCTTCTCTTGCCCTTATGCACTATACTCGGACCAGTCTTCGTAGCCTCAGTCAGCATCGCATGCAGGTGGCCACACCAGACCCACCTTTTACGAGAAGAACCCACCTAACCCGAAGTCGAGAAGTATTTTTGAATAAGCTCAGTGCCCATGTGGCTTACACGTCACGTATTATGGCCCGCTGGCGTCAGTATACGGAGAAAATGATTACGTGCCCCCACTGTACGACTCTAACCTGCGGCGGCATATCTCATTTACTTTGGGATTGCCCTCCTTTTTCTACTGGACGCCCCGAGATCGAACCCTACCGCCTGAACTACCGTTCCGTTCTAGAAACTGATGCTAACACACAGATGATATTTGCCAAGTATGGCTGGCTTAGTGGCCTGGTTAGATCAATGTGATTCGAGTGACGACCTAAACAATGAAGATTATGTCTACTCCCCTTTATCCCCATCCATGGCCATGAGCCTTCCAATTCAATAAAGGACATTCAATCAATCACTGACATCGCACAGCACACGAACGCCACCTCGTTTTGCCTCCATCAAAAAGCCGCCGGCGGTCGGGATCAAACCCTGGTAATCCGGCACAGTAATCGGGCTATGACCAGATTCTCCGGGAACTAAAGAAACTGATCCCCTTGATCAAATTACCTGGAAGTTCTATATCTGCAGCCCAAATGCTGGTGAACAACAGATCGTCCCACGCCTGGCGGAGGAGGCTTACTCCAAGACCTTCTCTACGACCACGGCGCAGGAGAGCCGGCAAGGAGACCCTCGCCGTGGCTGAGCCCCTGCCCCGAGGTCCATGTCAGTGTAAATAAAGTCTCACTCACTCACTCACTCAGTCGGGTGCCTTGCCATTGCACCACCGTGGCGAGGAATTTGAAAAAGACAAGCTCTCAAATCTCGTAGAGTCAGCTTTCATGCATTCTACAGTTGCGTACATAAGGAAACCGAGCACGCTTTTCTGTTCGAAATAAAATCGCAACATTTGCCCTAGAGATAAAAAAAGCAATATTTGTACAGTTGAAAAACCACTGGTGTCTTCTACCGGTATACGCATACCAGTGCTACCAGTTTCGATTATGCAAGGACTGAAAAACATTTAAAAGGCAACAGCGTGCTTTCTCTACTTTTGTCCGCGCCGGTATATATAGAAAGTGACATCGATTCCAACTCTTTACGTATTTAATACAGGCGCTCTCTGCGTGTTTTGTGGTGTCAAAAACGTGCATACAATATGCAGCGACGTCAATTTGTGAAGGTAGGATTAGGGAAAGACACACCATTGAGGTTTCATATGTGCATTTTGATGCTCTGTGGAAAAATTATATAAACATGGAAGCATTTGAAAGAATGTCGATTTGATTTATTGAATAATGTTAACTCTAAAGTAAAAGGAGTTGATTAGGGCGTATAGTTGTAACGATTCGTGCGATCAATAAGGTGCTTGTGACACACATAATGTCCGCATTGCTGTGCATACGTGAAAACCAGCAGCATAGTCAACACAAATGTATCTGCCACAATTTTTAAGAAAGAACCTGTAAATAGTAAAAAAATTATTCATAGATTTCGTTCAGTACTTTCCTACACAAGTCTCCCGCATGCTGGTTCCACAGCACCTATAGGACTACTGAGATTTCAATGAGTGAGCTGCTATATTGTAATCTTGAAGGCAAAATATTGTGGCTGGTTTTATACAACAAATTTTTGTGTTGACAGGCATGCAGTTAGGATATAATAATTTGTCGATTAGGTCGGACAAAAGCAAGTCTGGTTGTTTCCATGATTTCAGTCTAAAGTTGACTTAATTATAACAGCCATTACATTATAACTGCCGTGTAGATAGCAGAAAGTTACCTGAATAGTAGATATTATTCAAATTCTTGTATTTCGCTTTCTTATAGAATAAATGGCTTTATGGTATACCAAGTTTGAAATACTCAAAGTTATGACGTATTTCGTATAAAGACAGGATAATTTCTTTAGTACGCATGCAGTTCTTGCAGATCTGCGTTAGGAATTTCCATTTTGTTAATAAACCGCTTTGTAAAAAAGGGAACGAGCAGGGTTACCCCTCAACAAAGAAACATGATAAAAACAAATATGAACATTACCCCTTATTTTTCCACATTTACTCAGAACAGACACTAAGAAACGTTTCATGACTTGGGACAAATCGCCCAGGTTCGTGCGGGAAATACCGCGTACTCTGAACGACAATTTTTCAGGGTTATGCGGCCGCACCTAATGTTGCACGTAAAGCAACCCTATAGCAAAAACCAGTGCCACTGGATCCCAGCGCCCCAGCGCTATGCCTGATTATGGCCCCAGTATGACGCTGGAAACTAGGCGCACTGGGACGCTCCGCACAGGCGGCACTGTTCGCCCGGAGAAAAAAAATGCATGGGATAAAAATTAAAAAAATAAAAAGTAGCGATACAACTAATGTAAATAAAAAAACCTGAAAAAGTAAAAAAAAAGAAAGAAAACAAAAAAAAGTGCACCCAGCGCGGTTCGAACTCAGCTTCTAGGCACATATCAATCACTAGCTTAGCACGCTAACCCCTCGGCCACGCCGAGAACGGGTTGTGTTCGAAACGTTTATGCGTTTTAAGTCATGACCTGCATTTATAAGGTTGGGACTTCATGTTTCGCAGTCTACAGGCCATTGCTACCACTCTAACAATTACAACTTCTTGGTCATTGGAGCTTGCTGTCTGCTCTCACGACTTGCGCCTAATATTCTGGGTGCCTATGCGGGCTATTTTGTGCACTGGAATCATTTTAACATGTGGAGTTTGACATCGCTGGCAAATTTACCAACGCCGGCTCTTCGGTGGTTCTCTGCTACCGTGGGCGTAATTTTCGCTGAACACTGAGCTTTAGTACAAATCTTCAAGTAAAAACATGCGACCAAGCTTCAATACCGGCAAGCGCCACAGCGATGACCCTATATTGTGTGTAACTAAACCTTATTTGTATGTAAACATTTCGGGAAGCGTTGCGATGACCGAGGGCTCGGCTGCTTCATACGCAAAGTAAGAAGGAGCGCAAAAGCTTGAGAAACACGCAAAATATTATGCATTACAAGCGCTGTGTGTTGTTGTTTTTTCTCTCATGGACCCATTGTTCGGTAAACTACTCTCTTCCTCGTTTTAGTTTTTCTTTGTGCTGTTTATACTGGGCTGTGGTGCAGGATACGCTCGCCTGCGATTGAGCCCGCATTGAACATTTTGGCAGCAATCGTTGTGTTAAGGTGCACTTAAGATCAGCTGTGAAATTGGTTATGCATGGTAGCCCACATTATTGAATTCCAGCTTTAGTTGTGAGTTAATCGTCAGTGTGTCATGAGATAGAGGCGCGGCTGTCGTGGTCTCCCTCGAAACGACCTATCGAAACATGGAAACTCTAGAAAAAAGACACTGCATTTGTTTTCTTACAAATGCGCAACGACTTCGCAGTAAAAAGCGCCTGCTTGATCCATATTTCTCATATGCGCCCCGATGGTCGATTGCGAGTACGCTGTTGCCCTGTTGCCCCCTGAGGGATGCTACTCCGGCTGACGCCGCAGGCCGCACCGGCTATACTGGGGCACTGGGACCAGTGCGGCCCCAGCGCACATACAGCGCTTCTCCCAGTGCACTGCGGATGCCAGCGACACACCCAGCGTCAAAAGGCTAATCCCAGCGTTTTTCTCCCAACGCACCAGTGCAGCCAGTGTCTTCCCGTTACTGCTCCAGTAAATATTGCAGACCTCCAGCGTGCCCAGCATTTTCCAGTGCAAAACCAGTGCGAAAATCTTACTGGTTTCGCACTGGAGACGCTGGTTTTTGCAATAGGGAATTCATGAGGTTGTGAGTGTTATAAGTGTAACTCCTAAAACATCAACACAAATCAAATTGAAATAACAGGTGAACCTCCCGCTGGTTACTTTAATAACCACATTTTAACCCCATTGCTTTGCGCTTCATCGAAATATACGTGGGCTATAATAAGGGATGAGGGAAGTGCGACCAAAGTATGGAAAATTGCCATTTTAATGAAACAAAAATTTACAATCTATTCATGAGCTTATGAAACAATACGGTTCCAGATATGGATAATTTACGAATAAAAGTAGTAAATTACGTAATAATGTTGCTTTTTGCAGGGCTTTCCTACATTTTTATTATAGTAATAGATTCCCTCACCATGAAAATCAATACGTATAATCGTAATGTTGCCTCCTTCAAACAACCCATCAATTTCCCCACTGACAGTTTTTCACAAAGATTAGAAAAGTAAACTTGTTCGCAAATTTTAAATATTTTTATAAAAGACTATTCAGTGTAACCTAAATTCGGTTTTAGAGATCACAGGTCATTTCAGACTACATTGTTCAAAGTTAAAAGAAGTAATTTGACAGAATATAGAGGAAACGTTTTTACACCTGCCGTGTTTTTTATATTAGCAAGACATCTGCATCTTTAGACCACCATATTCTAATTCAAGAAGTTGTATTTATATGAAATTCGCGCAGAGCCATTATTACTAAGAAAATTACGAGGGACTTTAGCGACTAAGTAGTGAAAGGGAAAAGCCTGAGCGCCGCATTCTGCGTAAGCAATTGGCACTAAATTGACAATTAGTAAATAAATAGTTAAATTAGGCATTAAGCAGATATTTTAATTGTTACGTAATTGATTAGTAGTTAATTATTTGGTATTGAATTACCTGATTAGTCATTGCTCAATGATTGCCATATATGGCACGCATTAGCGCATAGTGTGGTGGTTCTCTGTGATTGGCCGAGACCTATATGATGTCATCCCGCCTAGGCCAATCAGAGCCACCACGAAAGCGAGACACATTTTGTCCACGACAGCATGAACCATTAAAGACTTTCTCCTTAATAAAAAGCTATCTATAGCAGAAATACACCAAGCTGTATCTGCTATAATAAAATTTCTGGCTCACTATCACTGCGTCTCAGTGTACAGCAATAACATTGTAACACAGTTACAATATTATGCCCCCGCTATCACCCCGCCATTGACGCTCCCCTGGAGCCTCGTCATAGCTGCCGCCTCGCTGCACTTCTGCCACTGCTCGATACCATGCCGCCGCCAACTGAGTCTACCTCTGTGCTTTTTTCCACTTCAAGTCAGGCGACTTCCGGCCCTTTTCCACAATACCGGGAGCCCCGTCCTTTCTCTGGCGCGGCAGAAGAAGACGTCGAAGGCTGGCTCTGTCATTACCAATGGGTGAGCCGTTACAACCGTTGGAACTTCGCCACTCGGCTTGACAAAGTAGTGTTTTTCCTGATCAGCACTGCCCTTACCTGGTTTGAAAATCACGAGGACACGCTGACATGGGAGCGTTTTGTTACTCAACTTAGTATTTCGGCGACTCGTTAGCGCGCAAGAAACAGGCCGAGCAAACTCTCGCCCATCGTGCCCAAGTGCCCGGCCAGACGTGTACTACCTACACCGAAGATGTCTTCAAACTGTGCAAGACCATCGATTCTCGTATGTCGGATGAGGACAAAGTAGGACATCTTTTGAAGAGCATTGTACGGGAAGTTTACAACTTTCTCATTACCAAAGATGATATCTCGACTGTCTCTGTTGTCCTTCGTCACATCCGCACATTTGAAGCGCTGAAGACCCATCGAATAACGCCCAAGTTCGGAAGACTGGCCAATGTGACAACTGTCGCCAGCGTTGACGACAATGTCTCCACGGACCTAACTTAACTATTCGGCAGATCATTCGTGAAGAACTACTTTGGCTCGATTTACACGACCGGCACACCTCACCAGTGTCCTGCCGCTCATCTTTTCCAAACGACCCTGCCTACACGCTCCAATCGCAGCCCCAGTACTGTTCTGTCCGAAGAGCGCACCCTGCCTCTTCCAACGAATGGTCGCGCCAACATTTAGCCAACCCTGTGTCTTCCAGGCGTCCTGATTAGCTTAACGACCTTCGCTCACGAAGACCTCCACTCAGGCTTGCAGATCAGCGAGACCTAGGCTATTATCGCCATCCTGACATTGAGGTCTTTCAGGACCAAACAATTCTCCACAGTACTCCTGGCGGTTACCGGTGAGGCATCCCAGGCCATATATCAAGACATTGCCGTCGTCGTTCACCTTCACTGTATGACCGACCAACGCACCCAGGCACAATGAGTGATTACCCAGTGGACTCCCCTATGTACTGGCTACCTTCTCCACAGAGCCATTTTCAGCCCAGTGGCGCGCGTAACCACTCTCCGGCTTCCGACCGGAGTCTGGCTCCACCACCCGCGTTTCGTGCCCGCCGTTCGCCGTCCCCGCGACGTCGCTCCCGGTCACCACCCGCCGGAAAACTAGGTTTCGCGGCCGATGGAGATGAGGCCGCTGGAGAACGATTACTACTCGCTGAAAAACCTTATTCTGTGGCTATGCTCAATAAAGGTTCGTACGTCTGTTGACGGTATTTCCACAATGGCGTTAGTGGACACGGGAGCAACTATTTCGGTTATAAACTTATCGTTTTAAAATCAGCTGGGACTCAAAGTAATGTTTTCGTGGGTTGGAAATGCAAATTTTTATGGGGTTAGCGACGATTTGTTGTACTCTATTGGAGTGTGTAGTGCCAAGGTGTTTTGGACGAACCGTGTTTTGGGCGGAATTAGTAATACTGCCCCGTTATACAGATTGTATAATTCTATGTACTGATTTTCTGCGCATCTGTGGCGCAACCATAGACTGTCGCACGGGCGAGATCATTGTTGAAGGCTGCCTTCCGCCTGAGTTCTTTGAGGACCCTCGTATTTGTGATGACGTGCTTTGCGTGTGCGACGATGCTGTTGTATCCCCGGTGTCTGTGCAGAGTCTTTCAGTTTTGTATTCTCGTCGGGCGACCAAAGCTTTTGATGCGATCGCGACGCCTAATAATTATAACTGCGTGACGACATCTCTCCTGGTCCCTCATTGCTTGGTGTCCGTAAACCAGGGCTGCACGCGATTGTAGATCATTAATTGCTCCACGCAGCGAATCCTTTTAGCAGCTAGCATGAAGCTTGCCTCTTGTACAGAAGACGTGCCAATATCAGTGGCCTTGGTTACGGTCGTACCACATAGGCATGTCGCAGCATCCCCAGTGAATGCTCAGCTTCGTGGTATGATTAGTAAGTCCCCCAATTCCACAGAGCGTGATGCTTTGGAAGATCTTTTATCGAAGTATTCATCAGTTTTTGACTTCTCGAAAACCATGAGCCCCCGCTTTTTTCCTGAGTCACGCACCAATCATCGCATTGACAACGGACATGCGCACCCAATTCGCCAAAAAGCCGTACGGTTTGGCGCCTTCTGAGCGCAAGGTAATCAATGAGCAAGTTCGTGAAATATTGAAGCGTAGTGTTATTCAAGAGTCGTGCAGTCCTGGGCGGCTCCAGTAAGTCTTGTGCGAAGGAAAGATGGTACATGGCGATTTTGTGTAGATTACCGCCGATCGGATTCGGTCACCAAAAAAGACGTCTACTTGCTACACCACATTGATGACGCCACTGACTGCTTGTACTCTGCCTCATACTTTTCATCGGTAGACCTTCGGTCTGGATACTGGCACATTCCGATGCACCCAGAAGATAAGGAGGAGACCGCCTTCATCACTCCCAATCGACTGTCCGAATTTAACGTTATGCCCTTCGGTTTATGCAATGCATCTGCGACATTTGAAAGATTCATGGATTCTAAACTACGTGGACTGAAATGGAGGTACATGCTATCTTGACGACGTAGTCATCTTTGGCCGGACATTCAAAGAGCACAACGGCCGCCTAGTGGTCGTGCTGAACTACTTGCGCCAAGCTGGCCTCGTGCTGAATTCAAAGAAGTGCCGTTTAGGTGAGCAACAGGCGTTGGTGCTTGGTCACCTCGTCGATGGTGATGACGTCCGGCCTTATCCTCAGAAGAACGTAGCTGTTGCCACGTTTCAACAACCTCGTAATGTGAAGGAGCTCCGCAGTGTTCTGGGGCTCTGCTCCAATTTCCGATGCTGCTTTCCTCGTTTTGCAGACCTCGCCTACTCACTCACGTGCCCACTGCATAACGACGCTTCATTCGAGTGGACATTTGAGTGTGACTCGTCTTTCCGGCAACTGAACTTCCTCTTAACATCGCATCCTATTTTACTGCACTTCAACCTTTCGGCTCCAACGGAAGTGCATACTGACGCAAGTGTTATAGGCATCGTTGCTGTCCTTGTTCAGCGCTATGATGAACGCGAACATGTCATTGCTTATGCCAGTCGGACTCTAAGTAAGGCTGGATGCAACTACACCATCACCGAGCAGGAGCCTCTCGCGATTGTTTTCGCCGTGCAGCGGCTTCGCTTGTGCCAGTATGGACAGCCTTTCATAGTGGTAACATATCACCATTCCCTATGTTTGTTACTCAATATCCGCGATCCGTTGGGTCGCCTGGCCCGTCGGGCTCTACGATTACAAGAATACTACTATACTATTTCATACGAGAGTGGCCAACAGCATGCAGATGCTGACTGCCTCGCGCGGTTGCCACTTACCACAACAGTATGTGATGCAGAAAACTTCGAGCATTACATCGCTGCTTTATCTACGAGCTTTCCGATTTTCGCACGTTCCGTTTAGAGCAACACAGCGACCAGCCCCTGAACTCCCACATACTTCTTCTTCGTCCTCCTACACTAAACTCGCCTTCTTCATCCATCTAGTCTGTAACAATATTACTTGTACCAGTACTCTTTAGGGTATTCATCATTGATATTACTAACATAGACAGCACCATTCAGTTTATAATATATGCCGAAGACACTACTGAACTGCTATCTGGCCCTAACCCTGCAGATTATCTCGTGTCTTACAGAGTGTCTTTCTCTAGAAAAGTTATTATCCTGGGCCGGTTAAACCTACCTAATTTATATGCAGCACAACCCACACAAATAATGTTTTGCGACAGGAATAAATTTCTAAGCCAAAACTCTGTGTTAAACATTAAGACAGAAATATTAAAATTTTAGCAGCAAATATATTTCTTATATATTTTTCATCTAACTTGATTTTTATACCCGCAATCAACACCTATGAAAAGACCTATTTATTTACGGGCACTCTTTTATGATACCATGAAGCTGGTCCTGCTAAGTGCAATATCCCAGTTTATTACACGTTGTTCCAATACCATTATTTTATTCATTTATTGCAGGCTAAAACAGCAAATACATATATGAATAAATTATTAATACTACAAAAATAATTTTGAGTATACTGCAAAACTAGAACGACCCAATCCTATAGAGACGGCTTTGCAAGGCTATTTCATCTGCCTACATAATCTATGCAAACCGAAAATTTTGTAACGGATGTATTTTTTGCTCGGCCGTGTTAAGAAATAATCTATTAGCGTCAGAATACTTAGTGTTGCGTCAGGATTCGATCCACACAAGGAACCAATGTTTGGGCAATACCATTTTTCCCATTAAATATGAAGTGTCTATAGCTTCTTACTTTCCGTGCATTAAGTTCGCTTGGAAACACCACTGGCTATACGTAAACTGCCATAACGTAAAAGAGAACGCAAAACCAATGCGACGGACAAGGAATAGAAACATATGTCAGAAGCTACCGAAAGAAATCCAAAACGACGAGGGCGAACGAGATCCGAGAGGACAGATTAGCACATGCTCGCGTTAATATACTATGATACCTCGTGCATTTTCCTTCCCGATTTCTCCTGTCGTACCATAGCGCTTGTTGTGTGTATTTCGGTCACTTGCGCGATGTGTTGGTTACGCGCTCCCTTCTACGACGTGGATCATTACCGACTTGCCCAAATTTCTACCCTTGTCAAGCGAAAGACACTATTATTTTTCTGTGAAATTTTTGAATATTAATCTGCAGTTATATCACCCTCAGCATAAATCTGCTTGTTTGGTTTGTTCTTTGTCGCTGCGCGCTAATTTAAAATTGTTTCTCTTCTTTCCTCAAATTCATGTGATATGTGGTTACTTGTGAAACGATTCGTTATAATTAAAAACTTGCTTACGTCCGTGGTTCTCCTTTGTCTCGCTTTTGTCCCTTCTTTCGCAGTTTATTTTGTTTAACATCCCCAGAAGTCATTGTTTGTTCGCAATTAGTTTCTCCATGGGGTACACAGGCTTTGTGTACTTTCCTCGACATCGTCAACTGGTGGCAGCAGCTTTTATTCAATTAATTATCGCGAAATATCTGCTAAATAAATTGAATTGAACTGAATTTAAAATCCCCGCTGTGTTCCAATAGATGGGTAATTGCCTGGTCCCGCCCATACTTGTGCACTTTACATTGCTTCCAATGCTGTCTCTACCTCGCTGTTCTTTAGCGGCGCCTCGTCTCATTGTTTGCCAGTGATTAGCACAAACGTCCCGTTGTTTTGATTATCTCATTATTACTGGTAGAATTATCACTCGAGTTTTTTCTAACTCAAACCAAGCATCTGTGTTCTGCATAGTCGTATCTTCCTTGTGTCCACTTTCAGTCTTCCGGCCTATTTTAGAGCGTGTTCATATTTTTATTCCACGTGTGTATATGTTACTTTACGCGTATTGTTCAAATGTGATAGCTATGACAATTCTGTCTCATCTCCTAAGTAAAAGGCTTTAATATTGTGACTTTCCTAATTAGATTTATGTTTATTACTTCACCTATCTCCTGCCTAACTAATGTATCGGATACTTCTACAGCGTATTCTGTAGTGATATCTCTTATATCGTTAATTATACACAAGGGTAACACACTTCGGTTAATACCAAATATTTTTTTACTGGGAGAATCTGAGCTCTAATTTGATGACAGGTGGATAAGGTCACTAAGCAACGTGGCCTCTCTTAACAAGTCAATGCATTCCGTTACAGGTAATGCTAAGGTTTAGGCGCGACATGAGCTGTGACGCAAGCACATCTTGCTGCTTATATTTTAAAGGGGGGGGGGGGGGGGGGGGAGGGCGGGGGGGGGGGGGTGTTCGATTTGATATCAATACGCTTCTGTATATGTTGCTGCAATTGAAAAAGATGCTGATATCTCATTTCGAAATACGGTAACGTGTATGCAGGAAAAGAAATATTTAATAGAGGCAACTGTGACACCCAATGCTCTGAAACAGCTGTCGCACATGTACTTAACGCGATATGGTGAAGCCTCCAACGCCGGAAGAGAACTCTTCGTCGTCGTCGATGTGGTGGTCTACGATGTGAGTGAAAACTCAGATGTATTAGTCGGCTAGAAACACAGCTAGGACTTATTGGTCGACGAGGGTCGGCCTATAATGAGAGTACGTGACAGTAGCGAGTTGAGAGGACATCTTCACAGACAGTGAGATTGAAATCTAAGCTCAGAGTCTTGGAATTTGCTTTATACAAGCGACTTATGGTAACGCAGGTGCGTTAGTGCGGTCGGTTAAAGTGGACATTTATGCATGTGGGGGGTGGGGCGTAAGAGGGTAGGGTTTCACATATTTTGGTTTTGCACGGCAGTGCACTTCTTTGTGTACGTAGCGTAGCGGAGCGCTGAGTGGAGCACCTCGTTCAAGACCATTAATACGCATGCCGACCAAACTACGGAAAGGTTTAGTAAAGCTTTACATTTAGGGTATCTGAACTAGAGGCCTGTCCACCACTTTGCTATTTGAGTACTCTAGTGAGAATACTGATATGTTACACAGCTCCGTCAACGTATTGAATATAAAACGGCGGAATGATATTCTACTCGTTGTTATTCAGAAAAATGAGCGGGCAGTTCTTTTTTTTTTTTTAGGCAGAGTTTTTTTTTTCAAGAAAAGGCGATTTTGTCGCTATTTTACTCGAATATATTTTAACAGTTCAATAAGCATTTGATGAATGTTTGGGCCATAGATTGCGATAGATTAGAGGTTACGTTTCGGGGTTATATGTGCTGAGATGTTCATTTATTTGTCTGAACTAGTGCGTGAATTGAAACTAACTTTATAAAGAATTCAACTTCAGATCTGCGGCGCAGGTCGGTGTTGTATTAATACTCCCTGGGAGGGTGTGGTTTTATTGACATAATCTTTGTATTGAGTAATGTATGCCTCATTCAATACCTTATGAATAGTTTTCATTATTTACACAGACCTCCGCCTGCGCGGTACTTGCAATCATTAGTTTCATGGATTCTTAGGGCTGAAACATTCAAACTCTATTTCAGGTGCTTCATTACCACGCTAAGAAATCAGCAACGCTGGCACTGCGTTATTGTACATTTACTGTCTCTAAAAAAAAAAATGTCCACTTGACCGCTTGACTTCCTTGTTCACAATTCGAGCGTGTAGATATTGGCCAGTGGTAGAAACAATTGATAGCTTCTATCCTGCTTCCCCTTCATATCTTCTCGTTCTTACAGCATTAGAAGCGATAAATTAGGTTTATTTTGAATGGACACTTAGATCCCGTCAGGGGACGAAAACATCACAATAAATTAATTAGGCGGCGCAAAAAAAGCTATATATGCAGCAAGGTTACAAAGCGCCCCCGCCAAATGACAGCGTACTGGAGGGGGGGGGGGGGGGGGGGGGTTCATTTTGAGATTACTGTGGCAACAGAGGTCATTGACACCTGAACAGAAACTTTCTACAGCCAGAATGCAACTAATTCTACGACAAGAATTGCGACATTCAAGCGGTCGTCGTACCTTTCTTAGGGCTCTTCCGGTCGAGTGATGGCTGCTGAAGGGTTCTTCCTTGAGACAAACTCACACTCGTGTGTAAACTGGCAAGCAGTTGGGAACGGCGTTATCTTATGGCGACAGTGGGGTAATTTACGTACATGGTCTAGAAACAGGTTCTTTATGGTCTTGAGCTGCCTGCTTGCAACGAGCTGAGAAATGTGTGAGGTGAATAAGCGTGTTGTTTTCTTTAGGGTGATATTTACGCTATGAGCGAAACTGGAAACAAATGCAGAAGGACCACTGTGTTGTCGAGACGGTACCAACAAAGCTTGGTATACTCATAGTGGAAGATACACTGTAAAGTGGAGAGTTTGCCAAATAATTCAATGTGGTGAAATATAGGGGTGATAGCAGGAAATATAACTGTGCGGACAGACAATTCACCAACGTGGGAGGCACCGGTAATAGTACTACGGCCACAACGACATATTAGTAGGAGGAACGGGGTGGTTTATCACTTTTTAGAACAGAGAACTGCCCTCACAAGACCACTCAATACAATAGACATCTACACTGACGCTGCAATTAGAAATGAAAGGGTGAGTGTGGGACGGGTGTCTGTGTCACCGCCCCAACACAACGGACAACACACGTGCTACCTACCTGGAGGAACAAATTTACAGAGCGAGTTGCTCGCCATATGGCGAGAAGCTGCAGCCACAAGAGACACTTTCAATGGATATCGAATTTTAATCGACTCACACGTAGCACTGCGGAGCTGATGGTACAAACTACAGAAGACGCAGTGGCCAACGACATCAGATAGAGGCTGACGTGAATGCGGGAAGTTGGAAATGAAATCTAAATTATATAGCCACCGGGGCCTGCTGGCACGGACGGGGGAAACGCAGCCGCGCACACGGCGCCACGCAAGCGGGTGGTCTTGATGACAGGTACAACTCTCCATACCCCAACTCCATGCCTAACCCAATACACTTAAATCGCTGCCAAACAATGTTCACTGAAGGCTCCCCTGACAGAGTGATGATGCAGTATGTACGCACCAAAATAAAACACGACAGCAGGCTTAGGTTAAATGAAGCAACACCTACGCCGGTCTTTCACAACACGAAAGGGCTCACTCGACCAAAAGACCTATTTCTTACCAAAATAATACAAAACGCAGCCTACACACCACACATACTTGACAAGTGGTTTCTTGGCAGACACGAAACAATAAAACACACCAAAACCACCCACAGCCAAGAACAGTGTACAGCAGACCTCAAACATATTATAGGGCAATACGCACCGTTTACACGACGAAGAAACAAAATTATGCATATTCCAGATGATGATATGCCCACCCTAGCGGATAAGATTCTATCAAGCACCGTAATACAACATTCCATTGGCACCTATGGCAGTGAAAACTGCCTACTTCGAGTAGTGTGAGAGATGTCTACTTTCAGCGCGCAAATTGACAGCATGGCAAGCAACAAGAAACAGCTTGTACACCCATGAAGAAGCTATACTCCCATGACTTCTAACTCCCTGATTACCCAAACAGCGGCTGAGGGCCATCCCTCCATTCAAACAGTTTTCATTCATTCTCTCAATCTCTTCCACATAAAGATGCCGAACAATAGGAAGGGAAATCTCAAGCATCTTTCATGGATTAGAGAAACTCTGTTTAAATACCTGTCCCTGAGGCCTTTCTAGTCCAGAAGAGGGTAGATCTCGCATTCAGATTACTTAGCCACGGAAGAGCCAAAGGGACATACAGAACGTAAAGTGTTGTTTAATAAAATACACAGAATAGCAGTGAGAAAGTAAATGTAAAACAAACGTTCCTTTCGTTTTTTTAGAGGGAGCTCGACATTGGAAATGAGACCACATTGTGGCGATACAAAACGGGTTGTTTATAGTGCAAGCTTTCGTTATATGTGTTTGCTGGGCCTTAGCTTGTGAGTCTTAAATGTGCCTGCGCTGAGCAGAATTAAACTAGTCAACCTCAGACTTAAGGCAATGGGCAAGGGTTCGTTACGCACGCGAGCATTACTCTCTACAATAATATTGTCCCTAATCTATAAATTCAAGTACTGCATTCAAATATGTGCAACCAAAATAAGAGGCTTGTATGCTCATACAAGGGACCTATTGTGCTTTGATGAGTATAGAGACCCCATGAAAAAAACAAACAAACATGCCAAACCGGTTTTCACCGGTCCTATGTTATTCCGTATAAATCCCATACCGGTGTGACTATATCTATATGAAGCCTAATAGGTTTATACAGCAGGCCATTCCGGTATCAACCTCAATCCAGACGGACTGATCCTGTATAGAGCTTATACCGTACAGACAATTTCCTGATACATCTCAAACGAACATACCAGTCCGGTATGGATCTGAAACCAGATGTACCGGTCCTATATGTAGCTCATATATCGGACAGACCATGTCTGTTTTAACCGGGACCGGTTTAACCGTTATGTATGCACTGATAACAGACAGGGTTTCCGCTTCGCAACTAAGGCCAGGACGATCGATGAAGCTCGACCAGAATGACCATATCACTGCAACACGGCGCTAAATGAGAATGAAACCGTACATATATTATACGTTACAACTTCTCTGTATATGTGTGGGGTGCGCGTTGTTTCAAAAACACCTCGAAAATATGAAGCTGTTGAATTGTGCGCTAGCAATTACGTAATCGCATCGCGTTGCTTTTATGCGTGCAACAGTCACAGCAGCTCCTCCGATCTTATGGTGCATCGTCTTATCTGCGACTGGAGATCTGCTGCATTCAACGCAAACGTGCAAGGAAGAACATGGCCTTTCGTTAGCGAGGACGAAAATACGCTCGAGAATAAATGAAACATATACCGCTAATTATCGAAGTATGCGCAGATAGCCGCATATCGGCCGACGCATCGTCGAGTGTCAACATATGCGAAACACTTAGTCCGAAGTATATTCATTGACGTCACTGCCCGCTGCTAGCACGTGAAGCCATAATGCTCAGTGTTTCAAGCATTAGTGCACCGGATATCTCAATATGTAGCTAAAATAACATGTGTTCCAAGACGATTTAATAACCATTAGTACTAGTAAATTACGATTATCTGAGGTATGCCTGCCCGAAAGCGATGCATTACAAACATGCGGGACATTGGTGACCACCATGATAGCCAGAAAAATGATTCAGCTTGTTTAAAGGACGATCGTTGAATTACAACCACAAATTCTTCATCCCAGAAGAATATACAAGTACGAAAGAGAAAAGGTAACTATATAACCAGACATATAACCGTCGTAACCATAACTAGAGTTGGAATAATATTTGAAGCACCTGTATGTGAAGTTTAAGGACCGAAGTTTGAATTGTTTCTTGTTTGCGCAAGTTTTTTTTGTATTGTTTATTTTTGACATATAGTCATATTATTTTAAAGGGGCACTGAGGCAAGGGCCACTGACAACGCCTGAAATTCCGAAATGAGAGATCCGCGTGGTTTCATACCCGTTCAGCCTGTACAATTAACAGGTATATAGAATCCGACATGAGATTCAAACAGGAATTTTTAGTAGGGGAATCCACCATGCTGCAATGAATGAACGTGAGTATGGGCTATATGCGTGAGCAAGGAAGTAAAACATTTTTTAGATAACTCGACCGGCCTTAAAATCACGCCGGCATCACCAAAGTAGGACACTTACCGTATATATTGTAATTTCTTTTTGAATGCTTAGAAAACCATGAGGTGCATTAGCGCTCCCTACCCAGTTCAACAACACGCCTTGAGGCTATTACCTCTACAGTACTAGGAGCCAAACTATTCTCGGCCTGTACTGTTCACTGCTTGGCTGGCGTCATTCCTACCTTATCACTACGCTCGACAAAGAGGGGGGGGGGGGGCTGGAATACCGGTTTCATATAGCACCATGCTGCGGCAGCAGCTCATATGTTTGGTTACCGCGACTACTCTGTTTGCTTCACTAGATGCCAGCACTTGGGATCCCCTGTTCTTTCATTTGCACTGCCATCAAGTACCGCGTAGGGCGCTGTTGCTTCCCGCAGTCAAAAATGGTCGTAGGAGTTGGTTTCAGTTCGCGATACGACCTCTTCACAAAAACTTCAGCAAAGGTGACATCAGCTGTAATGCACTTCTCTTATGCTTCCGAAATGGATAGCTCTCTTCGCTTGCCTTAGAGGTCTTTATTTTACCTAATAACGTCACGAAGATGCAAGAGAGAGTACCGAACAGGAAAAATCCTTGAAGGGTGTTATGTATACGCATAACGTCAACTCGCATCTATTTCTGTCGCATCATCTCTCTGATGTCGCCTCATCAGCTAGCAAGGCTTCGCAACCACCGCCATTTACGTAAGAGCAACGCAAACGCAATTCTAAAAACTGTTCTGTTCTTTTTCTGTTTTCACCTGGACTGGTCCTTGTCGTCTCTCCCCAACAGGGACCAAACATAACAGTTTCAGAAGTAGGACTCGAACCCGGACGTAGTTGTTCTCAACCAAAGATAACACAAGGAACGAATATTGGTGGTGTGAGTGAAGTAACACCTTTTAAGGGCGAGTGAGAGGAAACTATATCGTAGTCCCTCGCGTCCTGGGGGCAGCATTTTCAACGTTTGTGTCACAGTCAGTTGTATGTCTTTGAGAGCTTGATGTGCATCAGTGCAGTTTTCGCCTAGTGCAAGAAGAGAGGGCTGCACAGATGTTCGCAAACTGCAACAAAGCCCGTCTCCTTGTCCAGAATAAATAACAAAAAACAACCTGTATCATTCTCATCTCCTGAGGTCGGGTAAATAAGATTTTGTTTTTATTACCATGCGCTGACTAAAAAGTTAAAATGCGGCCACCATCACAATGCACATTCCGGAACAGCCAATTTGCCTTTCCAACGGACCATCGCACATACGCCAAACTCCACTCACAGGCAGGAGCTGATGCCAGCTCTCTAGGTATTAGATCGTATTATATCTTAAGATGATTGAGTAGTCAAAACAAAATTATAGGCTGTGACATAGATCTACTGTCAATGCTTATAGATTGCAGTGATGAGAGCATGCGTGCCCGTCCAGCGCAGATTGCGTCTGTTCCACAATAGTGTTAGTGCTGCTACCTAGACTTTCGTAAGTGCAGAATGATAATCAAAGGGAATCAAAGAGCGGCAAGGGAAGATGTGAACAGGTGCGCTTTGGTTCTCGAAGGAAAGAATGACTCCTATTCGCTTGGGTAGACCAAATCTGCCTTCGGTACGCTAGGCCTCTATGCTCATGTTTATTTCAATTATTCAACTGCGAAAGAAGTTAAGTTCCGTCATGTTTAAAATGTAGTTTATCCTAAATGATTCTTACAACTACTCGTTTTAATGACAACCGTTTGAGGTAAGGCGGATTTCATTTATTTTTTTAAGCCGCTTAGCCACCTGGCAGCTGCGATGGCATATTGAGTTCGGATACCTATCACTTAAAGTAAACAATTGCTTTTGGCAAGTGTATGCTAGCATGTGGTTTTGTGACAAGCTTAAACGGGACACCATGCATTTGTTTGCAGCTGCTACCGCAAAAAACGCGCGTCACCCTCATGAAAGGTGTAGAAACTATTCTGGGGATGGCGATGAATTTCCGGTTAAAAAGCCGCCGGCTAGCGGTTAATGAGCTCAGAAATGCCCTGCATCTGTGCCTCATGATCCCATTACCAACGTTTTAAAAGAGCACAAGAGTAAACGTGAAGTGGTGCAAAAGCATGCGGGACCATAAGAGGAAACAAATCGCCAGCACAAAATCGCCTCTGGCACTGCTTCTCAGTTATCTTTTATATTTAATACACACTACGGCTCACATTCACGGCATCGATTACTAAGCGCTAATACATACAGCGAAAACATACAAGGACAATTGCTATATTAGTGTCGGAATCGTCCCTTATGCAAAATTTCAGCTAAGCTATTTGGGGGTTTTGCGATAAATGGAGCACAAAAAGTTGAGATGTCCCTGTATGTATCTATGTGCAAGTTGCAAAGCAGCCCTTATTTTTTTTTCGAGAAAAAGAAAATTTCTGAGGTGAGAAGAAAGAGACACGAGAGGGCGGCGCAGATCTGATTGTTTTGTTTGATGTCTTCGGAAAAATGCCATTTGGCTCGTGGATCTTTTTCGCTTGGTTCAATGGACAGAAATCACGACGTGGCTCATTCGTCGAAGGGTCGCAGAAGACCTGTGCTCTAAAATGTGCTCATCTTTCACCTCATAGAGCTTTAGCGTCCCGTCACTGCCTGTGCTGGCTCACGTGTGCCGGTTGCACGAAGGACAAATAAAGGAGGTTGCGCTGCGCTAACCACCGATGCAGCCTCCAGCTTGCAACATCGGAGTGTGCCATGCTTCAGAGCGCAGCAGTTTATTTACTAGTCAGAAACAGTGCATGTTCTCTCGCGAGCGAAAGTGGATTTGGCGTGCTGCGGCCGGGAGTAAGCCTTCTGAAACAGGGGGGCAACGTTTTTGTGCACACATTAGACACAATGATTGAACAAATTATTTCTGGCCAAAAAATGTAATCAACAGCATTCTTATAATATTTGCAGTGTGTCCCCATACGAGGACAACATATTGTTAGGTGGTCAAAGTAATTGACGTAAGTACAAAACTAGATATTCCACTCACAAAATGCAGGACATACATGCCAGAACAGCTTAACAAACAATTAAAAGTGATATGTTGATGAGGAGCCATGCACACTCGGCTTATGCGCTGTGGAAGGACTCGCAGCACTCGGTACAGAGAGGGACGCAGCAGCGACAGCAGAGGTACTATGACAGTTGCTTCACTTCCTGTTTCTCCTATTTAGGGAATACTAACAGCCATTTACTATTTTTTCAGACACATTGTAGCGCACTATTATCATTGAATGGGTAGCCTATACACAACGCTTTGTGGTGCTTCAACGTGGTTTATGAGTGCCTTTACAATGCAACTCCGGTATTTGGTTTGGCTATAAACTGTTCGTTGCATTTGCGGCACCGTATGCTGCAGAGTAGATCACAACTGCCGCAGGCTAGTCGCCAGAGGAGCATTCTTGCTCAACCCATCGTATTTCGGACGTTTTTTCTTGCAATGAAGGAATTAATGATGTCAACACCTCCCACAGGCTTGTAAGCCTCCACGGAATGCGGCCTGGTGACATCGATTACTTTGCTGCCTTTCCGGATGAATGTTTGAAATGCATAAAAATTTTGATAGCCAATATTCTAAAGTAAAGACTCAGAAACTACGGCAAGGAGGTAGTAAATCGGAATGCTAGTCGTGCACGTTGAACCTGTGCTGACCAAGACACTCAGAAGACTTCCCTGCACATTTCTTTATTTCATGAAAATATGCAGTCGCTGGGCCATTCACCAAACTTTGTCCTTCATAACCGGAATTGTTTCACACATTGTGATTCGTTTCCTGTTCATTTAACAAATAGTTGGTGTCTGACTCCGCATATGTACCAATTACGACAAACGAAAGCACTGTTTGGCATGATGTTTCATGACTGTTTTGGATAAAAAAGGCACAAATTTCAACTCTGGTTGTCTTTTTCTTTATACTTAAAATTTCTTTCCGATCACCGATGTTCAAATCTTTGCGAAAAACATATTGTTTGTACCGTTCACAAGGGGCTGCGTCCAAGTTATGACATGTTTATGTTTTAGATAAAGCCTTTGCAGTGTATTCTAGTGTGTACTATCATTTATTCGCAAGAGCAAATACCTTCGGAAAAGCAGGAATGCGTGTAAACAGCAAGGCAGCATTCTCGTTGTGGAAATAGTTTAACTGTTCAAAGTATTCCTTCTACAAAAATAACTAAAATTTCATTTTTTCGCAGCTTGGAGTGTTTCAAAAATAATAATTAAATTTATAATAAATCCCACGGATTCATGGCCTGACCACTTTGGTATGTCCCCTCCAGCTCAACCGAAATCACACTCAGACAAACCACTGTGCATTTTTTTTTATTTACACATGGCGCCACATTGAAATATAAACATGCCCTTCGTTTAACTACCACGGACACTGTCGATACTGCCTGACGACTCCGCCACGGCGAAGCCTGGGTTAGTGTAAACGGCGACATCAGCAGGAAGCACAGTTTCAGTTGTTCCGACCGAGGTTGGTCTCCAGGCACGTTTTCCGCGCCTCTCGTTCAGGAATACGACGAACCACACAATTGCCAGAACGAAGACAGCGCCAGACAGAAATCGATACATGTTGTCGTAAGAACCAACGTAGTCTCTGAAGTAACCTGCGACAAAAAGGTGCATGATAGTTATCGCACCTGGTAACTGCGATATATGTGCACTAACAAGTCTCCTCCAAATTCGCTTTCTGTTCGTCACAACGTTTTCACGGGCAGAGGCAAAGATAGGCTAAAACTTTGATGGAGTACCTTAGTGCAAGCTATTATATTGTTTTAAACTAATAAACCCACTTTAAGAAGGTAATAAAATAACGGTTCATGCAGCTGCTTATCCACAGATGGCAGTTTAGGAACATGACACCATGCCACGCTCCACCTGAGAGAATGGCAGTTAAGAACTCGGGGTGATCGGCTGTGAGATAGCATACTTGAATGCAGCATAGGCTGTTTTGAGATATTCAATCAACAGGCATGAGCATAGTATTCTTTTTCTGTCGCCCGCGAAGCTGGTATATTTGCGGTGGTACTGATTCGGTGCGGGGTCAAGGCGCCGTTAGCCCATTTATTTTATTCCTTGCAATAAGAGAGCCTTCGCTCACTTAAACAAAAAGACTGCTTCTTTCGCAAAGCATACTACTAGCGTAATACTAATGCAGGTGAAAAAAAAAAAACATTATTATTACCCTTCAAGTACCGTGTGTAGCTCGAAAAGAAATGTTTTTCAGATGTCTGCTCAGGAAACAAGTTTGAATACAGGGGGAGAGCAGGCGGCATGAAGTAGACGAAGTGTCAATGAAGCTTCCGTTCAGAATAATTTTAGCGCTAGAGTTTCATCAGCATTGTTTTTTTTCTGGGGGGGGGGGGAGGGAAGGGCAGTATATCTCTGAGGAATAGAGCCTAGAGCGCAGAGCACATTCCAATATGTTTTCAACACTTTAAAAATTGGGGAGTGATTTCAAAGGACATTAAGAGGCAATTTTGTTGAGAAACCTCACAGGGAACGCTGAATGCGTATCGGGCTTCAAACTCAGAAACCAAAAAAAAAGAAGAAAGTGATGTCATCGATACCTGTTGGTTCATATGTTAGTTGAGTTTACGTTCGAAACTCCTCAAATACATCCGTTGCTCCCACAATTACTAAGGAAAGGCTTCACGCGCACTTTCCAATCCTTTCAAGGTAGACTAGAGTGAAACGATTGTTCTGCATGATGCTGGGTGTAGTGAATGTCAATGTGAGCCTTTGCCATTCTCGTCTACAGTAAAATACCTTGGCCTTTACTTCGATCAGCACTTGTCATGGGCTACGCATATCCAACATGTTGTCAATCGTCTTCGAGCTGTTTCAGCCCAACTGTACAAGCTAAGGTTCACGTGCCCAATCATGCACCGTAAAATGGTTCTTAGAGCTTTGGGTGAATCTGTATTACGGTATGGTGTCACAGTGTATGGCTCTTGTTCGAATTTCAGAATTTTTCAGGTGAATAAACTGCTGTACCGAATTGCAAAGAATATTATGTATTGGACTGTTCCTGAAAACTTAGATGAGAATGCTAAACTAATCAATGCAGAAATCTGTCCTCTATCAGATCTTTTTTCTTTAGTAGTTATCACAAGAAATTTTTTTTCGAATAAATTCAAACTCCATCAAGATAGACCTAGAGTGTTTTGCAGGAATGAACGTTTTAAACTGCCAAGGGTGTACACTAATTACGGAAAAAGGTGTCGTGCCTATTCCGTTCCCTATCACTTTAATGGATTGCCAAAAGAAATTTACAGTTGACGTCTCTTGTTCAAGTTAAGCGAGAAGCACAAAAAAGGTTGTTTACTAATTCTACACAGCATGCTACGTGAAAGTGTTTTTGCCATGTACTATATTGTATGATCCCCTTCATGGATCACTGCCTTGTCGTGGCGGAGGGGCTTGCGAAACTCGATGAAGTCGTGAGCTCTGCTGTGTAGCGCCACCCAAGATAGAAAGGTCACGGCAGAGAGTTCTGACAAAATGTGATTCACTGGAGAAGGTAATGGCAACCCACTCCAGTATTTCCTGCCAAGAAAACCCTATGGCCAGTCACAATACCATTATCGATATGGCGCCGGAAAATGAGCCCCCCAGGTTGGAAGGCGTCCCACATGTTACTGGGGATGAACAAAGGGCGATTCCTAGTAGCTCCAGGACGATTGAAGCGGCTGGGCTAAAGCCAAAAGGACGCTCAGTTGTGGATGTGTCGGGAAGCGACCGGAAAGTCCGATGATGCAAGGAGATATATCACATAGCAACATGGAATGTAAGATCTATGACGCAAGGTAAACTGGATATCGCCAAGCGAGAAATAGACAGATTGAACATTGATATCTTGGGTATCAGCGAGCTCAAGTGGACCGGAATGGGAGAATTTAACTCCGGCGACCATTATGTCTTTTATTGTGGGCACGAATCCAAGAGAAGGAATGGGGTCGCTCTCATAGTAAACAGAAGAATGGGCAAAGCAGTGCTAGGGTACAACCCCAAAAACAACCGAATGATTTCACTTCGGATCCAAGGTCACCCTTTCAACATAACAGTTATCCAAGTCTATGCACCAACCACTGCTGCTGAAGAAGCTGGCGTTGAGAGATTTTATGCGGACCTACAATGCCTTTTAGACCGCACCCCATCATGAGACGTCGTTTTTCTCATAGCAGACTGGAATGCTAAGGTCGGGAGTGAAGAAATATCCGGAATTACAGGCAAGTTCGGTCTTGGTGAGCCAAATGAAGCTGGGCAGAGGCTAGTAGAGTTCTGTCAAGAAAACAACCTGACCATAGCGAATACTCATTTTCAACAGCACAAGAGACGCCTGTACACATGGATTTCACCGGACGGTCTGTACAGGAATCAGATCGATTATATTATTTGCCGGCAGAGGTGGAGAAGCGCTATACAAGCAGTAAAAACAAGGCCTGGGGCCGATTGTGGCACCGATCATCAGCTTCTTGCTGCCAAAATTAAGCTTCGATTGAGGAAAACGCAGAAAACTAGAAGGCCTTTCAGGTATGATCTGGATCAGATTCCATTAGAATATGCTGTGGAAGTGAGGAATCGATTTCAAGAATTAGAACTAGAAGACAAAGAGCCCGAAGAGATGTGGACTGATGTTCGTGATATAATACAAGAAGTTGCTACTAAGGTAGTTCCAAAGCAAAAGAAATGCAAAAAAGCAAACTGGTTATCTGAAGAGGCTTTGCAAATAGCTGAGAAAAGGAGGATGGCAAAAGGTATGGGGGAAAGAGAAAGATACAAGGTTCTCAATGCAGATTTTCAGAAAATAGCAAGGAGAGATAAGAATGCCTTCCTGAACATACAGTGTCAAGCAGTTGAGGACAACAGCCAATTAAGGAACACAAGAGCTCTGTATAAGACAATCAAAGATATCAAAGGAAGCTTCTGTGCTAAGCTGGGCGTGATAAAGGACAAACGAGGCAAGGACCTCACTGAAGCCTCAGAGATAAAGAAGAGGTGGCAGGAATACACAGAAGAACTGTACAAGAAGGACCCGGATGTGCAAACCCAACATAGGACGGTTGTGATTACTGATCTCGAGCCGGGCATCCTGAAGAGTGAAGTTGAATGGGCCTTAGCCAGCCTTGCTAAGAACAAAGCTAGCGTAATTGATGGTATTCCAGCTGAGTTGCTTCAAAACCTCAACCACGACGCTGTTAACACACTGCATACATTATGTCAAAAGATTTGGACAACCCTGCAGTGGCCACAGGATTGGAGGAGGCCAGTTTACATCCCCATTCCAAAGAAAGGCAGTGCCAAAGATTGTTCCAACTACCGCACGATCGCGCTTATTTCGCATGCTAGCAAGGTGATGTTGAAAATCCTCCAAGGTAGGCTGCAGCAGTATGTGGATCGGGAGCTTCCGGACGTACAAGCTGGGTTTCGCAAGGGCAGAGGAACTAGAGACCAAATTGCCAACCTTCGCTGGATCATGGAAAAAGCAAGAGAGTTCCAGAAACCCATTTACTTCTGCTTTATTGATTATGCGAAAGCGTTTGACTGCGTAGATCACAGCAGATTGTGGCAAGCTCTCCAAGAGATGGGAGTTCCAATTCACCTCATCTGTCTCCTCAGGAACCTTTATGAAGGGCAAGAGGCCACAGTCAAATCTGGGCATGGTCTTACTGATTGGTTTCCGATTGAGAAAGGGGTGAGGCAAGGCTGCATACTGTCGCCCTGCCTATTTAACCTATATGCAGAGTGCATCATGAGGAAGGCCGGTCTGGACGAGTCTTCAGCTGTAGTGAAGATCGCTGGAAAACGCATCAACAACCTTAGATATGCGGATGATACCACTTTAATGGCAGAAAGTGAATTGGATCTCAAGAGACTTCTGATGCGCGTACAAGAAGAGAGTGTGAAGTTTGGGCTTAAACTGAACATTAAAAAGACGAAGATCATGGCGTCTTGCCGTATCAAGTCCTGGAGCATCAATAGACAAGTGGAAGCTGTGACAGATTTTCTGTTCTTGGGCGCCAAGATTACCTCGGAAGGAGACTGCAGCCATGAAATTAGGAGACGCCTGCTTTTGGGAAAGAGAGCAATGGTTAGCCTTGACCGCCTAGTAAAGAGCAGAGACATTAGTCTGCCAACAAAGATCCGTATAACCCGTGCTATGGTCTTTCCAGTTGTGATGTATGGATGCGAGAGTTGGACTGTGAAAAAGGCTGATCGCCGAAGAATTGACGCGTTTGAATTGTGGTGCTGGCGAAGACTCTTAAGAGTTCCTTGGACTGCCAGAAGATCAAATCAGTCGATATTGTCGACCATAAACCCTGACTGCTCATTGGAGGGTCAAATTCTAAAGTTAAAGCTCAGCTACTTTGGTCATCTGATGAGAAGAGAGGAGTCGCTGGAGAAAGATTTGATGTTGGGAAAGGTTGAGGGTCGCCGGAGAAGGGGTAGGCAGCGAACGCGATGGTTAGATGGCATTCTCGAGGCATTGCAGATGAAGCTATGTGATGTTAAGAAGATAGTGAGAGACCGGAAAGCGTGGCGTGACATGGTCCATAGGGTCACGAATAGTTCGACACGACTGAACGCCTGAACTGAACTGAATATTGTATGATGTACCTTTTGTTTATTACTGTTTATTTTGGCGTGGAGCACGCGCCCGTCGATTGCCGTGGCCCGCCCACAAGCGCTCCTGCGCTTCTGCGGGCACGAGAATATAATCTGTATTTATGAATAGAAATAAAATTATGTATGTATGTATGTATGTATGTATGTATGTATGTATGTATGTATGTATGTATGTATGTATGTATGTATGTATGTATGTATGTATGTATGTATGTATGTATGTATGTATGTATGTATGTATGTATGTATGTATGTAATTAGAAGTTGCTTTTGCGAAGCAACTGGGTCCTGACTCTCACATCGGCGCTTGTGCAATCTGTTGTTGCCACTGCATTCCAGGCTCATCGCATTCATTCTCATCGTAGTTACTATACATTTACGCCTGTGCTGACACACCGGGCGTCCGTATTTCCCGTCGAACATAACGGAATATTACGGTATTTGTTCCATTTTCGAATGCAGTGCACATCTAAGGAACTTGGGTAAAGCGCATTAGATGATAGGCAGCTGCTCTACTACGCCACAAAAAGAGATATACTTGTGTTTGAAGCTTTATTCGCAGCTCACTGAGACACAGCTTTTTCTGGGCCACCTAGATTTCTCTCAAAATATTACGTTTGTTGTTTCATGATAGAAAGCGTGTGAAGTGAATCTGGCAGTTATCTTGAGCTAACATTAGCACGGCGTACAAAATTCACGTACTTGTTCTGAGTTTATAATAGCCAGTACAGTTGTTCTTGTATTGTTTGAATAAGAAAATCCTTCTCATTTATTACAACTGAAATTAATTTTCTTAGACCATAATTTAAGCATTGTAACTTCAGTGGCCAAAGTTGTCTTATAAACCATCGATCGTTAAATACAATTGCCAAGCAAGACAAACGGGGCGAAGGAGTGCATAATGAACTACGTGACGATTCTATACACTTTGAAATTGTGCAATGTATTGAAAAACTCTGAATAAAACAGAAAGGTGCTGGTGGTTTTAAAGGCGATGCCTAAAATGCCCAAGATTTGTTTTTAGCATCTAGAATTGTGCTGTATAGAATCAAGGCAACGAAGGCTATGCCTTGCTATCACAACTAAAGATTTTTGCACTCCATAGACATTTCACCTTCCGCATAAAACATAATTGGCATAAATACGTTAATATAGTTACGTGGAACATTTACAGTCCCAAAGCTGTCCGCACAACTAATGTTGATGAGGGCACCGATTTCACAACACTCGGCGTCGTCGTCTTCTCCGAGTCTGATGCACTTCTTCATCCTCATCACGAACAGCGAATACAGCTAAGTAACACAACCCCCCCCCCCCCCCCCCCCCCCCGCGGGAAAAGCACAGTCCCGGTGCGGTCTATGTGAGCGAAATAGAATGTTGATGATTGGGCTTTAGACGGGACACATGCACTATTTCGGAGGTTGGAGCTGTGGACGAGGACCCCTACTGTGGGAAATAAAGTTTTGCCAAACCAAACCAATGGGGAAAATTTTTTTCACACAAGCCGACTCGACGGCACGGGAGCCACAGCAAAACGAGAGATCCAGGAGTGTAGCGGACAACACGATGGCGGCTGTCGTACCGGATCTTTTGAGAGTCTTGGGATGCAGAGAGCCTGGCATGAGCTATCCGGCGGGCATCGTGAGCGCGGGTGACGGCATCACTGGTGTAAGTACTGGTGGCGTCTGCCGCGGGTAGAGAGGTGTCGAAGGGTAGTAACTGGTGTCGGCCAAATAATAAATAAAATGGGGAGTATCCAGCGGTGGAATGGACAGATGAATTGTAGGCGAATGTGACAAAGGGGAGATGAACGTCCCAATCTCGATGGTCGTCAGACACATACATGGCCAGCATGTCTGTGAGGGTACGGTTTAGACGTTCCGTGAGGCCGTTGATCCGGGGGTGATATGCGGTGGTGAATTTGTGGCGGACGGAGCACGAACGGAGAATTTCGTCAACCACTCGCGACAGGAAACAGCGGCCACGGTAAGTTAGTAGTTCGCGATGAGCACCATGATGAAGAATTACGTTTTCTAGAAGGAAGTCAGCGACGTCTTTGGCGCAGCTGGTCGGGAATGCTTGGGTAATAGCGTACCGAGTAGCGTAATCGGTGGCGACGGCGATCTATTTGTTCCCCGAGGTGGAAATTGGGAAGGGGCCAAGGAGGTCAACGCCTATACAGGAAAACGGGTCAGTTGGTATGGATATCGGCTGCATATGACCTGAAGGCGAAATTGTGGGCTTCTTCCGCCGCTGACGTAGTTCACATGCGGCAGTGTGCTGCTGGACAGAGCGGTAGAGCCCCGGCCAGTAGAAACGTCGGCCTGCGCCGACGTTTCTACTGTCGTAATTGCGAGAGACACCCAAGTGGCCAGCCGTGGGAGCAACATGGAACTCTTCAAGGATGGTGGAACACAGGTGTTGGGGAACGACGAGCAAAAGGTCTGTGCCATCTCGTCGCATATTACGTCGGTATAGGCACCGTGCAGAAGTAACTCGCGGTGCGGCGCGCGCGCCCCTCGCGGCGGGAAGAACAGTTTGGTAGGGAGACGTGCGCCCGGCCGTGCAGCGGAGACGCGGCGGATCTTCTGTGCGTGGGGCGCATTCGCCGTTCGTTCGTTCGATTCGCGGCATTCTATGGTCACAAATAAATTGCTATAGGTTGCAGTCCTTGAATTGCTGCTGTTGTACACATTTTCACTGGCCTGATAAAATATTTTTCGCGTCCCCGAATAAGCTTTACGAAGTGCTTATTGCTAAGTGCGAATCGCTGCCTTCCAACGAGCAGTGAGCTGGCAATCATGCCTGGGTATTGCCGCGTCCAGATTTACCGCAAAGCATTTTTCCCGAAAGAGGACACACTATACCTTCACCTGCATTAGCATCCTTTCTCAACCTGCAAAAAAAAAATAATATTTAAAGAAATTGGGCAACTAATAGGCATATCAGCGCTACTGTGACCGCCGTGTGCGCCCAGTGGGCCACGCTCGTGAATGCAGTTGTTCATTGCATAATTCTTATTTATGCTGTCCTGTGGTTTATATTTCTCTGTATACGGTAGCTTGCATAAGCACCAGTACAATGCAGAGTAATCAACAGGAATGAAGAGTTTTAAGGGCGCATTTACTATGTCTTGCGCATTAGTTTCGCAAATTTACCTTGGCAACTTTTTCTTTTTTTTTTTGCTTGCTTGCTTTCATTTTATTCCCTCCCTCTCAGCTCGTTCCTTTTTTTTCTTTCCACACACTTTCCTTTCGCGCTTATGCCGCTACTTTCCTTCTCCTCTTGGGCGGCTTCCTCCCTGCAGCCTGACGTTTTTGTTTTTTTTTTCCTCGCCATCCTTTGCGGTCCGCTTCGCCCTCCTCTGTAGATTGGTTCATAAAGCCCCTGTCTGCCATTCCATACGGTTTATTCATTTAGTTTTGTTAATTACATTATGTCTACTGAGCTGTTGAACCTCGAATGATAAGCTGTTTCTCATGCGATACTGTTTAATCGAGAATATAGTAAAAGATAAGTAAAAATATAAATATTATTTTTTTACTACTTATTCGTGGACGCTCTGAACAGAACTTGCATTCCTTACATGCCATCCTGCTCCAAACAAGTTGTCGAGCTGCTGGCTGCCCTGTTACCTTCCCCTGTCAAAACTTAATTTTGTGGCAGAGGACTTGAAAGTACCGTTAAAGAGGCATTAAGGATCGTTAAAAAAAAACGAAAGAAAACTAGCATTCAAGTCGGGATGAAGCAGGACGTTCTTTCAACGAAAAAGAAAATTAAGCATGCTACAATTCTGACAGATGACAGTTTTCAGGCTTGTCGCTTTTTTTTAAGGTTTTTTTTCTCTTCTTCGACTACAGCTTCATTCGTTCCTATTCTTCTCCCACACTCATTCCATCCTTCTCGGCCACTAGATTCCCCGCAGCTTTCTTTTTTTTTTCTCAGCCCTCCAGCTTGGGGCGTTCGAGCTGGCCTTTGTGAAGCTGTACCATACTTGGGAGGAAGGGCGTTCGCCACAAATGTTTTTTGTAGTTTTCTGCATTTTTACCGTGTTTTTACGCCCCCCCCCCCCCACCCTCCCACCTCCTTTGTTTTTTGCTCGGCCTTTTCCAACTGCGCGCGCTTCTCCTGTCGTCTTCCGTTTCGCGTGTTTCCAGCCTAGAAATAAACGCTCAGTGGACGGCCAGGGCTCGTCCCTGTCTCTGCGTCTTGTGTCGTGTGGCTCTCGCATTGTTCGTGCTTCGCTACGTCGCTCGAGCTGGCTGAAACTGCTACCATTTCGGTGTGTAGGCCGCCTTTTTGAAGCGCGCGCCCTTCCCAGGCGGCCGCGCGTCTCCCTATCAAACTGTTCCGGCGCTCACTCGTGGCGCTGCCTGTTCGCCGCAAGTGCTGCCCCCTGGGTTTCTGCACGGTGCCTATAGGGTGTTCTCGTGGAGAACAAATAAGACGAGAGATGGGTCAGGGCGGTGGGAGGTAAGACGGAGGATAATGAAATGTAGAGAAGGATCTAAGTGCTGTTCCTTGGCAATGTTGGCAAAGGCGGAGTCAGACAAGACATATGCATCATCGTCAGAGTCTGTAGGACTAGGGGAGTCGACGGGATGACGTGACACACAGTCTGTATTTTGGTGAAGCCGGCCGGACTTGTATAGACGGAAAAGGTGTATTCTTGTAATCGCAGTGCCCAGCGCCCCAAACGGCCAGTAGGATCTTTGAGAGAGGAAAGCCAGCACAAGACATGATGGTCTGTTATCACAGTAAACTGGCGGCCAGTCAAATAAGGGCGGAATTTCGTAATAGCCCGGACAAGCGCCAGGCACTCTCGCTCTATAATAGAATAATTTTGTTCGGGTGTTCAGAGGAGGCGGCTGGCATACGCAATCATCCTTGTGCGGCCGTGTTGTCGCTGAGCGAGTATAGCTCCTATTCCATGGCCACTTGCGTCGGTACGGAGTTCAGTATTGGCGGAAAGGTTGAAGTGGGCCAAGGCTGGTATCGTAGTTAGAGCAGCAATAAGCTCTCAGAAAGCTGCAACTTGTTCAGGCCCCCAATAGAATGAAACGTCTTTCTTGAGGAGTTGGGTGAGCGGACGAGCTAGGACTGCGAAGTTCGGGACGAATTGTCGGAAATAAGAACATAGGGCAATAAAGCTTCGGACATCGCTGGATGAACGCGGAGTGGGAAAATCTCTGACGGCACGTATCTTGTCCGGGTCAGGCTGAACACCGGAAGCATTAACCAAGTGACCAAGCACTTTGATTTGGCGTTGGCCGAAACTGCATTTCTTTGAGTTGAGTTGAAGGCCGGCGCGGCGGCATAGCTCGATCATGGTAGAAAGGCGAGAGAGGTGGCTGTCAAAAGTGGACGAGAAAACAATGACGTCGTCTAAGTAACAAAGACAAGTCGTCCACTTGAAGCCGCGCAGCAAGGAGTTCATCATCCGTTCGAAAGTTGCAGGGGCGTTACATAGGCCAAATGCTTGACTTCGAATTGATAAAGGCCGTCAGGGGTAATGAACGCTGTTTTTTCACGGTCTCTCTCGTCGACAGAAATCTGCCAGTAGCCGGAACGAAGGTCGATGGATGAAAAGTAACTGGCTCTGTGCAAACTATCAAGCGCGTCATCGATGCGCGGAAGAGGATATACATCTTTTTTGGTTATCTTATTCAAATGATGGTAGTCAACGCAGAATCTCCTACTGTTATCCTTCTTCTTGACCAGCACGACAGGGGATGCCCACGGGCTACTGGAAGGCTCGATTATGTCGTTCGCTAACATCTTTTCGACCTCAGTTTTAATGACGCGCCGCTCGGCAAGCGAAACGCGATAGGGCCGCCCGTGAATAGGACTGGCCTCACCGGTGTCAATGCGGTTGGTGACAACTGTCGTTTGACCCAATGGGCGGGTACCGAAGTCGAAAAGGTCACTGTAGGTAAACAAAAGCTTGTGTAACACAGATCTGCACACACACAGAGCTTGTGTGTGTGCAGATCAGCTGCAATCATGCTGTTAAGCGGATCAGGGTGTGATGTGGACGACGAGGGGTTGTTTGCAGGGACGGCAGTTGTATGATCTGTAGACAGAACTGAAATGGCACAATCGGTAATCGGGGACAGCGCAGCTAATGAAATTCCCTCGGGCAGAACTTGACTTGAAAACCTGAAGTTAAGGACAGAGAGACTGGTGCGGTTCTGGGAGATGTGCACAATTAGATGAGGAAGGGTGACGTACCGCTGCAGCACGACATCAGCAATGGGACAAGCGAGATAATCGCCATCTGGGACGGGTGGAAATGGCGAAATAGGGATGTAAACGGCAGTTTCAGGAAGAAGGCGGCTAAATTGTGCTGATCGAAGGCGCGGTGAGCAGGAGGGGTCTTCAGAGCAGAGCGGAAGGTCCAAGCGACGTAGGCCGCTAGGGCAGTCAATAAGGGCAGAGTGGGCTGTTAAGAAGTCAACGCCAAGGATAACGTCATGGGTGCATTCATGTAGGACGGTGAACAACACTGGGGCATGACGGTCAGCAATTGTAACTCGCGCCGTACACATGCCAACCACGGCAGCAGGGCTGCCATTGGCGACGCTAACTGTGGACGAGACGGCTGGCGTAAGGACTTTCTTGAGGCGACGGCGAAATGAGAAGCTGAGAACGGACAGTTGGGCGCCTGTATCAATTAGAGCAGAAACGGGAACTCTATCCACAAGGACATCGATACGGTTATTTTGTAGGGCACGGGTCAACAGAGGTTTTTCGGTCCGGGTCATAAATGCAGTGTCACCTCCGAGAGCTGCATTGGCTAGTTATCCGGTACGTGGCCAGAATATGACGGTGGCGAACTGCGGCGAGGAAGAGGAGAACGCGAACGTGGTGCTTGCGGGGATGGTGAACGGTTGGCAGCACGACAGTAAAACTGGGGTCTGCAAGGGTCTGGTCTGGGCGAGGTGGGGAATAGCGAGTCTCTGCGGCGGTCGACGGAGGTGTACTGACGAGATGGCGTGTATCAGCGACTACGGCAGTGGCGGGAAATATGGCCAACGCGAGAATAAGTAAAACAGATGGGGCGATTGTCGTGGGTACGCCATTCATTTGGGTTGCGGTAACGACATCGGGGCGAGAAACCGGCGTTGGTTGAGGTGGCAGCAATTACTGGAGGGGCAGGTCCTGAATCCGTGGTGTCGGTGGTGCTGGTAGAAGGGAGGCCCATATTCGCAACCTCTTGGCGAACAACAGCCTTAATAAGTGGTATGGTAGCCAGGGTGTTGTCGGGTGTATGCAACAGCGAGGCCGCGGGAGTCATTGCCTCAAGCGCTTGGCGGACAATGCGTGTCAAAGTGCTGTCGTTAGCAGGCGGTCGAGGAGTCGGAATATCGATACAGGAGGAGCTAGCTGCCGTGTTCGGCAGCCGGTCTAAACGGTGAGATATGCGCCTCTGTTTCGCCTGCTCGCAACGTCGGCACACCTGTAGCACAGAGACCACGGTGGAGCAATCCCTGCACAACAGGCGGTTGAAGGCATCGTCAGCAATGCCTTTTACTATATGGCCGACTTTATCCTCCTCAGGCATGCTTTGGTCGACTTTGCGGCATAGAGACAGTCTTGGATGTAAGCGTCTTGGATGTAAGTGAGATAATACTCCGTAGACGTTTGGGCGCGAGAGGCGAGCGCTTTTGTGGCGGCAATGTGGCGGCCAATAGGCTTTCCGAATAGGTCGTGCAGCTTCTGTTTGCTAATATCCCAAGATGTTAGCTCGTCTTCGTGGGTTTCAAACCACACTCGCGCGGTCCCAGCCGAGTAAAATACTACATTCGCGAGCATGCGAATGGCATCCCACCTGTTGTGCTTGCTCACGCGCTCATATAGGGCTAGCCAGTCGTCTACATCGACATCGTCGGTCCCGCAGAAGGTTCCGGGGTCACGGGGGTGGGCCATTACAACAGCGGGTGCGGCGGCTGTAGAGGTGGAGGCGTCGGTAGTCATTGTGGTGGTTCCGATGTGGCGGCCGCTGCGGAGATCCAGCTTGTGACAGGGGATCGAATAGATTAACCTCCACCAAGAGATGTTACGTGGAAGATTTACAATCCCAAAGCTGTCCGCACAACTAACGTTGATGAGGGCACCGATTTCACAACACTCAGCGTCGTCGTCTTCTCCGAGTCTGTTGCACTTCTTCATCCTCATCACGAACAGCGAATACAGCTAAGTAACAATATGTTCACAATGTTAAAAAAGCTTCGATCTTTATGAGCTATTGTGAAAAGTACAGGGTGAGGGATTGTACACAAAACTGTAAAATGCCTGTGTATCGGCTGGTCACTCTTATGAACGCTATACTCAAACAATTTTTTTTTATTTCAACCGTGCAGTTTTCGTAACATGGAAAAAGCAATCGTTTCGATTGGTAAGTGCGTTGAACAATTCCTTAGATTGCAAAAGAAGCAATCATTTCTTAGGTGGAGTCAAAATATGACGCATGAACGCTACTTTCACAATCATTACATCCGATACAAACGTCTTGAAACGGATATTTTGTAAGTTATCAATGTCCCCTCACTTCTAATGCCAACTGCTTTGAGTGGGCGCCATCGATAATTATCTGTATAAATATGACAGTACAGCTAAAAGTAGGCGTATACAGTATCTAAAATTAAAGTTTCAGTATTTATAGGGCGTATGATTGTAAACGCCACTGAACTTTTTGTCCCGACTGTGTGAAAAATGAAGCGTGAATAACTCATACTGGAATATCTCATAATGGGGAATAACATCGTCGTGGGCCACTGACTGCATTAGTGACGTGCAGTGCAGCACTGAATGTATCCTGAAGTATCAAAGTATTAAAAACAGGTCCAGTTTTTCTAGACCTGATGAAATCACAACTTATCTAATATGCGCCTTTGAGTACTGCATAATAGGGATCTAAGCACAGCCTGCTGCCTTACGAATTTAGTTGAACTGTAGAGCCGAAATCCATTTTATCCGGAAACTACGCGCTGTCTCCAGCGTTCTTGTTTTACTGTGAAAGCGAGCCTAGCCTAGCAATCTTCAGTTCATTGCTTTCCGAATTGCGGTTAGAATTCGCTTAAACTTTTAAACGAGCTTTTATGCAACAACTACCAAGCCCGATTTTGCTTTACATAGGTATACTGTGGTACGGAAGGAGTGAGTGAGTACCACGACGGTGAGTATGACCAAGGCCAAGGTCCAGCACAAAACTAATTAAGGCTACGTTAAATAACGCGGTCTAAGAACATGGTATAAAGGAAGTCTAAACGTGTCTCAAGGTACATTGGTGAAGTGGCACCTGCGCAAACCTAATTCACCATGTTAGGCATAGTTAGGCCTATCACTCCTAGATAAACCTCATGGTATTTGTGAGTAGCTTACAGCAGCACATTCTTAATGAACGGAGTAGTCGTAATGACGCATGGCTAAGTTTAATTTACTTTGATTAGGTTTAGCAAAAGGCTTATAGGCCTGAGTAAGACTATTCCACTCTAGAGTTCTTCTAGCTTAGTACAATGTACTTTTGCAAATAAAATTTGCACTGACTAACAGCTAAACAGCTCTTTTAGCGGAACAAAATTCTCTGAAATAGAACAAGCTAACAACATTCAGACTGCGTCATCGAATTTAAGATACATTTTCTGAAAAACTTACCTATGAAAAATGGCTTGAGTATAAATAAGGGGCCAGCCACCGCCCCGACGATGCCGTAACTGAGTGGTAGCCTCTGGATGCCCATGTAGTCTGCCATGAGAGTGGGATACAGGGTGACACCGCAGCCGATTCCCATTGAAAAGCACAAACAGGCAGCCAGAGCCTGGTAGTAGCCGCTGACAAGCGGGAAGGTTTGCAGCACAATGGCCATCCAAAAATACGTCATCATGGCCAGGCAGCTACGTGTAACGTACCCTTTGTCAGAAAGCAGCGGAATGCAAAGACGGCCGAACATGTCAGTCACGGAAAATAAAGGTATTAGGCCCACTGCTGCGTCCAGCTCCGTGCCTTTGTCTATTGCGTAGTCGACCACAGTGGCCATGAAGACATCGAAATTGTAATAAAATACAAGATAGGTGAGCATACCCACATAAAACATTGGGGAATTGAACACAGTTAGGGCATGCCGGAGGCCCCAAGGGTTCACTGGTTTCGTTTCTTTCTCTTTTGAATTTCTTTTCTTCACATCCCCCTCAGCAGGATCTTCCAGCGGTAATTGAGGCACTGCTCTCCTGTTTTCTCTCTGGATAGTGAAGGCCATTTTGGCGTGTTTCATTGCCCGGCCGTCTTCCGCTCGCTTCTGACTTATCCATGGAGGTTCCTTCAAGAGGAGGCTGATGGCAGTTATATGGGCTATCAGAGCGCCAAAAATCATAACACTGCTGCGGAAGTTGTACGTCTGCTCCAGAAAAAGCAACAGGCGAGGGAAGACAAATGCTGAACTGGTAGACCCTGAGTACATGATGCCCACGGCAAAGCCTCGGTACTTGTCGAAATACTGGTTGATGAATATGGGGAGTGTCATAAACACCAGGCCGGATCCCAAACCTTTAAAAAAAAAGAAGGAAGACAAGCGGTTATTAAAGAAATGTTTTTCAACCAGTCAGGCAGATTATTTGACGCGCTTGCGTGGAGATGGACAAACGCAACCAAAACCTAACCGCACTCACCGCGCTACGCCTGTTACGCATCTCCCCTTAAATGTGCTAAGTGCATGAACACAGGAACGAATACCTAAATGTGGCGCGGTGTCGATTTTGTATAGAAGGGATACTTAAGCGAATGTGTCTACCCTTGTACAGCGCCATTTATAGTCTGCTCTTGTAGGACTGTCTAATTACCTGCACCAAATGAAATTGTTTCAACCAAAATATGCGCAGGAAGGACCTGCTACTGGCGATTCCTGAGTTAAAAAAACACGCTTTTATTTGTTTCGATTGCTGCCATTGGAATTGCACATCTTATTTTTTTTCCTCATCGGTGCGTTCTCAACAATATGAGCACAAGCCACCTTCTGGAGAACCATACCGTAAACGGCAGTTGCTAACAAAACCAACGATAGATATTATTTTGTGTTCTAATATAACTACAAATAAGCAGTACTTCTGAAACGTTTTCTGCAATCAGCTGCTGTATAAACTTTTAGTGAGAGATGAGGTGAATATACATAGTAAATGACGAGAAGTCATGTAAATTTTACCGGATTGGAGCGCCAGAATGCCTATGAGTCTCACAGTGCACTGCACTATATCGACGTAGATGGGCCGCAACAGTGGCACGCAACCTAATCTCATTCACTTCTCTTTTTCCTAAAAGCAGCAAGGTGCATTATGTGATTTTATCGCGTTTAATGCTGGCTCAATGTCATTCCAAGATGAATGGTGCCTAGTGTGTATTGCTTTACAACGCAAACATTTCGTCAAATTTACTTGTCAGGTAATTTCAAATTGTGAGTCTCCATGCATCCTCACTTGATCGTTTATTATTTTTGTGTTACACTATAAGATCTATCCACATTCTTATTGAAACACTGCATATTATATACGCAACTTCTCCAGTTTTGAAGACCTTTAGTGAAAGCAATTATGTTGTGGCTGAGCTTTGAATGTGGTTTTATAGACGCACATTCTTCTAGCAATCTTGCCCAAATGCATTTGCCGCATTTAGAGGAGCGGGGGTGTTTAGATAGGAAAAAATTAAATACGGCCCCTGCCTTCTGCTCTGGCGTCGATATCTTCAGAAGATGGGGGCGCGAAATAGCGTTTTTTTTTTCCAAACAACTTCTGGAAACGCAGTTGCTGTGAGATTGAAGTTCAAGCTGTGCCAACCCTCTTAAATCTCATTCCTACTTTTGTTAGGCATTCCAAACAGCTGATATCAAACAACGCAACGCTAGCCCTCGATGGCTATGAATCTTGCTTGGATCCGCCGAATGGCTTCCGATTCCGTGTACACATGACAACACTATGACAGAGTAATCTGGATCGCTTTCGGCCGGCGTTTTCTGACCTGTGCCGCCAGCTTCATGTAGTAGGCAGACCGAAGCAGCGGAGGAAGCTGGAGCTCGCACCGAGGACACCTCACAATCCGGGGTATACAGCGACTCCGGCTCTAATTATCAAGCGCGCTGGCAGCTGCCAGCGCGCTTCCTAAGTAGAACCTATGTTCTGATAAGAGTTGCTTATATTCGTGTAAAACATTTTCCAATATTTCTTTTTTATTTAGGACGGCTGGCCATATCCGCTAAAATATGACATATTGTTTTTATAGCAAAGGACATAACTCTAGCTAACAATGGAAATATTTGTTTTGGCTCTAGTAGCTGACTAAAAGGGGTTAGCCATCGAAAGTTCTTAGGAATCTACTCACGCAGTAAAATGCAGGGGCACGAGCTTGTTCCAGAAATAACCTTACGGCAGCAAATACCGCTAGTTTGCTATGGCAGAAAATACCGCTGATTTGTCAACTACGCTGATTGTTTTATTTTTAACCCGTAATACTCTTTACAACAGCTTCATGTAACCTCATATATCATGTGTAGAACGCATATGCGGCTTAACACCTCTTACTAAGTCTTGATTAAGCAAAAGTAATGCGCAGATAAATACACGAACAAGAAGAGCACAAGGACGGGTGCGTGTCCGTACCATTATTTGCGCATTCCCTTTTCTTAAGCATGTAAGAGCGACTGATAACACAACGTGCATTACTAAGTCTTACTAAATCATTGGCACATGCAGCGTTGCATTTGTTTATTAAGTTCTTTCCAGCTTGGAGCCTGAGCAATATGCTGCGCAATTTGCTTAATGAACACTGAATCATCAACAGAAAAACAATTTTGTTGCATTCTACCAGGGTGATGTATGGTTTGAAGAACGCTGCCCCCAAAACAGCCCTTGAGATTCGTTAGGAACAGAGCTACAGATATCAAAATTAGGTTCTGGCGCCACAATTCCTTCAAGACGCTTCTCCATAATAGATTGTCTCACTTTTGATGCCCACTAGCTTGCACAAGAAATTGCTTTCTTGTCGTGTACAGTTGAGGCTGCACTGCTCTACCAGAAGTTTTCATTTGCATCCGGACGTGCCCCTGTTTATGGTCATTGAAACGTGTCACGCAAAGGGGTGCTTACAAAAGCATAGTGCGCTGCCACAGAAGTTATTATGGCAGCATAGCTACATACTGCGCTGACTCAAAGGCAGTTAAAATATCCTGCACCTGGACACACATGTGTCTTCCTGCTTAGGCGTGGTAAATTCGGCATGTAACGTAAGGAAGTAGGAAGCCATACACTTCTTAGTATCCTCACAATTTGATAACACAGGCGCAAATCGGCTAACCCATTCAGGTGGCTCCTGCGAGACTGTTCCCCGTCTAGTGTCCAGGCGAGCACACGCATTTGATAGCAACTTTGGAACAGTCACACAAGTCGAAAAGTGCAGCAGCGGGGAATAGTGATTAAAAAGGCAAGCACGACCTATTGATGGGTGCTCTGTGCAAATCAGTATTGTTAGTCCAAACGTTCTAGGAGGCAGATGATACCTACTACATTTCGCTCGGTCGTCAACAACATGGCACAAAGTAGTGGTTGAGCGAAAAATTGTATTTGATTGAAAAACAAGAACTTCAAAGTTTTGCTTAAATATTTGCCGATTTCCTTTTCAATGTAGAGATAATCAATTGAAGATGGTATATTGTGGCCACCCGGAATATAGTATTTGAGTATTTATAAAACAGTCCGTACATGGTCACTTTTAAACTATGATTTAACTGGCATGAACTACAGCGAAAAAAAAAAGAATTAAAGGCCCGTGTCAAAATACTGCAGTAGTTTACTCTGTACGTACAGTTAAACCCAATATTTAGTTCACAGATATTTCTAGGCCGTTGGATAGGTTTATGCAATTTAAATAAAACTACTCTTAACTACTCGCTTTTTATTTGCATGACACAGTCCCTGATATTCCACAGGAGAATACTTTACGTTCTGTTGATGGTATTAGCTGATTACGTTACGACTCACCGAATATTATTCCTTGAGTTACGGCAATCCAGCTGATGCTTGGGGCGAAGCTAGACGCTATGATGCCACCTGACATCAATATGCTCCCGGCGAACATGAGGGGTGGTGCCGTGTACTTCTGGCACAGCGGGCCGGACACGATGCCTGTAAGAAAAGCCAATCGCTATTATTTAGTGGTTATTGAAAACGTTACATGCTTCGCCGATCCTAAAAACGTGTGTCGGGTGTCCTCTCTTCTGTGTGTCAAAGGCGTTTGTGACAATCCACTTCTGTTCCAGTTTGCCATCGACTTAAGGGTTGCTGAGGATTTGAATAACTCCTTGCAGTTCTGATGTTCTACTGCACCGAGAGGTAATTTTATTAACGCGAGCGAATTACAATGTCTATATGTCAGTGCTATGAACCATATATTATTCAGCGCCCAGGTGTGGACACCGTATGTCGTGATTAAAGCATCTTGCCGGGCGAGTTGGTAATTCATCTTGATGTAGGGTTTTTTTTAGCGCAAACGAAGACAAAGACAAGAAAGGCGAGACGTACACACACACACACACACACACACACACACACACACACACACACACACACACACACACACACACACACACACACACACACACACACACACACACACACACACACACACACACACACACACACACACACACACACACACACACACACACACACACACACACACACACACACACACACACACACACACACACACACACACACACACACACACACACACACACACACACACACACACACACACACACACACACACACACACACACACACACACACACACACACACACACACACACACACACACACACACACACACACACACGTACATACACACTTGTGTGTGTACGTCTCGCCTTTCTTGCCTTTGTCTTTGATTGCGCTAAAAAAACCCTACATCAGGTATGTCGTGAAGCCGGCTCTGGTGCCTCGTAAAGCCATAGAAAGCTATATGTGGACACTATACCAATTATATCAGGACTCCATTCAGAGCTATCGTTGTCCAGAAAAACAAATAGGAGATAAAATGGTGTGCAGATTTTTTTGTTTATTCGACGCATTTATATAATTTTTTCTCTACTGTTTTTTCTGTAATAAATGAATTCAAAGTGGCACAAATCAATGATAGGAAACGGGTTGAAAATCGCCAAAACAACCAAGTGATTTAAAATATTCGCACTATATACTACAATACCCCTCGTAGTGGTGGGACACTAACATTGTTCACACAGCGAAAAGTAACGAGAAGCAGCCGCCATCGCTTATAACTTATTCACCCGCGTTATATTTCTGTGCGCACTGCATCTTTACGCAGCACTTCATCAGCGTCTATTATATATGAAACTCACGTGGCAAGTCTCTTCAGCTTCATATGACATGGCTGTTTTTATCGTATTGTCTAGCCGATATGGTGAACTAGAAAAAATTAGAGCTCCGAACACACGGTTTAATGTTGTGCTTAATGCAGGTAGTGCCGTTGCCTATTCATTGACTACTTTGAAAGCACTATGGAGTTCAATGAAATATATCGTTTCTGTGCATAGCCTGGACACGCTTTCTTATTTGGTGCCAGGAGCATTTTTTTAGAGACCGGCGCTATCTGTTGAATGGTGCGAGTGCTTTTTTTTTATCCTTTTTTTTCGAACCTGTACTGTTTGCTTCTTGTCAGCCCTTCATTCGCCCTTTTTTTATCGGTAACATTTAGAAAATCGGTGAATTAGGCGAAATGCCCTCCGAAAAGCACCATAGATACTGGTCTTCGCATTTCGTAACAGGATGTTCATTCCAGCGTACAGGTTTACTAAGCGCACTTTCCGTTAACCATCTGAGAATTGCGAAAGGATGCAGGTAGATGAGATAGTTTTGCACAAGCTTGCCGATCTCCCATACATATGCTACATTCAAAAGGCGGGGAAGTTCGAGGCTTTTTCGCGACACCTATGTCGGAAGTATGCCGTCACCAGCACCTCTTCTCACGCATAAGAGTACGCCGAATCTCAACCCTTCATTGCACGCGATTCGCAGTCACTGATTATTTCATATTCTGATACATGCGCGGATTAGCCTATATCATTGGGGATCGCCTATGAAATGCGCCAGAACCTATATACCCATTACAGCACGAGCGCCTGGGCGCTGGCATATTCGATCATGCGAGACTTGCGCCATCACCGGCCTTCGGGCCTTCTGGCTTGACTGCTTCCGGCCCGCTGGCTCTCGGCTGCACGGTACTGCGTAACCGCTATCGCTCGGTACAACGAGCTTGTAGACAGCTCAAAAACTTCATGTGAATGCTCATAGTATGTTTAGGTGCCACCAAATGTTTCATTTAACCATGTAGTTCATTTAGTGCGTTCTGCTGATGGTCTGCGTTATTGGTTAGAACGTGTCGACAAACCCGTCAGCCGTCTGCGCGTTTATTTTTTTTCTCCATTTCCTACCCAGCACTTTTCTGCAAGATATAGTTTAGCATATAACCGAATAGATTACAAGCCGATTATCACCTCAAGCCTTTTTCATTATCAATTTTCTTGCGCAAAGGGGGAAAGCATGTTCAGGCTGTGCTGGCTAAGACATATTATGAATGTTCACCATTTAGCATTGTGTACAATGTTTAAGACGCTCAGTATGGACGCGCATGTACTTTCCGAAAATTGGTAAAATATAATTTTATCTGCTTTAGACTTCCTGACTTCATAAGAGTACTAAGCTGTTCGAAGGCCGCATCAGGCGCTTAGCAGCTTTCGCCTGCGCATTGGTAAAATAGACTGTAAACTGCACCCGAATTCAGGACTAACAGTAGGCAGCCCGAACAAACGGGGACATGAAAAAATCATGTCATTGTAGACATCATCATTGACTCATGTATTAGTTTGATCAAAGCAGCAATTATAACTTCAGTTCAGTTCAGTTGTTCAGTCGTGTCCGACTCTTCGTGATCCTATGGACCATGTCACGCCACGCTTTCTGGTCTCTCACTATCTTCCTAACATCACATAACTTTATCTGCAGCGCCACGAGGATGCCATCTAACCATCCCGTTCGCTGCCTACCCCTTCTCCGGCGACACACAACATTTCCCAACATCCAATCTTTCTCCAGCGACTCCTCTCTTCTCATCAGATGACCAAAGTAGCTGAGCGTTAACTTTAGAATTTGACCCTCCAATGAGCACTCAGGGTTTATGGTCGACAATATCGACTGATTTGATCTTCTGGCAGTCCAAGGAACTCTCAAGAGTCTCCGCCAGCACCACAATTGAAACGCGTCAATTCTTCGGTGGTCAGCCTTCTTCACAGTCCAACTCTCGCATCCATACATAACAATTGGAAAGACCATAGCACGAGGTATACGGATTTTGTTTGGCAGACTAATGTATCTGCTCTTAACTAGGCGGTCAAGGCTAACCATGGCTCTCTTTCCCAGAAGCAGGCATCTCCCAATTTCATGGCTGTAGTCTCCTTCAGGGGTAATCTTGGAGCCCAAGAAGATAAAATCTGTCACAGCTTCGACTTCTTGTCCCTTGATGCTCCAGGACTTGATTGGGCAAGACGCCATGATCTTTGTCTTTTTAATGTTCAGTTTAAGACCAACCTTCTCACTCTCTTCCTGTATGCGCATCAGAAGTCTCTTGAGTTCCACTTCACTTTCTGCCATTAAAGGGGTATCATCCGCATATCTAAGGTTGTTGATACGTTTCCCAGCAAACTTCATTCCAGCTGAAGACTCGTCCAGACCGGCCTTCCTCATGATGCACTCTGCACATAGTTTACATAGGCAGGACGAAAGTATGAAGCCTTGTCTCACTCCTTTCGCAATCGGAAACCAATCAGTAAGACCATGCCCAGTTCTCACTGTGGCCTCTTGCCCTTCATAATGGTTCCTGAGGAGACAGATGAGGTGGATTGGAATTCCCATCTCTTGGAGAGCAATTGCCACAATCTGCTGTAATATACGCAGTCAAACGCTTTCGCATAATCAATAAAGCAAAAGTATATGGGTTTCTAGAACTCTTGATTTTTCCATGATCCACCGAAGGTTGGAAATCTGGTCCCTAGTTCCTTTGCCCTTGCGAAACCCAGTTAACACCTCCGGAAGCTCCCAATCCACATACTGCTGCAGCCTACCTTGGAGGATTTTCAACATCACATTGCTAGCATGCGAAATAAGCGCGATCTTGCGGTAGTTGGAACAATCTTTGGCACAGCCTTTCTTTAGAATGCAGATGTAAACTGACCTCCTCCAATCCTGTGGCCACTGCAGGGTTGTCAAAATCTTCTGACATAGTGTGTGCAGAATGTTAACAGCGTCATGGTTGAGGTTTTGAAGCAACTCAACTAGAATGCCCTCAATTCCACAAGCTTTGTTCTTAGCAAGGCTGGATAAGGCCCATTCAACTTCACTCTTCAGGATGCCCGGCTCGAGATCAGTAATCACAACCGTCTTATGTTGGGTTTGCACATCCGGGTCCTTCTTTTACAGTTTTTCTGTGTATTCCCGCCACCTCTTCTTTATCTCTGAGGCTTCAGTGAGGTCCTTGCCTCGTTTGTGCTTTATCACGCCCAGCTTAGCACAGAAGCTTCCTTTGATATCTTTGATTGTCTTATACAGAGCTCTTGTGTTGCTTAATTGGCTGTTGTCCTCAACTGCTTGACACTGTACGCTCAGGAAGGCATTCATCTTGCTATTTTCTGAAAATCGGCATTGAGAACCTTGTATCCTTGTATCTTTCTCTTTCCCCCATACCTTTTGCCATCCTCCTTTCCTCAGCTATTTGCAAAGCTTCTTCAGATAACCAGTTTACTTTCTTGCATTTTTTTTGCTTTGGAACTACCTTAGCAGCAACTTGTATTATATCACGAACGTCAGTCCACATCTCGTCAGGCTCTCTGTCTTCCAGATCTAATTCTTGAAATCGATTCCTCACTTCCACAGCACAGTATGATGAAATTTGATCCAGATAATACCTGAAAGGCCTTCTAGTTTTCTGCGTTTTTCTCAATCGAAGCTTAAATTTGACAACAGGAAGCTTATGATCGGTGCCATAATCGGTCCCAGGCCTTGTTTTTACTGCTTTTATAGCGGTTCTCCATCTCTGCCGGCAAAGAATATAATCGATCTGATACCTGTACAGACCGTTTGGTGAAGTCCGTGTGTACAGGCGCCTCTTGTGGTGTTGAAAATGAGTATTCGCTATGGTCAGGTTGTTTTCTTGACAAAACTCTACTAGCCTCTGCACAGCTTCACTTGGCTCACCAAGACCGAATTTGCCTGTAATTCCGGATATTTATTCACTCCTCGCCTTAGCATTCCAGTCTCCTATGAGAAAAAGGACGTCTGATGATAGATTGCGGTCTAAAAGGCATTGCAGGTCCGCATAAAATCTCTCAATGTCAGCTTCTTCAGAAAAACTGGTTGGTTTAGAGACTTGGATAACTGTTATGTTGAAAGGGTGATCTTGGATCCGAAGTGCAATCATTCGGCCGTTTTTGGGGTTGTACCCTTGCACTGCTTTGCCCACCCTTCTGTTTACTATGAGAGCGATCCCATTCCTTCTCTTGGATTCGTGCCCACAATAAAAGACATAATGGTCGCCAGAATTAAATTATTCCATTCCGGTCCACTTGAGCTCGCTATATACCCAAAATATCAATGTTCAATCTGTCCATTTCTCGCTTGACGACATCCAGTTTTCCTTGCGTCATTGAGCTTACATTCCATGTTGCTATGTCATATATCTCCTTGCAACATCGGACTTTCCGGTCGCTTCCCGACAAATCCACAACTCAGCGTCCTTTTGGCTTTAGCCCGGCCGCTTCATTCGTCCTGGAGCTACTAGTAATCGCCCTTTGTTCATCCCCAGTAACATGCGGGACGCCTTCCAACCTGGGGGTTCATCTTCCGGCGCCATATCATAATGCTATTTTTACTGGCCATAGGGTTTTCTTGGCAGGAAATACTGGAGTGGGTTGCCATTACCTTCTCCAGTGAATCACATTTTGTCAGAACTCTCTGCCGTGACCTGTCTATCTTGGATGGCCCTACAAAACAGGGCTCACGACTTCATCGAGTTTCGCGAGCCCCTCCGCCACGACATGGCAGTAATTCATGAAGGGAAATTATAACTATAGTGCATCAATGCTTGTTTAAAGTAAGCCGGTTCACTGACATTACCACATTGACTTTGCCTCTGTGCATAATCAGTTCTTATGAATGCGTTCACATGAATAATCACATCGGTACTTCTTAACACCCTGCGAGAAAGTCGCTGCAGCAGTACAAAATGCATACAATCTTGTGAAAACGTCAGGGTCGTTCTCGCATTCCAATAGCTATAGTACCAGCGCTAAAATGAGCTGGTGCGCGAGGTACCTTTTTTCCCTACGCCTCACAGGCACTTTCTTCTCCTAGAAAGAAACATGAAGTCGTGATACACATCCGACAAAAACGGCGACCTAAGCGATGATGTGCGCCTTATGTAGAAATATTTGTCTGTTCTTCACCCAATTAACCACATGGTCATAACTATACTTCCACACAGATTACTTTGACAAAACAGATGACACCAGGATCATAGCAGCGGTTTTTAAATAGTCAGCCGGCATTCTTACACAGGCTGCACAGCAGCGGTCCGCAGTAAGCGCAGATGCATTCCGAAGGCCAGAAATGACGGTAGTCCTAGTGTACCACCTGTTATGGAGAGTGGAATTTCTCTCTGTAAAAGGTCTATTAACCTAACATTACGAACGACGCGTAGGATAGTATAAGGCTCGTGTGGAGTATTTACCAGAAACCCTTTTGACACGTAGTGTCACACGAACGCTCGGTGACTGTCGACGGTGACAAAGACGATGAGCGTATGTCGAAAGGTGCGTGCTACAAAGAAGACGGCAGAAAAATAAGAAGACGCAAGAGACTGACGCGCTAGTTAAACGGTCGACCGAAACACCGACCTGAGCTTGAACGTACCATTACAGACATACCTTTCCTCAAAATAAATGAATGATGCAGAGTATCCTAAAATCAGATTAGTAGCAAGCGGCGGTTGACCACCGATGCAACCTATTATTAATCGCGTAAATTGGAAGTAGGTACAACCACCAGCCACAGCAGAATTAGAGGTTTGACCTCAGCTATAGACTCTAGAATAGACTTGGTAAAACGGTTCACGCCATCGAAATCCCAAGTTAAGCCTTGCGTGATTAAAAAAAGGTTGTTAGAGCCGCAGGCGACCTTGTGAACTGTGTGCTAGAGCCATATATATCAACATCGAATTACATAGACAATACGTGCGCCAGAACAGAGCGCACTATAACCTCATAACCGTGTGCTTTATTCTGTCTCATAGGCCATTTTGATCCACGTACACCAAACAACTAGAAGCAGCGTTGTAAGATAAGAAACGACCTCCATGGTTCAAAAAGCTTGTCACAGTATATAATCTGCAACGTGCCATCAAAAACAGGTGGTATAATTTCGATGGTTACACAATACAGTGTAATGCTTTCTGCTCTGTACCCTGGCATCTACCCTTCGTGGGACGTAAGACCTGAACATTTTCATATATCCGTATATCGTGAGGCGCACGTACAATCTTAATCATTAAACACGACACCCAGGGCTCAGACGTTTTGGAGAATCAACTGACCATAATGTCCTCTGAAGAGGAGGTAAAGCTCCTCAAGAAGGTACGTCTCGAAGCTACGGCAATAAGGATACGGGAATGAGGAGATCAGCCATTTGACCATCAGACGATTCCCAAGGCTTTATTTGTATATTCTCGCTATTTATCTCTCCACGATCAATCTCGAATCTGTCATAAAGATGATGTGGCCACATACGCACGAGTTTCACTCATTCAGTCTTGTAGTATATCAGTGAAGCATACCAACGATTAGTTTTTACTAGCGCAGTTTGTTCTGATAATATGTTGTGATGCTGGAGCGTCAATGAAAAATCGTAGAAGTGATGCATCTTGCGCTGAAGCGGTGTGCTAAAAGTTTTCACTTGTGTTCTTATGTAGGTTTATTTCTAGCAAAATTTTGTAGTTTAATAGTTGTAATAAATTCAAGCAAACTAAATATGAAAAATGTTTCTCGGATTCCCCGATACCTCTGGTGTATACACACAGCTAGCAATTTCGGGTCACGTTTGAAGAGATTTTCGATTACTGCATTTATCGCAAGGCTTGATAGATATAGAGGTGTGAGCGAATTGCTATGTAGAAAAAATAGCACCACTTTCGTAATGCGTTCTCAGTGTATTTATAATAACAGTTTTTCGTTCATAATGGAGCCAATTCTAACCTGTCATGAGCACGAAAAAATAAATGGATTTGATTTGTGATGTCCATAAAAGAGAATTAAATGTGAGATAAGATTGGGATGAAGCGCAATTAGCAAGCACTCGCAAATTATGACTAGCAACATTTCCCGTATCGCTCGAGAGGAAAGTATACAACTGTTGCACATTACCTGTAATCGCCTAAGGAGTTCAAACGTGGAGGCTAACGAAGAAAGTTCTACATATGTTGAGGACAATGCAGAGGGCTATGGAAAAAAAAATTGTAGGGGTAACGTTAAGAGATAGGGAGCGTACAGAGTGGGTCAGAGAAATAACTCGTTTCTTATATTCCAGTCGGAATCAAGAAGAAGAAACGAACATATGCTGGCATGTCATGCGTAGAGCGAAAACATATAGTAGCTAAGAGTAACAAATTGGATTCTAAGGGAAGGAAAGCGTAGCACATTTTGGCAGAAAGTAAGGTGGGCTGACGAGGGTAAGTTCACGGGAGCAGGTGGATCCTGCTAGCACAGGTACGAATTATTTGGAAGAGTATGGGAGAGGCCTTCGCCTTGTAGTGGGTATAGTCCTGCTGTTGATTATGATGATGATCATCATCGTGCATCAAAATTTGAACTTTGTCTTCGGCTGCATATTGCGGCCCCATATCTTTGTAAGGCTGTCTTATACAAGCTTACTACCCTAATTCCGCCAACTACCTGACATGGCGTTTCACCTGACTTTGCCGCCTTTTTATACCCAGGGCTAAACTGGGCGAAGTATTAGGCTAAGAGGTGAGGTTAGTTTAAACTGAGGTCAGTTTTCCTTCAATCGTAGTCCCACTTCTAAATCAGGTGTTACGCAGCACATAGAAAGGCAATGAGGCTGCAATATTGACTTGTTCACTCACCGACCATGTCTCCCATAGCTCCCATAAGGCATATCGGCCAGGCTGCTTGACCCCGGTCCACATTGAATTCCTTCATTATGCCAACGTACAGAAATCCCGAAGACCGGATGGTGGCTGAGGTGAAGAACGTTGTCATGGCGCAGATGACGGCCACGTGCCAGCACTGGTCGATGCCTCGCGTTCTTTGTATCGCCGCTTTCCTATCGGAATCTCGGCGTTCTTCCGAGACAGTCATGCTGCCAATAAAAGAAATGTCAGTTGATTTCTAGCATCCTCTTCTTTGCGTGCGAAAGCGCACACTTCAATAGCATCAAGTAATCATAATGGAGGAACGGTACAGTTGGTATTAATACAGTGGTGATATGCGAACTCTTTGTCACGTTTTTCGAAATCATCCTCATTAGCTGGATTGTGTCCGCTGCTGGCAAATGCCTCTTTCCTAGCCCTCACCCTATCCCTGATCCCCGTTATGTATATGCTACGTACAAGTTACTCCGAAGTATTGCCATCTCATCTCCCTATTTAATTCTTTTTTGCCATCCGCTGCAATATGTCCCTAACCACAGCATCACCGCTCTCAAGAACGTAGTGGTGTATGGTCTCTGGTGTGTTGCGTCGGCGGCAATTTTGCGGCAATGGCACAAACAACTACTTGGCGTGAAGCCAAGCTCTAAGAGCGAGTGTTGATGTGTGCAATTTAAAAAGAATGACTTTGCGGTGAATTGAATGCACATTCGCTTATTTGGATTTAAAGCGCCAGCATTAAGAACCTCCTTATAAGATTGACAAAATAGAGGTATACGGAACAAGGACTTGGTACTATCATCTAATATTTGCCTTCTGGATAGGCGATGCAAGTAATCTAAAAGAAAGCGTGCAGTGAGGAAATTTAAGGTGTACGCAAGTTCATTAAGGCATACCCATAGATTTCCTTCACGTGCCTTTCTATAGTCTGTTTCATGCATCGGGTGCAACGCAGCGAAAGCTACGCAAGTAGTCCGCAAGAAAATAAGGAGGCGTGTCACTACGCGCCCATATCGTGGCCGAGTGGTTTCTTTGGAAATGGGCTCTATTCCAGGCATACACGCTTGCAATAACTTGTTTCGCGTGCCTGGACATCTTCGCAGAGCGGATCATATAAAAAATTCCACTCCGAATAGGTTGCCCAGGTCACTGCGTTGCGCAGCGTGGAGGGCATCGCTTGCAGGTTTGCGGGGCAGCGAAAATGCGACACGAACGCAAACGACAAATAAAATATACAAATTAACCGAGTCCGATTTTTTCTCCCAAAAAAGGTGCTTTTTATGAAGTTGATGGCAAATGCAAGCTGTATTAACCTTGCAGATAAAGCAACTATTATTTCCTCTCGTCAAGAGCAGGACTATTTTTATTCGCGGATGCGGGGAGCGCTAACAAGAGCTCTAGCTTTGGCAGTGTTGCACTCTGTGCATGACACGGAGTATAGTAGGGGCGAATAGAAGTGACAAGTGAGAAGTAAGATGCCGAATAAGCTCAGGTAGTAAAAACAAAAAACGCAACACTACGCACATATGAACACGGCCTACTACATCAAACTTTATAGACGGTGCAGGCTGTCACTGATCATAGGATCCCACTGAAAGCAACATTGGAAAGTTGGGAATATTTTATGTCATGGCTGCATCTTCTTTCTCGCATAGTATAGAACCTTTAGGACTTAGTTCAGCTTTGCAAGCAAGAATGTTTTGCAGATCTGAGCGCGAAGCCAACATCGAAACTTCCCAAACCATCCTCGACTGAGGTTTCGCATAAGAGCCACAATTTTTGAATCCCAGTATACTACACTGCTGCGAACCTGATGCGAGGGAAGCTTATGCCACCAAAAACATTCGGGCTCGTATCCCATTAACCCGACCAACACCATTTGGCATTGCATCAAAATTAATAACCATACCTTACACCGCACAAAACTGCTCACTTAAATGAAAGCTTCAAGCACATTTATTGTCAGAGTAAAAATGGGTGACGTCATCAGCTTGGGCCAAAATACTAATGTCACATTGAGTCATGTAAAAACATCAAGTAGCAGCGCTCTTATAATTTTGAGACAATGGGGTTCAAGATGTACGAAAAAAAAGAGACAATTGACACCATTGCCAACAGTTTTATCTGTACAATCGGTTTTGTTAGCTCTTGGTTAACAACTGAACCTGTATAGGAGTCCTTATAGCGCAGCCCCCATATGCCCTCGAACAAAATATCACTAATGTTTTCATTCTGTAAGTTCGGGAACAAGAAATCGTAACGCAGCTTGTCACAAGATTTCGCTAGATCAGTCTAAATAAACCAACTTCATCAGTCTCATCTGATACTGTTCCAATTGCAAATCGGCAATAAGGATATGGGTTTGTTTATACTATGGCCTGTATTACCGCAGACCTGCTGTATCACGTTTTGTTTTGTGGCCACTAGTTGCATACCCAAGTAGCTATATTGAGCAGCCAAATAGGACGATAGCCTTCAACTGTCGTCAAGCGATTAGCGTCTTTGGTTTTTGGTATGAATATAGTATGCCCAGGATAGAATTCGTGAGGCCGAAAACAGCATCATACATTGCTTGGATGTTCCTGAAAAGTAAGCGCAAGGCATGACAAAAATATTTTATAAAAGTCGAAAGTAATACCATCCGGTCCAGGGGATTTGACACTACAACTCATAATTAGCAGATTTACCCCGTCTAGAATGACAGGTTCCTCCAAGAAAGCACACGTCACATCGTTAAGTTGGAGTAAAGTTTCAAGCAAGCGACTGTAATGGGATCTTCCATTATGGCCCCTACACCTAAGAGGTTCTGATAAGCAAAGAAAGAATGATTCCCGTGTAAGGCAGTGTAGCTGAAAAGGTCATATGGAATTTATAATATTTTCTTGGCAAGAGTAGTCTCTCTTTCATCACTCACGGCTCATCGAGATGGCTGTTAAAACATTGTTGATGTTGAACTTATTTAGGTCCCCTTATAGAATCAGCTGCAAACTGTCGAATTATTTTTTCCAAACTAAACGACTTTTCCCTTTAAATGGTTTATTACTCCTCATCTAGCAAACTTCGCATTTGGTACTTTTTACGCTGTTCTCAGGGGTAGAAATTGTGGCCGTATATGACCGATCGTCCTTTAGCACAAGAAGTCTTTCTCTTCGTATTTGGCACTTTGTACGTAGTTCTTGGAAGAAGAATTTGTGGACGGATATCACCGATCATCCTTTAACACAACGAGCCTTTTTCATGGCTTTTACGAGGGATCACCAATGGCTCGTATCTTTACAGCGCATACGTTTCTTGCCGGTAAATGTCAGAATATCTTAATTTAGTAATTCTAAGTGTTGTCTCGTCGTATTCCAACGCATGCAATGTTTGGTACACATCCGGAGCGATACCGCTTGATACATTTAATGTTTTAGCTTTACCTGCAGCTTGAAGAGCAGCGACGTCATTGAATGCACTTCAGACTGAACGTTTTCTGTATGTATAAACACTCAAGGAAGCGTCGCCCAATGTGCGCCTGTCTGTGTATGTTTCGATTAGAGAGCCTACAGGCTGCGCCGCGGCGCCCGGCTTAGGGTGCTGCCATCTTTTGAAGGGGCACTTGCCGCCGCTCGCTAAAACCCAGTGTGGCGCCATTTTGGTCTCTAACTGATCCAGCGCAGCTGGGCCCTGTGTATGCAAGGGAGAGTTGCAATTGTACAGTGCGGCGGTCTACATTTCCTACCCTGCTCACTGGTTTGGTAGAAAAGCCATTGATGTAATAGTAATACCAGTATTAGCAGCAGCAGTAGTAGTGTCTGCACCGCGTGTCGGAAATAACTGGGGGCTGTGTAAACATTTTACCATGGTAATTTGTGGTTCTAGAGACCGATGATTTGTGTGTGACAATCGATGAGGCGCTAAGAAATTATTTGATGAATTAGGCAATGAACGAAAAACAAAATTTGAAAAATAGGGTTCAAAGGTGTGAAAATGCTCATGAAGTAATGCCAATGCTTGATGATGCTAATAAAAAATAGAATGCTTCATTCATCAATTAATAAATAAAATATTTGAAAAAAATGAAAATTGGCAAAAATGGATTCAAAAGTATAATATGATCAATGTAAATCCAATGCTTGATGATGCTAATTAATTAAAGTTAGAACATATATTTGCTCTATCAATTTCCTGAAATAAATAAAATATAAAAATATGAAAATAGATTCAAAGGTGTTAAAATGCTCTGAATGAAAAACAACGCTTGGTGAAGATAATTAAGAAAATGTAGAGAGCGTAATTGATCAATTAAGTAATTCCAACAATTTGAAGAAAATGGAAATTTGTAAATTGGGTTTCAAAGGTGTCAAAACGCTCAGGTGAAAAGTGGATGTCTGGTGTTGCACATTATTAAACTTCAAGTGTTAATTGATCAAAAACTTGAATTATTTGTAAAAATGAAAACTTGGAAAAAGGAGGATTCAGACATAGCTCTTGACTCGAGTCATAATGCGAGTAGCCTAACAAAGCGTTTTGCGTAGCAGCATATACTGCAAGTGTGCAGACTGCAAAACCATTATCTCTAATCATGACTGGTAGTCATAATCATAATTCATGACTCTTAGTCACATAGAACATAGCATAAATCATCATCATCAGCAGCCTCATTATACCCACTGCAGGGCGAAGGCCTCTCCCATATTTCTCCACTTAACCCGGTTCTGTGCTAGCTGCAACCACTTGACCCCTGCGAACTTCTTAATCTCATCCGCCCACCTAAATTTCTGCCGCCCCCTGCATTTCACAGCATTGAAAAAGTAGCATACTCTAAAGAGGGGAGTCTAAAAAATTGTGCCGTCACAACTCACCTCTAAGCATGACTCATGAATCGTATTTTTGTAAACCACGATTATAAATACGGTTATATACAAAAGCTGACGAGTGTGTTGCAATCGCTCTCCAGAATAGCTATCTCATTATATGACTTGACGCAATCCAAACTTTAAATGCAGATCACATTTAACTAATTAACGGCTATTAAGACCAACAACTTGCGTACTGGAATCGTACTTGACATAAGCCATCCCATGATATTACTTGTCATTGGAGCCTGAAGTTCAATAGTCGCTCACAATTCAGTAAATAAGCGCTATTAATTAGCAATAGTAGCTAGAGTATTGCAATCATGCTTTATATATGCTATCCTGTGAAATACAACTACACGATGTAGCCTGAAATAACAATGTTAATTATAAATAACTAAGTAACGGATGGTATTTAAGACCGGTAATTAGTATACTGGAATTTTCTTCAACATATGCTGTCTTGCGATATGTGACTTGACATTAGTCTAAATGTTCTAGAGTTATTCACATATAACTATTTAACAAGCGTCATCAAAGCATGCAAATTAGTGTATTGCCATCGAACTCGATATAACCTATCCTTTGATATATGACGACATTTTAGCTTAAAGTTCAATTCTTAATCATAAATAACTGATTGTTATTAACTACGGCAATTAGTGAAGTGCAATCGTACTCGGTATAAGTTATTAATGATATGTGACTTGGTATGCTATAGCCTGAAGTTGAATGTTTGATCCCAGATAATTAAATAACGGCAATTAATTAGGAGTTTAAAATAGTCAGGCGCAATTGCACTCGACCTAAGCTATCCAGCAATAGATGACTTGATGTTGCAGCGTAAAACTCAATCTGTTCGCAATTACCAATTATTGAATAGTTAGTACTTACAATAATGTTAGTGCAATTATACTCAATATAAATTTTTAATTGATCATAGAGGCGTGTTATTGCACTTAAAATAAAACACTGCTACTGCGGTCACTCTGTACACGTTCTGCACACGATGCTTATCAGCCAAGTAACGCTAGGCATTAAAGCAATGTGTCGGCAAACGATACTGCCTGCTAAGAAACGTCATTTTAATTTAATTAGAAAGCTGTGACACTGCCAAAAAAGGCACATAAGGTTCCCAATCTGCTAATACGGCCGAATTCTCCTTTTACATCAGCCTGGTTCTATATATACAAAGCGTGCCAGTCGTAGGCTGAGGACAAAAATGTTGGTCCGTCAAGTTTGACGGTCGTTTGTGGCCAAAATAGGCAACCCTGATATGAGATATCACCACCCTAAGAAGGGCGCCGCAACACAACATCTAGGCTCCCTATTCGATCTTCAGCGTTGTGTCTCAAGTATGCTCGAGCATGTCTGTTGTCGCTAACGAAACGCTACGTTCTTCTTTGCTGTTTCACGTTGCAGACTTCAGTCGCAGATAGTAAGGTACACGCTAAATAGGACGAGCTGCAGCTATTGTTGCTTCTAATGAACGCATGAGCTCAAGGTAAAAACGCCCAAGCGCAATACGATGCGCGTATCTATTTACCAAGCTATGCTTGTGAAGCAAGGCACATATACATCCTATTGCACATTTCACCCGAAAACTTGTCGAAGAGAATTTATTATTTTTGGGCCTTAACAATAGGCACATCGCAAATATAGAAAGGTGAAATAAAATTGTGTGGTAGACGGATTGTTTCGAAGAATATTTCCATCTGGCATTACTCTTCCAGGCAAATTGCAAGCCTATAATGTGTGTCAGTAGGATGCACCTAACTCTATTTAAAAAACTAATCTCCGAGACCAAAAGGATACCGGTTTTTACCCTTTCTGGTGGAGTCACTTACGAAGCAATTCGAGAAGAAAGACATGTGTGCTGTCAAGCTTATCTTGAACAGTAAATGAGGGGCTTCTTGGAAGAGAACAGAGGTGGTTATCTAAGTATAATTCTCGTCATGCCAAGAAAGGCAGCCCGGAAGAAACATTGATAGTAAAGGTTGTCGCGTACTAGAAGATAGCGATATCCACCCTTTCTTATCCTATAGCTTTTCTGGGTGGCGCCGCTTTCTTCTGCTGCGTGATGTGCCGTTATTGTCGCTGTTTGTTTTCTCGGTCGCATTTACTTTCTGAATCTAAATTTTTATTTTTTTTTTTTATATGGCAACATACACCGCTGGTAAATGCAGCCGTGGTGCAACTTTCTTGGCATTAGATTTCGGTTCATGTTCTTGAAAAAAAAAATGCTATGCTTGTACCTGCCGATTCGATATGAAATGCAAGACTCTAAATTCTTATCTAAAATATAATTTCAAGTGAATATCTAAACTTCGCATTGTTTGTGGAAATGACAATGATCCCTGACCTAAAAACCTGTTGAAGCGTCTCATGCCATGTGTTTTTGACATCTTTGCACAACTGCACATATCGAGTTAAAGCGTCAAAACCGTCGAAGTGTCCTGTGTTCTATGGGCAACCTGTGAGTGATGTTAGCCTCGAATGTAGCCAGGCTATACGTCCCTTATATAAACAGGTTTTAGTCAAAGTATCTGATATATTTTGATGGCACAATGATCTAAAATTTTGTCTGTGTCGCCGTGCTGTATATCTACACAAACGGCTTTTCTAGAATGTGTAATATTTATTTTATAAAAGACGCTGATTGGCTCTCTTAAATACAATGTGGAAAAGGAGACTATTCGCAAGTAAAGTAACCCAGTGGACGACCTTTGGAGTAAGGCAGCGACCTTTTACTGAGGGAGCAATGCCAGCATGAGCTGGGAGCTGCACCAATTTTGTTTATCTGAAAATAAGCATATTACTTGTGGCATCTTTATGGACATAATTAGAGGACCTTATCATGTAGCTGTTCTTTCCGCAAACAGGTTTCAGGCAAGAGAGGCTTTGATTCAAAAAGGCTGTCAGTCAAATACCAGTAACTTGTCCGCATACTGTCTCCTTTATTGTCCAGGCAATACTAGTGCTCATGTCTCGTGACGATTGGCTGTCATATGAGCATTATCTAAAGAAACTTATTTTGGTCTAGAGAAGAAGAGTTTGCTCTTTGAAAGTTCAGTCAGGACTACAAGGTTTCATGTTATTGAGGTGCACTGGGCACAGAAACATGCCGGCGCTGGCAACGACATGACGGCATTCCGTGTCCAAATCTCAATGAGAAGATAAAGCTATTTTTACTCCCCTTCGTTTAACCACGCTTTAGCCGCCTGAACCTTAAACAACATGAACCTGCCAACTCTTTATGCTAGTACCAAATATATAACTATGTTACAACTTTGTGCAAAACCTTTTTAGAAACATTCAGCCAGAAATGATCATTTATTGAGCATAGTTCTATCCTTTTCATATTTTAATTTTGAGTTGCAAACTTGCATTTCTGACGACATTCTTAGTGAGGGCTGTGAAGTATTACGGGCGGGATAGAGATTTGGCGACTCTGTTTGCATAAGTAGCAGTGATTAGATTTACAAAATGAAGAACTACGATTCAATCTGATAAATTATGGTAGCTGTGAAAATCCTGGTAATAACCATATACATTAGTATATTTATCATCTAAGTTTTTATTTGAGGCCGTGTTTAACGTCTTTGGCATTTCGAGTACAACTGTAAACAAAAAACATGAAATGGATGGAGATACCTTGCACTGGCCTTAGCTTGGGGCAATAACCATGGTGATCAAGCTAAGAGCCGCAAATGGAGATGCGCATTTTAGCTTACAGCGAGGAAGGATTTTACACAAAAGGTTTAGAAAGGCAGGAACTCTGGTGACATGTGATCGAATATTGGCAAACATGAAGATAGTGTTTGATTTGCAAGGTTGACAAGGAGCAACAAAACATCTTTATTAAAAAGGGTTTGTCGTTGAATTGCGCAACCGTTAGCAAGGGCAATTTAAACTGCTAGGTTTTGGCACGTATAATGAAGCAATGACATGAACAGACAACGGTATGTAGAGAACACACTTCACACCAAGGAACATTATATACAGTTGCTAGTAGATGTCCCGTTTCAAATGTACCTGGCAGTAAACTGTACGAATGAGCAATTCGACATTTAATGGGTGCCGCCTTTCAGGGAAAGTGTTGTTGGACCCAGTTCTTTACCTCCTTTAATATACTATAGGGCTTCCATCTGTTACAATACGTAAAACGTGTGCACACGGCAGCGGCTGCCACCAGCATAGTTCGCGCGGAGAGATAAAGAAGGCAGGTATTCATGCGCATTCTTGCTAGCGCTAAGATACTTTATCTTACAATCCTACTGCCTTGTCTTTCGATTCCAATAATTCATAAGTCTAATGTTGGTCTTTGTTGTTCATAGTATTGTAAAGGGACGACGACGACGAAGTGCTGTGCTCGCGTATGGAAGGTGGAGAACGGCGAAGTGTGTGTGATTCGTGCTGTTTCGCCGCTGGCATGAAGTTGTTCGTCTGGTCAGCTACCCTCTGTAAATATCTCTAAATACATCCATGTATCTACGTTACATTACTGGTGGAGGTACTGGGTTGCCTACAGCAAGCACGGAACTCCGCAGCGGTCTCCGACTTCCCGGCTCTTTAGCCATGCCAAGCGACGCAGCCGCACCATTGGCGTCCCTCACTCCGGCTTTGATCATTGCCCACCCGAATGATCCCGGAACCTTCAATGGAGTGGACGGTGCTGATGCAGGGGACTGCTTTGTTATGTAGGGACGCGTGAGCATACACAACAGGTGGGACACGACTAAGTTGGTTAACCTCATTTTCTACCTGACGGGCACTGCATGGGTCTGGTTCGAGACACACGAGGAGAGGCTAAGCAGTTGGGACCTCTGCAAGCGGAAGCTTTCCGACTTATTTGGTAAGCCAATCAAAATTGGTAATCAAAAATCAATTTGGTTAGCCAATCAAAAAGCACAAACGAGAATGAAAACGCTTTATTTTGGATCTCAATTTTTCTCAGATCTAAGCTTTTCACGCGCAAGTTAGCTTGACCCCCGTACACACAATACTTTTGATTTTGTTGAGGTTTATGACCGAATTCCTGGCAGTGTTTATTGACGGGTGCTATATAAATGTCTCTTTAAGCAGTCCGTTGTCAACATTTAAAGTTTTCATCAGTAAAGGAGCACGTGAAGCAGCATGCCTACCTTTCATATGGCTGCAGGGTAAAGTGATGACCGCAAAGCAGCTCGACTGATGACGGCGCGCAACACTCGGCCGTAAAGGGCTAGCAGTTGTAAACTTTGTTATCTGATAAGCGATGAAGCCGCGAGGAAGCTGTTATTGACGTATACTAAGAGGAAACAGCAGGTTCAGTATCTTATACGATACGCTCTAAACAGCGTCGCAGCTGTGAGATGTCTCTACGCGCACCTTGAGTAAAAGCAAAACTTATTGGACAAGTTTGAGGTCTTCATTCAAAAATTACGTTTACGTCAATGAATAGGGGCTAAAAGATTGGTAGAAAATGACAACTGCATCGACAATCGGAACGCTTTAATAAAATATTGGGTTTGTTTTTAGACGTATCAATAACCTTGATCGTTTTGATCTCTATCCATAAAAGGAACGGACCATGAAATTATCTGCATATTATTTAAAGACGCTCTGTATGAAAACACGTGGCGGTATTAAAAGGTGTCAAACAAGCCCATTTTAAAACGCTTGATTCGTCAAATTGCGTCATTGCTCTCCATGAGCTAGCCAAAACTGCAATGCATTTTTTGAGTTCTGGCTTTGCAGCTTTATACTCATGTCAAGCGTTAAAACAAAAAGACTTCACTGCCATAATCAAGTTTCATGTGATCACGTTTTAAACACCGATTGTGTTTTTTTTCAATTCCTTATTTTTTTGTTTGGACAAGTATATTTGTGCTTTGGTAGAAATGGTATATAAAATCTATACCAACTTTCTGGAGACACACAGCGAGCCTTTAAATTTTTCTTTTTGCTTCAGAAATAAATGTACACTTCGTTTTGTCTAATGACTGTCTATTAACTATCTTCAAACAACGGTCTATAACTTTCCTCATTTCGATTTTTTTTGTAGGTAATGTATTGACCATATATAGACGGCGTCTAATGACGTATTAGTTTCTATTGGACACAATCAGTGCTGTATCTAAAGACTATTTCTGAAGCACCCGTAATTATGTCTTTTATTAGTCTATGCAAAGGCTATATAACTACTTTGATTTCCTTTTGTTCATGCACAAATATCAAATTATCGTAACGGTCCTTAAGCGCCATTTATTTAGTTTTTTTTTTTTATCTCGGTATCGATATTTTATGGCAATCTTACCAGAGAGCGCCTCTACTGTTTTAACGCAAGACATATGGCTCTAAACCTAATGGGAGTGCTTTGTGAACGTTAGCTCACCTGCCGCAGTTTAGGGCTGCGTACATGTGGCAAATCAAAACCCTTGATCATTTAAAAGTTATGATAACCTTTGAAGTTTGTCGCTTGGGCGTGGCCTCCTCGCCTCCTCCTCTAACCATGTATACCCCATAGGTGAGAGGTGGTTCTCCGCCTGTTTTCCTGCGCGAAAATTTTTCCCCCTGCCATTGTCCTTGTAAACAAGTGAATCCGGCGTTTTGCTTCCGTTTTTCCTTTTGCATCGTGCCATAATTCGCACAAGCAGTATGTCGGTCTGTGGCGCGTATAACTGAAGCAAATGACCTGAAGTTGGCTATGTGGTTTTCATGATACCTTAAGAAAAGTTTGACGGCTTGCGCAAGAAGCAATGGCTTCCCATAATTCGTCAAAAAAACATTCTTCCAAAAATAGCAGCGCGTTGGGCATCTCTATCACTACTCGTAATAAAGCGTCACCTGATGATGCGTTTTTTTATTCTTGCTTGCTCTTTAACGCTGTTGCTGTAGCAATATGTGCGTTGCATAAAATTGTGGTATTCCTCAGCATGCTGAATATACTGCGGTGTTCCATCATTTCGGCACGTCGACATTTATACAGTCTGAAGTACAACACTGTAGAGTCATGATTTCTGCTGTCAACGGTATTTGGGAAGGTAAAGCCCTTCGACTGCATTTATGATTATGCTACAATCTCTTGCCTAATTTAATAAAATTCGCAATAGCGGCTTGTAAAACAGCTTGTCTTTCAATCTTGTACTCGTGCGTGTTTGCGCCGGTTTCTTAATAAGAGTGAATTCTGCCCCTTAAACATACTAACAAGTAAGCCAGTGTTATTTGGGGGAAATTAGCGCCAGCCAGTTCATATTACATTTTTTTTTTTTACTTTTTGAATGTGTCTTGCCATGCTTGATGCAGGTGTAGTTAAAGAGTAGGGTGTGGTTTTGTCGGGGGTATGGGTAACGTGCAGGCTAAGGGGAACTTGTGTGATTCCACAGGCTTCACTGTTGTCATGATTATTTGGCGTTGGCCGGTTAGAGCTGGTGCTCGAAAAAAAAAAACATTCCCATCAATCAATATAAAACCTGGCGGAATTATTTATTCAATTTGTTTAATAGCGAAAGTTTAATAGTCAATAATTACTATTGTTATGATGTAGTAATAGGGGTATATTTGAGAAAAGAATAAATTTTAGACGTGAATAGGACTGAGCGTGTTGGTTACACATTGCAAATCAAAGAGAATACGGCAGGAACAAAAAACAGCGACGACGACAAGACAGGATAAGCGCTAAATCAGCAAGGAATGGAAAATAAAAAATTAGTTGTGGTTTAACTCTGGTTAACCCTAGTTGAATTGTTATAGCAACGGCGGAAGCTTCTTTTGCCTGCTATATTATTCCCGTATTACGCCCTATCAGTGTCAGGTGCTACATTATTGGGGACACTAAGGCTCACCCTTTACGAGTATGACACGGGAGCGTAAGTTATCAGGCTTCTTCATCTTATTCTTCTCCTCCTCCTCGGCTGTTTAAGGTCAAGCATTGCGTCCGCCGGAGATACGCGACGGCTCGAAACCTTGCAGAATTCAAGCTCTTTGCTTGACAGTGCAACAGACGCCTTAAAGACACATTTATACCCTGCCCGAGCTATTTCCAGTGCTTCCATTATCTCCCTTGTCAGCTCGTCGCCACGTCGATACACGATGATTGTTTTATCAAACAGGGGTGGCAAGGTGGTTCCGCATCACATTTTCTGCCGTGCGAAGTCAGAAGGCTGTCTTTCGCAATGATGCCAACTTTTTTTATTGCGCTCCGGAAGACTCGCGTTTAAACATCTGCCAGTTCGGCAAACTTAGTGCTTTCCACACGAAAGTGGAATTGTTTAAACAGCCCCCCCTCTGCAAGACACATAAGGTTCTCTGTGCTTAATCGGACACCTAGGTTTCCGCGTTCGCATAGGACAGGTCTTTCTGCATGCACAAACTAAAAAGCTGTTTTAGCGCTGTATAAGACCTTTACGCCAGAATGTTGTCCCTCCTTCCTTAGGTTATGAGAAACCTTATGCAGTTGGGAATGACAAGTACTTTTTCCTTCTTTTTCCTCCTATCCTCCTCCTTTTTCATCTCTTTCGCTTGCTGTTCATCCTCATGCGTGCCACAATTTTCTTTCTGTGATGCAGGCTTTCAGCGACGGAAACAATAAAATGTTTAGGATTGCCCGCCGCATGCAAACGCGCCACCTGCATGTAGACACTTTTATCCTTGGCATGATGATATTGCCGCGAAACCTTCCAAACTGTATTTGTTGTTTTTAACAGCCGCCGGCATACGGCCTTATCACTCTGATTCTGGATCGCGTATCAGTTCTGTATTCTTTGTTTGTTAATGCTCGATGTCGGCAGTCGCACCTTTATCAGTTCCGTTGTAGCGCAAGACGCACCGAGATCTGTCTCGAAGATTCCGGCCACTCGTGTGTCTTTCTACAATGCTCCAGCTTCGGCTGGTAGCAGTTTGCGACGTTATCTAGGTTGTTCTGAGCAGCCTTTAAATTGAGCGTTGACTAGTGCAGCGGGCATTCTTTGTTCGATGATCGACGAGCACGTTTGTTTCTATCGCCTTCGCGGAGTTGCTTAGTTCTTTTGCGGGCGCAAGCCAGCCCAGTAAAGAGTTTCTTCAGTGCCATCATCGACTCTTCATTTGTGTCATCGACCTTGTCACCACCACGTGACATCTGGCGGATGTGCGGTCCTTGATCCTTCAAGCGAAGATCTCAGCCTTTTTCATTCGCCCTGGAGGACCAGCTTGCAGGTCACCGAGCCAGCCGCCGACTCCGAGGCCTACAACCTGTTACACGGTCTGCTGCCTGACCCGTTCGACTCCGGAAGGCATCAACTTTGGAATTGGTCGAGTCAACTGCACCAGTCGTCTTCGTGTAGCCCAGGGAGCCCCCCATATTCCAAGGATTTCCCAGTGAAGATGTGGAAGACTGGATGAACCTTTTCAACCGTGCGGCATAATTCAACGGCTGGAATGACGCCGCGAAACTCCGGCAAGTCTACTTTGTTCTTCAAGGACATGCCCGAGTTTGGTTCGAAAATTATGTGTAAGCTATGAAGGATTGGGAGATTTTCAAGAGAGCGTTTTTGACTGCCTTTGCAAGCTCTGTCCGAAGGGAAAGAGCTCAGGCATTTCCTCCAATCAAGAGTTCAACTCCCTAACGAGCCAGTCCAGGCGTATATATTGAGGAGATGAAGCGCCTCTTTCGCCGCGCCGACCCCAACATGACCGAAGGTGAGTCAAATTTTATTGCGAGGCGTTAAAGAATCACGTTTTGCAGGTCTTGTTCGAAATCCTCCAAAAACTGCGGCGGAATTTGAAACGGAAGCGTCTACCATCGAGAAGGCATTAGACATCCGGATGCACCACTACGAGCTACCACTTCAGCCGGACTACTCAAGCCACTACCCCAGCGCATCTGCAAGCGGAGCGAACCTTCGGTACCTCATCCGGGAGATCGTGCGAGAAGAGCTCCGCCGATTGATGTCTTCATCGCAACAACCCATTATGCTTCCACTGCGGTGAGGCCGGCCACATTCTGCGCCACTGCCCGTACCGACTAATCGGTCTCCGCGGATTTGCAGTCGACGCTCCACGACCACGCCCAGGTGAACGACCGCAAGAAATCAACATTTATCTGCGTAGCGGTGAGATTGCGCCACCAAGCCGTCGGTTCAGGTCTCCATCGCCGTACAGGGCCTGCTTTGCGTCGCCAGGCCGTAACTAAGATGAGAATGTGCACTGGGGGTCTCCAAGCCAGCGCAGGGGAAACTAAATATAGCACCCTTTGGAGTTGAGGTTGCTTAATGGCGAAAAAACGAACGAACATCCTCCGCCGCCGGCGACCACTAACGACGGCACAACCGTTTCACCGCCGCTCCACACTATTAGCATATAATACATTTATACGACCAGTTCTCGAATACGGTAACACAGTTTGGTTCCCTTATACACAGCAGCTTATTAACAAAATCGAAGGAGTACAGCGAAAGGCAGTTAGATTTATAATTAACAAATATAGTATCACTGATTTGCCATCCAAATTGCTTAAAAAAGCCCCTATTCTTACTTTACAAAACCGCGGCAAACTTGCACGACTAATATTACTCCACCAGTTATTACACAATGCGCTAAACATATATAGCTCGTTGTATATATCCTTAGATGAATGCAGACCTTCCCGCCATAAACACCCACAAACTCTCAAAGAATATTCTTTTCGTACCGAGTGTTTTAGATATTCATTTTTTCCACGTACAACTACCGAATGGAACAGTTTGGATCCACACATCACTAACAGCACATCATTGCCGAAATTTGTAACCCTTCTAGAAGAACTACTACACAACACGTAAATCATTTCGAACCAAATATAACAAGCCAATTACAATACTCTACATGAAAGCTATTGCATTATTGCATTATTTACCTTGTTTAACTGCATTATTACCTAGATATGCTGTGTATGACATTGTTTATCACCTGATAACTGTTTTGTTTTTCTATATTCATGTATTTGTAACCTTTGTATTGCCATTATTGTAGTCATTGTTCAATTATATGCCCATCCTGTAAAAATCCCAATGGGGATTGACAGTATCTGAGATAAATAAATAATATTGTCATTATAAAAGGAACAGAGACCATAGGAAATAGAACACAGTGCGAAAAAGAAAAAAAGAAGTTCATATCATTTGCTCCATTTCCTTTTGCTCCTTTTGATTCTTCAACTTGCTATGCAGCCCACTGGAACTTGCAACTAAGCAGATCGCTTTTAGTTCGTGCTATGTAATAGCCCTGGAGGGCTGAAACATTGTTTTATGACCAATTTCAAGCACCTCAAAACAGCCTTTCTCATGGTCTAGGGCTGAGGTTTGAGAAGAAGAGTTCAAAGGTTTCTTTTTTTTATGTGAGGAGGGGGAAGCTGCTGTGTTACTGGACGCATTTGGCGCCTTCTTTTTATGGAAGTTGTGCTTGACTTCAGTCTCCTTAGTGCAGTACTTGATCTGGAGCTCTCATGTTATCAGGCCAGGTAAAATTAGACCCTACAATTGCGATTCACAGGAGTCGACCCTGACATCTGCCAAAAAAAGTGCCCACCACGTAACTCAATCCCAACACCTGCATAAAGTAGGCACTCAATGCACCTTATGAGCCAGCTGCCACAATCCTTCCATCCTGATAGTAAATACTTTGCTGTTAAATTAGCTGAACTTATCTTGTGTCTTTCTTTTCGAAACTTGGAACACTGCCATGTTAAAGGTAGTTATCATATATTTGGAGGAGACTGCAGTGCACACTTCTGACATTCAAGGATGCTTCATATAATATGGTAAAAACCTATTTGGTAGAATGGTAGCACTAGCCATTCTGTAATCCCCTTCCATGAAAAAAGTGAGACAGGAGGCTATAGACGTACTGCACAGGCCACCAAGGCTCCTCATTGACTCATTGCTGCTATATTAGAATAGGCAGATGGGATGAGATAAAGAACACTGCTACAGGAATACATACAGACAGAAATGACATGAGCTGAGACACTGCAATGACACAAAGTTGAGGGCAAGCATGGAGGGCTGCTGGAAAAACACCTCGTCTCTCTTTTGTGCTCCTCATCTTAGTGCAGTCCCAAGACAAAGGTAGTTTTTAACGAACTGGAAGTTACCAGCGCAAGTTTCCGACCCCTCTAGAACGATCTCGAATGTCCCGAAGCTAATGCATTGAAACTGAATGAATGCTCAATGTTCACTTGATCACTTGGACTAATGATGATCGCTAGAATATAACAGCAGGGAGAACACGGGTGATCCACAATATGAAGTTGTATAGCCCATGTCATACATTCATTTTCTGCTTGAAGATCATTGCATCACATTCTTGATTTGATATAAAGCCGCTGGATAGAGAAGCCAAAACAGAAGCAATCTCTGCTGCAGTGATGTGAATATAATGCATAATGGTTTCTTATAGTACCCTCTACTTGGCATAATTTTGCTAGTAGGCAACGAGAAACACTTTTTTTTCCAAAGTATGAGAAATTCATTCATACTTACCTTCTTTTTAGGTCACATCTGGCTGTTATTCACTTCAATGAAAATTCTTCTAAGCTCCAGGCACAGAAAAAGAAAAGAGAGGACGGCTGGAAAGTGAAAATGGCAAAATCAAGAAAAGGACATTTCAGTGCCACTCCAGTGAAAACGGAGAATACTTTTTGTAAGTTAAAACTTTATTTTCACTTATATTATTACACAAAAAACTAAGTGAACTGTTGTAATCACGATGACTATTTCACGCAGCGTACGTCCAGAGGCTCCTCCAGGATGCGGAGAAACGGTCTCAGGGCTCTTTACACAGAGACACAGCTGCAAGCATAGCTTCAGAGCGCCAAAGTATGACTAATGCCTATGAAAGACCGCAAAAGAAGTAATTGCTGCACACAGGCACAGATTTGTGCTTCATCATGACTATTCAACTGCACAGCACAACTGTCAGTATACTTAATCCAAATGCTCAACAGGCCGGCACCAGCGAGGGAGCGCATTGGCCGCTGGAGCCAAAACAATTGTTTCAATATGTTTGCTGTGAATAACAATAGCTGGAGCGCAGTTTCATATGTCTTTTTTTGTCGTAGTGAGTGCGGTCTTGTACCCATGTCTCTGTGTTTCGCTTCTGGCTGCGGCCAAGCAAACGTGCACGCAAAACATGTTGCTGCTTACTTATCGCGGCAACTCCACATGGTGTGCGACCACTCGCAGGCCCTTCAAGTATTGCATCAAAGCTGCCGCTTGAAACAAAAAGTAGGAAAGACAGAGGAACTGTGGGTGTGTTCAGGGTGTGTGTAAAACTAGATAGCGAATAATTATGCCGATCAGAGTTGTTGAGCTTCTTGAGGTCAAGCTGGAAGTAAATGGAAGTAATTAAAGTGAGCCGACTTCACAAGTGACCATGTCGCATCTCTCTTTTCACAAGCTCGCTGTTCCCCATCCGTTAAGGTCCACATTTTACAAGACAAAAGTGTAATTGTGCTTATTATTATTATGTGCGCGATATAATACTGTGTTCTTAGCGGTAATTTATACTGCTGAGCGACTAAGAAAGCACAACGCTTAGCTGCGGAGAAAAGTTTTTTTTAATAACGTCAATTGTTTACTGCCTCAGGACATAATGGAATATGCTTTAGGAATCATCTAGAGAAATGCTGTAGGCCTTCTCTCGAAATAAAGTTGTTTTCTTTGTTTCTTCGGTGCCTCATCACTGCACGTCATGTGAAACCTGGCAAGGAGCAGATACAGCATGCGAATCCTAATACGTGTTTACCGCGGCGTCTTGTATCTCTCCGGCCTAACCGCTCAGTAGTTTATGGTGAAACTTCACACGGAGCTTTCATATTGCGGTAACTTTTATTTGCTCGCAGTAAGTTAGGTAAGGGTGCTTAATTCGTTGCTGCTGCGTACAATGCGAACCCGCAATCTGCGCCAGTATCAGGAGCCGAAAGCTTCCAACGCCGGCACATGATACCACGGGTTTGCGCATCGCGCACGGCCGAGCCAGGTAGGTACAGTTGTCTTAGCTAATTTACTATAAGACAAAAGTTCATACGCTACAAACTTACTACGTGACAAAACAAGTTTGATGCAATCAAGTCAACAGTTGAAGCGGTAGGATTTTACAAGCCGCCATAGTATTGCGAGAGGACCGGTGTTCAAATCCCGGTGCCGCGCAATTCTCCACCGAAGGAGAAAGAAAGTCCGCGTGTCGATGGAATTGCATACACAGGTTTGGGGTGCAACCTGATGCCGGCGAACACCTCCGGCAACGCACTCCCTCACCAGAACAGCAGTTGGCCACCCTGGTGCAGTAATGGGCCGCAACCTCCTATGATAAGCTCCAAAAAACCCCGGCCCTCACTCACCAGCGGCTGCGGAACAACTGACCACGGCGGCGGTCAGACCTGTGACGCAGCAGGGGGTGCTAAGAAAGCCTGGCTCCGCTGGACAGGCCGCCATTGGAAACTGACCTTGGCAACGTTTAATGCTAGAACCCTAGCTAGTGAAGCTAGTTTAGCAGTGCTGTTAGAGGAACTAGAGGGCATGAAATGGGATGTCATAGGGCTTAGTAAGGTTAGGAGGCCGAATGAGGCATATACTGTACTGAAGGATGGGCATGTACTGTGTTATCGAGGTTTACCAAAGAGGCGACAACTAGGAGTAGGTTTCCTTGTCAATAAGTATATAGCGGGTAATGTAGATGAATTCTATAGTATTAATGAGAGGGTTGCAGGCATCGTAATTAGGCTTAATAGGCGGTATAAACTGAAGGTTGTACAGGCCTATGCACTTATATGTAGTTATGATGACCAGGCAGTTGAAAGCTTCTATGAAGATGTAGAATCGGCAATGCGAAAAGTAAAGACGCAGTATACTGTATAATGGGTGACTTCAATGCCAAGGTAGGGAAAAAAGAGGCAAGAGACAAGGCAGTAGGTGACTATGGCATTGGTTCTAGGAATAGCAGGGGGGAGTTACTAGTTGATTTTGCAGAACGCAGTAACTTAAGAATCATGAATAGCTTCTTTAGCAAACGGAAGAACCGGAAATGGACATGGACAAGTCCTAATGGAGAGACTAAAAATGAAATCGACTTCATAATGTGTTCAACCCCCGCCATTGTGCAGGATGTAGAGGTAATCGGGAAAGTGCGATGCAGTGACCACAGGATGGTGAGGTCCCGAATTAGCCTAAATGCGAAGAAGGAACGCAATAGATTAGTAAGAAAGAAACCCATCAACGAATTAGCGGTGCGGGGGAGGGCAGAAGAGTTCAGGATCTCGCTACAGAATAGGTATTCAGCTCTAACTGAGGATGGCGACATTACCCTAGAGGCAAGGAACAATAATTTCAGAGATATCATTACTGAGTGCGCGGTAGAAGTAGGCAGTATTTTAGTTAGAGAGGATACCGGTAAGCTGTTTAAGGACACAAAATATTTGATTAAGAAACGCCAGTGTATGAAAGCTTCCAATCCAACAGACCAGATCGAAGTGGCCAAAATATCAAAACTAATCAATAAGCGCAAGGTGCCCGATATAAGGAAGTACAACATGGAGAAAATTGAGCATGCTCTAATGAATGGGGGAAGCCTTAAAGCGGTAAAGAATAAATTGGGCTTGGGCAAAAACCAGATGTGTGCGATAAGGGACAAGGCGGGCAACGTCATGCCTAATATGGACAAGATAGTCAAAGTAGCCGAGGAGTTCTATACAGATCTCTACAGTAGCCAAAGCAGTCAGGACCGTAATGAGATTGGCGGTAGGGAAAAACAGTCAGACGTTCCACCAGTGACGAAGGACGAGGTCAAGAAAGCACTAGAAACTATGAAAAGGGGGAAATCAGCTGGAGAAGGTCAGATAACTACAGATTTGCTGAAGGACGGGGGGGATATCGCGCTAGAAAAACTGGCCACCCTGTATACGATGTGCCTGGTGTCATCGACGGTACCGGAACCATGGAAGAATGCAAACATTATCCTCATTCACAAGAAAGGGGACTCTAAGGACCTTAAAAATTACAGACCAATCAGCTTACTGTCTGTTACGTATAAGGTATTTACTAAGGTAATCGCTAATAGAATCAGGACAACCTTAGACTACAATCAAGCAAAGGATCAAGCAGGGTTTCGGAAACGGTACTCTACTATCGATCATATCCATACCATCAATCAGGTGATAGAAAAATGCTCGGAATATAACCAGCCCTTATACATAGCATTCATTGATTACTAAAAAGCTTTTGACTCAGTTGAAACCTCGGCGGTGATGCAGGCATTGCGAAATCAGGGGGTAGACAAGCCTTACGTGAAAGTGCTGGAAGATATATATAGTGGTTGCACAGCAACCATAGTTCTGCCACGGCCGCTCGATGGAAGCGCACTGGGTGCGGCCTGCTGCGTCGCGCCGCCGTCAATGGGCAGGCGCGTCCTTGGGGAGTTTACAGATGCGCCCGCTAATTCTCCTGAGGGCGCCACTGTTCGGGGACACGTCGTCGCCGGGGTCGCCGGCTCCGAGCGCGCGGTTTGCTTCCTTTCTGGACGCGTTCGCCTCGTGTCTGCGTGGTAAACGCAAACGCTTTAGTGTGCGTCTGTGCAAGCACGTTAACGTTGAGACGGGATGCGTTTGTTTTTAAGGCGAAAGCAGCTCTAGGCTCGCGCAGCGAAAATCTGTGCGCAGAAGCTGTGGCTGTAATCTGTGCGTTGCATCTGTGCACTGGTGTGTCAGTCGCAAAAGCGGGCGTGCAAGGAGGGATATTAAGAATGAAAATGATTGATGGTGATAGGTAATCAATAAAAGTTATAAATAGACATTGATAGAGGTAATGACTAATGCTAATGACTAATAATGGTCAATAATGACTAAAATGTTTTGTAATGACCGCAATTGATTAGAAATGAGTACAAGTGCTTAGCGATGCGTGGTAATGACTATAATAACTAACCATGACTCATCATTACTGCTAATGACTGCGAAATGACATGTAATGTGAAAGGATGACATGTAATGACCACTGCTGATTCTAAATGAGTAACCTGCTTAGTTATGAGTGGTAAGGGCTACAATGACTACGCAGGCAGACTCATCATGACTGGGAAATGACCAATATATCAAACGACGACTTGAAATGACGAAGTGTGACAAACGATGAGAGGCAAATAATAGGATAAAAGTAGGCTTTCGCCGTCCTCCGCTTAAGAGACATCTAAGCGACCCTCAAATTTTATTTGCTGAGCTCGCTTCAGACAAAGGCAGTAGCGAGGAGTGTAAATGCACTCGCTTCCTCTGAAATGAAAGTGGTGCTGAGGTTAAAAAGACCAGATGCTGAAGCATAATACGCTATCAGCTGCAATTGAATTTGCTAGAAGGGACAGCAGATTGGACTTGTTGGTGATTAATTATAGGTTAACAGAGCAAACAACGTGACGGGAACACAGGAGAAGAGGACGGCACAACCGCGCTAGTTGTGTCGTCCTCTTTTCCTGTGTTCCCGTCACGTTGTTTAACCTATTTGGTTACCATGGAGCTGGCCAGTGAACTAGGATTTTTAACGATGTGTTGTGAAGCAGGTGAACACGATGAAGTAGCACCAGAAGCTTTTGTCGCCGGTTATGTTGCGAGGACATATCAGAAAACGGTATGAAGCGTTTTTTTTTTAATATAAGCATACACTTTGTTCTAAATTTTGCCGCGCTAGTCTGAGTTTGCCTTGCAAGCAAAGGAGCCTCTGCATACAACATCTGTTTATGCTCTTGAGACTGTTTGAGTCGATACGATAAACTGAAAAGCCGCTTTCCACAGAAAATCCACCGCCCGCTCTGTCGGCGGAAAGTCAGAAAAATACCTCTCTGGTAAGAGGCACGTTCGTTGGTGATATGGCCAGACAGCTTTGGCGCAATGAGAACACATGACATGTTCAATTTGGCAGGAGCTGCCAAATCAGAGAGAGTCAATAAGATGTAAGGGTGAAATGGGAATTATTGAATGTGGGACCCTTTAGATCCCAAGTCAGGCACACTATACTCCTATGGGGCACGTTCGTACGGCTTCAGTAAAGAGGGGCTTTATATAGCTATGTGTAGGGTGCTATTTCATATAATGCGGTTGCTTAAGGCTGCATTCTAATCATATGCGACAGAGGCAGCAATTACGGGATACGGTGAATAAGCAGGTAGCAAAGAGCGGGTACTCTAACTAGGCTCTGCCAGGAGATTTAGGAACCCCAAGTTTTGTTTATCACTACCAGGTTGTTGCTTAATTTATGCGATATTTGGTAATGGTTTTGAGGGGACATGTCAGTTGTGCAAAAGCCTGTTGCAGGAAATATGAGTCAACTGTACCAGTTACAGGTTGATGAAAACCAAGGAGAATGGAGGCTTGATGTACCCCGCAAAGGAAGTAATCAAGCTTTGTCAGCTTACGAGCACCTTCATTAACAGGATGATGAAGTCTTAAGAGGTCCGCAAAGTAGCAAGGTGGGTAAACTTTTGATTTCGTCATTGTTTTCTCACTGTACACAGCACCCGCAGCTAATCTTTGAAAACAATGATCGTGCTCATGCTGAGGCGCTATGCAAGATATTGTTAAGTTGCGGCACCCACTGATAACGAGCGGAGCTGGAAATGTCAACTCAACAGTCAAGCGACATTTATGGCTATGGCATAAACCGCTCTCATGAAAGGTTTTTCCATCTGTGATTGGTAATTTTCTTGCTTGTTTGTGTGGCCATTTAATAAGCGTACTCGGCTGCTCGCTGAATCTCGGCTGCAGTTGCCCTCTGAAGCGTGAACATTGTTGAGATCGCTGCTAAGAGTTTCACAACAGGAACACTCGATGCGCGTTCTTCCAATGAAAATTACAAACCAGCAAAAATTGTACGGGTTTGCGAGAAGCCAATAAAAATAGTAATAAAAACTTTCGGCGCATATACGTAGCAAGCTTGAGGCAGACCGGCTCTATGAAGCGCGCTTAGTTCGGTCATGCAAAATGCGGGAAGCCATGGCGGATAGCCTTCTGGCGTAAAACGTTTAAGGTCTCCAACTGAGTCGAAGAGCCCAGGTTATCATGTAGATTTAACCTAATAAACATCTTCATATTTCCCAAGTAACATTTGTAAGAATGAGACAGAAAGGTTGGTTACATGTCGCATTTTCACAGAGGTTGTTCACAGTAGGACAATATATTTTTATTGGATAGCGCTGTCAGCTTAGAAGAGGTTGACATCAATTTGTGCATAAAAGTTGTATGCAGGAATGAGTAAATGGTATGAAAATGACACACGGAATTCGCGACATAGTTAAGTGGTTATGCATTAGGCTACCATGGCAGCTGAACAGCTTGAAGTTGTTTACAGCCGGGTGAGATTTTCATGTGACAAACAACTTGATCCGAATGCAACATCACGGTAATGCGAGCTCTCCAATCGGGTGGCCTTGACCCACCGTATACATCGTTACCGAGCAAGCGCTAAGTGCTGACATGGTCACACTAGACATGATAATATACTAATTCGTGTTGGCAAATTGGGTGAAGCGGAGCTCTTATATCCTTAAAATAAAAGGCTTCTACCACGCCGGCGCCTCCCTGAAAGCGCAGCCAGGCGCAGCTGTCCGCGCGCGGCTGCCCCCGAACGGTGGCGCCGCGGCGGTGGCGACGGGAAGTAGGCGCCTCCCGCCGGTTTCGGGCGACGTAGCAGGCCGCACCTAGTGCGCGCTTCCATCGAGCGGCCGTGGTTCTGCATAAGGAAAGTAACAAAATTCCCATAAAGAAAGGTGTTAGGCAAGGAGACACAATCTCCCCAGTACTATTCACAGCTTGTTTAGAGGAAGTATTTAGAGACTTGGAATGGGAGCAGTTAGGAATAAGGGTAGATGGAGAATACCTCAGTAATCTGCGATTTGCTGATGAAATTGCCTTGCTAAGCAACTCGGGGGATGAACTGCAAATAATGATTGATGACGTAGACAGAAAAAGTAGAAAGGTGGGCTTGAAAAATCAATATGCAGAAGACTAAGGTAATGTTCAACAGCCTCGGGAAGGAACAGCAGTTTACATTAGGTAGCGAAATACTGGAAGTAGTAGGTGAATATGTCTACTTAGGACAGGTAGTAACCACAGATCCGGACCATGAAAAGAAAATAACAAGAAGAATAAGATTGGGATGGAGCGCATTTGGCAAGCACTCGCAGATTATGACTAGCAGCTTACCGGTATCGCTCAAGAGGAAAGTATACAACAGTTGCATCTTGCCTTTACTCACATATGGGGCTGAAACGTGGAGGCTAACCAAGAGAGTTCTACTTAAGTTGAGGACAACCCAGAGGGCTATGGAACGAAAAATGGTAGGTGTAACATTAGGAGATAGAAAGCGTGCAGAGTGGGTCAGAGAAATAACTCAAGTTACCGACATTCTAGTGGAAATTAAGAAGACATGGACATGGGCAGGACATGTAGTGCGAAGAAAGGATAACCGATGGTCGCTGAGGGTAACAAACTAAATTCCAAGGGAAGGAAAGCGTAGCAGGGGGCGGCAGAAAGTTAGGTGGGCGGATGAGAATAAGAAGTTCGCAGGGGTCAAGTGGATGCAGCTAGCACAGAACCGGGTTAAGTGGAGAATTATGGGAGAGGCCTTCGCCCTGCAGTGGGTATAATCAGCTGATGATGATGATAATATTGATACATCACAACAATGACTAACTCACTGCCCCCGTGAAACCGTCGTTTATCTGTGCGCTATATTCAGGCTAGTAAACACATTACTTACCAGCGTATGTTGTCGCCTTGACTCGATCCGAGGTGCGTATTTCGGTTTGGTGGACACGGGAACGGAGCGGTTGCCCCTGAAACTTTGCTGCACTACGTACGGCGCGGTGCACTGGGGCACGGCATTTAAGACACCGACCTAATGCTGGAGACCGGTAAGCCGATTTCGAAGTCCATTTCGCATGGGAGACACAAGAAACGAGAGAATACACAGGCGGAAAGCGCCCCGCAGGGAACTGAAATGAGGTCAGTCGCCACACGCGACCGCGCCGTGGTTATCGTGGTAACCGCGGTGCCCGCGTGACACCGGAAGTGCAAGGCAAAACCTTTCAAAAAATGTTTTTGTCTACAAAACATTCTACTTTTCTTTCCTGACAACTAAAAGTTAAGCGTATTACAATTATTTTGGCATGAGTGGTAGTTTTATGGATGCGTGACGTCGCAAAGAAGCAGACCAATAGTCATTCGAAAACTCGTGTACGTAGACGCGTTGCACGGAGGAGGCGGGGGACCGCAAAAGTGGAAGGAAAGAGAGCGCCAACTTTCGAATAGGATTGCGGGACCTGTGCTGCGCGTAGACGTGTTTTATCACGTTCAGATGTGTATCGCAGCATAACCTAGCGACAGAGATAGTTTGCGAGCAATGCTCGGGAGGTGTTTGTGGGCCCCTTTAAGCTCATCGTTTTGAGGGTATGACGCGAGAGCATAAGCTACGAACCCACATATAAAATCACGCTTCGACCAAGCCTGTATGGGGCAACGTATGGGATGTCGCAGGGGTAGCGAGAATGCAACCCCTAACTTTACGGTCAGCGGAGGCGCGGGATCGCCTTTACGGTTACCCGTCGTCCCCCCATGAAGTTTGAGAACACTTAAATAGTAGCCAGTCAACCTGTGAAGTACGTGTATCGGGGTGTAATTAAGGAATGAGTTCAAGAAAACCACTGCCTTTTTACAAACCAATGAATATTTATAGATAGTATAGTCCAAATTACACTGCAGAATAATACCATACAATAAAAAAATGAAACGCCACAACACGAACGTGATAAAAAAAAAACGACTCGGTGAATGACAAGAGGAAAAACCCGACAACGAACAATACACTGCGATAATGAAGACTATAGGTACAAAGAAGTATTCCAGATATAATAAGTATGGGCAAGGGTTACTTAGAAAACACGGCGCAAAAACTAAGTTGGATCAAGGTTAAACAAAGGCGAAAGAGTACGCGATTAACCAACAGTCTGCGAAAACGAAAAAATTCTTGCGAATTTCTTGTTAGATGAGACATCGAAGGCTGAGTTGATCGGTAGCTGCGGAGGTACAGATGAGGAGAATAATGCGTTGACCGCGGGCTCGGTGAAACACAAGACGCTTTCCCAGAGCAGCCGCAAGAGAGGTCTGGAAGACTGAATCTTCCCAGAGTATGCGTTTTTATAATCTCGGCTGGCCGCGCTGTGGCCGCGTCAAAGAAGCGTGGTTGCTGCCGCGAACATCATGTCGAAGCATGCTCAGAGGAGCGGGGAGATCCCGTACGTTCCGCTCTATATGTGAGGCTGGGGATTCCATACCTTCCTCGTTATATGTGAGGCAGCTTGTGACACCCTCCCGTGTGAAAGGAGTGACTCGAGCTGGCGTGAATTCAAGTGTCATGGCAGGCTTATTTTTTGTTTTTATGGGGAGACCATAGTTACGCCTCTTCACGACGTAGCTGCGCCCACCCGAGGTCTCGCTTTGGCTGCCGTAGTATTACTTTCTCCATAAAAACTAAGAAATAAATGTGCTCAAATCGAATGTTGCCACAGGATAGGCAAAAGGTGCAGTGCTCGGGTTCGTCCAGTTTTTCTGAAACTTCTTGATTATCGCGATAAGATCATTGTAATCAAGAATGTTTCAAAACTTTAAGGATCTGAGATTTACATTACGGAGGACTTTTTGCTTAGGGTGCGCTCTGTTCGACAGAAACTCCGGAAAACCTCTGCTTCTTTTCGCAGCAACGGTTCTCATGTACGGCTGCATTTTGACCATTTGTTTATAGATGGGATCACGTTTAAAATTCCTTGGTTAGCTTTCTTGTTCCCCAGACAAGCCTGTTACCCAGCCTGCAATTACCCTTTGTGTGAAAAGCTTGCATTTATCATCGCCAACAGCTGGTCCATCAAATTCATCACAGTCTTTTCCGGCCACCAGTCGTTCTGAGTGACTCTTTGTAATTCTGTGGAAAATCCTACCCTTCTCAATGTTCTTCTGTCATTCTGAATATAAGCGTTCCAATAAATACGAATTGTTAATTTCCGCTCTCGACACGTGTGAGTCTCAAATTATCTTAATAACAGAAGCGTGGCTTCATCATAAGATACTCGACAGCGAGATATTTGACGATTCATTCTATTTTTCAGTTTACAACTCTCTACTCTCTTTGTTTCCGCATTCCATCTAAAATGCTGATAAGAAAATCAAGCGCATCCCTGATTATAGCTGAGCTGAATTTCAGGCCGTCAAGGAAGATGTAAATTTAACCGATTTCGATAGCCAGCAGACAGAAATGAAGTGGAGCATATTCATTGCTAAAATTATTGAAGTAACAGAAAGATACACCTGCTATGCACCATTAGCACTCATAAAATGCATTGTGGTACAATGCAAATACAAAAAAAGCTCGCTTTCGGCATTGCTAGAAAACCCAATTCTGTTTCTAAATGGGAAAATTATCAAGCGGCAAATAGCAAGTATGTATCAGCAACAACAAAAAAAAAAAAAAACTCAAAGGCTCGATTCGTGCCGCACAGTTTGCCAAACATGCTTACAAATGATTCCAAAAAATTTTGGTGTACCAGTAATCTAGATAGAAATCAGTCAGTTAGACGTTTAGATGAAAACGGCTCAACCATCGCTGATATTGACTATTCTCAAATTCTTTAATGCTTTTGAATTGTGCGCCAGTCTCTTCCTAGGCCCTTTTCCGGTTCTACTTACGGTTTCGTGACGTCACATAGTATCACTTCTTGTTTACCTATTTCCGTCTTCTCCTGTACTTTCAAATAGCACGCCAATCCCTTCATATGCCCTTCTTCAGTTCTACTTCCAGTTGCGTGACGTCACGTTCTTGACGTCACCCTAACTAACTGCCTAATTAACTAATTTAGTCTTGCTGCTTTCAAATTTCGCGTCAATCCCTTCCTAAGCCCATTCTTGGCTCGACATCAGATTGCGTAACGTCACATCCTTGACATAACCATAACTGTCTGATTTTATTAACTATTTGGGTATTTGATACATTCAAATGTGACGCCTAGCCATTGGCTAATGCGGGGCTACTTTCGCCTTTAGTTTTACATTTTTTCCTCTCAATAGTACCCTAATTAACTTATTGATCTAATCATTTTTTCAGACCTAACATTACCTCACCCTCTATCAATTCACACCACTCATTAACCTCTACCAATTCTCAATTACTCACAACTGCTGTAAACAGAATTTCGCTTGTTTTGCATCTAATTATAAACCAAATTAACTTATTGGACTAATACTTTTTTCGGAAACAACATTGCGCCCTTCTCTATCGATTAGCCCACTCATTAACCTCTACCACTTCTCAATTACAGCTCTGTGGAATACTTTTACAATTTTTGTCTGTAAATATTTGCCTAACTTATTGACCTAATTATTTTTCTGCAACAGCATTACGTCATCCCCTCTCGATTGGAAGCACGCAATAACCTCTACCAGTTCTCAATTACAACTGCTACGAACACGAGCTTGCTGACGCGGTCTGTGGACGCCGCGTGTGGACGCGGCCTCCGAACGCAGTCAGCGTACATAAATCTGAGAACATAGCGAATTATAGCTTTCGCATTAATAAAACCTATTCGCGCAAAGGCCCGAAAATTTTTTTTAAACTTGGATCATCTCACCTAGTGCACACTGCTTAACACCTTGTAGAAATCCAAATTATCTCGCCTCCAGCAGCCGGCATCAACTGCTTGAGAATAACAAAAACAGTAATGTTTCATGTGTATGTGAAAGCGAATTTTGTCATTAAGATTATTCTAAATGTTTCACACCCCTGTTGGGCCTGCTCATGTATACCTTTTGCATGCGGTGAATACCACATTACTATCTTTGTATGATTTATTTTTACTATTACATCAATGCCCTATTGTATCATCAACTCAAAGAAATACACTTCTCCGTTTTGCAGCTTTTGTCTTGAGGCATATGGCCCCGTGCTCTCAATACTATTGAGGCGTACTTTAAGTGTTCTGTACATCTGAGATATTTATTTTGCCTTCTACTTGATGCGAGCAAGAGCAACATTTCATGTCTCAAGTTCACTATTGAACATAAATTATTTGAGAGAGAGAGAGACTCTTTATTAGAAAAACAGGGAATTTTGCCGGCGTTTAGATTTCGCTGGCATGCTACTTTGTGTAAAAAGGGGAATTCGGGAGGGCAAGATTGAAAAATAATGGTGAGGGAAATAATAGAATTGAAGGGGAAGATAAAACACGGCCAATTAATGCGTCTTAAGGTGCTTCGTGGAGTAATGATATAAAATCAAATAATGAAGTGCATGATCCGACAAATGTGCTTATAGAGTTCACAGATTGCAAAATGTCTTTGGGAAGCATGCGAGGTGAATTTAGAGTTTGTCAAGGAGTCCAATGTATTTCAAATGTGTAAATAAAAAGTTCATTGCGAGTCTCTGTCGTCTAGGGCAGGCTAAGGAACCTAAAACACTGTTCATTTTTAAAGGCACTGTAGAAAGCTTCTCCATGCTATGTTCATAGTTGGCACGCTTGTCAGCGTACGCAGTGCTCTCAAGTAGGACATGTTCCACAGTTTCAATCGAGCCACAGTTGTCAAACTACGGGCTCTTATTTTCACCTAAACGGTAACACAAGCCATTTGTATATGCCCAGCTAGTTGACACGAAGTCGGTGGCAAAGAGTTTTTAGTTGGCGAGGATATTTAAGGGGAATTGTCTTGATTTTAGATGTGGGTCAATCGAATAAGGAGATTGTTAGTGATCTGTCGGCAAGCTCCAAAATAGATACTTTGTTTCGGAAGTAAATTTTTTAGCCAGTTGGGATGCATCAGATTTTGTGAAGAAGGTCCTAATGTATCTTTGATGTTGGTGGCCTTTGAGAGCCGCTTCATCTGCTTTTTCATTGACTTTAATGCCACAGTGAGCTGGTATCCGCTGAAATGTTATGCAGTGGCCTGCAGCAATCGCCAAATGATGAAGATATCCGATGTCAAGGGAAACAGGATGATGATTGGTTTTCTTCAGCAGGTTATGCAGGATTTGCAGAGATGTTCTGGAATCAGTGAAGATAACTCATCTTCAGGAAGTTTGGCACAGGATATAGGAAAGAGCTTCTTTAATGCCATGGAGCTCAGCTGTCATAGATGATGTCTTCCGCTGCAGCCGGTAAGACAGGGCATGGTTTGCTGAGGGTACATAAAGGCCACAGGATGAAGTGTCTTGAGCAGTTGAACCGTCAGTGAGTATGTGGGTGTGCTGCTTATATTCCTCTACTATGTAGGCGAGAGCGGTTTCCATAAGTGCTGCCTGTGGCATGCGGCTCTTCGCATCCGCGCCAGGAACAGACACATTCACCTTTAAAGACGATAGTGTCCATGAAGGAAAGGTGACTGGTAGTAAACTACGTGGCTGAATAATAGTAGAGAGGGGCAGAAACTGTGTTGTTTGACCAAAGCCAGTGTTGCTATGAGTGTGGTGGACACGATCAAGAAATGCTTATTCCCGTGGAGGGTATGTCGGAGATGGGTGCGCATAGTTACTTCGGCGGCAATCACATCTAGCGCGAGGCATCTTGCTTCTGCAAGTGTTCCTGATGCAGAGGATCCCTTTCGGAGTCCAAGGCATATCCGCAAGCAGTTGTTCCGTGCAGCTTCAAGAATATTCTTGCTTTTTGGAGATAATCTTTGAAGCACCGGTAAATAGTAGCGTAGCGCTCCTTCAACGTAGGCCTTTTCGAGCAGAACCATCGATCGGCAGTTGTTGACCCATCGTGTTCCCGCCATGAATCTAAAATCCTCTGAGGCTGCAGTGATTATCTCACGGAGTTTTTTTTTTTAATCTGAGGGGCCCGAGAGAGGTTACTGTCAATAATAACCCCTAAGAACCGGTGTGATCCTACATAGGACAGTGACCGTCCACCCAGAAGGAGCGGGTATCGAGTCATTCTTTTCCTTGTAAAAGCCATAGCAACGCTCTTTTCTGGTGAGAGGCGAAGACCCCGGGGACATTGATATATGCACTAACGCTCTGTGAATTCATTGCTGCGTGAACGTGATGCACTCCAGATGCAAATATCATCTGCAAAAATTGTTATACATACTCCACGGGGAAGGCTTCTTGTTATATGTATAAGGGCCTTATTGAACCGGAGAGGGCTGAGCACAGCTCTCTGATGTACGCCCCTCTTTACTGCATCAAAGGGAGTTTGACCATGTGGAGTGCTCATAAAAATGTGCCGCTCTTGTAAATAGCGTCGAATCCAGTTGTAAAGCTTTCCTCCGAGGCCAAGGCTGGCCAAGGCTGCGAGAATTGCATTATGAAATACAGAGTGAAAAGCAGCCTTGATGTGAAGGAAAACGGCTTTCGGGATGTATCCAGCGCGAAGGTACTCTTCAAGTGATGAAACAAAGGTAATACCATTATCAGTCGTAGACCTATTCTGGCGAAACTCGTTCATTTCTTGAGGATATTCATTTCTGCTCTCGAGGAACCAGGTGGCGCGTTTTGAGATCATTCTCTCCTTAAGCGTACCAATGCAGCTCAGTAAGGCGATCGGTCGGAAGGATGCATAACTTGTTGGCTGTTTAGAAGGTTTCAAAACGGGCACAATTTTTGCCAACCTCCATTCCGTCCGGACTTCACTAAACCTCCAGAAAGAATTGCATTATTCCAGGAGTCGAAGGCGGGAATTGTGAGGTAGCTTTGCGATTGCATCATAGGTCACCTCATCATGACCCGGAGATGTTCATCTGTTTATTTCTGCGATAGCTGTGGTTAACTCCTCAATAGTGAAAGGTAGGTCCATCGCTGACGCTGTCGCCGGGAGGATGTTTGACACACCATCTGTGGAGTGTGTGGATGTCACTGACTCTGCAGACAGTGGTCTGCAGTATTCTTCTGAGACTTCTTTATTGGATTTTCGTTCATGAGGCGATAGTGCTGTTAAAGGGTGAAGCTGTTGGAGGGGCGTGCGCATACTGCGAACTATCCGCCAAATTTTGGCTACTGATTGGCGCACGTCCAGTGTAGAACAAAAGTCACGCCATCTTTGCCGACTAAGCTTATCCAGGTAGCGTCGAATGTGACGTTGTGTGCGTCGGCAGGCATGGAGGTCTTTAATGTTTTTTGTGCGCAAAGCTTTCCTTTCAGCTCGTCTGCGAATAACACACAGCCTTTAAAATGTCTCATCATTTTCGGGTAAGCTATCGCTTTTAGCTGTGATTCGCGTGCTTTCGCTCAGGCAATAAGCAATTGCCGATATTAGTTCCTCATTTCGGGTTGTGGCAGTAGTTTCTCTGCTTGCAGCGTCTTTGTACATATCCCAGTCTGTAGATTTCATAATAAATTTATTTGACGCCATCGGCGCACTGACAGCCGATATGAGAATATAGTAATGGTCACTTCCACGTGTTTCCAGATCGGCGCGCCAGCCAAAGTTGTGGGCAGCTGAACTTGTCACAAAGGTCACGTCAATGCTGCTGGAAGTCATCAGGTCTCGGAGATATGTTAGGCTGCCGTCATTTAGCGGTTCAAAAAATGTTTTGCAAGACTTTCTACAAGCTTGGCATCTCGGGCACATGTGTGTTAGCTTCCCCAAATTTTATTGTGAGCTTTGAAGTCTCCGCAAATTATATGTGGAGTGGGCGTCCTTGTTATCAAATTTTCAAGCCTCGAAGCATCGAATGGCCTGCCTGGCTCAAGATATACCCCAATATGAGTGTACTCGTGTCTCCCAATTACTGGTGTGGCGCACACATATTCTTTATCATTTTGAGGCGGAACTTCAACCGAAGAGGCCAAGATATCCTTGCGAAAGCCTATCAGCAATTTGCTATCGTCACCTAGTCGTTGTGAATGATGAAAATAGTATCTGCGTAGTCTGAAAGTTTCCTCCACACGCGATTAGAGATGACTATGAAAGTTAAGTGGTACGCTCGCACAAGTTGCCGAAAATCAGAGAGTTTTGAGCGTAAACCAGGAACGTTCTACTGGGAAGGGGTGCATGTGCGATAGATGTTGTGGATGGTCAGCTTTATTGAAGCTCTTCCTGTCGAAGCCATGATTACAGATGTGTGATATTACGCCTCTGCGGAGCGTAAGAGACCAACAGCAACGGCTCCATTGCTAGAACAGCTTCTACTTCTGGGAGTGCTTGTGACGTAGGGTTAGCGCGGACAAGTGCCTTGATGGCGGCGAACAGCATCGGAATCAGTAGGCTTGTGATTTCTTGTTCGGTGCTTCCGCTTTGCTGCCTTTCGCTAATTTTGTTGCATTGCGTTGCCTTAGGCTGAGAGTTAGAAATTTGCTTGTGTAACCACCATGTTCATGTAAAACAACTGCGATTTCTTTGAAAGCTTTAAGACTAAAATGCTTCTAATGAAAAATAAGGGTATGGATACAGCAACCAACAAATGACGCTTGTCTCACATGCACGGGATGTCTAGGCGGGGCACTGACCAAATTTTGAAAATCAACCATTCTGTACAAGTATAAGTGTGTCATTCGTATCAAACTCTCATTGTGAGCTCTTGGTGGGTATTAAAATTACTGCTCATTCCTGCAGGTATTGTGGCTGGCCCGCTGCGCCACAAGTTCGGCAAGTACCAGTAATGTGGGATTTAATGTCCCAAAGCGACTCGAGCTCGGAAATTTCGACCACCTTTGGCTTTTTAACGTGCACTGACATCGCACAGCACACGGGCGCCTAGCTTTTCGCCTGCCCCGAAAAGCGGCCTGCGAGGCCAATATTTGGTCTCGCGTCCCTGGGAACAGTAGGCGAGCGTCCTAACCACTGCGCCACCTCGGCGGGGTCAAGTAGCAGTAATGTACGCCGGGAGTGTGACCATGTGGATATGCCTTATCACGTCCAGCTTCTCGCCCAACGTCATGTGGATAATTGCCACGCAGGGGATCCTAATTGGTGAGCATGACATTTGCGTGACAAGCCATTTGCGTGACTGCTCGATGATTAGAGGTCAACTTAGGACAGTCCTTCCGGTGGTGATTTAGCTTGTCCGCCAATAGACCTTTCACACATAGAAGCTGCCGCATAATAAATCCGGTCGCGTTCGAACCATGGCCGTCAGGATGAGTAGTCGAGCGTCGTAACCACTAAGCTACCGCGACGAGTGCTTTAGCTCGTTTCTCTACCATTTTAGAATTTGGTTTGCGAAGGAACGAAGGCGCACTATCTCGGTTCTAAGTAGACACCTCCACTTGTCAGAGGTCGTGCACGGTTGCGACACAACTGTGCACGAAGTCCCGTGCACGTTTTCTCCTGCACTCTTTTTTTCTCAATTTGCTAGTGGCGACAGCAAAAATGACATCTTTTCGGCCCGACAGGCTTTTATACTTCCCTTAACATAACTGACACAACATTCCGTCGATGCAGTAGATGTATGGGAATCCTCTTACCGAGTTTGACCGCTCTCACGAATAGCGAAAACGATAGGAGTATAGTTTATTGGGGTTTTCTGCATGGAGCTAATCATTCCGTGTGCAATGGGGCATCCCGCATTGATGAACGACTACGATGTCTGCTGTTTATAAGATTGTCGCGGGTTAGCTATCAACCAGATAAATATATTAGTAGAAAGTAGGTGCCATTATAGACTCGCTGTGATTTATGATTGTGCGATAACAGCTCGTTCAATGGGTTCAGGATGAAATGCAGCCCTTTGTTTATATGTGGAGGCTAAGAGGGGTAGTCGAGTGATGTGCAGTAGGGAACGCTGTCGAATAAAAAAAAGGTAGACACCACTACCGATATGCAACCATGAGATGCGGTGACATGGTTTAGACGTTGTCTCGAAATTTTACTGGACAGCACAAAAACACACATATTTCACACAAGCTAAGTCTCAAACCAATGGCAGATCTTAGCCAGTCGTTCTCCATAAATTGCCAAGATCTTGTAAAAGCAACTGTGCCTGTATAATCTGTCGCACGTCAATATGGCCTTACGGAAAGCAATAATCGTTTTGTAAACGGCACATTGCTTCCTTAAATTAGCATTACTAGACAAATGGTAAAACTGTATTACTTATATAACCTGTAACGGAAGCTAAATATTTACCCGAGAGAATGTGTTGCTGCAAGCACATAACTTACCTTGTGCTCTTTCGTACACTTTGGCTCTGGTAAAGTCTTGATGATGCTATTCTTCTTCATTAATTAGCTTCGACAAGTACAAAGGCGTTTCCCTAGGCATCATGTATACCGATTCTACATGTTCAGATTTTGTATTTCCCCGCCTGCTGCCCTTCCTCAAGGAGACATACAAATTCCGGTGCAGTGGGATGATATTCAGTGCGATTATCATGCATGCCGCTGCCATTACCTCGTACTTAATGAACCAGCATGTGGCGAAAACGAAATTTAGATAAACTCGCCACTCAGAGAGCCAGGCTCCAATGTTCACAATTAAGAGCGGAGATGTGAAGATCATCGCCGAGAAAGCGTCGGCAGCTAAGAACACCGAGAAAAACCCTAGAAGCTTGCGCTACAGATTGACGCTTCTGAGGTGCCCCAGGTTCTATGTCATCATGTTGGCCTACATAATCTACAACTACAACTTTGATATTTTCATAACAATGGTGCCATATTTTTCAATCGACCGCGGTACTTCGGGGGCTGATGCTGTGGGCCTTGTGCCACTGTTTTCGATCACGGATTCCATGGCTCGGCTTGGCGGACCTGCGCTAGCTGATCAAGCTACCTATGGCGCAGCACACTCGTGGTATTCAACTACCTGCTCACGGTAGTGTGCTTCTTCACCTTGCTGTGGTCTACGTTCTATGCAACAACCCTGATGGAGTGTTTGTGTGTGGCTATTTTTGTCGGGTGTGGAATGACAATGTACCCTGCAATCATTGTTTTGCACGCCAACTGAGGCTCACGTCACACTGTCGCGTGCCACATTACCATGCGCTGTGACGGCTATTGGTTGTCCGATAGTACGCGCTTAATTGTTGCAAAAGACACAAGCGCGAACGCTTCACCTCCATAATGTAACCAGCTAGCAGCCTGCCAAACAGCAGGAATAAACGCTCGCTGTTGTTTCGTGAATGCCGCCGAGTTCTTCGATGCTCAGAAGCATATTGGCGGTGAGGATGGGGCTCTTGTACGAAATTCGCAGCGTAAAGAAACTACCTCCTGTGTCCAGAGATTTCTGCGTCGATAATTTCCCGGCGGTAGAATTTCCGAACGCAGCATCATGGCGGTTGAAACTTCAAGTGAATCACGAGCCATATTGATCATATTGAAGCATTTAATGAGTCTACAAACGATTGGTGCTCGTATGCGGAAAAGCCAAAGGCTTACTGTTTGGTCAATGAGGTTCCCGATAAAAACAAAGTTCCTGCCTTGCTAAATGTCATCGGCGCAAAGTCTTACGCGTGCTCAAGGCATCGACGGCACTAGACGCACCGTCCTCAATAAAGTTTGACGTTCTTCTGAAACTCCTGAGGGATCATTTGGCGCCGCAAACTTTCGTCATTGCAAAGCGCGCAAAGTTTTACAAGCGATCACAGCAAAGCGTGAGTCAATTGACCAATTTCTCGCTGAGCTTCTAAGCCTGGCGCTGAATTGCGAATTGGGAAGTTTCATGGATGAAGCGCTTCTCGACTGTTTCGTTCGCGGCCTGCTCCGCGAAGACATTCAGCGTATTTTGTTCATGGAAGATAAAAAGTTAACCACCCAGAAAGCTGTAGATAAAGCTCATGCCATGGAAATGCAGCAAAAAGCCCTGCGTTTCCGCGTAACAGCGTGCCCGCGGGGTAAGATGTGAACGAAGTTCACACGAACGCACAAACACAACCGCACACGCGCAAGGATTTGCTCAACTAGAATCGTTTGACTTTGGGATTTCGTCGGCGCCAAGCATATTTCAACGAATTATGGATGAGATGCTGAAAGGATTGAAGGGAGTGAGCTGCTGTCTTGAAGGAATGCTGCTTAGGGGCTGTACCGAGAAAGAGCCCTTCCGCAATTTGGAAGTCGTCTTGTCAAGAATACTAGAAACGTGGTGTGTCATCCAACGTGATAAGTGAATGTTTTTTCAACTACAGCTCTGTTATCTGGGCCATATCATAAACACAAATTGCGTTTGTGCATCCCCTGATAAGGTATCTGTACTGATAAATGCGCCTGCGTCAAAGGACAAGCAGCAACTGCAGTCTTTCCTTGGGATGGTGAACTACTACCGCAAGCTTGTTCAAAGCGTCGGCATTGGCACACCCGTTCTACAAACTACTTAAGCTAAACGCGCAGTGGATGTGGGATGATTCCTGCCAGCTCGACTTTAAGCAGATAAACGCAGTTATGTCGTTTCCTTCAGTAAACGCCCATTAGGATCAGATGCGATCCCTGCACCTCGCCTGCGACGCATCCCAATACGGCATAGGTGCAGCTCATTCACAGGAAATGGCAAATGGACCTGTTCGACCATTGCGCTCGCAACCCGCATACAATCAAGTGCCTATAAGAACTACAGCCAGATATTGGAAAAGAAGCCCTTGTCCTACTATTCGACGTAAAGAAGTTCCATGTTTACGTCTACGGATGCTTCTTCACGCACTGACCAAAAACAGCCACAAGCAATTTTCGGGCAGAAAACTAGAAGTCCCGCGATGCAGCTGCGCACGTGCAGCGGTAGGCAGTGAAGTTGTCAGCCTACAACTGCACTCTTGAGTTCAAGAAATCATGCTATAACGCGGAAATAGATTGCTTATCTCGATTGCCTCTCGCCAGCAGTAAGCAGAAATCGGCAGAAGCGAGACGTTCTTTTTACTGTGTTTGGAAGCGCTACTCGTCACAGGCCAAGATATCGCTCGTGAAACCAGGCAGACTCTGTATTATCCAAAGCACTCGACCTTAAAAGCGCTGGCTGGCCGGCGCACGTCTCGGAAAATGATTTGAAACCTTTAATTGACAGGCGTTTGGAGCTCACGGTCCTTCAAGGGTGTGTACGGTATGAGAGTAGTCGTGCCTCCAAATCACCGTGATTTCTTGCTTGAGTAGCTGAATCAGGGTCACGCCGGTATCGTGAGGAGAGAAAAACGCCGAAAAAATAGCGCGATACGGCCCTGGAGGTAGTGAGCTCTAATCACGCCAGCGTTGTCGTTTTTTTTTTTCTCCTAGAATTGTTTTTTTTTTTAACTTTTAGCTTTTTGTGTACTTGAGGGGCTTCATTACTTTGGAGTTTTAAGCTTTTATCTCAGGCCTTTTTTCCCCGGGCGAGCAATGTCACCAGTCCTCATGCGTGCCAGTAAGCCGCATCCCAGTGCGCCCAGTCTCCAGCGTCATACTGGGCCCATATTCAAGGTATGGCGCTGGGGCGCTGGAACTCAGCGGCACTGGTCTTTGCAATAAAAACGTGGGGCTATCACGTGCTACATAAGGATGCGCTAGTGTGCGGCTATTGGTTTTCCGATAGTCCGTGCAGGCTGTAAAGACGCTGGCGTGAACGCTTCACCCCCAGAATGTAAACAGGTGGCACCCTGCTAAGTTGCAGGAATAAACACTCTTTGTTGTTTCGTGAACGCCGCACAGTTCTTCGATGCTCAGACCTGAAAATTATGGCTGAGTATGTGGGACTGGAAAGGCCGCCCATCAGCTACGTTATCTTCGGAACTTGCTGGTCCGCTGTTCCCTCTGAAGCCGTGCTTCATTTTTGTCCGCATTCTGCTTACCTGCGTAAGGACCCTATATTGCGTTGAGAAAAATAAACAAAATAAAATAGCAAAAACAAGTAGAAAGCGAATGAACATAAATCATTGAAATATGTAAACTGTTAATACTGGCGACAGTGTCTTGTGTCGAAAGAGCAGTAGCAAAGCACAGACGTTCGTATTTCTCCAGTACAGGTTCTGTTTTGTGACCCCTCCGTTAGTTGAAAAAGAGAAGATTATTGATTTGTGCTGTGCGTTTAAATATTCAACAAAAGGTTCAATCTCTTCAAGGGTACTTTTCATATCTGACAACAGATATTAGCGAAAACAGTGTTCGCAATACTAACGATAGGAAAGCATTGCTCCAATGCGAACTGGCTTCGGGTGTCGGCAAACAAAAATGTGTTTCTTTGCAAACAATATCACTCCTACTATATCGCCTTCGAAAAATGAGGGGTAATGGTTGAATAAACAATTAGGTATTGTTCTGTAGAGCAGTAGAGAGCCCTAACAACTGTGTCATCTCGGCCGGTCTCGGCTGTAAGTACACTTACCAAAAATAATTATTGGATATGTTTGCGGGAAACATATTTCTTTTGGCTGAGGCTTGACATGAAAAAAAGGCATTGCATTTCCGCTATATAAGGGACACTTCAAATTTTCACTTTTAGCTAATAAAGAAACCACATGGCAACCTGTGGCTTAAGCTAATTGACAACCCTCGTATCATTGCATTGCGCTATCGAAATTTTAGGACATTTTTAGTACCTGTGCAGTGAAGTTTCGGTCTTTTTCCCGAAATCGTGCGCTCATGAGCAAATATGATGTTGAAAATGAAGGCCATGGCCAAGCGCATCGGCAGTAGTTGAAGCCATTTTCGGATTTCACCATTGACAAAAACAAATGTTTAGTGTGGTATCCTGTCATGACGAGAATCAGCAAAGTTGGAACAAGGTAAGCGTGCGTTGCTCTTTAAGACATGGTCTCTATTTTCCACTTCCCTGTCTCTAAATCCTGTAACATTCTCAGAGCATAAACGTGGAATCCCGAAGTATAAAGTTTACCATTGGCTGTACTAAAATGACAGCAATTCTACCTGGCTATGATAAAACATGCTTTTTCGTTTTACCGAGTAATACTATCGCCCCCTTGTTAAGCTTTTCGTGAGCTGTTCAAACGTTTTTAATCTTATAAATTGGAAACATTCTACACTATCTAAAGCAGCTTGGTGTTGCATTTGTGTTCACAGTCATCAGCATCATCCTCATCATTAACCTGATTATACCCACAGAAGGGCGACAGCCTCTCCCAAATTCCTACAACTAACCCAATCCAGTGCTAGCTGTATCCACTTGACCCCTACTTACTTCTTAGCCTCATCCACCCTCCTCCTATTTGAATCACGTTTGTCAGTCTAAGCGAACATCGGTTATCCTCTCTTCGCACAATATGTCCTCCCCATGTCCATTTCTTATCTGTGATTTATACTAGAATGTCAGTAACTTGAGTATTTCTCTGGCCCACTCTGCACGCTTCCTATCTCTTAACGTACGTTACCCCCACCATTTTTCCTTCCACAGCCCTCTGCGTTGTACCCAACATACGTACAACAGTTAGCCTCCACGTTTCAGCCCCATAGGTGAGTACAGGTAAGATGCAACTGTTGTATAATTTCCCCTTGAGAGATACCGGCAAGCTGCTAGTCACACACTGCGAGCGCTTGCTAAATGCCCTCCATCCCAATCTTATTCTCCTTATTATTTTGTTTTCATGGTCCGGGTCTGCGATTACTGCCTGTTGGTTGGTTGGTTGGTTGGTTGGTTCACAGGAAGGGAAAGGCGCAGTATCTGTCACACTTGCTCTGTGGACACCTGAACCGCGCCGTAAGGGAAGGGATGAAGGTGGGAGTGAAATTGGATAGAGAGAAAGGGGGGCCGTAGTGGAGGGCTACGGAGTAATTTCGACCACCTGGGGATCTTTAACGTGCGCCTGTCCCAAGTAGACATATTGGCCTACTACTTTATGTGCTTCGCTACCTAACGTAAGCTGCTGTTCCTTCCCGATGCTCTTGAACATTACCTTAGTCTTGTGCATATTGATTTTCAAGCCCACCTCTCTACTTTTCCTGTCTCGATCATATTATTGTTTGCACTTCATCCCCTGAGTCACTTAGCAAGGCAATGTCATCAGCAAATGGTGGATTACGGAGGCATTCTCACGTCTACTCTTATCGCTAACTGCTCCAATTCCAAGCCATTGAATACTTTCTCAAAGTACTGTGAATACTTTCTGTGAATAGTACTGGGGAGAACGTGTCTCTTGCCGAACACCTTTCTTTATCCCCTTGAGGCGCCAAATAAATTTTCTGAAATGAAAATGTTTTTTTCACCATGCATGGTCAGTGGACCAGGCAGAATTCGAAAATAAAAGATTATGCAAAAATATTTATATTGTGAGCCTTCCACAGATCTTCTTTCATTTGTACATACCATAATCTTCTTCTTTCTTTTGTACATACCATCGTCATCGTCCCGCGGCGCCGGCTCCAGCACGCGCCTGGGTTCACCATCAGATTAAAACGCTGACACGGCGTACCTTGCCTTGCCGTCACGACTTTGGCGTCTCGACCTGGCCTTCTTTCACAAGTGGTGGAGGTGAAATTTGATCCCCTTACTGTCTTGTGCCCTACCCTTCTCTGGAGCTACGTTCCGGTCGCCGTTTGGCAACAACCACCATCGTTATGTCAACCGAGAGCAGTCCCGACCCGGCCGGACCCTCTACCTCGGCTACACCGCCGCCTCCCACTGTGCCCACTGTGCCCACACGACAACGCGACCCGCCGCTGTTCGCCGGTCATCGCGACGAGGACGTGGATGACTGGCTTGACACTTATGAACGCTGCAGTGCCTACAACCGGTGGGATGACGTTTTAAAATTCCTCAACGTTTTATTCTACCTGATTGAGGTCGCCAGGAATTGGTTTATAAACCGCGAGCCCCACACCACTAACTGCCCACCTTCAAACAGCAGTTCCGCCAATACTTCGCCGACCCCGCAGTTCGGACTGAGATCGCGAGGAACAAGCTCGCTTCCCGTCGTCAAGGTCCCGATGAGTCGTATGCGTCTTACATAGAGGCCATACTTGCACTTTGCCGGCGTATTAGCCCCACCATGCCTGAACCTGAACGCGTGCACCATGTCATAAAAGGAATCAATTCTATGGCTTATAACACCCTACTTGCCCAGAATCCATCAAGTCTTGATTCCATTATTACGACCTGTCAAAGACTCGAACAGCTGCAGCCCTCCCGATTGCAGCCCGACTTCTCTACTGGCCCCCCTCTACTGACTTTGATCTACGAGCCCTAATTCGAGCGATAATCCGCGAAGAACTCCAAGCCTTGAGCCCTTTCTGTCGGCACGGGTGTGATCACTCTTCTTCTAATGACGCCAGCCTCCGCACCATCATTAAAGAAGAATTGGCAACTATCACCCACCCTGTCGCACCTGACCCTCCTGCGCCTCGTACAGCGCCGACTTATGCTCACGTTGCTGCATCCCCTCCTCCTTTTGTTTCCCCCCCCCCAAGACAAGCACCGCCCTACAACCACATCAACGCCGTGACGACGGCTCAGCCTACGCCGCCCTAATACGCACCTTGGCGCCCCTCTCGCCCAATGTGCTACTACTGTGGAATCAGAGGACATATTTCCCGCTTCTGTCGTCGACGCATTCAGAACGAGCGGCGTGGTTACTACGCCTTCGAAAGTGACGTACCCTCATATTATCAGCGACGATCTATTCACAGCCCACCTCGTCGATCCTCTCCACCACCGGTATCCTCGTCTGAACCAAGTGGCGCCCATGTTTCCCGACACCGGTCCCTTTCCCCATACCGCCGCTCTTTCTCCACTTCGATCAGCAACAACTGTTCCTGTCCGCCATTCGGAAAACTAAGCGATGCAGTTTCCGGAGGTGAAACTGCACTCTGCGAACTTACCAAAAGTCCTCCTTATTGCCCGTACAATATGATTTCCGTTTTAGCTGAAGGATTACCGGTCGAAGCTTTGATTGACACAGGGGCTACAATTTCTGTTATTTGCGCTGATTTATGCCACCATTTGCGGAACGTAACGACACCATATGATGGACCTGAACTCCGTGGAGCAAATGACGTCCCTCTACATCCTTCAGCAAAGTGTACAGTTCGAATTGTTATAGACGGCGTCCGCCACCATAACTGTGCTCTCACCATGTGCGCATCAGATGATTTTTGGTTGGGATTTTTTGTCGACCGCCTCAGCGTTAATTTCTTGTGGCGACGTGTCATTCATATGACAGACAGTGATTTTTCATCTGGCATGTCTGAAGGACGTCATTCCCAGATTGCCGCAGTTGACACTGTATTGCCTCCACAGCGCGAAAAAGTTGTTACCGTTGTTTCGGAACACATCACTGACGGGGATGTACTTATCGCACCATCTCATCGTCATCTTGCACGTGGAATCGCCTTCCCATCAAGTCTTGTACGATTCCGCAGCGGCTCAGGGATAGTAGCTGCCACGAACACATCCCGTGAATCCATCGTGCTGACTGAAGGAACTTCCCTGCCATGCATAGTGGATGCTCACCCTAAGTCCATTATGGTGCTCTCCGCCCCACTACCTCAGCAACGTGATTCATCGCACGTCTCTCTTCCGATGCTGTCGAAGACAATCAGTCCGGACCTCACGCCGCACCAAGGCAAAGAACTGAAATTGCTTCAAGCCCATCAAGCCATTTTTGATGCCACTTCCCCTCCACTGGGACGGACTAGCGTTGCACACCACCGCATCATTACTGAAGGTAACTCGATCGTACGCCGACGACCTTATCGCGTTTCTCTCTCGGAACGAAAAGTAATCGAAGAAAATGCGAATGACATGCTCCGTCGCGATATTATTCGTCCATCAACAAGCCCATGGTCTTCCCCATTAGTATTAGTTAAAAAAAGGACGGATCGGTACGATTTTGTGTTGATTATCACGCACTAAACAAAATTACCCGTAAAGATGCCTACCCGATGCCGCGAATAGATGACGCCCTTGACTCTCTCCAAGGCGCCGAATATTTCTCAACCTTGGATCTCCGTTCAGGTTATTGGCAAATACCAATGCATGAGGGCGACAAAGAGAAAACCGCTTTCGCAGCTCCCAATGGACTTTACGAGTTTAACGTTATGCCCTTCGGCCTGTGTAACGCACCAGCGACATTTGAAAGAATGATTGATACGGTACCTCGTGGCCTAAAATGGAGAACCTGTTTATGTTACTTGGACGACATTGTTATCTTTTCGGCAACTTTTAACGACCATCTCACGCGCCTGAATGAAGTCCTGACGTGTCTTTCTTCAGCGGGCCTTCAGCTCAACACCAAGAAGTGCCACTTTGCACAAAAGGAAATTAAAATATTGGGACATCTGGTTAGCAGTGACGGCATTCGTCCAGACCCAGATAAAATCAGCGCGGTCTTGAACTTTCCTCGTCCGCAACGGACAGCAGATTTGCGCAGTTTCCTCGGCCTGGCGTCATATTTCCGGCGTTTCATAAGGCATTTTGCAACTATTGCTGCGCCACTTCATGAACTACTTAAAGCGCGCAGCTCTTTCGTGTGGACTGAACAGTGCAACACTGCTTTTACCGACCTAAAGCACGCCCTCACATCAGATCCCGTTCTTGGCCACTTCAGCGACAGCGCTCCTACCATCCTGCACACTGATGCCAGTGGTCACGGTCTTTGCGCTGTCCTTCTGCAGCGCGATGCAACTTCGCGTGAGAAAGCCATTGCCTTCGCCAGTCGGACCTTGACTCCAGCTGAGAAAAACTACACCATTACTTTAGCAGGAATGTCTTGCCGTCGTTTGGGCTGTTCAAAAGTTTCGCCCCTACCTCTATGGTCGGCACTTCGCAGTTGTGACCGATCACCATGCTCTTTGCTGGTTGTCTTCACTGAAACATTTGACAGGCCGACTTGGCCGCTGGATTCTACGCCTGCAAGAATATATTTTCCACGTCATTTATAAATCGGGTCGCCAACACCAAGAAGCCGACGCTCTTTCTCGCTGCCCACTTACGGAATCAGCCTGCTGTTTTTCTTCGCAACGAATTTCCACCTCTGACCACAGCCGACCATCTCTTCCCCCGACGCATATCACAACAGTTTCTTTTGACGATTCTGAGCACAAACACGCACTCCGCTCGCAGCAATTAGCTGATGCCTACTGTCGGCCCATCATCGACCGCCTTAACGGCGCTTCGAACCCGCCCAATGCTAGGCTTCGCCGACAGCTTCGCAATTTCAAACTCGAAGATGGCATACTACGCCGTACGTGTATTGCCCTGATGGAACTCGTTGGCTCCCTCTCGTGCCGCTTGCGCTTCGCCCACGTATACTGGCGGCTTTCCACGATGACGCTACTGCAGGTCACCTTGGTTTTGACAAAACATATGACCGCGTGAAAAGACGATTCCTTTGGCCTGGCCTATCTTCCACCGTAGCAAAATGCGTCGCTTCCTGCCATCTGTGCCAACGCCGCAAGCGGCCGACTTCTTCGCCCGCTGGCCTCCTACAGCCTCTTCCATGTCCCGCCACGCCATTCGACGCAGTCGGCATCGACTTATATGGTCCCCTACCTCTCTCCGATGGGGGTAACCATTGGATTATAACAGCCGTTGACCACCTCACACGCTATGCTGAAACAGCCCCTGTACTGACTGGTTCTGCCGAAGAGGTAGCTAATCTTTTTTCCGATCAATTGTCCTGCGTCATGGCGCTCCTTGGGTGCTTCTAAGTGACCGCGGGGCGGCCTTCTTATCGACAGTCGTTGCCGAAGTTCTTCATGCGTCATCCACTCTTCATAAGACAACCTCTAGCTACCATCCCCAGACTAACGGTCTGACTGAGCGATTTCATCGCACTCTATCCGATATGATATCCATGTACATCACACCGGATCACCGAAGTTGGGACACTATTCTACCATTCGTCACATTCGCCTACAATACAGCAGTACAGCGGACTACCGGTTACTCTCCGTTTTTTCTCGTTTTTGGCCGTCCTCCCACTACAATGCTCGACACTTTCTTCTTCTCTACGCCCGACTACTCCTCGTCAGCCCAGTTCTTATCCCGTGTGGCCAGATGCCGTCATCTTGCCCGCCTCAACACAGAAGCGCGCCAGGAAGACCGCAAGAGTCGCTACGATTCTACGCATCGTGCGGTCTCTTTTCATCCCGGTGACGAAGTCCTGCTTTACACACCACTGCGCGCCCCGGGCCTTAGTGATAAATTTCAGCGTCGCTATCTTGGTCCCTACAAGATCATAAACCAAACTTCCCCCGTGAACTACCAAGTCACACCTGTTGGTCCCCCAGGCGATCGACGCCACCGTGGAACTGAAATTGTTCATGTCTCCCGCTTGAAGCCGTTTGTGCGCCGCGGTGCATCGGTTGGTTAGGAGCGGCCAGGCTGGCCGCTTCCGACCCCCCGGGAAGATTGTGTGAGTCTTCCACGGGTCTTCTTTCATTTGTACATACCATGATCTTCTTCTTTCTTTTGTACATATCATTGTCATCGTCCCGCGGCGCCGGCTCCAGCACGCGCCTGGGTTCACCATCAGATTAAAACGCTGACACGGCGTACCTTGCCTTGCCGTCACGACTTTGGCGTCTCGACCTGGCCTTCTTTCACAATATTTTATTCGCGTCCACATCAGTCCGCATGCTGCCTCAAAGCTGCTTCATTAATGAAAACATTGCAACAGTTGCTGCATTTCCTGCCTAATTATTAAGAAAGAATAAATGTTTTCTTTTGAGAACACATTGGCACCTTCAAGACTATGACGCCTGTACGCAATTCAGCGTAATACGTACTGCAGTAGCACGAAATTACGAAGCGCCGCTGGCACTTTAACAATTTCAGCATTAAGGTATCGTGTCCACATTTGTGAACGCGAAACTCTGAAAGTCCAGTGAAGCACTTTTTTATGTCTAAGATAACGAATTCTGGCATGCAACATCTATATTCTCTCACTGACACACTCAATATAATATATATTTTTACGTGGCGGCATGCGATGACAACAGAAGAACAGAGGACAGGGAGAAGATGCTCGATGGTCGTGAGGTGACATTTAATGAACCTGTGTGCGGGCCTAGCCCGCGCGCTCCTGCCCGCGCCACTGCCCTCTTCTTCATCCTTGATCCGTAACATGACCCGGGGCCACCGAGTGGTCGTCCCGATTGTAGAGGAGGAAGTTTACCGATGATTATTCCATGTCATGATGATGGGCGTGTCTGGATTCTTGAAGAAGAGGAAGAAGTAGGAATAGAACGGCTTGCCGTTACGATGTGTGATGCGTGGGTGATCCGCCTCCCCTGGAGCTGTCAACCATGGGACCGATGGCTCGAGGTCACGTCGGGCAGCTTGGGCGGGGGTTGCGTGTTCGTGTCCATCGGTTGCTTCGGGTCATTCGGGCATTTCGGGTCCTTCGTCTCGGTTCTGATTGGTCTGTCTGTTCTTCTTGCCTTCAGGTCCGGGCTAAGGACTAGGCGGTGGTAGTTGGTCAGGTCTGGGCTTGAAGGGCTGGGGCGAAGCTGCTCGGCGATGTCCCTGGGCCTTCGGTCGATGGTCCCGGCATACAGATAGCGTCGATGCTCCAAGGAGAGGATAGGGATGACGTACGCCGCACCTCCAGCCAAATATTACGTGGTGGAAAGCGATGACAACAGAACAGATGACAGAAAGAAGAGGCTCGATGGTCCAGAGATGACGTTTATTGAATTTGTGTGCGGGCCTAGCGCGCGCGCTGCTTCCCGCGCCATTGCCCTCTTCTTCCTCCTTCATCTATGACAATATTATTATTAGTTATTCGTTTAGAAAGAAGCAGGCAAGAACGAGAGCTGCTGATTCACTCCGCAATAAAACGCTGCGACGTAAATATTTACTTCCCAATTACAAGCGAATTTCGCAGAAGAAACAAGAGATGGCCCCACTTACTCCACAGCGCGGGTGCAAATGCTGCGGGTGCCAAATTCAAAGGCGGAAATTCGCAGTATGGACGCAGCCTCTGAAGGGGTTATAGAAATTTTTTTTCTTCGTGCAGAATATGATTGCTGTGCATCCACTATATGTATCTTCCAGTACTTTTATGTACGGCTGGTCTGCAGCCGAAGTTTCTACTGGGTGAAATGCTTTTTCGTTATTGATGAATACTATGTATAAGCCTGGTTATATTCCGAGAAATTTTCTATCACCTGCTTGATGATATGGATATGATCGATAATAGAGTAGCCTAACCGAGAACCTGCTTGATATTTTACTTGATTGCAGTCTGAGATTGTCCTGATCCAATTAGTGATTACCTTCTACATATTTTACAAGTACCAGACAGAAAGCTTATTGGTCTAATGTTTCAGGTTCTTAGAATCATCTTTTGTATAAAATGTGATAATATTTGCGTTCTTTCATGATTCTGGTACCATCGATGATACCAGGCGCTGCGATACAGGGTGGCCAGTTTTCCTAGCACATTATCCGCCTGTCCTTTAACATATCTATTGATATCTGATCCTCTCTAGCTGCTTTCAACCTTTGCATAGTTTCTAATGATTTCTTGAACTCGTCCTTCGTCACTGGCGGAACGTCTGCCTACTTTTCCCTACCGTGAATCTCATTACTGTCCTGACTACTTTGGCTACTGTAGAGATCGGAAGAGACCTCCGCTGCTACTATGACTATCTTGTCCATATTCGTGATGACATTGCCCGCCTTGTACTTCAGCGTACATATCTGATTTTCGCCTATGCCCAATTTCATCCTCACCGCTCTAAGGCTTCCCTGGTCTTTACGGCATGCTCAATTTTCTCTATATTATACTTCCTTTTATCGGCCACTTTGCGCTTATTGATTAATTATGAATTATTTATGGATTTGAATCATTCATGCTTTGGTGTTTCTTAGTCAAATCTCTTGTCTCCTTAGACAGCTTGTCGGTATCCTCTCTAACCATCCTACCGCCTACTTACGCTCAGTAATGATATCTGTGAATTTATTGTCCATAGCTTCTGGGGAAATGTCGTCATCCTCGGTTAGAGCTGAATATCTGTTTTGTAGTCTGATCCTGAACCATTCTGTCCTCCCCTTCCCCGCTAATTCTTTGATGGACTTCTTTCTTAATAATCTGTTTCGTTCCCTCCTCAGATTTAGACTGATTTGAAAACTTACCATCCTGTGGTCACTGCTACGCAGTTTCCCTATTTCCTATATATCCTGCATAATGGCGGGGTTAGAACACAGTATAAAGTTCATTTCATTCTAGTCTTCCCGTAAGGGCCTTTCCATGTCCGCTTCCGGTTCTTCCGTTTCCTGAAGAAGGTATTCATGCTTCTTGAATTATTGCGCTAAGTAAACTCAACTAGTAACTCCCCCCTGCTATATTCCTAGAAGCAGTGCCATAGTAACCCACTGCCTGGTCTCCTGCCTGCTTTTTTTCCTACCTTGGCATTAAAGTCACCCATTAGTATAGGATGCTGCGCTTTCCTTTTACGTATTCATTATTTATTTAAACAGCGCGAACAAGAAGACAAAGGACAAGATAAAAGGAAGCCACAGTACCAGCCCAACAAAGTATCTCGGTTTCCTTTATGCATTGCAAATTCTACATATTCGTAGAAGTTTTCAACCACCTGGTCATCATAGCAACATATATGTGCATAGGCCTCTACAACTTTCATTTAATATCGCTTATTAAGCTTAATAATGATGCCTGCACCCTCTCATTAATCCTATAGAATTCTTCTATAATACCAGCTATATATACTTATTGACAAGGAATCCTACTCCTAGTTTTCGTGTCTCCTATAAACCTCGATAACACAGTACATTCCCGTACTTAAGTGAAGTATATGCCTCATTCGGCCTTCTTACCTCACCAAGGACTATGACATCTCAGTTCTTACCCTCTAGTTTCTATAACAGCACGGCTAAACTGCCTTCACTAGCTAGGGTTCTAGCGTTAAACAATGCCAACGTCCATTTCTAGTTCACTGTACCTGTTTCACTGCACCTGTTAACAATTATCATGTACCTAAGGTCCTGCTATCGTAACGGCATGAAACCTTCGCTGTGGAGTCGTGCTAGAAGAGCGAAGTCAGAATTTGATCGTGATCTGCAGCCCATTTCCTTGTTCTCCACCACTAACACCCTGCTTGTCCACTACGTCGTCTTCGCTCTTCAGCGATATTTTCCCCCGCGCTTCCGAAGCGCGCCGAGCGAGCTATGTGGTCGCTCGACAGTGGCATGGCTTAAAGGCAAGCGAATTACGACAGCTCTATTTTCTCAGAACGGTGACCAGTTGTGATAACGCATGCGATTTCCTACAGGAGGTCGTTAACTCTGTCCACTACCACATAAAGGCCATCATAGAGGGCCAATAGCTTTTGATGTTAGCCGCGGTGACGGACTGGGCGAAAACGCCAGACCATATAACCCAGAGAGTAGATAAAGTGCCGGCCGTGGCCATCTTTGTGGTCCTTGAAGCCCGCTTGTGTTGCAAATGTTCGCTAGCGGGGAGTTCGACTAGCTTCTTGTGCCGGGGGCAGGATCTAGGTGACATCCAGATTTTTTTCTGGTAGAAAACGGCAGGATTGTGTCGATGGTGTAGCGCGGCTGGCGAGAGCACAAGAGGTAGAATGGACTATATCCGGTATTTTCATGAGTAGAGGTATTAAAAGCGTATTACACGTAAAGCAGTATAGTATCCCAGGTTTGATGGTCCGAGGACACATATATGGGCGGCATGTTGGTCAGTGTCCTGCTTACGCGTTCCGTCAAACCGTTTCTATGTGGTGGAACAATATGGTTTTTAGCGTGTATAGGTGACTGCACATAGACCTAGCAGCTCCTCAACGATATCGACAAAGAAATGTCGACCTCGGTCACTATATTTACTACTCGTGGTGGTTCATGTCGCAAGAGGACGGAGTTCAGATGGAACAGTTACAATTCATGTGCGGTTGTTGATTGTAGAGCACCTGTTTCACAATAGGTAGTAAGGTGGTCTGCGCGTATCACAATCTACCGATTGCCGTGAGAAGATTTGGGAACAGGTCCAAGCAGATCAGTTCCGACCTGTTCGAACGGACTGCCGCGAGGCACAAGAGTATAAAGTACTCAAGGATGAGTAGAGTTAGGGCAGTATGACGATGACACTGCGTGCCTGCGCTGCCTGCACTGCGCTGGCGCTCCGTGGTCACGTATCGTTCTGTCGTGGAACACTTTTCCAACCATTGTGTTTCGGCAGCTCACTTCCACTTCTCCGACCACAAACACCCTGTTGTTCCATTACATCGTCTTCGCTCCTCCGTAAAACTTTTCTATTTGCCGGAGAAAAGGAGTTTTAGCTCCACTGCATAATGGTATCTCTTTTGGCATGATGGATTTCTTACCAAAGAACAGCTGTGATACCTGAGCACTTAAGCGATGTTCCCGCCTAAAACTTGCGGTTGTTGCTTCTGACATATCCAGAGACGTAGACTCTTGCATGCGTTGACGTTGGGTTTCGGCGGCTTCAGGCTCCCCTTCTCTTTCTTTTTACTTTCTGCACACACCACGGCCATCCAGGTCAATCCAAGTAGCATAAGCGCTAGTGCTAGAGTCTTGTACATGCTGTCGTAGGTCCCAGCGCTGTCTCTGAAGTAACCTAAAAACAAAGCAAAGTAATTGCAGATGAAGGTAAAAACCTTTGCGACCATATTTAGATTGCAAGCTGCCCCAAAGCTTCATGCTGCCCTGAAGATTTAAAATAATAGTGCGAATTTTACATGTGTGTCACATAGAATGTATTTCCTAACGCTACCAAAAGCAGCAGCGCCATTTAAGTTTCCAGAACTCAATCTAGGCGTAAAATGGGCTGGTATCCGCTCTCTACATAAGAATTCACATCAATGTACGAACTTATTTCGCGCTTAGGGGCTATGTAACCAGTCCAGCTAATTATGCTTTGAAAAGTATTTGCTTTCAAGGGCTGTAATTATTTAAGGCAAATAGTATTTCGCGCTTCGGGGCTATGTAACCAGAGAAGCTAATTATGCTTTGAAAAGTGTGTGCTTTCTAGAGGCTGTAATTATTTAAGGCAAATAGTGTTTATTGAAGAGGCAACGATATCAATAGGAAATGAATATTTCTAAGCGCTGTGTATGCGTGGAGGGAAGGCGGGGCCCTCACCGCAGCTCCCCCCGCATCGATGTGAACAAGAGCGGAGCCTCACTGAAAGGCACATAAATTACACTGCTGTTACAATCCTAAAATGCGAAACCCTGAGGGCTTCTGTCCCTCGTAATCTTCATGCTGTTAGCTTTCAGTATTCCGCGGATTCTCACCCACGCATTGGACCTACAATCAGGAGCAACTTTTATCAATCACAACAGTCTTGTAATCTCCGCAGAGATACGCTTTCAGAAGCGCAAAACGGAGTTCAATAGCACCATTTCCAAATGTACGGCAAAACTGTCGCAATTAAAATCATTCGACTAGCTCGCACGAAAGTTGACCTGGCTGATTTATTTTTCTACCCATCAGAGCCAGCGGCACTGCAGAGGGTGAGTGGCAAAACCTCAAACATAGCACGGGAAATTACAACATAAGTAAAAGTTCAAACACACGAGTATAACATAATAACTAAAGCTTCAGGAAATATTTCGTAATTCTTAATGCCGGCAGAATCATCGGGAAGTCGAATTAAGTCGTTTGAGCTATGCCGCAAGAACGACTGAAGCAAATATTTGGTGTTACATGAATCGAAAACGACCTATGAGGATGGTCAGTAGGGTAAAGTTAATAACTTATCTTCAGGGAAAGTGATCGCGTGGTACGGGGTGCTGATGCAACTTATGAAAGTATGGAATACGACACATATTTTACGAAGTGATCGCGATGGAAGAGAAAGACTAGATTTCTTACTAATAATGCTTGCATTGTGCTTATATTTAGCAAGAATGAAACGCAGGATTTATTTTGAATTATATGAACAGTAGTAACCTGCTGGTTACAATGAGGATCCAGAACAGCAGCTAAGTTGCACACTGCAGTTTGTAGTGATTTATAACGTTTTGTTGCAATTCTTTCACGGACGCGGGAAAGTTGAAAAGGCTGTGACGTAAGTAACCTAGCATGTAATTAGCACCGTTACGTGCTCAATATGAAAATACCAACTCAGGTTAGTACTGATATTATTTAGAGTATCTTGTATGAAGTTGGAGCGCCTTAACAAATGTTAACAGTAATATACGAAAGTGGGCAGAAGCTTTATTGAAACGCGTATGACTGCGCCTTTGTTAACATTTTGTTGCATTGACCATTCCTTGCACCAGTTAGCTATAGTGGTAAGATCAATCTGAAGCTGCTGTGACTACTATCAGTTAACTCTGTAAACATAAGGCAATCATCTTCGAAAATAAGAATATGAGAGCTAGGAAGAGACACAAGATGATTGATGTACATTAGGAATAAGAGGGGCCCAAGGATTCAGCCTTTAAGAACACTTGAATGAACTTCTATAAACCTGGAAATAAAATCATTAGCGGTAACAAAATATGAACATTTAATGAGAAAACACTAATTCCAATTCAGAAGAAAATGGTCAATATCAAGGTTAGTTTCAATAATAGGAGTCTGTGACGTACATTGTCGAAAACTTTATAACATCTAGGAATATAGAGACAGTCGGTGTTGGTTGGTTGGTTTGTGGGGCTTAACGTCCCAAAGCAACTCAGGCTATGAGAGACGCCGTAGTGGAGGACGGCGGAAATTTCGACCACCTGGGGTTCTTTAACATGCACTGACATCACACAGCACACGAGACTTGCTTTTCGCCTCCATCGGAAAGCGGCCTCCAGTGTGATGAGTGGTCAGTAATATGATGTAATGCATATGCAAAACAGATGTATGTTTTCGATGAGTATAGCCCCGCCAGAGTGGTGCAGTGGTAAGACGCCCGACTACTGTGCCGGAGTACCCGGGTTCAAACCCGACCTCGGCAGCGTGTTTCGTTGGAGGTGAAACGAAGTCCAGAGGGCACTTTGGACCACCAAAGTGCGATGAGGCGAAAGCCATTCTAGCGCGATGGATCCTATCCCTCCATTTCAGCATTTCTATATCTTATCTTCTTTCACTACCTCCTTCATCCCATCATTTATGTTGTTATACGTGTGCCCGCGAAGTATTCTGACAGACACTGCGTCTTTTATATCCCGTTTATAAATTTGAAATGCCGCTGATGCCTGCTATACTAACGCCTCCTAGACATCTTGTCTGCTTCTGTTTGGTGTTTGGTGCGGCGTTCGAGGAAACGCCAAATGACAGGCGCCGCACTGACTCCTGAATCGGACGCCCGGCGGGGTAAGCTTCGTCTTTGTACAAATCGCCTGGTGACGTCATGACCAGTCCTGATGGCAAATGGTGCATCCCTTGTCGAAAACAAGTGGCATTAAATTGAACGTATCAATGTTTACCGGCGTTCTATAATTCCTTTACAGGAAATAAAGGCGCCGTATCTGTCACTCGCGCAAAGTTAGGCTGCGGCGCCTGCTGCCTTAGTTTGTTGCTTCTATCGATGAAGTAGCCTGTCGGATTTATGGATATTACAGGGAGGTCATCGAGAGTGTTAGATTTCTTTCAGCGCGTTTCTCTATGAATATTTGTTTGATGTAAAGAGGAAAACGTTGTACCGCTATCGGTGTGATATTATTTTCCCAGAACCCTTGTACAGGGCCATATACACTAGAGGTCCTGGCAGAGATGTAATAAAGAGAGTAAAGAAAATGCAAGTTCCGCCAGGAGTTGACTTTTTTTTAATTACATAGCAGAACATTACCAGGAAAGAAGTTTTTGGACGGAAGGGGCTTTTTTATTGTGGGGAGCACATTATTTAATCTGTAAGCAGCCGGAAACAATAGATCATGTTCTTATATTATTGGGCAGGGTTATATATCTGGGATGTATTACAACGAACCACAAAGAAGGATTTTCCACTTGACTCGCTCGGCATTCGAAATTTAGGCATAGAGAATGAGGATAGGGTTCCATTTGACGTAATTATGCTTATGGGGCTCCAGTGTATATGGCGCTCCAGAATGGCTGGCTATAACTGTGATAGGAATGCCACACCTGTCTGAATGTATTTTCAGGAGAGTATTGAGTGGTTTATTGCCATCCCCAAAGTGGCTACAGAACCACGAGAATGGCCCTAAAGGGTAAAGCCTTTGGTGTCGCTGCAAGAGTTTTAATTCGGCAAAGCCAGTCTAACACTGACTGATCACGACATTTTTTTTATGTCGTGATGTTTTGATCGGAGTTTCTTGTTATCTCATGTGCCGAAGCGAGGCAAAAAAAATCCGAGGCATGGAACAGTTCGTAAAACGCTCGGCTGGGGATCCAATAGATAGAGGTTGGATTCCCGGTGGAGACAGGGTTTATTTATTTTATACAGTGTGCTCTGGAAAGCGTGGAAGCTCCTGCTCTCAACAATGAGGAATTTTAGGCTTCTGCCTTAAAATGTGATGAGATTGCGAAAGCTATTTAAGTTATGCATGTCTGCAAATTTATGTTTCGCTTATACCTCAACCACCCACGCAAAGTCATCGTAGATAACTACTTCAACGTACGTGGCCCACAATAGCTCAACAGCTCACCAACACACAGCAGAACCTCATATCCCAAATCTATCCCACTCGTAGCCATCTGACTCCAAGACAGATATTTAAAGAGCGCGACGCGGCATAGAAGCTCGCTGACTTTGGCTTGGCTCTTGTAAGAAACATCTTCCGCTGACGGTCAAATCGCACATACGCTGCTCCGAAAGATTCGTGAACACAAGAAATTCCAACTGATTTCCTTAATGAGTCATCACTGGTCGGATGGAAATTTTGATCATAATGGCTTTCCTCAACAATCATCGTTAACCCAAAAACTGGCATCCCTGACGCTGATAATTCTTTATCTCGTCTCACTTATTTGTGAAAAACAATGGAAGAGGTAGTATTGCAAAAGTTTCTGCGTCAAGGGGAAGCCACATCTGTTCTTCGATATAAAATAGTTGCCTTTCTTGCACATATATTTGGAGGAGCATCCCTTCCCCTCCCCGTCGTCTTCCCTGATTAGAGAAGGTGCGCGAAAACAATTTTAGAATATATTGCCGCAATATACGCTTCGTTGCGTTAAAAAAATCGACTTTAGGCTCTCCATCTAAATTATATGCCAATAAATTGCTAAATTAGATAATCGTATATTACTCGTATTTGGAGGAGAGACTACAGCGCAGGGAGTGTTTTGTATGCAGGTTTTGCAGCACAGACGAATATCGCGCCATGATAGCCGCGCTAAAGCAGGAGTTTCCCACGGTGTCTTAAACTGTCAAAATTAAATCAAATGCCTTGCTGCTAGGCAAAAGATTAGGCAAGTATTTAGGAACAGGGAAAACGTGGCTTGAATTCCTGTTGGGTAATCTACATAATGTGATTGTTGTAAAACTAGCAACACGGGCTAAATGTGGCCTAATGTTTGTTTTAGAATATATAGTTAGAGTGGGTTGTGTGCGAACAACGTATGTGCTGAACGCAATTTTTGAGCGCTTCTCCGAGATAATTGCAACTAAGGTTTTAAAAAAGGCTTTGTGCCCTCACACAGGGAAGCCACCTGAGGCCTCTTGTGCGCCGCGCTCCCTACAGTGCAATATTTTGTTCTCCAAACTTTTTTATAATCAAAATATTCGAGTCTCCTCTGCCGTGCCATCCTGGCGCACTGCGCGAGAGATGCGAGCCACAAGCTGGTCACGTGACAACGTTCTGAAGGTGACTTGATCTACGTTGTTATTAGATGGACATTGCTCATTTTTCAAGTCGATCTACAACTGTAACAAAATGACGAGTTAAGCATTGAGCTACTTGGTACATTCTGACGGGGTAAATAAGAGCGCTATAAATATACATAGTCTATTCAGACTTCGCCGTCCTGAATTCAAGTGAAAATTTGTATTCTCTACATTTCTAATTGTGGTTGAGTTTTAAAAGCCATCACCTAAAAACTTTAGGGATAACTTTGAAATGTGTGAAGTTACCGATTTGAATCTGTTCATGATGGCACATACTGACAGCACAGGAGAAGCGTCTACACAAGGGATGCTTCAAATAAATATAGTTCATGACAGGAACTTTTGAAAGATTCTGCTCTTGCTTTCTTGATTCTTTTGGTTTTATTCGCTTTCAGTTTTAACTGCCGTAACAACTGCGTAAAAGGAAGTGCGAGTAGCACTTTTTAAACGCCACATCGAATTCGAAAAGAGAACGATTCAAAGGGTTAGTGACCCGTATTGAGTACAAGCTGATTATCATTTGAAATATTTGTTACGAGTGCGGACAAGGAAGGGTCAGTTGTGCAAAACCACTAATTGGCACTGCTTATTCTATGCTGCGGAGTTACTAATCACGAAGTTATGGCTGATCGTGGAGACAGCTGTTATCATTGGTAGGGATGCACGAAGAGTGCTTGTTTCTAAAGGGAATAAATTACAAATTTCGCACCAATAATTAATGCAAAATTGAATACAAATCAATTGCGCACGAGGTTTGAACTGCTATTGTTATCTTGGTTGAAAATTATCAATAGTGTGCGCCATCATGTCACTAACGGGGCCGTTACAACGCTGTGTCTTATAAAAGTAAAAACGCGCATGCATTTATTTAGTGGGTTTGCGCAACACCATGTTAGTGTTCTCATAAGCAATGCAAACCTATACGGGGTAATCAGGCATTATTTATTATGAATTCAATTATTTCAGTTAGCTATATTTTAGCAAACGAGAGACGCGACAGCCAGGTGTGTGAGATGGCCTGCGCTACTAGGCGTCAAGGCAAGGTCTGCTAAACCTGCCGCTGGCCTGTAATTTGCAAGATATTGCTGGCCATGTATAAGCACTACAAAAACTACCGCGAGATTAGACCAAACGACGCAAAAAACGACGCTTGACCCTCGATTTCGAGAGTCTGGTTGAGGAGTATGCTTAATGACGTCAGTTTGTACGTCTAGTTTCTCTCAATAGTTCAAGCAATATACGAGCAGCCCCATTCTAACTGCCTAGAAATATTAGGAATACATAGACCAACACTGATCTGTGATGTAAGCATGATGCGGTGGCGCTTCTCTCACTAGGCTGGAGCGACTGGGGGTGAAAACTATGGTTAGCGCCCATAAAAATAAATGAAAGCAAAAGATTTGTTTTTCGGCACAGAGGAAACATGAACATCCCAGAGCACATGGTGAAAGTATGTAATATCATTACCGAGGCAAAGTATTTTTTTAAAAACCGGGAAACGTATGACGGTGCGATTTGGGAGGGTGAACCTTAAAAATATTGTTTTGGATTGGTTTGGTTTGTGGGCTTTTACGTCCCAAAGCAACTCAGGCTATGAGAGACGCCGTAGTGGAGGACTCCGGAAATTTCGACCACCTGGGGTTCTTTAACGTGCACTGACATCGCACAGCACATGGGCGCCTTGCTTTTCGCCTCCATCGAAAAGCTGCCGCCGAGGCCGGGATTCGATCCCGCGTCCTTGGGAACAGTATTGCAAACACAACTTACATCAACGTTTCGAGGAGCGCCAGACGTTGTGGCCAATCGCTAAACGTTGACCACCTTTTTGAAGAAGTGTGTGACAAAGTAGGCTTCATCAATGTGTAGGCAATCTACTTTTAAAATACTTGGTTGTGTAGAATATGAGTTAGAATTCCATTGAGGTAGCGCAGCCTATACAAAGTATATGTATAGAACGTTTCGCAAAGAAGCTGAATGTCCGCCTATGAAAGCACTCGTTTGTTAAGAGCTGGTGCATTATTTTGAGACCGCAAATATATGTATGCAACAGATTTCGCGCCTTACATCTCTGTAAAGCATATTTATCAATAAATACGTACGGTACGTATCTGCAGACGAACCCCCACGTCTAGAAGGCGAGTCGCCCAAGCATTTTTTCTTTTGATTAACGTCTTGTACCATGCTCCGACATCATGCTGCACGGTGGAAGTAAAAACAAACATTCAAGTGCGGCGACGCGCATGAGCCGCGTAAGCAGTATAATAATGCCGTCGAGACACGGTTCATTTGTTTTTAAATTGAGAGGAATAAAACGCAAAATAACGAGCATGACGTCAATCCGTCCTGAAAACATCGATCGTGGCTAAGTACATGAACATGCATGTATGCATGTGCTCACCAAGTGCATACATGCATGTAGTGAGCAAGTCGTAAGCAAACATTTGAGAGGCTATATATTCGACGTCTGTGCACGCACTGCATGGTGCACAGGCGTCGAAAAAAAAACAGACGAGGAAACCGCCGAGAAAGCGCAGAACGATATATGAGAACCACAGTGATACCACGGCGAAAAAGAAAATAAACGAAAAAATACCTAGCTAGCATATATGCCCGTTGGTGACCTTGCGCGCACACACCTGACTAAACATAACTGTATTCCTTCAGGGACTTGTATGCCTGGAAAGTATCTGCAGTGAAGCGATTAAGCGACAAAATCAAACACACTACAATGTTTGCCTTGCCCACAGGTGGCAGAGCGCCGGCGTCAGTCCAGATGACTTCCCTATGCATTTCAGGTATAGCAAATGAATCCGGGTGCTCAACGCCTTCAATGTACAGCTTTTAATTGTAGCGCTGTTTATCCGGTTCCGAGAAGCTTTTCACGTAGTCCAAAATTGCTCCAGTGCACACTGCATCCCCTGGAAAGTACTGCATCTCTGATAATTTACTGGACTGTTCACAGCACGATAAACTGGCCGCACACAGTTGCAGACGACCATGTACCATCGGCGCCGTCGCTATCAGACGCTCCGGAGCTGGAGGCGGCTGCGGTGGGTATCGCCAGTTGCTCTGTCATCTGCTGCAATGCTCGACTCCCGTTCGGTCCATATTGTCGTACGGTGTTTGATGATTGCTTTTAAATGTTAATTCTATGTAGGATGTATCACTCGAGCGACAGTATTATCAAAGTAATTTACCTCATGCGGCAGCATATCAGGCTGTATACAAAACTGTGTGATTCGCTACATGAGCCTTTTGGGGGTGTCCGGATTCACAGCACAGATTATTTGGGGAGCTTTAAAAGTACACTGTTCCCGCAATGACGCAGCACATTTCGTCATACAGATCTTCAAAGCGCTGCTCGCCGTTTACCGACCGGCCATCACTTCTGATGCTCTGCGAAGCGAGAAAAATGTTGCGGTAAGTTGTGTTCACATGTGTTTTTAAGGGCCGCCTCCCAACTCGCACCGTCATACGTTTCGCAGGGTTTTACAAACACTTCGCCACGGTAATGAGATTCCATACTTTTGAGATCTGTTCTAGGATGTTAAAGGTTACTCTGTGCCGAATAACGACATCATAATGCAAACACACGGCCGTACGTCGCTCGCACTATCGTACTTCGCTTTTCTTTTTTTTCCTGACACGATAGAGCTCTGGAATAACTTGCCTACTAATGTTGTAAACAGTGCCAGTAAAACAGCATTTCAGAAAAGTCTCGATCAATACCTTACTGAACGCTAACATGTCGTCCCCTGTGCATCGCGTCCTATTACTTTGTAACTGCGTTTTCGTTTTCTGCGTCATTTGTTCCAGCTCAGCAGCTTTCTGAGATGGTGTTCGTATAATTGTAATTTAAAGTGTTTGCTATTGTGTTTTGTCATTTGAAACTTTAGTTGTGGTATTGATTTTATATATATTGGTGATTCCCTCCCTATCATGACCCTCAGTAAGGTTTAACAGTATGAATAAATTGTGAACAAGAAGATGAGCCCTTTTTGCTGGACGCTGATGAAGAGGAAGCAGTCTGTGGAATTGCGATCGCGCAGATAATCGTGCTGGTTTGATCATCGTGCGCTTCCTTGCCGACCTCGACGCCGTCCTCGACGTATAGATTAAACTTTCTCTTACAAAATAAATAAATAAATACATAAATAGGTGACCGGTGCAATGAGAAAAATGCTTTCAAATATTTCGATTCTATGTATTCCTATGGACGCTAACCCTATTTATTTATTTATTTATTTGATCATACTGCAGACCCAGTGAAGGGTCCTGGAAGGAAGGGCAACAATTCCAAAAGAAAACAAAAAAGCATAAAGTGCAAAAACATGAACATGAAATTTACACAAATACAAGCAAGATGTAGAAAAACAGCAAATCAAAGCACGACCTGTTCTAAAATATCAAAGTCCTGAAGTGATGATAATGGCAGGTTATTCCATTCGGTTATGGTGGGCGGGAAGAAAGAAAATTTGAAGATGTTAGTTCTGGCAACGTAAGGTGTTAGTGATTCGGTGCGCGTATTTCTTGTTGCTCTGGACGATGCCGGTTTAAGATACAAATCATGAGCCATTGATAATTTATTATTTTTTAGTAGAAAGAGGAATTTTTGCCTGTGTATTCTGCGCCGAGATTCAAGGGACTGTATGTTATGTTTAAGCATTAGGGTAGATAGTGAGTCAGTGCTGCGATATTTAGAAAATATAAACCGAACAGCCTTGCATTGAATTATTTCGAGTACATTGTTGTTAGTTTTTGTATGTTGATTTCCCCCACCCCACCACCTGTCAGCTGCGGTGCCGCGAGCGCCCCGCCCCCTTTGTTTGAAAACACGGCGTTGGTCTACAGGGAAGCTTTAAAGCCGATTTAAATTGCTTGGAACAATTTGACCGGCAACATTGGCTTCGTTAAGCATATCAGACAGAATTATACATGATTCTCAATTAGAATTTTATAAATATTTACACACCTCTACTGCTTAGCATAGAGCGGAGGAAGAAAAAATATAACTGGTCCCGCTTGGTCTTCTTGAAGCACATCAGCTTTCTTTTTAGAAATATTAAATAACCACAACTAAATTTGCAAAATTAGGCGAGACATATCCCGAGGCAAGCATAACGGCAAGACATTACAATATATGTTTTCTGAATTTATATTTTAATACGATTACGGGGTGCAAACCTGCGCATAGGTACAGCAGTTTTCTATGATTGTGACTAATTTGGTACAAAAGGAGCCCACGCTTTTGAGATAGAAGGGGCTAGTTTCGCTTAGTAGAGAATGTCATGGCATCTGAAACACGCGTTGAAACTCTTTGCATTCGTTGAAACGGTTATAATCATATTTTAGCGGAAAGATCCATACAGTATGTAGTGATGCTCTTCATTTAAACGAACTTTAGAGGCGTTAGTTTGGGGGCGCTAAGAGATATTGTCTAATTTTGACCAAGAACAGCAAATTGTGTGAAAGGAAATCGCACGGATGGCCAACCTCCTTTACTAGAATAGTATGTGTGATAAAAAGCGGAGCATATAAATAGGCCATTAAGATATGACAGAACTGATGACAGAAGCTTGCTCATGACAGATGGCTCATGACAGAAACTTGCGCACCGGTATCAATTTGGCTTGAACGACTGTGCCATCCACGAGCACGGCCGTGGATGGCACGGCCGTTCAAGCCTCATTGATCCCGGTGCGCACGTTTCTGTCATGAGCCATGAACTCCATTCTCGCTTGCGAAAAGTGCTGACCCCTGCCCCTATACAGGTTGTGCGTGTTGCAGATGGACCATAGTGAAAGGTCACTTGTACTCTGCCCGTGTAACGATTTCAAAGGGCTTGTGCTCTGCCCGTATAACGATTTCTGGCCGCCATACTACCGTCCACTTCACAGTTCTGCAGCATTGTCCTCCTGACATCATTCTCGGGGTCGACTTTGTTTTTTACCATGCAGCCATCATAGACTGTGCTACAAGCGTCGTTGAACTTAACCTCATATCTCCTTTCAACCCACCTTCTCCTGTTCTGCACCGCCTTTGTAGTGTCGACTTTGTCCGCCTGCCACCTGAAGCCGCAACTTACGTTACGGTGTGCTTTGTACCCTCGTTTCCCGATGTACACCATATCGTTACCCCAACTCTTGATGCTTCCCCAACCCGAAGCGCTGCCCTTGCTCATACCGTCGTGACAATGACCGCGAACGAAACATGCCTCCCTACTCTGAAGTTTGCATCGCAAATCCAGCCCCTCCCGCAATGCATCTCGCCCGCCACACTGTGTCCAGTAAATAATGTGATCACTCTCTCTTGTGACCACCGGTTTACCGCCCTCCTCTGATTGATCTTTATCTGAAGTTTCCAGTGTCCAAGACTACGTCAAGATGATCGCTCTGGACCTTTCTCCTCCACAAGCTCATGCACTCTGTCGTCTGCTGGCATATTTCAGACACATTTTTGATTTTGATCAGGGCCCATTGTCTCTAACCGCTTTCGTACAACATCGCATACACACCGGCGACGCTGCTCCTATTCATCGCAGTCATTATCGCGCATCCGATGCTGAACGTCAAGTAATCCAAAAGGAGGTTGACAAGACGCTCGCTCAAGACGTCATCGAACCCTCGACGAGTCCGTGGGCGTCCCCAGTCGTACTGGTTAAAACGAAAGACGACAGCTGGCGCTTTTGCGTCGATTATCGCAATTTCAGCAATATCACTAAAAAAGACGTGTACCCACTTCCCAGAATTGAAGATGCACTAGAATAACTCCATGGAGCTAAATACTTTTCTTCCATCGATTTACAGTCCGGGTATTGGCAGATCGCTGTTGATGAGCAGGACTGTAAAAAAAAACAGCTTTCGTTACACCAGATGACTTGTACCACTTTAAAGTCATGCCATTCAGTCTCTGCAATATACCGGCGGCCTTTGAATGAATGATGGACTCCCTTCTGCGGGGATTTAAATGGAAAACCTGCCTGCGCTACCTGGACGACGACGACGTCGTTTTCTCGCCGACCTTTTCATTGCACCTTAAACGCCTCACCAGTATTCTCAATGTATTCCGTACAGCCGGTCTCCAGCTCACTTCATCGAAATGCCAGTTTGGTCGCGGCCAACTCACCATTATCGGACATATGGTTGACGCCTTCGGAGTGCGACCTGATCCGGCTAAAATTTAAGCCGTCAAAGACTTTTCACGTCCCCAGTTTTCGAACGATGTGCACAGCTTTGTCGGCCTCTTTTCATACTTTCGCCGCTTTATCAATGATATTGCCAATGTCGCTCGTCCTCTCACCGACCTCCTTAAAAAAGACATCGCTTTCACGTGGGGCCCTGACGAGCAAGGTGCGTTTTCAACGCTTATAAGCTTACTGACGTCTTGGCTCATTTCGATCCCTCAGCTTCCACTGAAGTTCTAACCGAGGCCTGCGGATATGGAAGCGGTGCAGTGTTGGATCAACGCCAACATGGCAATGACCGCGCCATCGCATATGCTAGCCGCCTTCTCTCCAGCGCCGAACGAAATTATTCGATTACTGAGCGCGAGTCTCTCGCCCTTGTATGGGCCCATACAAGTAAGGTCAGATTATAGCGACAGCCGGCTGTCGCTAATATCTGACTTTACTCATTCGGCTGTTCTTTCTCAGTTGTAACTGACCATCACGCGCTGTGTTGGTTGTCATCTCTGAGAGATCCCTCCGGCCGTCGTGGTCGCTAGGCTTTGCGCCTTCAATACGCCTACAACGTCGTCAAAAAGTCGAGACGCCTTCACCAAGATGCCGATTGTTTGTCTCGCTATCTTGTAGAGCCCCCCAATCTCGGTGACACAGAGGCACTTTCCTCTGTCTTCGCCCTCTCCAATCTCGCCAACATAGCAGGCGAGCAGCGCAACGACCCAACTTTAAGATCCATCATTGAAGGCCTGATATCTGGAAGAACGGATTCTTCTCTGCAGATTTTTGTTGTACAGGACAGTGTCCTCTACCGCCGTAACTTTTGTAATGACGGTCCTCAACTCCTGTTGGTGATTCAAAAAAGCTACGCTGCTCTTCGCGGTTGTTTGCCCACACCTGGCCTTCTCGGTGTGTTTCGCACTTACGGCAGGGTACGGCGTCGTTGTTTTTTTGCCGGGACTATACTGCAGCATCCGGCACTACATCGTAGCCTGCGACACGTGTGAGCGTAGTAAAAAACCATTGCGGTAACCAGCTGGCCTTCTGCAACCTAGTGACGTGCCCCTGGAACCATTTTATTATGTTGGGCCTGACCTTCTTGGCCCCTTCCTTACGCCAGGGCAGGGTAACAAATGGATCGCAGTCGCAACCGATCATTCAACATGCTAGGGCATCACTCGAGCTTTACCCACGAGTTGCGCTACAGATGTCGCTGACTTCCTTCTACACAGCGTCATTCTCCATCACGGAGCTCCTCGTCAATTAATCACCGACCTTGGTCGCTACTTTTTGTCCCGAGTTGTTTAAGACATCCTGCGTACATGTTCTACAAAGCATACGCTCGCAACCGCGTACCATCCCCATACCAATGGTCTTACCGAGCGCTCAAACCGCATACTTACGGATATGTTATCTATGCATGTGTCACCTGATCACCAAGACTGGAACCTCGCGCTATCATGTGGCCTTTGCTTACAATTCTTCCAAGCAGGACACGATGGGTTATTCACCCTTCTTCCTGCTCTTCGGCACGCACCGCGCTTTACCTTTGGACACGCTGGTTCCGCCTGCTGACCGTCCCTTAACTACTTACGCACGTGACGCCATTGCGCAAGCCACTGAAGCACGCCGAGTAGCCCGTAATCGGCTCCTCGCCTCTCAGACTTCTCAGAAATCTACCTACGATGGTCGGAATCGCCACGTAGGCTATGACTATGAGTTCTTGGTTCTTTTATGGTCTCCTGCACGCCTCACTGGTTTCTCGGAGAAACTTTTGGCCCCCTATAGTCGCCCTTCACGCATGGTGCACCAAGTCACGGATGTGGCGTATGAACTTGCCCCTTTTGTGACCGCTTCCTCCTCCTCTCGCCCTACTACTGACATTGTCCATGTTTCGCGCCTGAAGCCATTCGAACTCATACCTTCGTTGCCACTTTAGCGCCGGGACGACGCTTACACAGCCGGGGGGCCATGTTACGCGATGACGACGACGAAGTGATTCCTTCTCTTGCCTCGCGTAGGGGACAAGGTACTGACAAAGAAGTGGGACTGTTTCCGTGTTGCTGCTCGCTGCTAGGCTACTTGAGGCTGTTGTAAGTATACCGTAAATACATCGAGTTTCCACGTAATAATATGTGACGGGTAGAAAGAGAAAATATTAGTATTCAGTAGTGATCCCTGGTGCGTAAACATTCTAGGCTGGCTTCAATCACATCGACGTCATTGATAAAAAATGATGCCCTCCTCTTCCCGCTATATTAAATACATGCCTACGAATAAAGGAAGAAAAAACGCACACGTGGCTACTGTAATCCGCCGAGCCCCGTCCCGCACGCGTCACTTGCGTGTTCCATAGAGAAATGTCTAGATTAGCAACTTGACGTCAGTTGGTTAGGGTGGCTGAGAACACGGGGTCAGTGTTCGCAGTAATTAGCTTCAAGCGGTTTTGAGAACAACTTATATTTCATTTTCTAAGTAAGCTCCCCGTACAATATTTAAATATTACTCTAATACTTGGGAAAACCACGACCCAAAATCGTGCATTACAATTTGAACAGAAATACTAATTTAAGCATACGTTTAGCGGACTATACGGTTTTGTTGGAAAAACTATTTTGGCATTTTTTGCATATTTTCGAAATTTTGTTTCGAAAGACACAAATATTTTAAGCACTAACGTGAAGAAAGGTATTATAAAATAGCGGAAGAAGGAGTGATATTTCCGCAACAATGGCACAAATGTTTCCTTACTTGGCTTTCAACTTTTATGAACCTTTATAGTTGCCTGAAAAGTAGCTATTTTTATTGTGTAATTTTAATTTTTTTTTTCAGTAGGGTGAGGTTTCTAAGTTGTGCTCACCTACGTCAAGAAATTCAGCTATTGTCGGTATGTTTCTGCACATTCTCTAAAATTTTTTACGCTTCCTTAAAACCGATAACCATACAGCGTGAGTGAGTATTTACATTTCATTTAAGCAGCGCTTACAACCCGCCAAATATAGGTATGCAAAAATAGAACTTTAAAGCAGACGATCTGATAAATATTGGAAGTTTTTGCCTTCAGCAGTAATTTTTTTGTCTGCATTTTTTGTGACATCCTTTTTGCAAATTTTGTGTCAAATCCCTTCAAAAATCGTTTACCAACAATGTCAATTCCCTCCGCTTCCCCATTGAAACTTGCGTCCGCGGTGCTTTTCTAAAAGGTGTACATGGGCAAGTATAGACAGATTCTTAAGAATAGCTAAAGTAACTGAAATTTTTATACCAATAAAGAGAGGATTCAGAAGAAATACTGGACCCGCTGTGGCACCGACGAAGCCGTAGGCGATGGGCAGCCTCTCCAATCCGATATACTCCGCCATGAGTGCTGGATACATGGGAAGTCCGCAGCCCAGACAGAGGGCCACCAGTAGACACACAACCAATATTGCTCCATAAGACGAAGAGAAGGGCAGTGCGAACAAGCACAAGCCCATCGCCAAGTAGTTGAGCATCATTAGCGTACTGCGCCTCAGGTATCCCCTATCTGCTAGAACAGGCAAGCCCAGTCGGCCTACTGTGTCTGTGATAGAGAAAAGCGGCACAAGACTCACAGCGTCGGGTACTGTAGTTCTCCGGTCAACTGCGAAGTCCACCACAGTTGTCATAAAGACACCAAATGTAAAGTTCAAAATCAGGTATGTCACCAAAATAACATAAAACATGGGACTCCTGAGTACCGTTAGGCCATATGAGCACATCGTTCGCACAAGCGGCCGCATATTACTACAAGCTTGCCCGTAAAAAGATCGACCAGTAATCGGCGCTTTCTTTTCACTTGAACGTACAGTGTTTTCCTCGCTTGAGTCGTTGGGATGTAGCACGTTTCTGTGGTTTAAATTCGATATCTTGAGAATCCAGGTCAGGGCAGTGCTATGCATTGTGATGGCGCCAAATATGAGGAGGCTTCCACGGAAGCCGTAGTTATTTGCGAGGAGTAGCAACAGTCTTGGGAAGATGAAGGCAGACGCAGTGCACCCGCTATACATAATACCCAGCGCTAGTCCCTTGTACTTCTCGAAGTGCTGGTTTATGAAGATGTGTAGCATCATGAAGATGGTTCCAGAACCAAATCCTAAGAAGGAAAAAAGAGAGCTTAATTGGAGAAGCGAGAAGATCTTCGTTTCGCAAACGGATTTTAGTTTCTCAAAATTGCTGTAGATTGTTAGAGGAAAAGGATAAAATAAGTGGAAAACGTTTTTCTTTTGGGAGAGCTTTTGAGGCGTGATATTGATTGCGCATGCAAAGCTGTGCATCAAAAGCGATGGTTTTATTCGTTCTTTAAAGTCTTATTATAGGCCAGATGGTGCAACTAGGAATTTGGACAAAGTAGTGCAGGAAAATCTTACGAAATTATTCAGGCATCTATTAATGAAAGCAAACACAGATTACCATGAAATCTTTTGACGAATGGACAATTTATTGTTGAATCATTTTTAAACTCACGGTATAAAATTCATTATAAGTCCGATACAAATTGCCTTTTAGGACTTTGAAACTTAGACTCATGATGATAAATTACCCTTCTGTGGTTCGAGGTAATACAAGAAGTATAATCTGCTGTCTCATTGATTCCAGTTGGTATCAAATGGACGCTCACCAAACAAGGCACCCATTGTCAGGGCTATCCAAGTGATGCTCGGGGCAAAGCTGCTCGCTATGAGCGCCGTCCACATGGTGATGCTTCCAGCGTGCAATAGGGGAACGACACCGAAGGCTTGGCACAAGGGGCCCGCCATGAGGCCTGCGTTGATAAATGGCGGAAGGTGCTTTTTAAGGCACTATACATGGCATGCGTTCTGTTCTATAGGGAGCTTGCATGAAACGCTGAGAGCTCCATTTTTCTGTAGAGTACAGCAGTCAAGTGTGTAGCGGGCCGCGCAAATATTGCCAAAACGATGGTCACTGCGCGGTCGTGGGCTGTATTAACGCAAAAGGTGAAGTCCGGACAAGACGACTGTGCGTTTTTTAAAAAACCTAAAGGTAAGCTTGCACGAACGAGACAAGACCAGGATCGGAATGTCGTAGACTAGACTGACTTGCAGGCATCAGCGGATGGCTGTTTTGTTTTTATGCGTGCACCCCAGTTACAATGATGGGGCCTAATCAGGATTGCAGTAATCGAAAATTGTATACGGCCGGCCTGCAAAATGAACACGTGAGGCTAGAATGGTGAGCTCCTGTGGCAATTCATGCCTCATATGTACAATATTCAGGGAGCACGCATAAAAGCAAAGCAACCGCGGAGCCGCTCCAGACTTACACCGCAAGACGGGCGGCTGCGAAGAAATAAACAAATTGAACAGTGCGGCGAACATCGATATTCGTTTACATACCTGACACGAAATGGCATGCACACACTTGGTGTTTGTCCGCACTGTGGTGAATGCAACGTCATTTAAAGCGTAAAAGCCACTTTGGTCTGCGACATTACGCTCACTTCTGGCTGTCGCTTTCTGCAAGCGTACCTTTGGTATTTCGAAAAATCCACAGTTGTCTTGTCCCGAATTCACCATTCGCGCTTTAGTCTGCGTTCGGCAGTTTCAGCCGACGACCGCACGGTAAACCATTGCTTTGGCACTATTTGCCCAGCCCACTCCATGTGTAGGAAAATGTGTAGGAAAATGCACTGTGTAGGAAAATGGCGGACATGCCTAAAATATGCAGAGTGCATAACACGTTCAGGGTCAGTGCAATCTCCCTATACGCACCTGGAGCTTCATGTCAAGGACAAAAAAGGAACCAGGCGAGTATTTCTAGCATCAAACTCAAGAACATTATCGTTTTCTCACCTAAAGAAGGCTGGATCATTTTATATCAGTTTTTTCAGCCCTGTTGCAAAAGAAATGCACGCATTTTGACATCTATAAGTAGACGAAATTAAGCGCATTTTCCCATTTTCTCATCATGATAGCAGTGGTTTGGTTTGGTTGAAGCAGTTGTAAAATTTAAAACTACGGTATTTATCACGACCCTTATATGTATATATATATATATATATATATATATATATATATATATATATATATATATATATATATATATATATATATATATATATATATATACATATATATATATATGTGAAGGAAAGAAGCCAACAGTCGGCGAGGCCAAGGAAAGCGTTGGGGATGGTACTTTGTCTCTCTTTTTTTTTTAAATGTTTACTTGGATAATCTCAGAAATTATTAATGTAATCTCTAGGGGAAAGACAATTAAACACAAAGTAGAAGAAAAAACAACGTGCCGATGGTGGGAACCGAACCCACGACCTCCGAATATCGCGTCCGGTGCTCTTCCAACTGAGCTACATCGGCCGCTGTCCCCCCTGCTACTTGCTTGAGAATTTATGTTGTCTATAGCAACCTTGAGAGTTTTCACCACCGCCACCCTCAGCCATAGCGGCGGACGTGGAATGTCCTTTTTGTTACCGCCAGCGTCACGTAGACCGTGATCAATAGAGAGGGCGAAAGCTGCGCTAGAACCCTCTTACGCTACCTATGGCTTCAAGACTGCCAGAACCGAGACCCCCGTAAGCTACAAGCAGATCAATTAAGGGGAAATGAGGGTGCTCGTTATAATACATGAAGGAAAGAAGCCAACAGTCGGCGAGGCCAAGGAAAGCGTTGGGGATGGTACTTTGTCTCTTTTTTTTTAAATGTTTACTTGGATAATCTCAGAAATTATTAATGTAATCTCTTTAGGGGAAGGATATTTAAACACAAAGTAGAAGAAAAAACAACGTGCCAATGGTGGGAACCGAACCCACGACCTCCGAATATCGCGTCCGGTTTTCTTCCAACTGAGCTTCATCGGCCGCTGTCCCCCCTGCTACTTGCTTGGGAATTTATGTTGTCTATACCAACCTTGAGAGTGTTCACCAGCGCTACCCTCAGCCATAGCGGCGGACGTGGAACGTCCTTTTTGTTACCGCCAGCGTCACGTAGAACGTGATCAAGAGCGAAGGCGAAAGCTGTGCTAGAACCCTCTTACGCTACCTATGGCTTCAAGACTGCCAGAACCGAGACCCCCGTAAGCTACAAGCAGATCAATTAAGGGGAAATGAGGGTGCTCGTTATAATACATGAAGGAAAGAAGCCAACAGTCGGCGAAGCCAAGGAAAGCGTTGGGAATGGTAATTTGTCTCTTTTTTTTTAAATGTTTACTTGGATATTGTCTCTTTTTTTTTAAATGTTTACTTGGATAATCTCAGAAATTATTATTGTAATCTCTTTAGGGGAAAGATAATAAACACAAAGTAGAAGAAAAAAAAACAACATGCCGATGGTGGGAACCTAACCCACGACCTCCGAATATCGCGTCCGGTGCTCTTCCAACTGAGCTACATCGGCCGCTGTCCCCCCTGCTACTTGCTTGGGAATTTATGTTGTCTATACCAACCTTGAGAGTGTTCACCAGCGCCACCCTCAGCCATAGCGGCGGACGTGGAACGTCCTTTTTGTTACCGCCAGCCTCACGTAGAACGTGATCAAGAGCGAGGGCGAAAGCTGTGCTAGAACCCTCTTACGCTACCTATAGCTTCAAGACTGCCAGAACCGAGACCCCCGTAAGTTACAAGCAGATCAATTAAGGGGAAATGAGGGTGCTCGTTATAATACATGAAGGAAAGAAGCCAACAGTCGGCGAGGCCAAGGAAAGCGTTGGGGATGGTACTTTGTCTCTTTTTTTGTTTTAAATGTTTACTTGGGTAATCTCAGAAATTATTAATGTAATCTCTTTAGGGGGAAGATAATTAAACACAAAGTAGAAGAAAAAACAACGTGCCGATGGTGGGAACCGAACCCACGACCTCCGAATATTGCGTCCGGTGCTCTTCCAACTGAGCTACATCGGCCGCTGTCCCCCCTGCTACTTGCTTGGGAATTTATGTTGTCTATACCAACCTTGAGAGTGTTCACCAGCGCCACCCTCAGCCATAGCGGCGGAGGTGGAACGTCCTTTTTGTTACCGCCAGCATCACGTAGAACGTAATCAAGAGTGAGGGCCAAAGCTGTGCTAGAACCCTCTTACACTACCTATGGCTTCAAGACTGCCAGAACCGAGACCCCCATAAGCTACAAGCAGATCAATTAAGGGGGAATGAGGGTGCTCGTTATAATACATGAAGGAAAGAAGCCAACAGTCGGCGAGGCCAAGGAAAGCGTTGGGGATGGTACTTTGTCTCTCTTTTTTTTAAATGTTTACTTGGATAATCTCAGAAATTAATAATGTAATCTCTTTAGGGGAAAGATAATTAAACACAAAGTAGAAGAAAAAACAACGTGCCGATGGTGGGAACTGAACCCACGACCTCCGAATATCGCGTCCGGTGCTCTTCCAACTGAGCTACATCGGCCGCTGTCCCCCCTGCTACTTGCTTGGGAATTTATGTTGTCTATACCAACCTTGAGAGTGTTCACCAGCGCCACCCTCAGCCATAGCGGCGGACGTGGAACGTCCTTTTTGTTACCGCCAGCGTCACGTAGAACGTGATCAAGAGCGAGGGCAAAAGCTGTGCTAGAACCTCCTTCCGCTACCTATGGCTTCAAGACTTCCAGAACCGAGACCCCCGTAAGCTACAAGCAGATCAATTAAGGGGAAATGAGGGTGCTCGTTATAATACATGAAGGAAAGAAGCCAACAGTCGGCCAGGCCAAGGAAAGCGTTGGGGATGGTACTTTGTCTCCTTTTTTATGTTTACTTGGATAATCACAAACTTTAGTAATGTAATCTGTTAGGGGAAATATAATTAAACGCAAAGTAGAAGAAAAAACAACGTGCCGATGGTGGGAACCGAACCCACAACCTCCGAATATTGCGTCCGGTGCTCTTCCAACTGAGCTAAATCGGCCGCTGTCCCCCCTGCTACATGCTTGGGAATTTATGTTGTCTATACCAACCTTGAGAGTGTTCACCAGCGCCACCCTCAGCCATAGCGGCGGACGTGGAACGTCCTTTTTGTTACCGCCAGCGTAACGTAGAACGTGATCAAGAGCGAAGGCGAAAGCTGTGCTAGAACCCTCTTACGCTACCTATGGCAAGACTGCCAGAACCGAGACCCCCGTAAGCTACAAGCAGATCAATTAAGGGGAAATGAGGGTGCTCGTTATAATGCATGAAGGAAAGAAGCCACAGTCGGCGAGGCCAAGGAAAGCGTTGGGGGATGGTACTTTGTCTCTTTTTTTAATGTTTACTTGGATAATCTCAGAAATTATTATTGTAATCTCTTCAGGGGAAAGATAATAAACACAAAGTAGAGAAAAAAACGACGTGCCGATGGTGGGGACCGAACCCACGACCTCCGAATATCGCGTCCGGTGCTCTTCCAACTTAGATACATCGGCCGCTGTCCCCCCTGCTACTTGCTTGGGAATTTATGTTGTCTATACCAACCTTGAGAGTGTTCACCAGCGCCACCCTCAGCCATAGCGGCGGACGTGGAACGTCCTTTTTGTTACCGCCAGCGTCACGTAGAACGTGATCAAGAGCGAGGGCGAAAGCTGTGCTAGAACCTCCTTCTGCTACCTATGGCTTCAAGACTTCCAGAACCGAGACCCCTGTAAGCTACAAGCAGATCAATTAAGGGCAAATGAGGGTGCTCGTTATAATACATGAAGGAAAAAAGCCAACAGTCGGCGAGGCCAAGGAAAGCGCTGGGGATGGTACTTTGTCTCCTTTTTTATGTTTACTTGGATAATCACAAACTTTAGTAATGTAATCTGTTAGGGGAAATATAATTAAACACAAAGTAGAAGAAAAAACAACGTGCCGATGGTGGGAACCGAACCCACGACCTCCGAATATCGCGTCCGGTGCTCTTCCAACTGAGCTACATCGGTCGCTGTCCCCCCTGCTACTTGCTTGGGAATTTATGTTGTCTATACCAACCTTGAGAGTTTTCACCACCGCCACCCTCAGCCATAGCGGCGGACGTGGAACGTCCTTTTTGTTACCGCCAGCGTCATGTAGAACGTGATCAAGAGCGAGGGCGAAAGCTGTGCTAGAACCCTCTTACGCTACCTATGGCTTCAAGACTGCCAGAACCGAGACCCCCGTAAGCTACAAGCAGATCAATTAAGGGGAAATGAGGGTGCTCGTTATAATACATGAAGGAAAGAAGCCAACCGTCGGTGAGGCCAAGGAAAGCGTTGGGGATGGTACTTTGTATCTTTTTTTTTAAATGTTTACTTGGATAATCTCATGAAATTATTAATGTAATCTCTTTAGGGGAAGGATATTTAAACACAAAGTAGAAGAAAAAACAACGTGCCAATGGTGGGAACCGAACCCACGACCTCCGAATATCGCGTCCGGTTTTCTTCCAACTGAGCTACATCGGCCGCTGTCCCCCCTGCTACTTGCTTGGGAATTTATGTTGTCTATACCAACCTTGAGAGTGTTCACCAGCGCCACCCTCAGCCATAGCGGCGGAGGTGGAACGTCCTTTTTGTTACCGCCAGCATCACGTAGAACGTAATCAAGAGTGAGGGCCAAAGCTGTGCTAGAACCCTCTTACACTACCTATGGCTTCAAGACTGCCAGAACCGAGACCCCCATAAGCTACAAGCAGATCAATTAAGGGGGAATGAGGGTGCTCGTTATAATACATGAAGGAAAGAAGCCAACAGTCGGCGAGGCCAAGGAAAGCGTTGGGGATGGTACTTTGTCTCTCTTTTTTTTAAATGTTTACTTGGATAATCTCAGAAATTAATAATGTAATCTCTTTAGGGGAAAGATAATTAAACACAAAGTAGAAGAAAAAACAACGTGCCGATGGTGGGAACTGAACCCACGACCTCCGAATATCGCGTCCGGTGCTCTTCCAACTGAGCTACATCGGCCGCTGTCCCCCCTGCTACTTGCTTGGGAATTTATGTTGTCTATACCAACCTTGAGAGTGTTCACCAGCGCCACCCTCAGCCGTAGCGGCGGACGTGGAACGTCCTTTTTGTTACCGCCAGCGTCACGTAGAACGTGATCAAGAGCGAGGGCAAAAGCTGTGCTAGAACCTCCTTCCGCTACCTATGGCTTCAAGACTTCCAGAACCGAGACCCCCGTAAGCTACAAGCAGATCAATTAAGGGGAAATGAGGGTGCTCGTTATAATACATGAAGGAAAGAAGCCAACAGTCGGCCAGGCCAAGGAAAGCGTTGGGGATGGTACTTTGTCTCCTTTTTTATGTTTACTTGGATAATCACAAACTTTAGTAATGTAATCTGTTAGGGGAAATATAATTAAACGCAAAGTAGAAGAAAAAACAACGTGCCGATGGTGGGAACCGAACCCACAACCTCCGAATATTGCGTCCGGTGCTCTTCCAACTGAGCTAAATCGGCCGCTGTCCCCCCTGCTACATGCTTGGGAATTTATGTTGTCTATACCAACCTTGAGAGTGTTCACCAGCGCCACCCTCAGCCATAGCGGCGGACGTGGAACGTCCTTTTTGTTACCGCCAGCGTAACGTAGAACGTGATCAAGAGCGAAGGCGAAAGCTGTGCTAGAACCCTCTTACGCTACCTATGGCAAGACTGCCAGAACCGAGACCCCCGTAAGCTACAAGCAGATCAATTAAGGGGAAATGAGGGTGCTCGTTATAATGCATGAAGGAAAGAAGCCACAGTCGGCGAGGCCAAGGAAAGCGTTGGGGGATGGTACTTTGTCTCTTTTTTTAATGTTTACTTGGATAATCTCAGAAATTATTATTGTAATCTCTTCAGGGGAAAGATAATAAACACAAAGTAGAGAAAAAAACGACGTGCCGATGGTGGGGACCGAACCCACGACCTCCGAATATCGCGTCCGGTGCTCTTCCAACTTAGATACATCGGCCGCTGTCCCCCCTGCTACTTGCTTGGGAATTTATGTTGTCTATACCACCCTTGAGAGTGTTCACCAGCGCCACCCTCAGCCATAGCGGCGGACGTGGAACGTCCTTTTTGTTACCGCCAGCGTCACGTAGAACGTGATCAAGAGCGAGGGCGAAAGCTGTGCTAGAACCTCCTTCTGCTACCTATGGCTTCAAGACTTCCAGAACCGAGACCCCTGTAAGCTACAAGCAGATCAATTAAGGGCAAATGAGGGTGCTCGTTATAATACATGAAGGAAAAAAGCCAACAGTCGGCGAGGCCAAGGAAAGCGTTGGGGATGGTACTTTGTCTCCTTTTTTATGTTTACTTGGATAATCACAAACTTTAGTAATGTAATCTGTTAGGGGAAATATAATTAAACACAAAGTAGAAGAAAAAACAACGTGCCGATGGTGGGAACCGAACCCACGACCTCCGAATATCGCGTCCGGTGCTCTTCCAACTGAGCTACATCGGTCGCTGTCCCCCCTGCTACTTGCTTGGGAATTTATGTTGTCTATACCAACCTTGAGAGTTTTCACCACCGCCACCCTCAGCCATAGCGGCGGACGTGGAACGTCCTTTTTGTTACCGCCAGCGTCATGTAGAACGTGATCAAGAGCGAGGGCGAAAGCTGTGCTAGAACCCTCTTACGCTACCTATGGCTTCAAGACTGCCAGAACCGAGACCCCCGTAAGCTACAAGCAGATCAATTAAGGGGAAATGAGGGTGCTCGTTATAATACATGAAGGAAAGAAGCCAACCGTCGGCGAGGCCAAGGAAAGCGTTGGGGATGGTACTTTGTCTCTTTTTTTTTAAATGTTTACTTGGATAATCTCATGAAATTATTAATGTAATCTCTTTAGGGGAAGGATATTTAAACACAAAGTAGAAGAAAAAACAACGTGCCAATGGTGGGAACCGAACCCACGACCTCCGAATATCGCGTCCGGTTTTCTTCCAACTGAGCTACATCGGCCGCTGTCCCCCCTGCTACTTGCTTGGGAATTTATGTTGTCTATACCAACCTTGAGTGTGTTCACCAGCGCCACCCTCAGCCATAGCGGCGGACGTGGAACGTCCTTTTTGTTACCGCCAGCGTCACGTAGAACGTGATCAAGAGCGAAGGCGAAAGCTGTGCTAGAACCCTCTTACGCTACCTATGGCTTCAAGACTGCCAGAACCGAGACCCCCGTGAGCTACAAGCAGATCAAATAAGGGGAAATGAGGGTGCTCGTTATAATACATGAAGGAAAGAAGCCAACAGTCGGCGAAGCCAAGGAAAGCGTTGGGGATGGTAATTTGTCTCTTTTTTTTTTTAAATGTTTACTTGGATAATCTCAGAAATTATTATTGTAATCTCTTCAGGGGAAAGATAATAAACACAAAGTAGAGAAAAAAACAACGTGCCGATGGTGGGAACCGAACCCACGACCTCCGAATATCGCGTCCGGTGCTCTTCCAACTTAGCTACATCGGCCGCTGTCCCCCCTGCTACTTGCTTGGGAATTTATGTTGTCTATACCAACCTTGAGAGTGTTCACCAGCGCCACCCTCAGCCATAGCGGCGGACGTGGAACGTCCTTTTTGTTACCGCCAGCCTCACGTAGAACGTGATCAAGAGCGAGGGCGAAAGCTATGCTAGAACAATCTTACGCTACCTATAGCTTCAAGACTGCCAGAACCGAGACCCCCGTAAGTTACAAGCAGATCAATTAAGGGGAAATGAGGGTGCTCGTTTTTATACATGAAGGAAAGAAGCCAACAGTCGGCGAGGCCAAGAAAAGCGTTGGGGATGGTAGTTTGTCTCTTTGTTTTTGTTTTAAATGTTTACTTGGATAATCTCAGAAATTATTAATGTAATCTCTTTAGGGGAAAGATAATTAAACACAAAGTAGAAGAAAAAACAACGTGCCGATGGTGGGAACCGAACCCACGACCTCCGAATATCGCGTCCGGTGCTCTTCCAACTGAGCTACATCGGCCGCTGTCCCCCCTGCTACTTGCTTGGGAATTTATGTTGTCTATACCAACCTTGAGAGTGTTCACCAGCGCCACCCTCAGCCATAGCGGCGGAGGTGGAACGTCCTTTTTGTTACCGCCAGCATCACGTAGAACGTGATCAAGAATGAGGGCGAAAGCTGTGCTAGAACCCCCTTACACTACCTATGGCTTCAAGACTGCCTGAACCGAGACCCCCGTAAGTTACAAGCAGATCAATTAAGGGGCAATGAGGGTGCTCGTTATAATACATGAAGGAAAGAAGCCAACAGTCGGCGAGGCCAAGGAAAGCGTTGGGGATGGTACTTTGTCTCTTTTTTTTAAATGTTTACTTGGATAATCTCAGAAATAAATAATGTAATCTTTTTAGGGGAAAGATAATTAAACACAAAGTAGAAGAAAAAACAACGTGCCGATGGTGGGAACCGAACCCACGACCTCCGAATATCGCGTCCGGTGCTCTTCCAACTGAGCTACATCGGTCGCTGTCCCCCCTGCTACTTGCTTGGGAATTTATGTTGTCTATACCAACCTTGAGAGTGTTCACCAGCGCCACCCTCAGCCATAGCGGCGGACGTGGAACGTCCTTTTTGTTACCGCCAGCGTCACGTAGAACGTGATCAAGAGCGAGGGCGAAAGCTGTGCTAGAACCTCCTTCTGCTACCTATGGCTTCAAGACTTCCAGAACCGAGACCCCCGTAAGCTACAAGCAGATCAATTAAGGGGAAATGAGGGTGCTCGTTATAATACATGAAGGAAAGAAGCCAACCGTCGGCGAGGCCAAGGAAAGCGTTGGGGATGGTACTTTGTCTCTTTTTTTTTAAATGTTTACTTGGATAATCTCATGAAATTATTAATGTAATCTCTTTAGGGGAAGGATATTTAAACACAAAGTAGAAGAAAAAACAACGTGCCAATGGTGGGAACCGAACCCACGACCTCCGAATATCGCGTCCGGTTTTCTTCCAACTGAGCTACATCGGCCGCTGTCCCCCCTGCTACTTGCTTGGGAATTTATGTTGTCTATACCAACCTTGAGTGTGTTCACCAGCGCCACCCTCAGCCATAGCGGCGGACGTGGAACGTCCTTTTTGTTACCGCCAGCGTCACGTAGAACGTGATCAAGAGCGAAGGCGAAAGCTGTGCTAGAACCCTCTTACGCTACCTATGGCTTCAAGACTGCCAGAACCGAGACCCCCGTGAGCTACAAGCAGATCAAATAAGGGGAAATGAGGGTGCTCGTTATAATACATGAAGGAAAGAAGCCAACAGTCGGCGAAGCCAAGGAAAGCGTTGGGGATGGTAATTTGTCTCTTTTTTTTTAAATGTTTACTTGGATAATCTCAGAAATTATTATTGTAATCTCTTCAGGGGAAAGATAATAAACACAAAGTAGAGAAAAAAACAACGTGCCGATGGTGGGAACCGAACCCACGACCTCCGAATATCGCGTCCGGTGCTCTTCCAACTTAGCTACATCGGCCGCTGTCCCCCCTGCTACTTGCTTGGGAATTTATGTTGTCTATACCAACCTTGAGAGTGTTCACCAGCGCCACCCTCAGCCATAGCGGCGGACGTGGAACGTCCTTTTTGTTACCGCCAGCCTCACGTAGAACGTGATCAAGAGCGAGGGCGAAAGCTATGCTAGAACAATCTTACGCTACCTATAGCTTCAAGACTGCCAGAACCGAGACCCCCGTAAGCTACAAGCAGATCAATTAAGGGGAAATGAGGGTGCTCGTTATAATACATGAAGGAAAGAAGCCAACCGTCGGCGAGGCCAAGGAAAGCGTTGGGGATGGTACTTTGTCTCTTTTTTTTTAAATGTTTACTTGGATAATCTCAGAAATTATTAATGTTCTCTTTAGGGGAAGGATATTTAAACGCAAAGTAGAAGAAAAAACAACGTGCCAATGGTGGGAACCGAACCCACGACCTCCGAATATCGCGTCCGGTTTTCTTCCAACTGAGCTACATCGGCCGCTGTCCCCCCTGCTACTTCCTTGGGAATTTATGTTGTCTATACCAACCTTGAGAGTGTTCACCAGCTCCACCCTCAGCCATAGCGGCGGACGTGGAACGTCCTTTTTGTTACCGCCAGCGTCACGTAGAACGTGATCAAGAGCGAAGGCGAAAGCTGTGCTAGAACACTCTTACGCTACCTATGGCTTCAAGACTGCCAGAACCGAGACCCCCGTGAGCTACAAGCAGATCAAATAAGGGGAAATGAGGGTGCTCGTTATAATACATGAAGGAAAGTAGCCAACAGTCGGCGAAGCCAAGGAAAGCGTTGGGGATGGTAATTTGTCTCTTTTTTTTAAATGTTTACTTGGATAATCTCAGAAATTATTATTGTAATCTCTTCAGGGGAAAGATAATAAACACAAAGTAGAGAAAAAAACAACGTGCCGATGGTGGGAACCGAACCCACGACCTCCGAATATCGCGTCCGGTGCTCTTCCAACTTAGCTACATCGGCCGCTGTCCCCCCTGCTACTTGCTTGGGAATTTATGTTGTCTATACCAACCTTGAGAGTGTTCACCAGCGCCACCCTCAGCCATAGCGGCGGACGTGGAACGTCCTTTTTGTTACCGCCAGCCTCACGTAGAACGTGATCAAGAGCGAGGGCGAAAGCTGTGCTAGAACAATCTTACGCTACCTATAGCTTCAAGACTGCCAGAACCGAGACCCCCGTAAGCTACAAGCAGATCAATTAAGGGGAAATGAGGGTGCTCGTTATAATACATGAAGGAAAGAAGCCAACAGTCGGCGAGGCCAAGGAAAGCGTTGGGGATGGTACTTTGTCTCCTTTTTTATGTTTACTTGGATAATCACAAACTTTAGTAATGTAATCTGTTAGGGGAAATATAATTAAACACAAAGTAGAAGAAAAAACAACGTGCCGATGGTGGGAACCGAACCCACGACCTCCGAATATCGCGTCCGGTGCTCTTCCAACTGAGCTATTCGGCCGCTGTCCCCCCTGCTACTTGCTTGGGAATTTTTGTTGTCTATACCACCCTTGAGAGTGTTCACCAGCGCCACCCTCAGCCATAGCGGCGGACGTGGAACGTCCTTTTTGTTACCGCCAGCGTCACGTAGAACGTGATCAAGAGCGAGGGCGAAAGCTGTGCTAGAACCCTCTTACGCTACCTATGGCTTCAAGACTGCCAGAACCGAGACCCCCGTAAGCTACAAGCAGATCAATTAAGGGGAAATGAGGGTGCTCGTTATAATACATGAAGGAAAGAAGCCAATAGTCGGCGAGGCCAAGGAAAGTGTTGGGGATGGTACTTTGCCTCTTTTTTTTTAAATGTTTACTTGGATAGTCTCAGAAATTATTAATGTAATCTCTTTAGGGGAAAGATAATTAAACACTAAGTAGAAGAGAAAACAACGTGCCGATGGTGGGAACCGAACACACGACCTCCGAATATCGCGTCCTGTGCTCTTCCAACTGAGCTCACATCGGCCGCTGTCCCCCCTGTACTTGCTGGGGAATTTATGTTGTCTATACCAACCTTGAGAGTGTTCACCAGTGCCACCCACAGCCATAGCGGCGGACGTGGAACGTCCTTTTTGTTACCGCCAGCGTCACGTAGAACGTGATCAAGAGCGAGGGCGAAAGCTGCGCTAGAACCCTCTTACGCTACCTATGGCTTCCTATGGCTACCTATGGCAGTGCAGATGACTGCATACGTGTAAACAGTAGGCTAGGCTCCATTATGCTCACTCCTACATCACCTGATGAAATTGAAAAAATAATAGGAAATCTAAAAAATCCTGTCGCCTGCGGTGATGACGGATTAAAGGCATTGCCTATTAAGCATGTGTCGTTCTTAATAAGTCCTATATGATCGCACGTAATAAACCATATGCTTCTTAGCGGAGATTTCCCCGACGATTTGAAAATTGCAAAAGTTACACCTATCTATAAAGGCGGTAGTGAGACTAACTTAAGAAACTATAGGCCAGTTTCGGTTCTGACTGTTTTTTCGAAGGTATTTGAAAACGTCATCAACATCAGGCTAAGCGATTTTTTTAAGAAACACCGAGTAATAACAGAATCTCAGTATGGTTTTCAAGCGAACAAATCAGCAGAGCAAGCACTTATTGTCATCAAGGATAAGATAATTGAAAATATAGAAAAAAAATGCTTACTCTTGGCTTATTTCTAGATTTGAGCAAAGCCTTCGACACTGTTCAACATGATATTTTGCTAAGAAAGCTGGAAAAATATGGCATCAGAGGAGTGGCGCTAAAACTGATTCGTAGTTATTTGGAGAAACGATATCAATATGTGTGTATCAATAATTAGTGCTCAAGCAAACTAGAAGTGCAACATGGCGTTCCACAGGGCTCCATTTTGGGACCCCTGCTTTTTCTTGTTTATATAAATGACATTACCGCAATAACTGGATCCCCACAAATAATAATGTATGCAGACGATACTAATGTTTTTTTCACCGGAGAAAATGCGCAGGATATACAGAACTCTGCAAACGATTACTTAATAGAGTTATCTAAATGGCTTCAAAGAAACCGCTGGAGTCTAAATATAAATAAAAGGAAGTACATAATATTTAGACCAATAAATAAACAAGGCTGCAACTCGGTGAGCATTAGGTTTGAAGGACGCTTGTTGGAACAAGTTACAGAACAAAAGTTTCTTGGTGTTTGGTTCAGCCACGACCTCTCATGGAATACCCATGTTAGTAAACTTAAATCAACCTTGTCTCGTACCATTGGGTGTATTTATAATGTTCAACATTTGATACCCAGACGCCATAACAAGCACTGTACTATTCTCTAGTCTACTCCAAAATAAGCTATGGTGTTTTTGTTTGGGGAACGACAACAAACTCTAACTACAATAAACTTAATGTATTACAAAGACAAATATTACGTATATTGGAAGATTACGCAGGTAATAAACAGTCTTTGAGAACACAACCATTGTTTGTCAAATATAATATGTTGAAGGCTGACCAGGTGTACTTCTTCAAACTATTGCAATGGATCCATAAACACAAGCTACATATTTCCCCAGCACATACTTCAAGCTCATACAACATTCGGAACCCAAAACGAAAAATGCCGCAAGTTAGAACCAATTACGGAAGGCAAGCACTGGATTTTCAAATAACTAATGCATTGAACAGCAACGATATGCAGGTAAACTTTAATATGGGTCTCAAAAATTTTAAAAAGTACTGTAGGAATTTTCTTGTGAACAGTAATATTCAGTTCTGATTGGCGTAAATTATTGCAAAATGTGTTCATGCGTTCTATGATCTCTCGCCATGTCCTTGTCATTTCTTACAATTTTAGTGTACTTCTGTGAAACTGTACTGTAGCGTATTGGTTACACGATGCATGTCATGGTTATGTGTGATGATTTGCTGATTGCTGATTGGAAACCGGTTTGTTGTCCAATGGCCTATTGTTATAGACATCATGTTCGCGATACATCATTAATTTATTGTTATTTTGTACTTATCGTTGTTTTGCATATCAAAGTGTTTGTGACTGCATGTCAATCTCGCAGTGACGAGTCCCGTTTAGTACCCACATAGACTGCTTGACCGAACTTTGTTTTAATATTTTTGTTTGTGTACATTGTGTAAGGGGGCCGAGGCGCTTGTCAGGTGCGTTGTCGCCTTTAGCCTCGGCCCCCTCTTAGACAGTGTCTAAGGAATCAATAAAGAAAGAAAGAAAGAAATAAAGAAAGAAGGAAAGAAAGAAGGAAAGAAAGAAAGACTGCCAGAACCGAGACCCCCGTAAGCTACAAGCAGATAAATTAAGGGGAAATGAGGGTGCTCGTTATAATACATGAAGGAAAGAAGCCAACAGTCGGCGAGGCCAAGGAAAGCGTTGGGGGATGGTACTTTGTCTCTTTTTTTAATGTTTACTTGGATAATCTCAGAAATTATTAATGTAATCTCTTTAGGGGAAGGATATTTAAACACAAAGTAGAAGAAAAACAACGTGCCACTGGTGGGAACCGAACCCACGACCTCCGAATATCGCGTCCGGTTTTCTTCCAACTGAGCTACATCGGCTGCTGTCCCCCCTGCTACTTGCTTGGGAATTTTTGTTGTCTATACCACCCTTGAGAGTGTTCACCAGCGCCACCCTCAGCCATAGCGGCGGACGTGGAACGTCCTTTTTGTTACCGCCAGCGTCACGTAGAACGTGATCAAGAGCGAGGGCGAAAGCTGTGCTAGAACCCTCTTACGCTACCTATGGCTTCAAGACTGCCAGAACCGAGACCCCCGTAAGCTACAAGCAGATCAATTAAGGGGAAATGAGGGTGCTCGTTATAATACATGAAGGAAAGAAGCCAATAGTCGGCGAGGCCAAGGAAAGTGTTGGGGATGGTACTTTGTCTCTTTTTTTTTAAATGTTTACTTAGATAATCTCAGAAATTATTAATGTAATCTCTTTAGGGGAAAGATAATTAAACACTAAGTAGAAGAGAAAACAACGTGCCGATGGTGGGAACCGAACACACGACCTCCGAATATTGCGTCCGGTGCTCTTCCAACTGAGCTCACATCGGCCGCTGTCCCCCCTGCTACTTGCTTGGGAATTTATGTTGTCTATACCAACCTTGAGAGTGTTCACCAGCGCCACCCTCAGCCATAGCGGCGGACGTGGAACGTCCTTTTTGTTACCGCCAGCGTCACGTAGAACGTGATCAAGAGCGACGGCGAAAGCTGCGCTAGAACCCTCTTACGCTACCTATGGCTTCCTATGGCTACCTATGGCAGTGCAGATGACTGCATACGTGTAAACAGTTGGCCAGGCTCCATTATGCTCACTCCTACATCACCTGATGAAATTGAAAAAATAATAGGAAATCTAAAAAATCCTGTCGCCTGCGGTGATGACGGATTAAAGGCATTGCCTATTAAGCATGTGTCGTTCTTAATAAGTCATATCTGATCGCACGTAATAAACCATATGCTTCTTAGCGGAGATTTCCCCGACGATTTGAAAATTGCAAAAGCTACACCTATCTATAAAGGCGGTAGTGAGACTAACTTAAGTAACTATAGGCCAGTTTTGGTTCTGACTGTTTTTTCGAAGGTATTTGAAAACGTCATCAACATCAGGCTAAGCGATTTTTTTAAGAAACACCGAGTAATAACAGAATCTCAGTATGGTTTTCAAGCGAACAAATCAGCAGAGCAAGCACTTATTGTCATCAAGGATAAGATAATTGAAAATATAGAAAAAAAATGCTTACTCTTGACTTATTTCTAGATTTGAGCAAAGCCTTCGACACTGTTCAACATGATATTTTGCTAAGAAAGCTGGAAAAATATGGCATCAGAGGAGTGGCGCTAAAACTGATTCGTAGTTATTTGGAGAAACGATATCAATATGTGTGTATCAATAATTGGTCCTCAAGCAAACTAGAAGTGCAACATGGCGTTCCACAGGGCTCCATTTTGGGACCCCTGCTTTTTCTTGTTTATATAAATGACATTACCGCAATAACTGGATCCCCACAAATAATAATGTATGCAGACGATACTAATGTTTTTTTCACCGGAGAAAATGCGCAGGATATACAGAACTCTGCAAACGATTACTTAATCGAGTTATCTAAATGGCTTCAAAGAAACCGCTGGAGTCTAAATATAAATAAAAGGAAGTACATAATATTTAGACCAATAAATAAACAAGGCTGCAACTCGGTGAGCATTGGGTTTGAAGGACGCTTGTTGGAACAAGTTACAGAACAAAAGTTTCTTGGTGTTTGGTTCAGCCACGACCTCTCATGGAATACCCATGTTAGTAAACTTAAATCAACCTTGTCTCGTACCATTGGGTGTATTTATAATGTTCAACATTTGATACCCAGACGCCATAACAAGCACTGTACTATTCTCTAGTCTACTCCAAAATAAGCTATGGTGTTTTGGTTTGGGGAGCGACAACAAACTCTAACTACAATAAACTTAATGTATTACAAAGACAAATATTACGTATATTGGAAGATTACGCAGGTAATAAACAATCTTTGAGAACACAACCATTGTTTGTCAAATATAATATGTTGAAGGCTGACCAGGTGTACTTCTTCAAACTATTGCAATGGATCCATAAACACAAGCTACATATTTCCCCAGCACATACTTCAAGCTCATACAACATTCGGAACCCAAAACGAAAAATGCCGCAAGTTAGAACCAATTACGCAAGGCAAGCACTGGATTTTCAAATAACTAATGCATTGAACAGCAACGATATGCAGGTAAACTTTAATATGGGTCTCAAAAATTTTAAAAAGTACTGTAGGAATTTTCTTGTGAACAGTAATATTCAGTTCTGATTGGCGTAAATTATTGCAAAATGTGTTCATGCGTTCTATGATCTCTCGCCATGTCCTTGTCATTTCTTACAATTTTAGTGTACTTCTGTGAAACTGTACTGTAGCGTATTGGTTACACGATGCATGTCATGGTTATGTGTGATGATTTGCTGATTGCTGATTGGAAACCGGTTTGTTGTCCAATGGCCTATTGTTATAGACATCATGTTCGCGATACATCATTAATTTATTGTTATTTTGTACTTATCGTTGTTTTGCATATCAAAGTGTTTGTGACTGCATGTCAATCTCGCAGTGACGAGTCCCGTTTAGTACCCACATAGACTGCTTGACCGAAATTTGTTTTAATATTTTTGTTTGTGTACATTGTGTAAGGGGGCCGAGGCGCTTGTCAGGTGCGTTGTCGCCTTTAGCCTCGGCCCCCTCTTAGACAGTGTCTAAGGAATCAATAAAGAAAGAAAGAAAGAAATAAAGAAAGAAGGAAAGAAAGAAAGACTGCCAGAACCGAGACCCCCGTAAGCTACAAGCAGATAAATTAAGGGGAAATGAGGGTGCTCGTTATAATACATGAAGGAAAGAAGCCAACAGTCGGCGAGGCCAAGGAAAGCGTTGGGGATGGTACTTTGTCTCTTTTTTTTAAAATGTTTACTTGGATAATCTCAGAAATTATTAATGTAATCTCTTTAGGGGAGAGATAATTAAACACAAAGTAGAAATAAAAACAACGTGCCGACGGTGGCAACCGAACCCACGACCTCCGAATATCGCGTCCGGTGCTCTTCCAACTGAGCTACATCGGCCGCTGTCCCCCCTGCTACTTGCTTGGGAATTTATGTTGTCTATACAAACCTTGAGAGTGTTCACCAGCGCCACTCTCAGCCATAGCGGCGGACGTGGAACGTCCTTTTTGTTACCGCCAGCTTTACGTAGAACGTGATCAAGAGCGAGGGCGAAAACTGTGCTAGAACCCTCTTACGCTACCTATGGCTTCAAGACTGCCAGAACCGATACCCCCGTAAGGTACAAGCAGATCAATTAAGGGGAAATGAGGGCGCTCGTTATAATACATGAAGGAAAGAAGCCAACAGTCGGCGAGGCCAAGGAAAGCGTTGGGGATGGTACTTTGTTTCTATTTTTAAATGTTTACTTGGATAATCTCAGAAATTATTAATGTAATCTCTTTAGGGGAAGGATAATTAAACACAAAGTAGAAGAAAAAACAACGTGCCGATGGTGGGAACCGAACCCACGTCCTCCGAATATCGCGTCCGGTGCTCTTCCAACTGAGCTACATCGGCCGCTGTCCCCCCTGCTGCTTGCTTGGGAATTTATGTTGTCTATACCAACCTTGAGAGTTTTCACCACCGCCACCCTCAGCCATAGCGGCGGACGTGGAACGTCCTTTTTGTTACCGCCAGCGTCACGTAGAACGTGATCAAGAGCGAGGGCGAAAGCTGTGCTAGAACCCTCTTACGCTACCTATGGCTTCAAGACTGCCAGAACCGAGACCCCCGTAAGTTACAAGCAGATCAATTGAGGGGAAATGAGGGTGCTCGTTATAATACATGAAGGAAAGAAGCCAACAGTCGGCGAAGCCAAGGAAAGCGTTGGGGATGGTAATTTGTCTCTTTTTTTTAAATGTTTACTTGGATAGTCTCACAAATTGTTAATGTAATCTCTTTAGGGGAAAGATAATTAAACACAAAGTAGAAGAAAAAACAACGTGCCGATGGTGGGAACCGAACCCGCGACCTCCGAATATCGCGTCCGGTGCTCTTCCAACTGAGCTACTTCGGCCGCTGTCCCCCCTGCTACTTGCTTGGGAATTTATGTTGTCTATACCAACCTTGAGAGTGTTCACCAGCGCCACCCTCAGCCATAGCGGCGGACGTGGAACGTCCTTTTTGTTACCGCCAGCGTCACGTAGAACGTGATCAAGAGCGAGGGCGAAAGCTGTGCTAGAACCCTCTTACGCTACCTATGGCTTCAAGACTGCCAGAACCGAGACCCCCATAAGCTACAAGCAGATCAATTAAGGGGAAATTAGGGTGCTCGTTATAATACATGAAGGAAAGAAGCCAATAGTCGGCGAGGCCAAGGAAAGTGTTGGGGATGGTACTTTGTCTCTTTTTTTTTAAATGTTTACTTGGATAATCTCAGAAATTATTAATGTAATCTCTTTAGGGGAAAGATAATTAAACACTAAGTAGAAGAGAAAACAACGTGCCGATGGTGGGAACCGGACCCACGACCTCCGAATATCGCGTCCGGTGCTCTTCCAACTGAGCTCACATCGGCCGCTGTCCCCCCTGTACTTGCTTGGGAATTTATGTTGTCTATACCAACCTTGAGAGTGTTCACCAGTGCCACCCTCAGCCATAGCGGCGGACGTGGAACGTCCTTTTTGTTACCGCCAGCGTCACGTAGAACGTGATCAAGAGCGAGGGCGAAAGCTGCGCTAGAACCCTCTTACGCTACCTATGGCTTCCTATGGCTACCTATGGCAGTGCAGATGACTGCATACGTGTAAACAGTGGGCTAGGCTCCATTATGCTCACTCCTACATCACCTGATGAAATTGAAAAAATAATAGGAAATCTAAAAAATCCTGTCGCCTGCGGTGATGACGGATTAAAGGCATTGCCTATTAAGCATGTGTCGTTCTTAATAAGTCCTATATGATCGCACGTAATAAACCATATGCTTCGTAGCGGAGATTTCCCCGACGATTTGAAAATTGCAAAAGTTACACCTATCTATAAAGGCGGTAGTGAGACTAACTTAAGTAACTATAGGCCAGTTTCGGTTCTGACTGTTTTTTCGAAGGTATTTGAAAACGTCATCAACATCAGGCTAAGCGATTTTTTTAAGAAACACCGAGTAATAACAGAATCTCAGTATGGTTTTCAAGCGAACAAATCAGCAGAGCAAGCACTTATTGTCATCAAGGATAAGATAATTGAAAATATAGAAAAAAAATGCTTACTCTTGGCTTATTTCTAGATTTGAGCAAAGCCTTCGACACTTGTCAACATGATATTTTGCTAAGAAAGCTGGAAAAATATGGCATCAGAGGAGTGGCGCTAAAACTGATTCGTAGTTATTTGGAGAAACGATATCAATATGTGTGCATCAATAATTGGTCCTCAAGCAAACTAGAAGTGCAACATGGCGTTCCACAGGGCTCCATTTTGGGACCCCTGCTTTTTCTTGTTTATATAAATGACATTACCGCAATAACTGGATCCCCACAAATAATAATGTATGCAGACGATACTAATGTTTTTTTCACCGGAGAAAATGCGCAGGATATACAGAACTCTGCAAACGATTACTTAATAGAGTTATCTAAATGGCTTCAAAGAAACCGCTGGAGTCTAAATATAAATAAAATGAAGTACATAATATTTAGACCAATGAATAAACAAGGCTGCAACTCGGTGAGCATTAGGTTTGAAGGACGCTTGTTGGAACAAGTTACAGAACAAAAGTTTCTTGGTGTTTGGTTCAGCCACGACCTCTCATGGAATACCCATGTTAGTAAACTTAAATCAACCTTGTCTCGTACCATTGGGTGTATTTATAAAGTTCAACATTTGATACCCAGACGATATAACAAGCACTGTACTATTCTCTAGTCTACTCCAAAATAAGCTATGGTGTTTTGGTTTGGGGAGCGACAACAAACTCTAACTACAATAAACTTAATGTATTACAAAGACAAATATTACGTATATTGGAAGATTACGCAGGTAATAAACAGTCTTTGAGAACACAACCATTGTTTGTCAAATATAATATGTTGAAGGCTGACCAGGTGTACTTCTTCAAACTATTGCAATGGATCCATAAACACAAGCTACATATTTCCCCAGCACATACTTCAAGCTCATACAACATTCGGAACCCAAAACGAAAAATGCCGCAAGTTAGAACCAATTACGGAAGGCAAGCACTGGATTTTCAAATAACTAATGCATTGAACAGCAACGATATGCAGGTAAACTTTAATATGGGTCTCAAAAATTTTAAAAAGTACTGTAGGAATTTTCTTGCGAACAGTAATATTCAGTTCTGATTGGCGTAAATTATTGCAAAATGTGTTCATGCGTTCTATGATCTCTCGCCATGTCCTTGTCATTTCTTACAATTTTAGTGTACTTCTGTGAAACTGTACTGTAGCGTATTGGTTACACGATGCATGTCATGGTTATGTGTGATGATTTGCTGATTGCTGATTGGAAACCGGTTTGTTGTCCACTGGCCTATTGTTATAGACATCATGTTCGCGATACATCATTAATTTATTGTCATTTTGTACTTATCGTTGTTTTGCATATCAAAGTGTTTGTGACTGCATGTCAATCTCGCAGTGACGAGTCCCGTTTAGTACCCACATAGACTGCTTGACCGAAATTTGTTTTAATATTTTTGTTTGTGTACATTGTGTAAGGGGGCCGAGGCGCTTGTCAGGTGCGTTGTCGCCTTTAGCCTCGGCCCCCTCTTAGACAGTGTCTAAGGAATCAATAAAGAAAGAAAGAAAGAAAGAAAGAAAGAAAGAAAGAAAGAAAGAAAGAAAGAAAGAAAGAAGGAAAGAAAGAAAGACTGCCAGAACCAAGACCCCTGTAAGCTACAAGCAGATAAATTAAGGGGAAATGAGGGTGCTCGTTATAATACATGAAGGAAAGAAGCCAACAGTCGGCGAGGCCAAGGAAAGCGTTGGGGATGGTACTTTGTCTCTTTTTTTTAAATGTTTACTTGGATAATCTCAGAAATTATTAATGTAATCTCTTTAGGGGAGAGATAATTAAACACAAAGTAGAAATAAAAACAACGTGCCGATGGTTGCAACCGAACCCACGACCTCCGAATATCGCGTCCGGTGCTCTTCCAACTGAGCTACATCGGCCGCTGTCCCCCCTGCTACTTGCTTGGGAATTTATGTTGTCTATACCAACCTTGAGAGTGTTCACCAGCGCCACCCTCAGCCATAGCGGCGGACGTGGAACGTCCTTTTTGTTACCGCCAGCGTCACGTACAACGTGATCAAGAGCGAGGGCGAAAGCTGTGCTAGAACCCTCTTACGCTACCTATGGCTTAAAGACTGCCAGAACCGAGACCCCCGTAAGCTACAAGCAGATCAATTAAGGGGGAATGAGGGTGCTCGTTATAATACATGAAGGAAAGAAGCCAACAGTCGGCGAGGCCAAGGAAAGCGTTGGAGTTGGTACTTTGTCTCTTTTTTTTTTAAATGTTTACTTGGATAATCTCAGAAATTATTAATGTAATTTCTTTAGGGGAAAGATAATTAAACACAAAGTAGAAGAAACAACAACGCGCCGATGGTGGGAACCGAACCCACGACCTCCGAATATCGCGTCCGGAGCTCTTCCAACTGAGCTGCATCGGCCGCTGTCCCCCCTGCTACTCGCTTGGGAATTTATGTTGTCTATACCAACCTTGAGAGTGTTCACCAGCGCCACCCTCAGCCATAGCGGCGGACGTGGAACGTCCTTTTTGTTACCGCCAGAGTCACGTAGAACGTGATCAAGAGCGAGGGCGAAAGCTGTGCTAGAACCCTCTTATGCTACCTATGGCTTCAAGACTGCCAGAACCGAAACCCCCGTAAGCTACAAGCAGATAAATTAAGGGGAAATGAGGGTGCTCGTTATAATACATCAAGGAAAGAAGCCAACAGTCGGCGAGACCAAGGAAACCGTTGGGCATGGTACTTTGTCTCTTTTTTTTTAAATGTTTACTTGGATAATCTCAGCAATTAATAATGTAATCTCTTTAGTGGAAAGATAATTAAACACAAAGAAGAAGAAAAAACAACGTGCCGATGGTGGGAACACTCTCAAGGTTGGTATAGACAACATAAATAAAACAACGTGCCGATGGTGGGAACACTCTCAAGGTTGGTATAGACAACATAAATTCCCAAGCAAGTAGCAGGGGGGGGGACAGCGGCCGATGTAGCTCAGTTGGAAGAGCACCGGGCCCGATATTCGGAGGTCGTGGGTTCGTTTCCCACCATCGGCACGTTGTTTTTTCTTCTACTTTGTGTTTAATTATCTTTCCCCTAAAGGGATTACAATAATAATTTTTGAGATTATCCAAGTAAACATTTAAAAAAGGAGACAAAGTACCATCCCCCAACGCTTCCCTTGGCCTCGCCGACTGTTGGCTTCTTTCCTTCATATATTATAACGAGCACCCTCATTTCCCCTTAATTGATCTGCTTGTAGCTTACGGGGGTCTCGGTTCTCGCAGTCTTGAAGCCATAGGTAGCGTAAGAGGGTTCTAGCACAGCTTTCACCCTCGCTCTTGATCACGTTCGACGTGACGCTGGCGGTAACAAAAAGGACGTTCCACGTCCACCGCTATGGCTGAGGGTGGCGCTGGTGAACACTCTCAAGGTTAGTATAGACAACATAAATTCCCAAGCAAGTAGCAGGGGGGACAGCGGCCGATGTAGCTCAGTTGCAAGAGCACGGGACGCGATATTCGGAGGACGTGGGTTCGGTTCCCACCATCGGCACGTTGTTTTTTCTTCTATTTTGTGTTTAATTATCTTTCCCCTAAAAAGATTACATTATTAATTTCTGAGATTATCCAAGTAAACATTTAAAAAAAAAGAGACAAAGTACCATCCTCAACGCTTTCCTTGGCCTCGCCGACTGTTGGCTTCTTTCCTTCATGTATTATAACAAGCACCCTCATTTCCCCTTAATTGATCCGCTTGTAGCTTACGGGGGTCTCGGTTCTGGCAGTCTTGAAGCCATAGGTAGCGTAAGAGGGTTCTAGCACAGCTTTCGCCCTTGCTCTTGATCACGTTCTACGTGACGCTGGCGGTAACAAAGGACGTTCTACGTTTGCCGCTATGGCTGAGTGTGGCGCTGGTGAACACTCTCAAGGTTCGTATACAGACAACATAAATACCCAAGCAAGTAGCAGGGGGGACAGCGGCCGATATAGCTCAGTTGGAAGAGCACAGGACTCGATATTCGGAGGTCGTGGGTTCGGTTCCTACCATCGGCACGTTGTTTTTTCTTCTACTTTGTGTTTAATTATCCTTCCCCTAAACAGATTACGTTACTAATTTCTGTGATCATCTAAGCAAACATTAAAAAAAGACAAAAGTTCCATCCCCAATGCTTTCCTTGGCCTCGCCGACTGTTGGCTTATTTCCTTATGTATTATAACGAGTCCCCTCATTCCCCCTAATTGATCTGCTTGTAGCTTACGGGGGTCTCGGTTCTGGCAGTCTTGAAGCCATAGGTAGCGTAAGAGGGTTCTAGCACAGCTTTCGCCCTCGCTCTTGATCACGTTTTACGTGACGCTGGCCGTAACAAAGGACGTTCTACGTCCGCCGCTATGGCTGAGGGTGGCGCTGGTGAACACTCTCAAGGTTCGTATACAGACAACATAAATACTCAAGCAAGCAGCAGGGGGTACAGCGGCCGATGTAGCTGAGTTGGAAGAGCACCGGACGCGATATTCGGAGGTCGTGGGTTCGGTTCCCACCATCGGCACGTTGTTTTTTCTTCTACCTTTTGTTTATTTATCTTTCCCCTAAACAGATTACATTACTAATTTCTGTGATTATCTAAGCAAACATTAAAAAAAAAGACATAAAAGTTCCATCCCCAATGCTTTCCTTGGCCTCGCCGACTGTTGGCTTCTTTCCTTCATAGATTATAACGAGCACCCTCATTTCCCCTTAATTGATCTGCTTGTAGCTTACGGGGGTCTCGGTTCTGGCAGTCTTGAAGCCATAGGTAGCGTAAGAGGGTTCTAGCAAAGCTTTCGCCCTCGCTCTTGATCACGTTCTATGTGCCGCTGGCAGTAACAAAGGACGTTCTACGTCCGCCGCTATGGCTGAGGGTGGCGCTGGTGAACACTCTCAATGTTCGTTTACAGACAACATAAATACTCAAGCAAGTAGCAGTCGGGACAGCGGCCGATGTAGCTCAGCTGGAAGAGCACAGGACGCGATATTCGGAGGTCGTGGGTTCGGTTCCCACCATCGGCACGTTGTTTTTTCTTCTACCTTGTGTTTATTTATCTTTCCCCTAAACAGATTACATTACTAATTTCTGTGATTATCTAAGCAAACATTAAAAAAAAGACATAAAAGTTCCATCCCCAATGCTTTCCTTGGCCTCGCCGACTGTTGGCTTCTTTCCTTCATGTATTATAACGAGCACCCTCATTTCCCCTTAATTGATCTGCTTGTAGCTTACGGGGGTCTCGGTTCTGGCAGTCTTGAAGCCATAGGTAGCGTAAGAGGGTTCTAGCACAGCTTTCGCCCTCGCTTTTGATCACGTTCTACGTGACGCTGGCGGTAACAAAGGACGTCCTACGTCCGCCGCTATGGCTGAGTGTGGCGCTGGTGAACACTCTCAAGGTTCGTATATAGACAACATAAATACCCAAGCAAGTAGCAGGGGGGACAGCGGCCGATGTAGCTCAGTTGGAAGAGCACCGGACGCGATATTCGGAGGTCGTGGGTTCGGTTCCCACCATCGGCACGTTGTTTTTTCTTCTTCTTTGTGTTTAATTATCCTTCCCCTAAACAGATTACATTACTAATTTCTGTGATTATCTAAGCAAACATTAAAAAAAGACATAAAAGTTCCATACCCAATGCTTTCCTTGGCCTCGCCGACTGTTGGCTTCTTTCCTTCATGTATTAAAAAGAGCACCCTCATTTCCCTTTAATTGATCTGCTTGTAGCTTACGGGGGTCTCGGTTCTGGCAGTCTTGAAGCCAAAGGTAGCGTAAGAGGGTTCTAGCACAGCTTTCGCCCTCGCTCTTGATCAGGTTCTACGTGACGCTGGTGGTAACAAAGGACGTTCTACGTCCGCCGCTATGGCTGAGGGTGGCGCTGGTGAACACTCTCAAGGTTTCGTATACAGAAAACATAAATACTCAAGCAAGTAGCAGGGGGGACAGCGGCCGATGTAGCTGAGTTGGAAGAGCACCGGACGCGATATTCGGAGGTCGTGGGTACGGTTCCCACCATCGGCACGTTTTTTCTTCTACTTTGTGTTTAATTATCTTTCCCCTAAACAGGTTACATTACTAATTTCTGTGATTATCTAAGCAAACATTAAAAAAAGACATAAAAGTTCCATCCCCAATGCTTTCCTTGGCCTCGCCGACTGTTGGCTTCTTTCCGTCATGTATTATAACGAGCACCCTCATTTCCCCTTAATTGATCTGCTTGTAGCTTACGGGGGTCTCGGTTCTGGCAGTCTTGAAGCCATAGGTAGCGTAAGAGGGTTCTAGCACAGCTTTCGACCTAGCTCTTGATCACGTTCTACGTGACGCTGGCGGAAACAAAGGACGTTCTACGTCCGCCGCTATGGCTGAGGGTGGCGCTGGTGAACACTCTCAAGGTTCGTATACAGACAACATAAATACCCAAGCAAGTAGCAGGGGGGACAGCGGCCGATGTAGCTCACTTGGAAGAGCACCGGAAGCGATATTCGGAGGTCGTGGGTTCGGTTCCCTCCATCGGCACGTTGTTTTTTCTTCTACTCTGTGTTTAATTATATTTCCCCTAACAGATTACATTACTAAAGTTTGTGATTATCCAAGTAAACATTAAAAAAAAGCGACAAAGTACCATCCCCAACGCTTTCCTTGGCCTCGCCGACTGTTGGCTTCTTTCCTTCATGTATTAAACGAGCACACTCTTTTCCCCTTAATTGATCTGCTTTTAGCTTACGGGGGTCTCGGTTCTGGCCGTCTTGAAGCCAAAGGTAGCGTAAGAGGGTTCTAGCACAGCTTTCGCCCTCGCTCTTGATCACGTTCTACGTGACGCTGGCGGTAACAAAAGACGTTCTACGTCCGCCGCTATGGCTGAGGGTGGCGCTGGTGAACACTCTCAAGGTTCGTATACAGACAACATAAATACCCAAGCAAGTAGCAGGGGGGACAGCGGCCGATGTAGCTCAGTTGGAAGAGCACTCGACGCGATATTCGGAGGTCGGGGGTTCGGTTCCCACCATCGGAACGTTGTTTTTTCTTCTACTGTGTGTTTAATTATCTTTCCCCTAAACAGATTACATTACAATTTCTGTGATTATCTAGGCAAACATTAAAAAAAAAGACAAAAGTTCCATCCCCAATGCTTTCCTTGGCCTCGCCGACTGTTGGCTTCTTTCCTTCATGTATTATAACGAGCACCCTCATTTCCCCTATATATATATATATATATATATATATATATATATATATATATATATATATATATATATATATATTGTAGCGTGTGCAACAGCAGCCGCTAGGCGGCAGCTCATCGAGTCTCGTGCGCGGACTGGAAGAAGTGGTCTCGTGGCGTTCGAGAAGAAGCTGAAGTCGGCTGCTGTCGCTCAGTGCTCTCTCTGGACCTACTCTTCTGTGCCTTCTAGGTCAACCCCCCCTATTAAAACCAACCTTCTGGTTACGGGCCTAAACGGCTACGTGACACTGGTGGAGGTGAGGCCTTGAATTACATGTCTCGGGCCTCTCGCAGCCGCTCATCGAGTCCCAACCGGCTTCCGCTCGTGTCGACACCCGTTCATCGCTGCAGCCGTCGCCTCCGAGGTCTGGCGCCGGAATTTGCCCCTCTACCTGAACCGACGCCAGCTGATCAGCAGTTCGAGACTTCTGTAATGGCACAGGCAAGTCAGCACCAGTTGCTGCTTCAGCAGCCTCGTACGCCCCCCAGTTTCCATGGCGCTACTGGGGAAGATGTCGACGACTGGATCGACCAGTTCGAGCGAGTGGCGCAGTTCAATCAGTGGAGCCCTGCTCAGAAGCTGCACAATGTGTACTTCGCCCTTGAGGACTGCGCCAAAACATGGTATGAGAATAGGGAAGCCAGTCTTCAAAGCTGGGATTCCTTTCGCCAGCAGCTGCGGGACACTTTTTCCAGCCATGACCGCCGTGATCGCGCACGCCGCCTCCTAGAAGCTCGTGTCCAACTACCAAACGAGAGCGTGGCCATGTTCGCTGAGGACGTGACGCGTCTTTGCCGACGGGCTGATCCCGACATGACGGAATCAGCGAAGTTGCGCCACCTGATGCAGGGCGTAAAAGAACCCCTCTTCGCTGGTCTGGTTCGGAGTCCACCTCAAACCGTCGCGGACTTCATCAATGAAGCTACCCTCATTGAGCGAGCCCTGCAGCAAAGATACCGGCGCACGGAGTCTGCCTGTGGTCAGCCCTTCAGCAGTGTGGCCACATTGAACGGATCCACTGACGATCACTCTCTGCGTGAGCTGATCCGCGAGGTAGTTCGCGAGGAGCTCCTCAAGTTCAACCTTGGATCGCCTAACCCGACTGCCGTGGCTGTCACCGAAGTAGTGCGGGAAGAAATACGTCAGACATTGTCCCCGCCTGAGTCACCGTCGGAGCCACGTTCTATGAACTACGCAGCGGCTCTTCGTCGGCCTGCAGTGCCTCCTGCGCAACAGCTTCGATTCGAAGCACAGCCGCCACCCACTTTGCAGCCACCGTTCTACCAACCGTCCTTCCAGCCGCCATACCAGCAGAGCCTCGTCATACAGCCGTCCGCTCCTCAGCCACTATACTACCAGCCTTCCTACCAGCCACCGCCCCAGCAGAGCCCCGTCATGCAGCCACCGGTTCGGAAGGCAGACGTCTGGCGCACTCCTCGCCAATGGCCGCTGTGCTACCACTGTGGAGAACCCGGCCACTTGTACCGTCGTTGTCCATACCGTGAGCTCGGTCTTCGGGGTTTTTCTCGGGATTCCCCGCGTCCCCGGGTCGGCGAACGCCCTCCAGAAATCGAGGAGTACCTCGCAACCCGTGCAACCCCTTCAGGCAACCGTACACAGTCTTCTCCCGCGCGCTACTCGTCACCTAGCCGCCGTGATTTTAATGATGCGCCGAGGCGCCGGTCGCCAAGCCCACACCGGGGAAACTGAAGGCGGCGACCTCAGGGGGGCAGGTTGCTGACGAACGGAACCGATATCCCGAAGACCCCCCCGTGACGACTCAGTCCGATGCTGTGACTAGGATGCCGCCGCCGCCACATGAATCCGAAACTCCCAATCGACCTCAAGCCGATCAAGTTGTTAGCGCCGACCTTTCCGTTCTCGTCGACGGACACCCAGTAACAGCTTTGGTAGACACCGGAGCAGACTTCTCAATAATAAGCAAAAATTTCGCAGATCGGCTCTCTAAGGTGAAAACTGAATGGCTGGGGCCGCAAATTCGTACTGCTGGCGGTCACCTTATGACGCCGATCGGACGATGCACTGCCCGAGTAACCATCGCCGATTCAGCCTTTGTAGCCGTTTTTGTTATCCTGCCACACTGCTGCAAGGATCTCATACTCGGCATGGACTTTTTACGTGAGCATGGGGCGATTATTAATGTTCCTCGCCGTACTGTAACGTTTTCGACGCCTGAAACGATGACCGCTGACTCAGAAAGACGCCACGCACCTTTACGCATCGTTGACGCGGATGTATTCATGCCGCCGCGTTCGTCTGCTCTCGTCGCAGTCAGGTGCGACGATCAGTCCTGTGCTGCCGGTGTTGCCGAACAGAACATAGAGCTTCTGTTACGTCATGGAGTCTGTGTTGCACGCGGTATAGTTCATCTGACTAATGGTCTAGCTCACGTACTGATTACAAACTTCGGGAACGAACGGCAACGCATCGCTAAAGGCACCACGGTAGCTTACTTTGAAGGTGTCGCAGAAGCAGCCCACGGCTGCTTTGTTCTTGAGACCAACACGTCTGCCAGCCAAACGCCCAACTTCGACCCTGATGTGAATCCCGCTCTATCACCGGCAGAGAAGGACAGACTCGTTGGGCTACTCTTTCAGTTTCAAGACTGCTTCTCATCCGCCTCCGCGGTTAAACAGACGCCCTTGACCAAGCACCGCATAATAACCGACGACCGCACCCGACCAGTCAGGCAGAACCCCTACCGAGTGTCACCGCGGGAACGCGAAGTCATTGCTCAACAGGTCGACGAGATGTTAAATGACGGTGTCATCCAGCCATCGAGGAGTCCCTGGGCTTCGCCTGTTGTCCTCGTTAAGAAGAAAGACGGAAGTTTAAGGTTCTGTGTGGACTACCGTAAGCTCAATCAGGTCACAAAAAAAGACGTCTACCCGCTGCCACGTATTGATGACTCATTAGACCGGTTGCGCCACGTGCGCTACTTTTCATCGCTTGATCTCAAGAGCGGTTACTGGCAGATCGAAGTCGATGAACGTGATCGCGAGAAGACAGCGTTTGTCACGCCCGATGGACTTTATGAATTCAAAGTCCTACCTTTCGGATTGTGCTCCGCTCCAGCGACATTTCAGCGAATGATGGACGCAGTTCTATCTGGTCTTAAATGGCAGATGTGTCTAGTCTACCTGGACGACGTTGTTGTGTTTTCACCAACGTTCGAGGAACACCTCCAACGTCTCTCCGCTGTGCTACGGGCTATCAGATCTGCCGGCCTCACGTTAAAACCACAAAAGTGTCACTTTGGCTATGAAGAGCTCATGTTCTTGGGCCACGTCGTCAGCCATCGAGGAGTTCGTCCCGATCCCGCTAAAACAGCTGCCGTCACCAAATTCCCTACTCCATGTAACAAGAAGACAGTTCGCCGTTTCTTGGGCCTCTGCGCCTATTACCGCAGATTTATTGAAAACTTTTCACGCATTGCCGCTCCGTTGACACGTCTCACCCGGGATGATGTCACCTTCACCTGGACGGACGAACAGCAAAAGGCATTCGACGAGTTACGGCACCGCTTGCAGACAACACCTGTACTTGCCCATTTCGATGCGAATGCCGAGACTCTGGTCCACACAGATGCCAGCAACGTGGGTCTAGGCGCTGTACTCGTCCAGTGGCAAGACGGTGCCGAGCGAGTTATCGCATACGCAAGCCGGACTTTGTCCCGTGCCGAATCAAACTATTCAACCACCGAAAAAGAATGTCTGGCCGTTGTATGGGCGGTGATGAAATTTCGACCCTATCTTTATGGCCGGCACTTTCGGGTTGTGAGTGACCACCACTCTCTGTGCTGGTTAACAAACTTGCGAGACCCCTCCGGACGCCTTGCACGATGGAGCTTACGGCTACAGGAGTTCGACATGACCATCGTGTATAAGTCTGGACGTCAGCACAACGACGCTGACTGCTTGTCCCGTTCACCTGTCGAGGCTGCGCGGGAAGACGAAGAACCAGACTTTCCCCTTATCGCAGCCGTCGACGCGCTCACTGTTTCGCAGCAGCAACGTAATGATCCGGGTCTCGCACCACTTATTGATTTTCTAGAAGAGCGCACTACAGAAATTCCCCGTCTCTTCGCCAGAACGCATTCGTCGTTTTGCATGCAAAACAATGTTTTATACAAAATCAACTTCGCTCCGACGGGAAGAGATTATCTCCTCGTCGTACCAGAGTCTCTTCGCGAAGAAATCTTACAGGCATGTCATGACGAGCCCACCGCGGGTCACCTGGGGTATGCTCGAACTCTGGCCCGAATTAAGAAGAGTTATTATTGGCCAAACCTTGCGGCCGCAGTACGCCATTACGTGAGAACATGCCATGATTGCCAGCGACGAAAAACACCGCCTGTGAAACCGGCCGGTTTACTACATCCTGTTCAAGTGCCAAGATACCCATTCGAACAAGTTGGCATGGATTTGTTGGGTCCTTTTCCAATTTCTGATTCCGGCAACAGGTGGATAATTGTCGCTACAGATTACCTTACGCGTTACGCTGAAACGAAGGCCCTCCAGCGTGGTACGGCAATCGAAGCAGCGAAATTTTTCATCGAACGCATAGTCCTCAGGCACGGCGCCCCGAGAGTTATAATAACGAACCGAGGCACTGCTTTCACTGCCAAGCTACTGGAATCTGTCATGCAGCTAAGCGGCACTACCCATCGCAGGTCAACAGCCTACCATCCACAAACTAATGGCTTGACAGAACGTCTGAACAAAACTCTCGCCGACATGATGTCCATGTACGTGGATGTTGAACATCGGTCTTGGGATGACGTCCTCCCGTACGTCACGTTCGCGTACAACACGGCGCAGCAGGAAACAACGCAAATGACGCCTTTCTCCTTATTGTATGGCCGTGAAGTTTCGACAATGCTCGAAGCCATGTTGCCCCACGACGGCCGTGACCTCGAAGTTGGCGCCGAGGAGTTCACTCAACGCGCAGAACAAGCGCGACAGCTGGCGAGGGCACGCATCCGGAACCAGCAAGGTCGAGACGCCCAGCGGTACGATCACCGCCATCGTGTAGTGACTTTCGAACCGGGCGACAGAGTGTGGCTCTGGACTCCGATTCGACGTCGGGGACTATCCGAAAAACTTCTGAAACAGTACTTTGGCCCATACAAAGTGCTCCGTCAGCTGAGCGACGTGACTTACGAAGTGCTTCCGGACGGCTTTTCTTCTACTCGTCGTCAGCAGAAATCCGAGGTTGCTCATGTCGTGCGCATGAAACCGTACTTTTCGCGAGAAAATTAGTGCACCGCCTACCGCATGTTTCTTGCTTAATTTTTTTTCTTTCTGCTTTTGAATTCATCAAACTCGCATTTATTTTTTTTAGAGAGGGGGGTAATGTAGCGTGTGCAACAGCAGCCGCTAGGCGGCAGCTCATCGAGTCTCGTGCGCGGACTGGAAGAAGTGGTCTCGTGGCGTTCGAGAAGAAGCTGAAGTCGGCTGCTGTCGCTCAGTGCTCTCTCTGGACCTACTCTTCTGTGCCTTCTAGGTCAACCCCCCCTATTAAAACCAACCTTCTGGTTACGGGCCTAAACGGCTACGTGACAATATATATATATATATATATATATATATATATATATATATATATATATATAGTGCAGTTTGCCCTAATCGTCTCGACTGCGGAAGCCGGCGCTGTGAACACGGAATTCATCCTCGCTGAACGCCTACGCCAGCACGGATACTGCGCAAAAGAAGAATTTCCGAATCTGAGTGACTGCTGGGGATCGCCACGTGCTACCTCATCGACGTCATCGACGAACCACGATATAAAAGCCCTCCTGCCATCATCCTTCTTCAGTGGGCATGTCAGCTGGTATCCTGTCGACACCATGTCAAATCCATTCCTGTTTTCATGCAGTTTGCCCTAATCGTCTCGACTGCGGAAGCCGGCGCTGTGAACACGGAATTCATCCTCGCTGAACGCCTGCGCCAGCATGGAGACTGCGCAAAAGAAAAAGAATTTCCGAATCTGAGGGACTGCTGGGGATCGCCACGTGCTACCTCATCGACGTCATCGACGAACCACGATATAAAAGCCCTCTTGCCATCATCCTTCTTCTGTGGGCATGTCAGCTGGCATCCAGTCGACACCATGCCAAATCCATTCTTGTTTTTCATGCAGGTTAGTAGAAATGTTTCTACAATCAAATCCAATAATATGTGCCTTATCCTGCTGACATGCCCACATAGAGTGCTTGAAGTTTATTTTATTGGTCGTGACTTCGTATTGTCTCTACTTATGGTGTGTGGCGACATTGAGTCCAACCCTGGGCCACCCACTGAACAGCTACTGACCCAGCTCCTTGAAGGCCAGAAAGATATTCAGCGGAGACTGGGCGAAATTGAGGCCAAATTGCACAAAGTGGAAGAATTCACATCAGCTATAAATGAATTCAGAGATTTAAGCCGGGAGCTAGAATCACGAGTTAAAGGCTTAGAAAGGAAGCTTGTCGACCTAGAAGACCGGGGCAGACGAAATAATGTAATCGTGTTCGGAATTCCTGAAAAATTGAATGAAACTTAAGAAGAACTGTCACAGAGTGTGTTGAAAGGCGTGGTCTGTGACAAAATTGACACGAAAGTTGTTTCAGCCGAGAGAATTCATAGAATCGGTCGCAAGCAACCTAACAAGCATCGACCTGTTATTATCAAGCTGACGGATCATCGTGAGAAAGTTAACATACTGAAAAACTGCTCGAAACTAAAAGACACCGATTACTCTATTTCAGAAGACTTTTCGTATACCACGCGGCAGATACGGAAGAATCTCTGGGAAATCACCGCAGAAATTCGAAAAGCCGGTCAGAAGGTTAAGCTAATCTACAACAAGATAAAAATTGGTGACGATCTGTTTGGGATGACACTAGCAAAGAAAGAGTCCTAGAGCATGGCAGCCGGAATCGGAAACAAAGTGACCAATGAATCGAGAACAGTCAAATTAAATGGCTAAAATGTATTCAGTTTAACGCCCGGAGCATTGTGAACAAAATAAGTCTGAGGATTTGGAAAGTATAGTAGTGGCGCATAAACCGCATATCATTATAATCACCGAAACCTGGCTGCACTCTGATATCACTGATGAAGGAATTACACCACCAGGATACAGAATTATGCGCAAAGACAGGACTTCTCGCGGTGGTGTTGCAATTCTTTTTCAAGAATCTTTCCAAGTAATCAGGCTACCTGACGTGCAAGGAATTGAATGCGTCATTTGTAAACTAATTCTAAATGAACTTAGTCTTGTTATTGGCGCGTTTTACCGCCCACCACGAGGTGACATTGTTTTCTTTGAGAAACTAAATGAGTTCTTATGTACTACGAAAACACAATCAAGTAATGTACTATTGGCTGGAGACTTTAACATGCCGCTCGTCAACTGGGACAAACAGTTTCCAGAGCCGCTCTGCACATCAGCCGAACTTCTTGCAGACATCGTACTTGATCACGATTTAACTCAATTAGTAAAGCAAGCAACGCGTATACAAAAGGATAAGAAATCCATTCTTGATCTTTTCTTCGTTAGTAACAGTGTCTTTCGTCGCGGTCCTCAACTTCAATATTTCGAAGGCATATCTGACCATGTTATGGTATCTTTAAACATTCCATTGCTTCTTCCAAAAAATAAAAAGAAAGAGGTGCGTGTTGTGCCAAACTTCTTGCGTGCTGATGATGTTGCAGTTTTAGACTTACTTGATATTTCATTCTCAGATTTTGTGGTTCTTTACGAATCCTGCGACTGCTCAGTAGAAAATCTCTGGTTTTTTTTTAAGAACCTTGCTCTGAATTGCATTTCGCGTTTTGTGCCTACTCGGGTAATTACGCTACGCGCCAGCAGCCCTTGGATGACGAGGGAACTTGTACGCGTGGGACGAAAGATTAAGAAAGTTCGCAAAAAACTTCGACGAAGCCAGTCGGCAGTTGATGCTGCTAAACTGTCTGATATGCGCTTGAACTTAAAACACAGTATCAAAAAAGCAAAAGAGTATCACTTTAGCGTATCTATGAAAAACTTTTTTGTTTCGTCCCCTGCAAAGTTCTGGCGGCAGTTATCAAAGGAAAAGAAACCTGTGTATAGCGTTGTCGTTGACGGCGAACTGATTACTGATGCGACACAGATTGCTTCGTCTTTCAACCGTTTCTTTTGTACTGTGTTTACGCACGATGATGGTAGAAAGCCTCATTTTAACTCAACTTGTCCGCCTATTACTGATGTTTCTGTAACTGAAGAAGGTGTTTTCTGTCTGCTTCTCAGTTGTGACGCAAAAAAGACGCCGGGAATTGATGACATACCAAATACATTTCTTGTGAGATATTCCGAATGGTGTTCCAAGTACTTAACGCTCATATTTAAGAAGTCTCTGTTAAACGCCGAGCTCCCGGAGGACTGGAAGCACGGAAAAATTATTCCTATTCCCAAAACTGAAAATTCATCTCTACTTAGCTCATATAGGCCAATATCTTTACTGTGTACTTCTTCAAAAATACTTGAACATAAACTTTTTGGGCATATATTAGCCTTCCTGGAAACCAATCACGTAATTGACGACCGGCAACACGGTTTTCGCAAAGGCTTCTCTACAGTGACCCAACTTCTAGAGACGATGCAGGATGTTGCCGCAGCCATTGATAACCAGTGCCAAATTGATGTCATTTTTTTAGATTTCGAAAAAGCATTTGACCGGGTCTCACACAGAAAGTTCTTGCTAAAACTAAACACTATCTTTAAAAATTATGTACTGTTGACGGGGATACAAACATATCTATCGTCTCGATATCAGTACATATCAATCGGCAATGCATGTTCGAGCCCAGCTTTGGTAAGCTCCGGTATCCCACAAGGCTCAGTACTTGGACCATTGTTCTTTTTAATTTTTATAAATGACATTGTTAAAGAAATTCCTGTCAAAATCAAGCTGTTTGCCGACGATTGTGTATTATATCATGAAATACGAACTCCTGCTGACCAGCTTCTTCTTAATGACGCCTTGGCTAAAATTCATGATTGGTGCTCAACGTGGCAGATGAGTATTAATACTAAAAAAACAGTTTCAATGTCTATTACGCGGAAGAAGCGGCCATTAAGTTTTGCCTATACAATTAATAACCATCCCCTGTCTACCGTGGACAGCTACAAGTACTTGGGATTAACGATTAGCTCTGACCTACGGTGGAACAAACACATTTCTAATATTAAAAATAAAGCTTTGAAAAACTTGGCTTTTTAAGAAGATCTCTCCGGTACTCTACGCAGGAAATTAGGTTACTAGCTTACAAAACTTTTATCCGACCTGTTTTAGAATATGCCTCTGTTGTGTGGGACCCTTATACTAAATAAAACATTAATACACTCGAAAATATTCAAAGAAAGCTAGTGCGATTTATTTATAATTCATAAACCTGGCAGACGTCCCCTACCATGCTACTTGAGAAAGCAAATTTGGATTCGTTGCAGCTCAGGAGATACCGCGAGAGGCTTAAATATATGTTCATGATTGTTCACAACAAATTAGGAATTAACAGCAGCAAGTACATTGAGCTTGTCCCGGGTCGTTCGACACGATCCTACCATTCTTTAAAAGTGAAGGAATACTCATGCCGCACTGAAACATACAACAATTCTTTCTTCCCCCGTACTGTGCGGGAATGGAATCTCCTCAAAGCGAATATTGCAGAGGCTTCTACTGTGGAGTCATTTACGGAGTCGCTTAGGAATTCGTAACAATTTTGCAGCATTCAACATTTTCATTTTTTTTCCCCGGTGCTCATTTTGACGCCAGGCGTCGTCTAATATTGTATAATGTTGTTTCTTTTCGTCGTTCATTTTTTTCGGTATTGTGTGCTGAGTTGCGTGTACCTCAGGGAGGTTTTCTTTTTGTCAAAGTGTATTTTACACCCACTCCTGCTTAAGGCTTTGCAATAAAGCCAGCAGTCTTCTGTAAATAAAATAAATAAAAATATATATATATGAAGGAAAGAAGCCAACAGTCGGCGAGGCCAAGGAAAGCGTTAGGAATAGTATTGATGTCTTTTTTTTAATGTTTACTTGAATAATCACAAAAATTAGTAATGTAATGTGTTTACATATATATATATATATATATATATATATATATATATATATATATATATATATATATATATGGGGATTATGTTTTATGTCTTTTTTTATTTTTTTTACTTGGATAATCGCAGAAATGAGTAATGTAATCTGCTTAGGGGAAAGATAATACACAAAGTAGAAGAAAAAACAACGTGCCGATGGTGGGGACCGAACCCACGACCTCCGAATATCGAGTCCGGTGCTCTACCAACTAAGTTACATCGGCCGCTGTCCCCCCTGCTACTTTCTTGGGTATTTATGTTGTCTGTATAAACTCTTTGAGAGTGTTCACCAGCGCCACCCTCAACCATTGCGGCGGACGTGGAACGTCCTGTGTTACCGCCAGCGCCACGTAGAACGTGATCAGGAGCGAGGGCGAAAGCTGTGCTAGAACCCTGTTACGCTACCTATGGCTTCAAGACTGCCAGAACCGAGACCCCCGTAAGCTACAAGCAGATAAATGAAGGGGAAATGAGGGTGCTCGTTATAATACAGGAAGGAAAGAAGCCAACAGTCGGCGAGGCCAAGGAAAGCATTGGGGATTATGTTTTATGTCTTTTTTTTAATTTTTTTTTTTACTTGGATAATCACAGAAAGGAGTAATGTAATCTGCTTAGGGGAAAGATAATACACAAAGGTGGCGCTGGTGAACACTCTCAAAGTTCGTATACAGACAACATAAACACCCAAGAAAGTAGCAGGGGGGACAGCGGCCGATGTAGCTCAGTTGGTAGAGCACCAGACGCGATATTTGGAGGTCGTGGGTTCGGTCCCCAACATCAGCACGTTGTTTTTTCTATACTTTGTGTATTATCTTTCCCCTAAGCAGATTACATTACTAATTTCTGCGATTATCCAAGTAAAAAATAAAATTAAAAAAACGACATAAAACATAATCCCCAACGCTTTCCTTGGCCTCGCCGACTGTTGGCTTCTTTCCTTCATATATATATATATATATATATATATATATATATATATATATATATATATATATATATATATATATTGCCACCTAGCGTTGCCAGGTGGCGCATGACTGAGGTGTGAAAGGAGGACGAAGTTGAAGAGGACGACAAAGTGTCGCTTGCACGTTTGCGTCTGTGCTGCTGTGTTCTTGTGTCTGGGCTACCCCCTGCTATCATTGGTATCCTTAGTCACCGTGTACGTGACATTCTGGTGGAGCTGCTGGGTAAAAACGATCGCCTATGCAAGAATCTCCATCTACAATACGTCGCGCCAGCCCTGTACCATTGGAAACCCCCGTGCATCGCTCCAGTCGACGGCTCCAGGGACTGTCTCCGGAGTTTCAGCCAGCACCCGCCGCCATGACATCTAGTGCTCCTGCGCAGCAGGTGACGGGCCTCGCACCGGCCTGTAACTACACCTTGCAGGCCCCTCGGGTACCGAAGACTTTCCATGGGGACCTCTTTGAGGATGTGGAGGATTGGTTCCTTCAGTTTGAACGTGTCGCTGCATTCAACCAGTGGGACGATGCTGCCAAACTAAGGAACGTCTACTTCAGCCTTGAGGACGGCGCCCGTATCTGGTACGAGAAGCGAGAGCAAGCTTTAACTTCGTGGCGGGAATTCCGTCGTCAACTGCTCGAGGCTTACACTAGCGCAGATCGTCGCGAGCATGCAGAACGTGCCATTCACTCTCGCATCCAAAGGCCGAATGAGAGTGTCCAAGCATACGTCGAGGACATGACGCGCCTCTTCAGGCGAGCCGATCCCGCCATGTCCGAGGACAAAAAGGTCAGGCACTTGATGCAGGGTTTGAAAGAGCAGTTGTTCGCAGGCCTTGTGCGAAACCCACCCTCGACTGTAAACGGATTCCTTGCGGAGGCCACCACAATGGAAAAGGTGCTACACCAACGTGCCGTGGCTTATGACCGACCTTTTCATACACGCATAACCGCGGAATCATTTGCATCTTCAGAGCGGCATCCCGATGCATTGCGCGAACTGATTCGCAGCGTCGTGCGCGAAGAACTAAGCAAGTTCTGGAGCCCTCTGCAGCAATCGCCATCTTCCGTTTCTGCTATAGTGCGGGAGGAGGTGCGGCAGGCACTCAAGAGCCCTCTTTCGCCTATAGTTCCGAGCCCGCCATTGCTGTCGGGGACCGACAATCGTCCCACATATGCGGAAGTTCTGCAGAGTCAGGCTCCCCCTTCACCACCGCCCATTCTCACGTCACCTACAGTTCCGCTGCCCTCGGTGCAGCCAGTGCAGAACTTCGACAATCGCCCGCTGCCCCGACACAAAGCCGACATTTGGCGCACGCCTGACCGCCGTCCGCTTTGCTTCCACTGCGGTGAACCAGGACATCTCTACCGGGATTGTCCGTATCGACGCCTCGGTCTCCACGGCTTCCGCATCGACTCGCCTCCTCCCCGGTTTGGTCAACGGCCTCGAGTTATTGAGGAGTACCTGGCGGAGCAGCGTTCATCTCGTTCGCAGCGTCAGCCCCGCTCCCCTTCGCCAAGGCGCTCCTCCTCGTTCACTCACGGTTCCTCGCGAGAGGACCAAGGCCGCTCGTCTAGCCCTGGTCGGGAAAACTGAAAACAGCGACCTTCGGGGGCGAGGCCGCTGGTAGTCGCTGCGTTGAAGACCTCCCGTCGTCGCCGCTTCGATCCGACCGCGAGCTGCTGGTACCGTCACCTAGGGAAGCAAAAAGCGTTTCTCTGGACATTCCGGTTATTTTAGACGGTCGCACTACGGTCAATGCTTTAGTGGACACCGGTGCCGATTATTCAATTTTGAGTGGTCGCATGGCGACTGTTTTGAGGAAGGTGCTCACTGCTTGGCCAGGTGTGTACCTTCGAACCGCCGGCGGTCATATAGTTACTCCAAAGGGGATGTGCACGTCTCGCATTCAGATTAACGGACGTACGTTCGTCGTTAGTTGCGTTGTTTTAAGTGACTGCTCCCGTGACCTTATCCTCGGCATTGACTTTCTGCGGGAGTACGGAGCAGTTATCGACCTGCGAAATAGACTCGTCACGTTTTCGATGGGACAATCTACCGAACAAGATAGTAGCAGTCCTTGCAATAACGCACTTCGTGTTTCCGCTGAGAGCGTCTCGCTGCCGCCGCGAAGCAGTGCTCTTGTGGAAGTTACCTGTGACGATTTCCGTACCGGTGATGCTGTAGCGGAGGCGAACCATACACTCCTGCTTGCTCATGGCATTTGCGCTCCCCGAAGTTTATTGTCGTTTCACAATGGCCGGGCTGCACTCCTTGTTACAAATTTTTCTAATGAGTACCGACACTTGTTCCCGGGGACTGCTATCGCTTTTGCTGACCATGTTGCGCATGATCCGGTCTGTTTTGCATCCACGGCAGTAGAAACTAACGAGCCATCTCTTGACAACATCGACATTAACTGTCACTTGTCAAAGGAGAAACGGCGGGCTTTAGAGCAACTGCTGCTAGACTTCAAGCACTGCTTTGCTTCTTCCTCGAAGGTTCGTCAAACGCCCATCACACAACATCGCATCATTACTTATGACGACGCTCGCCCAATACGACAGCAGCCTTATCGTGTGTCTGCCAAAGAACGAGAAGTGATCCAGACGCAAGTTCAGGAGATGCTGGATGATGGTGTTGTGCAGCCTTCACAAAGTCCGTGGTCTTCACCAGTAGTCCTTGTCAAAAAGAAAGACGGCACTCTTCGATTTTGCGTCGACTATCGGAAATTGAATAATGTGACAAAGAAAGATGTATACCCGTTGCCGCGCATCGATGACTCACTGGACAGATTGCGACGTGCGAAGTATTTTTCATCTATTGATTTAAAAAGCGGCTATTGGCAAATCGAAGTAGACGAAAGAGACCGAGAAAAAACCGCATTTGTCACTCCAGATGGCCTATATGAATTCAAAGTACTCCCATTTGGATTGTGCTCTGCCCCAGCTACATTCCAAAGGATGATGGACACCGTCCTCACTGGCCTCAAGTGGCAGATCTGTCTTGTGTACTTGGAAGATGTAGTTGTTTTTTCCGAAACATTTGATCAACACCTCGAACGCCTTCGAGCTGTCCTGGAAGCCCTCCGTTCTGCTGATCTCACGCTGAAGCCCCAGAAATGCCACTTCGGGTATACAGAACTCAAGTTCCTCGGCCATGTTGTGAGCGCTGATGGGGTGCGCCCGGATCCCGATAAGACTGCTGCCGTCGCACGATTTCCCGTTCCAGCTAATAAGAAGGCTGTTCAGCGCTTCCTCGGCCTGTGCGCATATTATCGGCGTTTCATTGCGGACTTTTCTCAGATCGCAGAACCTCTGACGCGCCTTACAAGGAAGGACACCTCCTTTGTGTGGAACTCTGAGCAGCAGATGGCCTTCTCTTTGCTTCGTGAGCGCCTTCAAACATCCCCTGTTCTGGCGCACTTCGATGAAGCGGCTGACACTGAGGTACACACTGACGCCAGTAGTATCGGTCTTGGCGCGGTCCTTGTTCAGCATCAAGACGGGTTTGAGCGAGTAATAGCCTATGCCAGCCGCACTCTCTCTCGTGCCGAAATGAACTATTCCACCTCAGAAAAGGAATGCCTGGCGGTCGTATGGGCTACTATGAAGTTTCGTCCCTATCTTTACGGCCGGCCATTTAAAGTCGTCACCGACCATCATTGTTTGCGCTGGCTGGCAAATCTGCGAGACCCATCTGGACGACTTGCACGCTGGAGTTTACGTCTTCAGGAGTTTGACATAACCATTGTTTACAAGTCCGGCCGCAAACACGAAGACGCCGACACGCTGTCACGAGCACCCGTTGACACTGGCGATACTACAGCCGATGACGATAGCGGTTTTCTAGGAGCCCTCAGCGCTTCTGAGCTCAGGGATCGACAAAGAGCTGATCCAGACATCCTTCCACTCATCGATTATCTGGAAGGGCGTGATACGATTCCGCCTCGACACCTATCTCGGCACCTTGGTTCCTTCTGCATACGGCAAGGCGTATTGTATAAAAGAAACTCCCAGAGCCAAGACAGAACTTACCTTCTGGTAGTGCCATGCGAGCTCCGTGAGGATATTCTCCTTGCTTGCCATGATGAACCAACGTCTGGTCATTTGGGTTGCTCACGGACTCTTGCTCGAGTGCGCAACATGTATTACTGGCCAGGACTTTCCGCAGCAGTGAAACGCTATGTACGAAGCTGTCGCGAATGCCAGCGCCGTAAAACACCGCCCCAGAAGCCAGCCGGATTTCTCAAGCCCGTTAAAGTACCCCGCATTCCGTTCGACCAAATTGGAATGGATCTCCTTGGCCCTTTCCCTTTGTCGCAGGCCGGAAACAAATGGATAGTAGTCGCTACTGACTACTTGACTCGATACGCTGAGACAAAGGCAATCCCTCATGCCAAAGCTTCCGAAGTAGCAGAGTTTTTCATGCACAACATAGTCTTGCGGCATGGCGCCCCTTCCTACGTCATTACCGACAGAGGGACAGCTTTCACATCACAGCTGATCGACCGCATATTTGAGCTGAGTTGCACGACCCATCGCAAAACCACAGCGTACCATCCACAAAGCAATGGCCTTACAGAAAGATTGAATAAGACGATTGCGGACATGTTGGCAATGTACGTCGATGTGCAGCACAAGACCTGGGACGAGGTGCTGCCGTACGTTACATTTGCGTATAATACAGCCTTACAAGAGACAACGCGCTTTACACCATTTCGACTTGTTTACGGACGCGAAGTTCAGAGCATGCTCGATTCCATGCTCCCGTGCCCAGATGATGACCAGCTATCCTCAGATGCCCAGCAATATGCCATCCGCGCTGAGGAAGCCCGCCAGCTCGCCCGTGTGCACATTGGGCAGCAGCAGACCACTGACGCGCACCGTTACAACCTCCGGCACCGCCAGGTTGACTACAAGCCTGGAGATCAAGTCTGGGTATGGACACCAGTTCGCCGTCCAGGCTTGTCAGAGAAACTCCTTTCCCGCTACTTCGGGCCGTACAAAGTGTTGCGCCGTGTGAGTGACCTTAGTTATGAAGTTATCCCAGACGGTGCCACACAACCAAAACGTCGAAAGCACAGCTCGGACATTGTGCACATTGTGCGACTGAAGCCGTACTACCACCGATAGCGTATGGCCACCCGCTGTGACCACTCTCTTGCTTTTCACACCATTTTTACCGGCCCTTCTCATTTTTTTTCGGAGGCAGGGGGTAATGCCACCTAGCGTTGCCAGGTGGCGCATGACTGAGGTGTGAAAGGAGGACGAAGTTGAAGAGGACAACAAAGTGTCGCTTGCACGTTTGCGTCTGTGCTGCTGTGTTCTTGTGTCTGGGCTACCCCCTGCTATCATTGGTATCCTTAGTCACCGTGTACGTGACAATATATATATATATATATATATATATATATATATATATATATATATATATATGTGTGTGTGTGTGTGTATCCAGAACTACCTTCCTGTTATTTTTCTCCCATGGTGGTACAAAGTGCCTGTGCCCATTCTTACCATCACACTGTTACCTCCTTCCTTGTTCTGTGCTTGCGGCGGAAAAAGTTGCACGGTCTATATAGAGGTTCCATTAATGCGAAGGTCTTGCAAAGCGACATAAAAATACCTGCTGAAGCAACTCTGCTCTTTCTCCCTCGCTATTTCAGATCACAACGACCAAACAACTTTTTGTCGATGAGAAATAATTTCATACTTCATTTCACTCTGTCATAATGATCTGAAAGGAAGGTGCAAGACAGTTTCAGTATGTCGATATTCAAAGAAATCATTTATGTGTTCATGATAAACTCACCATCCAACAGATATTATTCTGCTCTGTTTTGGATGATAACAAATAATTCTGCTTAGTCTAACCCAGTGGAATCTCTCTGTTCATTCACCAAGTATTCACTGCTATTCGCCTTGCACACATTCTTGTAGTAGTCTCATATTTTAGAACTGTTGTCCTTCTCACCTGCCATATTATTCAACACGGCTGATAGGCAAATGGGCCAGGACGCTTCTTGGTGTCCTGCGCCGTACTGGTCCATGATACCGACGTAAAGAAATCCTGATGACCGCGTAGGAGCAGCGGCAAGGCAGATAAGCAGGCAGGCGATGACGGCCACATGCCAGGACCTGTCTTGAGGAGCTTTCTGATGCTCAGCTTTAACACTCCTCTCAATGATGCCGGCTTCCTTGTTTAACTATACAAAAGAAACGAGGAAGTAAACGTGGAAGAATCATATACCAGCTCATCATTTTAATACAAGAGTTCCCTGAAATATCTATATGATCAACTTATTCCGGTACTTACGTCTCCTCCGACAGAAACCGTCGTTGATTGCGTGTTCCAAACCATTTCCAAAGAAGACGTGTGCTGCTCAGCATCCAATATTCAAGCCGATACTCACAAGTGGGTAAAGCATCATGTCCTGAAGCTTACGCAGGTGAATCCATGTCTAGGCCACTGGCTGTAAAGTGGTTGCTTAAGTTAAGGCATTGTTCAGACTTAGTGAAGTAGAGATTATGATCAGTGAGTGTGTGGGCGCCTCTCCGACCTCCTTTATAGCATAGTGGTTGCGTGATCTGCTTCGTTTACAGTTTTGTTTTTGTTGAGTGCCGTGTTCACCCGATGGGTTGACGCCACAATATCGCGGAACTGCTGTGAGACCGATTTAACAATTGTCCGTCACCCAAGCTGTTTGAAATTGCCAATATTAGCAATAATTCTTGACTTGCTTTCAGCATATAAAGAGACGTCCGGTGGAGCTAAAATGCATGGAAGACAAGAAAATGCAGTGCTTTACTTTATTTTCGTATATTCATATCTCTATAATGTCATAAATGGTGAACTCGCTTTCAATCAATCTGTATTTCATGGGCCAGCTGTGACCGTACACATCGAGAGCTGTTTCAAAGCTACAGCTGTGCTGGCCGACATGTACAATGAGCCGCTTTTTTAAGCATTGAGAAATAAGAACCTTTATAAAGAAACACAGGATGAAGGTGCGAGACTACTAAAGATCCAGCCCGTATATCTAGTGACACGGTCAGAGGCAAATTATTTTATTTTTTTTTTGGTAGCCTCACCATAATATATGTACTAAAGATCAGTGCGAAACCTTTCTCAGGGAACGTAGCAAACTGTCAGGTATGACTGTGTTAAAAACTGCTCGGTGATTTCATAACTTTTATTTTTGACCTAATTGTCTTGTCGACTAGTACTAGGAACGAGCCTCAGAGTGACGTTCATTACCCGGGTTATGGTTTTCGACATAACCACTTCATTATCGTGGCCGAAACTGTCAACCGTCTCCCATCGCGGGACTTGTTTTATTTACGGTTGGACACCAAAAGCAGGAATGCAGTGGAGGAGAGCAATACCGCCGTTTTTTACGCATGTTGGCTTTATGTGATGAAGTCTGACATTACCAAACAACTTAGCTAATGAAAAAGCCCCATCGGACTGCCCTGGAAATTTTGGCCAATCAGCTATTCTTTGGCTTTCATGGGAATCGCACAGTGAACGGGCGCGAGGCTTTTCGCCTCCTTTCAAAACTGACCACCGCATCCAAACAGTTTGTGTACTACACCAATTCAGAGACCATAAGAATCACTTCAAGTACATCGCACCTCTCGCCTTCCATGTCCTTTGCTTTGCTTTTGTGGGCGCATTGAAACCAATCGCATCAATAACTGATGAAGCGGCATTGCGGAACCACGCTTCTAACTAAATGCACTAAGAATTTAGTAGACAAGATTAAGTGTGTGCGGATACCCAATCTGAGCGAAAAAGCATTGAGCAAATGCCGGTAACCTCAAATATAAGGTCGAAAACAAAACATTTCCTTTTATTTATTTTCGGTCGATTATTTTATATTTTTTGCGCTTAAATATTCAGAGCGCATAACCGGTAAAGAGGAGAAAGAGAAACATGTGCTGTGAACAGAGAAATTATGGCTAGAATCCGCTCAAAAAGAAAGTGTAAATCTCTCCTAGAAACCATGTGACCATTGGTATTGTGTTTAGCTTCCTTGAATAAGGCCACGTGACGCCTGCGATGCAGAATGCCCGCATTTCGAGCACCTGAAGTCGTAAAAGCCAGGCGTGCCAGCCTAACCAAATCTGTACAGGATTTTAATCAGCTTAAGATAGATCTCCGAAATAAAAAATGCCGTGGTGGTCTATTTGGTTACTACGCACTTCAGATTCTGAAGGGCTTAGTTGACTTCCGAGCGCCGCTGGCTGCAAAAGCCTATTTGTATATATGTGTATTTGTTTGGTAGAAATTGGTCTGTAGGTTTTAGCGCCTCAAATGAACTCAGGCTGTGAGAAACGGATCTGTGGAAGTCGTCTGAAGCGTAATTCCCTGGCTTTCTTTAGCGTGCACTGACATCGCACACACACGGGAGTCTTGCTTTTCGCCTCCAGCAAAACGCGAACACACGTTTTTGGGTTCAGTAGTCGAGCGTCCCAACCACTGATCCACCACGGTGGGACGCAATGAATGTACCGGAGCTGCGTGATAGATAGGACCAGCAGCGACAGTGCCGAGTGCGGAAGCATTAAATTCGTCCTCGACGGGGGCCATTCTGAACGCTGTGTCATTACAGATGCATGCTTTGACCCTTACTTAGACTTTGCTGCTCTGGCGTTAATTGCATGGTAAATGGCTATTTGAACATTTCTCAATTCAGGCATATCTTTGGGAAAGCTTCATCGAGCGACAAAATTATACATCTTTATTCAAAGCAGATTAGACTACTGTGAGACTCTTGTAGCACACAGCGACGCTGTAAAGCAGAGGCGCTACGTTCGGCTCAACAGCACGTGCATGGTGCACAAGTCATGAATGTCACCTTTAGAGAAGCCTGCCACCTGGTTGTCGCTTTCGCCATGTTCATTTGGACTTGGGTGGACCGTTACCTCCCTCTATTGGCTTTCTGCTTTGTGGGGACAATCTACTGTTTCACTCGTTGGCCCGAAGCAGTGCCCAATCCTGACATAACTGCGGAAAAGAGTTGCCAAAGCATTCTTTTCAGCATAGGTTTCCCGCTTCGGCTGAACCGGCATTGCTATAACGGATCGCGGCCACCAGTTTTAATGCTCTTCACTGCCCTCATCCGTCTGCTAGGCTCTAACCAGCTAACATCCCTGTGCCAAAAGCATGGGCGAGCAGCTCTCTCGTCACTTCAAGGCTCCTCTCACTGCTCCGCTTGATCGTGAGCACTGAGCTGACCACCTTTCTGTGGCACTTCTTGGCTTAAGCGCCGTTCGTCGTAGTGACCTTGGATGTTCGGTGGCAACTCGAATTCGGTGCACCCCTGCGGCTTCCAGGAGACATGTTCGTACCTTCGTCTCCCTCGTCTTAGCCATTGCAATATCTTAAACGCTTTCAGGACTGCATTCAAAACCTGCGCCCAGTCCCGCCTCGAGCGCCTAGCCGTCGGGTCTTCATGCACCCTGACCTTGCGTCCTCGACGCATGTTTTTGTACGGCGAGACGCTGTAAAAGCGCCGTTTAACACCCCCCCCCCCCCCCTCGCCATACAACAACGTCGGCGACTAACCTGCTGGATGGTCGTGAAGGGATAATCTCCCTAGACCGCCTCAAACCCGTATGTATTGAGACACCTCCCCAGGACCTTCCCTCGGATGTTGCTGGCTTATCTGCCGACCTTCCTGCCACCGTGAAACCCCCCTCCAAGTCTCGTCAGCGCTTAAATTTCGCCGTTCCGTCTGGGCGGGGGGCCTGTAGCGCACATCGACTCTCCAAAGCGGAGGCGCTTAGATGGGCGTTTCAAGCCGGTGAAAGAAGAAAATAAAGCTGAACGTCGTGCGCACGGCGCGACCACCATGGTTGCAAAAGCCTGCCACGCTGGTCAATTTGTACTGGTGCTCTGCTGCGACCCCGTAAATGTCCTACGCTCTCTTCAGCACAAAGCGACAGCCAAACCCTGTACAACGAGTAGCTCGTGAAATAAATCAGAACAATATTTGACATGTTTAAGACCAAATGACACACAATAAGTTGAAATAGCAAAAGGTAATTTAGTAAATCGGACAGAGAAATGGCGCGTCTGAACGTGAGATCACCTACAAATATCTCGTACTATATGGCAATTTCGTATTTGCTCCCAAGTACCTTCCGTTCAGCACAACACTAACGTTTGTATGTATGATTGAGACTTCTTGCAATTAAGTAAAATGTTTGATTATGGACAGAGAGAGAAGTTTATTTGCCAAATGGTTAGTATTTTGTTTAAGTGTAAAGGCCTCGATAAAACAGGACCTTTTTCTGAAGCAGAAAATATTTCTTTTTTAGCTCGAGGTGAGCCATCAGTGATAACTCTATAACACTGAGGAAAGATAAGAAACGAAAGAACGATCTTTTTCAAAGCACAGTTTTAACTCTTCGAGCGGATCTCCGGATCTCGCCTCGTTGGGTTAAGAAAACCTTCACCCCAGTCAGCTTAGCCCCCTAAATTCAAATCATCAAGCCGTATGCAACTTTGCTGAATCATGCAGAGCCAAGCATCACCGGACCTTTACTTGTATTACTGGGTCCATGCAAAGCTTAAAGCCCCGCCGAATATCGCGGTTCAGAAGGGTACTCAGGTGTAATTTTTTCTTGTTATACTCGTATGTTCCGCCCTGAACATATTTCATCAAGCCTCTGAATGGCAAAATGAAAGTTCACATTTTGTAATCATATTATTACAATACCCAATATGGGGAGTAGGTATTCGAGCAACGTATCAAGACTGCTTGCTGTATTTCGATTTTAAATATCGTTGCGCTCAATGAAAAGTTAACGTATGAGAAAATATCACTTTTAACCCTAAAAACAACGTAAAAGGGGTATCACACGGCTATGACATTCGGTGTTCTTTTTTATAAAACTAATGATATTAGGTGGAAAACCCTACAAATTAGTAAGGCAACGTTTTGACTACACCCCTCACGTTTTGTCGGTGATTTCGCGCTAGCCTCAACGTGTAACAGTTTTGTTGTCACACATTTGCACAGTAGTCTTTATTTTCATTGAAGGATTAAACAAATCTTATCCGAGGAAGGCCACAATATCTTGTATTAGCTATATGTCATGCATTAACTTAAAAAAGTTCCGGTAGCTAGTGTGGACAGACAAGAACGCCCTCTAGCCTTCGCGCAGCATGCACTGCCATATTTGAACTGAACGGGATGGAGAGCTTAATATATGTGAAATACAGCACTGGGCTGATGTGCTGTTTTTTTTTTTTATCACTGGCAATTACCTAATATTTTGAGCTGTTTTCCTCCTTATATCATCGATTCGTGAGTGGCACAAACGCATAAACATAAATAGTAGTCACATTAAATTGCCCATATTAGGATGACTATGGCTCACGTGACTGAAGATGCCTTTCTAAAACGCGGTACCAATACTACTTGTGCTGATGAGCGCTAAAATGCAACTGTTTTGGTTAGCGTAAAAAATGCCTAAAGAGCTACCAACTCAAACGGGGTTTCATTTGCCCAGTGAAACTCTAATATGTACAATAGCTCTACAATTTTGAGTTCGAACAAGTTAAAGTGCCGATTCTCTTTCACCAAATGGTATGAACCTTACCGCGAGTCACGAATTGTCTAACTTGTGATTGAAGCATCTCGTAAATCTGGCTTCCGACCACAGCATCCCATCTGAAATGCTAAGCGCGAGTCTACAGCGCCTAAGAACTCTGCCATGTCATATGGTGTCGTGATGACCTACACCACCCGACGACTAGCCACTGCACTCCGATATCACCGAGCAACTATAAGCGGCCAGAGCGATGACGGTGTTACCTCACAAAGTTGACTTAGAGCAAGGCAACGCGATAATTTCAGGAGCATGTTGTCGTTGACGCTATCGCACTGAAAATAAAGAATAATAATTAAGTTATAGAAAGTGTGTTAGTGAACAAGTCAAAAGTGGAAATGACATTTAGCGAGCCATAGGCATGATGAAGCGTTCCATTCATGTTCAGCGAAGAATCAACGCACGCTTCGTCATAACTGCGGGAAAACCGAGGATCCTGAAGAGCATATAGACTTTCATTTCTTCCAAGACAATGTTCTATTCTGACGAGATGGCGTTTCGTCGACTTTAGTCGAAGTATAGAAGGAAGGAAGTAAAGGAAGGAAGGAGTCAGACATCATGTGATTGGAGCTTACCCATTCTGCAGAAGTGGTATGTGACCTCCCTTCTCAGGATGCAGCCTAACCAACGGGGGTTATTCGCACTTCCGCCTGTAAAAATTCACTACGTCACCATTTGCCGGTATATATACACTTATGAGATCCCGAACGCAAGAATGCGACAGAAGCGAACTAAAGCTAACTAGGTGCTCCCGCGATCTGGGCGTTTCACCCTTCATTCGTCCTATCGTCCAGGCCTTCTGCGGAGTTTACAAGCGGCCAGGCACAGTAAAAGAAGACATACCTCTGGGCACTAGCTTCTGACCCACGGCATTTCTATAACAGTATAAACGGCAGCACCTTATCTCTTTTTGCCGCTAAAGCAAATACTGGAACGGGGGTATCTGTACGGGTGCACTACACATAAAATGGCGATCGTTACTGTTATCACGATGTGATGTGCACACTAAAGACGAAATACCCGAAAAGGGAGCTCTAACGGCATGCCATCCACTTTTCAGGTCCATGTCATGGGAACGAACTCCGGTTAACCGGAGCACTGAACTTTCTCAACCTTGAAGCAACTCCATCTGGTCTTCCGATGAGGTCTGGCGGAGGTTTAACGGAGCTCTCAGTCCAAAATTCTAACGGTGTATAATAAAAGTAGGTATGGCAAATGAGATCGAGAAAGGCCGGAGTGACGCTGTGTTCCGTAAGCATATGCCATTGGAAAGTATACGCCTTTTTGCGTATTTGTTTTATCAGTTTCTCTTTCGAAGCGGCTAGTTTTGTTTTCGGCAAGAAATGGACTCAACAACAGACAGCACAAGCATCGTGTTGCACAGCGAGAGAAGCCAACGGTGGCGACGGTGCAAGCAGCAAGCCTCGTAGACCCAACACCTCGAATTGCGCCGCTGAATAAGGCCCGGCCGGGTTGCACGGTTTGATCGCGGCCTGTGTTGAAACGGGTATAGTGAGCGGCGCCTTCATGTTTTCGTCCGAGTTTGACGTCAGACTGGGATTGTAAAGACGCATGCGCAAGGGACGCTGTGAATCGTGCTTCACCAAGTGAAGCGGATGCTGCGTAGGGGGGCAGGCCTAACTTCCTCAAATTGCTCCTTCACGGCGAGCTCGGCTAACCGTCCTAATTTCCTGCGGCCGCTGTTGAAATGGATACGTGAGCGGCGGCGCCTTCGCGTGAGTCTCCAACGGTTTTCAAGTGCGAACTGAGAATGACAAGGCGCCTGCGCGAGTTGTTCACTTGAGATGATGTTTTGAACGATGTGCTGGCTTTAGCTTCGCTCTGACTCGACGTCGTTGCGTGCGCACCGATATAAGGTCTCGTGTGTACTTCGTGCGCCTGAACTTGAAACCCAGTATTGTGTCTTTGTGGGCTGAAAATATCATCGCAAGTGATTTTACATTTGTCTGTTTGGAGGGAAAATCTTTTTTTTTTTTCGTCTTGCGTCTTAATCGCGTCGAGCCGGCAGTCAAGAGAGCTTGAGGGTGCCACGGAAGGGGCGCATTAGAGCAGGTATACTGTGTTAAGGACTCGTTGATTTTGTCAATCGCATGTATTAACGCATGCGTTCTAACGACGCATCGTAATTGCATTGTAAATGAATATCCAGCTTTAAATTTTGCATGAAACAAATCGCGCACCCTGTGCCAGTCTTCTCATGTATGTCTGCATTGGTGTATGCTGTTGCTAGTGGAAATACCTTTTCAGCATTTTTATTCAATTAAGAAATCACTTGCTAGCAAAACTAAACCCAGTCGGAAAAAACTACAGAAAATTTTCTGACGTTACGACAGAATTTCTGTGCGGTTTTTGTCGGGAAACCTGTTGTGACAACAGAACATTCTGTAGTAACATCAGAAATTTCTGTAGTTACAACAGAAAAGTGCTACAGAACTACAGACAACAGAAATATAGTACAGAAAATCTACAGAACTACAGAAAAGTACTACAGAACTACAGAAAAATCTGATGGTAACGACAGAACTACAGGATATTTTGTCGTATTTTTGACATAGTTCTGTAGTTGTTTTTCGACTGGGAACGCCCTTTTTATTCATCAGTCTTGCCAACAATGATAAAAAATAACCCTAAAAAGTTTCGGAGTACGATTTGCCCCAAACACTCGCAACCGTTACAACTATGCGATAAGCAGAACCATCCAATTACTGACAATAAAATAGCTTAAGAGCTTAACCACACATTCACATCTGTATTTACGCAAGAACCCGCCAACACTTTACCAGATTTTCCTAGCTATGATCACGCAGTCATGCCTGATACCATTTTCAATCCTTCCGGTATCGCAAAAATTATAGGCTCGCTAAAACCTGCATCTTCATCAGGTGTCGGTGGTATCAACTCAAAAGTACTAAAACGCACCAAAAATGTTGTCATTGTCATTTTATGCCATATTTTTCAGCAATCGTTGTCATCAGGAGTGGTGCCGGAAGACTGGAAAATAGGCAAGGTTGTTGCAGTTCCGAAAAAAGGTCCTCCATCTTCATGCTCTACTTATCGTCCTATTTCACTAACAAGCGTCTCTTCAAAACTAATGGAGCATCTGCTTTACTCTGACATGGTAAAATTTCTAATTTCTATAGCCTTTTTTATCCTAATCAACATGGTTTTCGTAAAGGACTGTCATGTGACACTCAACTAGCTTTATTCATCAATGACATACGTTCTAACCTGGATTTAAATGTACCTGTAGATGCTCTTTTTTCAGATTTCGAAAACGCATTCGACAAAGTTCACTATCAGCGACTTTTACTTAAACTTTCACGATTACGCATTAACTCTCTTGTATTGGAATGGATACGTAATTTTTTGACTAACCGGAAGCAATTTGTGTACGCTAACAAACTCATCAAGTTAACCTTTGTACCATCCTCGAATCAGTTCAAAATCGCACAGCAAGATTTATTTTTTCAGACCATTCTTATCACTCCAGCGTAACTGCTCTTAAATCTAAGGCTCACCTTACTAATCTCAATTTGAGACGTTGCATCTTTAGGCTTTGCCTTTTTCATAAATTTTATCACACACCACTTGATGTTTCAGTGATATTACCAGCACATCGCTTCTCAAACCGCACCAGCCATCCCAAAATTGTCTACCCTCCCCCAGCACAGACTACAGCTCATCTTCGCTCGTTCTTCGTAAAAACTGCTCGGGACTGGAACAATCTGCCAGTCGACATCGTGCACCACTCCAATCCATCTCAATTCAAGGCAGCCATTTAATCTAATTTCAAATGAAATAGCAGCCCATCCCTCATGTAATACCTCATTCCTGGGGCATTTGAGGTATTGATAATAAAAAAAATAAGATAAAGAATACCTATCATTTTTGTTTCTGTGCATACACATAAAATCTGCAGCCATTCGCAACCTTCTGCCTAATCGCCTAACTGGGGGCACGTAATTGTTTTGAACTAATCACTTTTTTATTGCGAAAGCAATACTACTCTAGGTTTTGAGCCTTTAGCGTGGCGCGACTGCACCCACGTGAAGCTGTGACGTCACCCCTCACGTGACACCAGGGTGAGAGCTGGGCTACCAACTCAACGAGTCGGCGTAGCGCGGCCGCACCCACGTGACTCTGTGACGTCACACCCCACTTGATACTAGGGTGAGAGCTGGACTACCAACTCAAGCGGTGGGCGTAGCGCGGTCGCAGCCGTGGCGCATCGCGTGACGTCACACCCCACGTGTCACAAAAGCGAGAGATAGGCTCGCAGGAGATGCCAGCTTGGGTCTCTCGTTTCGCATGGGACGGCAATTCGAGAATCAGCCTGTTAGGGCCTTGGAATTCACGTACTCATAAAGGCTACTAAGGCACGTTCATATGGCTTGGTTAAAGCGGGGCTTTATATGTGGGCTGAGGAAAAAGAAAAAGAGAAGAAGAACGCTCGGACACCCGAAGCTAATGCTTTCACTCAATATTTAGTTCAGCAGCGTTGAACATTGCAAATTTTTTTTAAGCTGCATTCTTCGGGGAAAAATGTTTCGTCTGTGTGCGTACCCGAACTGCTTTTTGTTTCGCCAGATGTTTCTGAAGCGTTTTCTTTGGCTTTAAAACAAAACCTGCCATGCCCACGTGTGGCCAAATTCAGTTAGCTTTTTATACACCATAGTTTCAAGTTGACTGTTTCCATTTGAAAATTGCTTTTATGAAATACACATCACTGTCATGAATGAAAATTATCAATGTCTTGGTTTTCTGCCAAACAAAATTGCATTTTTATTGCCCTGTACCTTCTTCACACTCGTCGTTCCGTTTTACCTCATTGTATTTGGGCATTAGGCATTGATTTCGTTTATTGAAATGCAAGTCCCCAGTCTCGAGCATGACATTAGCGAACATGTTTTAGCTATCAAACTGTTGTTGCGCCTTTTCGAACAATAATTATGAAGCACTTCTTATATTTGTTACCTCATGCGGCTTGTACATTAGTGCGTGAAAAAAAAAAAAAAGAAACGTATTTTCTGTGCGCAATGCGCAAGAAAGTTTCCAATGACAAAGCGTGGTGCCTAAACGTTTCGCCACAACTTTTCATGTTTGCCTGCGCTTTCAGTATATATATATATTTTTTTTCATTTTATGTATTCTCATTATTTTGTTCTTGTGTTATGAATGCTGTTTGGAATGGAAGGCTAATGTAACTTTCTAAGTCGCGAAACTTCATGCTGAGCCCGGCCCTGCACTTATTCTGTGGGGTAGTTTTTTTTTACATTTTTTTTTGTGAATGATTTTTTAAATAAAACCATTTTATATGGTTTCTGATGTTATTTACTCTGTTCCTTGTATGGTTTCTGTATATTTTACAGCCGGGCAGTAAACACGGTAGAGCGGAATCGAAGGTTAATATGGGATGTGTAGACAGCTGCCAATGCCACTGCTGCTTGGTTTGATAGAATTTTGTAATTACAAAGCCTAAACTTTCATCACGGGCCTCGTTTTGTGTCCGCTGAATACGGTGACAGGCTGCACGTAGCTGCGAAGTAGTTGGTATGTTCGGCATCACAATGTAGAAAAGCCACCATTCAAAAGGATGCAAAGGCAGCGATCCGAAGCGCTTTTCTTTTGACATCTTCGCTCGGTTCCTTGTACCACTGCTTTTTAAAGATGTTGGCTAAATATATCAAGTTGATATGCACCACGTTCTAGGTTCTTTAGTGCAAACAAAGTCTTACCAAATAACGCAGTTTCGCCTAAATTTACGAACACGATGAGAACGCCAAAGGTCAAGCGCGTCAGATCGCTGCCTTTACCCCTTTGAGGACGTCGGTGGGGAGAGATCATGCCGCCGTGAGCATACATGAAGCCGGCATGCACAGCATATCCCTTACTCGACAGAAACAAACCGCTACAAGTGTCGGCGATGTGCGCTCTGTAACTGCGAAATTGAATCGAACATAAAAGCATTGGTAAAGGCAGCGGTAAAAACGTCTCCTATAAGCATAAATGAACGCAGTGAGAATCTGCTCCCTATAACAACCGTAAGTGTTCCGCATATATGGGAGTGAAAATTTACCCCACATCACCTCCCGCTGCATGCCGTAGCTGCTCCGTTTTCGCAGAGTGAAAGTCTTCCCCAAATAAGCTCCCGCGGTCACCTGGAAGTGCTCCGTTTTTATTGTGGTAAAATTGTACTCTAATCCAGCGTTATAAATCGGACATTGTTTAGGGAGGACGTTAGAGGAAAAGCCAATTACTCCGGTTTGAGTGGATTCGTGTTTAGTGTGTACGCCCCTTCATATAAGCACATCTCTATTCTCCGCTAAGCGCAAAGGTGTTCTTTACGAAAAAAGTACTTTGTCGTTTAGGTGTGTGCTATATACGTTCTGTCATAAAAGCATCTCAAAGCTGCCTTAGTTTCTGTTCAAAAATATTCAGTTCTAGAGTTTACACCTTGAGTTGCACCACATAGGGCGTCGCTAAAAGGAGATAGGTGATCCTTTATAACTTCAATCTGCTTGCAAGATAAAAAAAAAATCCTTATCTAAGAGGTCGTTGTTGAGTTTAGATTTATTCAGATGATTTTATCTATTAAACGTGGATGCGCAAAGCGGTCAAATGATTTTGAGAAGTGTGACATTATCCAGTCTGCTTAACCATTCTCGTCTATATATTGTGTAGCAGTTTAGTAAATTGCAATAGCTGTGTCCCATATGTCAAGTCTTTCCTTAGCATATGCCAGTTAGGAAACCATAAGTTGTTACCATCCATTAGATGAGCAGGGCCTGATAGAATGATATGTTCAAGGATCCTGCATAGGACAGATGCCAGTGATCAGGGGGAGGGGTGTAATTAGGTGAATTTGTTTGGCTACCTTGTTGAAAATGTGGGTAATTTTATAAAGTTTCGAGTTCTCTTAAATTGCTGCAGACTACAGTGTTTGGCGAACTATAAAAAACAGTATAGTGCTTCAATGGATTACATTGATTTTAGATATTTCGCAGTAATACTCTGGGCACTGCTACCCTGGAAAGCGTAGCAGGGGGCGGCAGAAAGTTAGGTGGGCGGATGAGATTAAGAAGTTCGCAGGGGTCAAGTGGATGCAGCTAGCACAGAACCGGGTTAAGTGGAGAGATATGGGAGAGGCCTTCGCCCTGCAGTGGGTATAATCAGGCTGATGATGATGATGATGATGACTCTGGGCACAAGCAGACGCTGATATCTTGAGGCTCTATATTAATGGTGCTACACCGGGGACACTTATTTCTATTGGGCTCATGTATTGGTAACCTAAATCTGCTAACTGAGGAATACCGCAATCGTCTTCATATGTGAATACTGAAGTAAACTATTTTTTAATATAGCAGGGTAATCATCTTGAATAATATGAACACGAGTGTCATTCAACAAGGAAATCCCAGTGTTGTCCCAGTAACGTCAGAGGACAATACGGCTTTCCAAACTATTTTGCTCCTGTGCGTCCTAGCGATTGAAGTCTCTGGGAGTAATATTTAATGTCGGCATTACGAACAGCATTGCAATACTCCCTATTGACAGTTTTGTATGTTCGCATTGATGCCGGTTTGCAAAGCCGTTTCGCAGATTTGAAAACTCACTTTTTCATTTTTTGTGTATGGACACATCATCCGGCTCAACTACGGTGTAGAAGCGTTTTTGCGAATTTAGCGGTATAGTAGTAACGTAGTAAACGTTGTTTAAACAAAAGACCGGTATGTATTGCTAAAACATTGTAAGGTAATGGAATTGCATTATAGTCAGCATGGTTATAAACAAAATTACGATTACGTGATAAGACACCTGTCCAAGAGGACGGCTAAACTGTGAACGTAATTAGCACATGATCACTTAATTCCTCAGAGCAGTAAACAACGCTTATACTCTATGGAACTCCCGAAAAGACGAAGCGAAGCATTTTATTTCCTCGGGTAAGCTGATAAACTAGTTGACATGAAAGAAATCGAAAGTTAGTATCACTGCCGACACGCGTTTGAAACTTTGGGAAAGGCCAATAAATTTCCGGGTAGGTGGAGTCACCAAACTTACTTCATTAGCTTGCATTCCAGCTAGGTTACCTGTAGATCAGAGACGAATGATTACGGACTGCCCTGCGGTCTGTAACAGACTCGAGTAAGGTTTCCGCAGCGAAAGCTACATTAGGCAAGCAAATGTTAATTGGAGGTGCTGAAAAGGACCACAACTGCGCATGCGCCGTTACTATGACTATCTGTTGCGCCGAGCCGCAGGTGTTCCTCATCTAGTCTTTTCGCGGTGCGGCATGGCGGAAGTAGAATGGTGGCGAAGGCTGGGCCCAAAAGCGGTTCAGCGGTACCGCAGCATAGCCACAGGTCGGGGGGCCAACCACTCAGATTAAGAAATTATACTACTACAAATTAAAAACTATTAATCAGCATAAAAAGAATAGGCATTTTGATAACTTCGCTTGTGAATGAGGTAACCCTAGCAAAAAATCCGTATGAGTCACAATAACCTCATATAGATTTCTCGTACTAAACTCATGCAAATCTCATACAATCTCATATATCTCTCATACTTTGAATGATATCTGTAAGAGATGGTATGAGATTCGTCCGAGTTTAGCATGAGAAGTTTGTATGAGGTTATTGTGACTTGTAGAATATTTTCACTGGGGAAGGTATTTTGTAAATACATTCTTATTTTTTTTTTTAATCTTGCAACGCTCTTATCGCCCCACCCCCTTGATGTTGAATCGGTAAGGAGGTGCTGCCAGATGTAACCAAGGACAGGAGGTAACGAAGGTGACGAAGCAAGAAACGGTTTCTTATCGCTGTCTGCTACTTGTCTGCTGTGGTGCGGGTCTTGGTGCGCCCGGGAAAGCGTAATTTAGTTCGCAATTGTCCCTTTTGCGAAGATTTCGACGTTCTTGCTGGTCGCTGCTCTGTCGCCGTTTGGCGAGATTTAATATCCCCTGCAGCAGTGTTGTGCTTTCATCCTCGTCGTGTTGCTGGCAGTTCGAAGTCTTTTTGCAGCACTGTATTGCGCTTATCGTTTTATCGCAAGATGAGCCCGCACAAAGTGAGGAAGCGATGCTCTGTGGCACGTTGCGACAGCGTGGACTCAACCGTCGGTGTCTTACCGCTTCCCTGCTGACTTTCACCGGTGAGCAGATCTGGAGGTTGCACACAGACTTAATGTATGCTCTAATGCTCCTGTGTTAAGCACGTTTGTTGATGCTAAAGCTGTCTGGACTTGTGCAACCTTGAAATTGCCTTGAAAACTGCTGTATACTTTCTGCCGAAGCATTTAAATGTGAAGAGTGATCCCAGTGCTCTATGCTCCACGTATGTTTTGATGCAGCTACTAATTCATGGCATTTTTATTTCAATTGCAGCTCTCATAGCTTTGTTTTCTGTGCATGCATGTTTCGTTCTGTGGTAGGCACTTCAAACCTTTTTCATGCCTCGGCTGTGATCGTTGAGATGATTAGCCCACTTAAACAGCGCTACTGTTTGTGCTGTTTGCGACATGCATTTTTATTGTTGTGATTTGTTGCTGTATGTTATTGGTTGATGCAATAAACCATGAATACAAAAACCATAATTGTTCGCTTGGTACACTCTGTTGCGAACTGGGCACGACTGCCCCGTTGCACCAGTGTTTCTGGACCGCACCTTACTGTGCTGAGGGACAAAGTAAATGGCGAAAGTACTTGCATGACTTGCAGCAGTATTTGTATTATGAATTTGCATGCGTGGTCTCTATTTGGAAATATTGCTACCTTTCAATGTCGCTACCTTTGCCAACCACTTTCATTGTGCTGGAGCAACTGCTTATAAAAAAGGGCGTAAACAACAGAAACTCGAGTTCTTGTAGATGGCAAAGGTTCGCGCGCTGAAAGGCAACAACCTTCAAAAGATGCAGGCTCGTCAATGCAACGCGGCGTTTTTTTTTTTAAACACTATAATTAGCATCAAAATGAACGTATGCGTGACGTCATTTGACGTCATGGCCCCCCAATTTTTATTGGTCGCTGAAGCCCATGAGCCGCCATGTTTTTTGCGTATGGGCTTCTATGGAGCTTTCGCTACCATAGTACATATACCTTGGGTGCGGCGCATAACATCGGCACTTGATATGTGCCGGCCTATCCCGCTGCGCCGTCGCGCCTTGTCCGCACGACTGCCTGATTACCGCACCGGTGAGCCTATAAGCGCCGATTCTGCGCTCTCTTATCATATGCGCCATGGAAGCAGAGGCTGTATGCGAGCGCATGTACTCTGAAGGTCGTATTGGAGGGTGCGAAAAGGGGTGTCGACGGTCCTAGAAGCCATTGCATGACGCTAAGCCGCTCGACAGCGTGCGAATGAAGCACGGAGGGCTCAGCATGCATCTGCCTAAGCAACGGCGTCAAGTCGCGGAGTCTTTGCCGAACTAAGAAAGGAACGTGTGTATGCTGTGTGCGATGAATCTGGAATTGCCCCACTTTAGCCAAGTATACTTGACCTAGCTGGCAACTGCTGATTTTTACAAGATGACGATGTGGCGCAAACACACAGAATTTCTGAATGGAATATCAACTGAAAAGAAGCTATATGTGATTTATGGCAATCAGGGTCTAGATACAGCAACGGTACCGTTCAGGAATTGGTTCCTTTCGCCACTCATAGCTGGCTGCCTGTCGTCATGTCCGCCGGGACGCAAAACATCGGGAGGCGGCCACGCGTATTTCGCCTACGTCACAGGGCGTAACCACCGCTCCAAAAGGAACCGTTTTGCGGCCGGCGTAGGAGCCTCCAAGAGTTGCTTTGCTTCGAGAGGAAATCGCTCCACGTATACGTCCTTACGGCAGTACTGGAACGGCGGCTCCCGCCGCAGCCGCTTGAGTCCGGCCACGGTACCTTTTTTCTTCTTTGTTCTTTGCGGTTGTAGTAAACAGACGCGAGAAAAAAAAACAGACACGACACCTTCTACATGTCTGCGGAGGGTTTGCGACAACACTTTATGAGGATGAATTAAAGCAGAGAGGCCCGACTGTAATTTTATAAATTCATTGCCAGGATTTACGAGACCTCAAAATACATCAAAGAAAAAAAAATAGTCACCTCCTACGAGTATAGCTAAGACTGTGAGTCAATAGTGAAGGGAAGTGGGGATGATGGAGTAGGCCGGGCTACAGTCAGGTGCGAAAGTGCTCTACGCGCTTATATCACTACTTTGTGATCGTGAGCGCTCGGCCAGCAGCAGTGGGACCATTTGTGTACCGCGGGGATAGAGACAAATAATTCGCATCCGGTTTTTTATATTGCGATAACAATACTGCGGCAGGTTTCGGCCCGTCGCGTCATCCCGGGAAGGGCCACGTTTGACCTTGAACAGTCGCGAGTAAGAAGAAGAACGCTCGGTTACCGGCAGGTAATGCTTTCACTCCACATTCAGTTCAGCAGCATTGAGCCCTTCTGAATTAGATTTATATGTGGGATGGTAGCTTACGCTCTCGCATCCTATTCTTAAAGGATTAGATTAAGTGTCCCCAATAATATACCACCTTATAGTGATAGAGCGTGAAAGCGGAATAATGTAGCAGGCAAACGAAGCATCCGTCGTTGCTATCCGAATTCACCGATCGGTAACCAGAGTTAAACCACAACTAATTTTTCCTTTTCTGCATCAGCGGACAGCGAGCAGAAGATAGCCGACTCGACCGAGTGCGGTCGAGTCATAGAGAAAGAGATTGGTAAAGAGCGGACACTCCCATAGGGCGCAGCGGCCCATTTGACTGTAGTGCACCAAGCGGCCGGCGGCAACTTCTTCCGGCCTTGCTGAAAGGCGCGCGATTTGAATGTTAGCATGCGCTGCGCCCTTCCCTGCCATTTTGGCGCATTATTTTGGTTTTACATGGTCTGCTAGTGTTTCTATTTATTTTCAGCATGCATAATAACATGAAAAATAGATTCCCAGTTCTCTACACTGGCCATCAACGCAGCTGCGCCACAGCCTTTGCAAAACAGTATTGCAGAAAAGACGCGAAGTGCTGTGTGAAATGAACATTTATTTTGCTGTATATAAAACACACAAGAGATGCAACAGATGTAGACGGATGCATTGACAAACTTGGCACACATTAGACAATGTGCACAGTACAGAAAAATAAAAATACCCAAGGCGAGAAACAGAAAAAATAGCATAACGTTGATTTCCGCATTATGGCCAATGATATGTAGCAAAACAGGCATTATACATTAACTACACAGTCCCAGTAGCGGCTACCTTAGTAAGGGTAACTTGTATTGTTCAGGGAAGAGAGGAGTGCTGACGCTTGGGGGAAGGCCACACCGTTCACTCGTCGCATCTGCCGTGCTTCGGCTACAGTCCGTGGGTCCACGCAGTGCAGCTGGAAAAGGAATGAACGTCATGCAGAAGGTTGCAATGAACTGTAAGGCCAGTGCACCGCTCACACATCTATGCATGTGGGTGCGTACTGAAGACTTTGTGAGCAGCAGTTATGGTCCAGAACAGAAAAGCTATCATTCTTAAAATTGATACAAAAGCTACTCTTGCAACGTAGAGGTCAGAAAATGCAGGCTAACCGAACCTATCTGAAAATGCATTTCTACAGTGAGTGAAATAACCGCCACTAAACTAACAATATTTCTCAAAAGCACTTAACAGCTGAAGCAATAAAGCTTGCAGCATAATAAAAAACAACTCACTTTAACGTTGTCCCGTTAAATGCAATGCGACACCACGCAAAACTAGCCGTCCGTAAAACCGCGGCCGGCGAGCACACCATGTTTGCTCGCCCTTCATAAGCGTCTTTGTGAAACGCAGAGCGCCGTGCTGAGCTAAACTGCCTGAAATGCCTCGCCGTTTGACAAGAATGAAACATTTCTCACCTTGCGGTTGCCCTGCTAAACGCGCGACAGCACGCAAAACTAGCCGTTCGCAAAACCGCCTCACGCCATGTCACGTGTACCCGCGGCGGCCAGCACGCCTTGTCATGCCTGTTAGCTTCACGCGCGACTTTGTGAAGCGCAGTCGCCGCCGTACTGAGCTAAACTGCTGGAAATTCTGCACAGTTTCACAAGAAAGTCAAGAATGCAACATTTCTCACCTTACCGTCGCCCTGTTAAACGCGACACTTCGGAAAACTAGTCGTTCGGCAAACCGCGTCAGGCCGCACCGGCCGGCTACGCCATGTTGGCGCAACGGCGTGCCTTGGGGCTTCGCATGCCACATTGGCCAGCATGCTGAGATAAACTGTTCGAAATGCAGCTCAGTTTCGCAGGAACACAACATATTAATCCTCGCCGCGGTTGGAATCTGCCGGAGCGTCACGAACTGCGCCTGCACTTCTTTATGCCTGAACAGCCGGCTCGCTTGTTCACGAGCTACGAAACTTAATTGGCACCGGCCGGCGTGGTCATGGAAACTGTTTCAAATGCAGCGTAATTCAGCAAAAAAAAAAAAAAACGTTGCTCATCTTGACGTCGTTTCAAACCGCAGTTGTTCCGCTTAGCAGCCCATGAGAGATAAAATATGCCGTCTGTGCCGCACAGGCGCGGCGAGGCACGAGCAGACAGCAGTTCGTTCCCTTCCACAGCTTTTTTTCGTCTGCTCCGGCGGGCTACCGCTGCAGCGAGTGCCGTCGCGCGCGCGTCCGCGCATGTTGGTGCCGCCATCCATCAATCGGCGGCAGCGCAAAAAGTCGCGTGTCATTTCCTGGGGCCAGTTTTCGCCGAGTGACCGCTCTTTACCAATCTCTTTCTCTATGGTCGAGTTTCCAATGTCATTCGGCTGCGTCCTACATTGCCAGCTGTTCACGGTAAGTTCGCACACATTCGCGAAGCTTGAGCGGCAGATAAGGCTGAGGAGGCTGCCCCGCTGGGCAAGCGGTCGCGCCGGCCCGGTACCCTTATCAAACAGCTCGCTCGAACCCGCGACGGCTGCAATTCCTGTCATAAAGGTAGCGTTATTTTGACTGCATCACTACGGGTGTTGTAGACCTAAGTCATAGGAAATTTGCCATTATGAGCGAAAAACAACTTATAAAATCTTCACTGTGCGCGTGGAAGCAGACGACGCCGCCTCGCAAGCGACATCATCTAGTGGCCAAAAAGGTACTCACGCGCCATGAAACTTGCTCGGCAGTTATTGACTGAAAGTGTCCAACAATATATCAATCTGTTAATAACTAGTTTGCGTTAATATTTATTTATTAGATTTATTTCGTGCTTACTTCCACTTCAAGTATTTGGTCCCAGAAAAAGCCGCCTGCTGATGGCGGACACGCCTACGGTTAGGCGCCAACGCTGATTGGCCGCTCCCTTTCCTGTCCTGCTCTCGAGATGGCGTGTGCTGTCTGGCTGGTATCAAATTGACATCATCCTGAAAAAGAACGGTTCCCGAAAGGAACCTCCGCTGGGTACGGCCCCAGCACCTCCCAGCACCTTTTGGCACTACTATGGTTATGAAAGATAGTGAGGTTATGCAGATGCCGTCGCCTGGTCGTCAACAATCTGTTCATAAAGGCACGTTTTTTTATTACTAAAATGTTCGAATCCCAGCTGTCCAAATAGGAACAAACTAGGCGCGTTTAGAATTGATTCCGTCTAGTTTAACGAAGCATAAAGAGGGCTGGGAATGTGCAGTGTTATAATGATGTTTATCTTCTGTTGATCCTGAAACGCACATCACAATTCTCCTTGTCTACAGTGAGGGTGAGAGTAGCGGTGACAATGACGCTGCAATTAGCAATAATTACAATGATTATATTAGCAATCACAATGACTGTGCATTTGGTGGAAAAACTGAATGACATATAATGAGATGATGCACCGTGTGCATTAGTAACGCTTAGGCTCTAGCATTTCTGTACTGCAGATTCGACAGCTTGCTAAGAAGTTTTCGGCTTGCTGAATTCCACTAACTTCTTTCTACCGAGTACGAATCATCCTGAGCCGAGAGAAACACCACATTTATTCTATATCGTCGAGGGATAGCTGCATGTCCCAGGCCTTTTCACAGGGGAAGATAGACAGCCCATTTCTTGTACTCTCTTTGGTCTTTCCTATATATTGCAGGTCTTTTCAGTGCAATAAACCAGATGTAGTAGCGCTTGTCCCTTGTCCCGCCTTTTCTCTCGTGTGCGTGTGTTTTTTTGCGCTAAGGATGTCGTCTCAATCTTGTACTCTCGTACACTTTACTCTTTTACCTCCATCCTCGAACTAAACAAATCAGTAAGAAAGAAGTTCATCAACGAATTAGTGGTAAGGACGACGGCAGAAGAGTTCAGGATCTCGCTACAGAGAAGATATTAAGCGCTAACTGAGGATGACATTAGCCCATGAAGCAATGAACAATACTTTCAGAGATATTACTAAGTGCCTGGCAGAAGTAGGCAGTATAAGAGTTAGAGAGAATATTGGTAACCTGTCTAAGGAGGCGAAAGATTTGATTAAGAAACGCCAAAGTATGAAAGCTTCCAATTCAACAGACCAGAGAGATCTGGCAGAGATAACAAAGCTATCAATAAGCACAAAGTGGTCGATTTAAAGAAATTGGGCATTGGCTAAAATTAGGTGTATCCGCTAAAGGAGAAGAGGGCAATGTCATCACGAATATAGAAAAGATAGCCAAAATAGCCAAGGAGGTCTATACTGATCTCTACGGTACCAAAGTAGTCAGGACAATACTGAGATCGGCAGTGGGGAAAAGCAGTCAGACGTTCCACCTGCGACGAAACACGATATTAAGAAAGCGTTCAAGACTATGGAGAGGGGAAAGCAGCTATAGAGGGTGAAGTAACTAGTTTTATTGATGGACGGGGATATATCGTGGTAGGAAAACTCGCCACACTATACACGCAGTGCATGAAGTGATCGGTACCGGAGACATGAAAGAACGCAAACAGTATCTTAAATCATAAGAAAGGTGACGTTAAGGACCTGAAAAGTTAGAGCAATCAGCTTACTGTTACGTATAAAGTATTTTGCAAGGTAATCGCCAATAGAATCAGGACAACTTTAGACTGCAGCCATGCAAAAGATCAAGCAGGTTTTCGGATAGGGAACTTTACTATCAATCATATCTATACCACAAACCAGGTGATAGAAAAATTCTCGGATATTATCAACCCTTCCACATAGTAGCATTAATTGATTACGCAAAGTATTTGATTTAGTACAACAAAATACCGCCATGCAGGCATTGTGAAATTCTGGTGTAGACGAGCCGCACGTGAAAGTACTGGAAGTTATATATAGTGGCTGCACGGAAAACCATAGTTCTGCGTAAAGAAAGTAACAAAATGTCTATAAAAAATGTAGGTAGGCAAGGAGACACAATCTCCCCAGTACTATTCACAGCTTGCTTAGATAAAATGGTAAGACGTGGTATGGGAGCAGTTAGGAATAAGGATTGATAGAGAATACGTCAGTAATCTGCGATTTTCTCATGAATTTCCCTGAAAAGTAACTCTGAGGATGAACTGCAAAGGATGACTGATGACCTAGACAGGAAAAGAAGAAATGTAGGCTTGAAAGTAAAGTAATGTTCAACAGCATCGGGAAGGAGCAGCAGTTTACGATAGGCACTGAAAGTAATCGGCGAGTATGTCTATTTAGGATAGGTAGTACCCGCATATCCGGACAATCAAAGGGAAATGTCAAGAAAAATAAGATTGTAGTGGAGCGTATATGCCAAGCTCTAGAAGATTATGAGTAGCAGCTTACCCGTCTCGCTCAAGAGGAAAGTATACAACAATTACATCTTACCCCTACTCACCTATGGGGCTGAAACTGGGAGGCTAACGAAGAGGGTTCGACGTAAGTTGACAACGCAGAGCACATGCGTAACAAAAAATGGTACGGGTAACGTTAAGGAATAGCAAACATGCAGAGTGGCTCACAGACATACTGAAGTCAATGATAATCTAGCGGAAATCAAGAAGAACTGGGTATGGACAGGACATGTACTGGAAAGAGAGGATAACCGATGGTCGCTTAGGGTAACAAACTGGATTCGAAGGGATGGAAAGCGCAGCAGGGGGCAGCCGAAAGTGAGGTGGGCGAATAAGGTTAAGTTCGCAGGGGTTAAGCGGATGCAGCTAGCACAAGGCCGGTTAATTGGATAATTATGGGTGAGGCCCTCGCCCGTTGTGGGTATAGTCAGGCTGATGATGATAATGACAAACCTCCATCCTATTTCTTACAGCTTTCCTCCTCCTTTATAAATTTCGGCTGGTATTTTGGCACCTATAAATAACCTTCTGCGGCTACATACCCTAATATCTGCCTTAGTGAAGTCCAGTTGTGGCGTGTATTTGGTGCGGCGAGCACAATAGTTTGAAAACTTATCGTGTGGCCTAATGTACGGCCTTGGCATGTGTCTGGAAGAGTGACCTGGTTACAAAATTTGATCAAGAAAATCTGTCAAAAACTGATCATCTTGACAAAGCAGGGCGGGCTGATTGGACTGCCCAGTACGTCCAGAAAACGAAAGAAGCTTTCCATAAGCTCCACCTTGTGCACAACAATGAAACAAGAGTTATCTGATTATTATCCGCATTGATAATTCCGAGAAGCCTAACGGAGGTATTGGGCCCAAGATAAAAGCTGAAAAAAAAAATGATCTGAATGAAAGTTACTGGTTTGGAATATCATTCAGGTAAGAGTGGCTGGCTCATCAATGGCCGAGAAGTCTTGAGCGGCAGGCAAATTCTGGATTTTCAACAGCTCGTTTTGGCGTCTCGGTGAGAATGTGCACGTTCTGTGTTGTGACATCTCTATTCAGTTGAATCGTGCTACAAGCAGGTATCACGGATATTATAGGGGTAGGCATGTTGGCGATAACTCTAGGACAAATATGTCTGAGATATATTATTGAAGCCATGAGGCTGCAAGTCCAACAAAATTCATTTCTGCTGTTGTGGCGATTTTTGAGCATCGTATATATGGTACCATTTCTTTGCAGTGGCGCACGTTACTGAAGAATCGAAAGTACCACGAGTAGTTATCACGATTATGACAATCAATGATCTCGGGATATAATTAGCCCTTATACAGAGCATTCATTTATCTTAAGAAATCGTACAGGTTATTTCGTTGGCTGTGGATGCTATTAGGTTCCAAAATGTTTTTCATAACAAACACCGCCTGCAACAAACTTTAGGAACCCTGTATTTTTAACCGCACAATTTAAAGAGACGTTGGAGCGTCCTCCCTAAACGAGAATAATTTACTAAGCAGGCTTACTCGACACAAGAAAAATGGCGAAAATGAGACGCCATTGATGACCAAGAAAGGCAGCAGCAGGCTGCCAATATCTTGTCATTAGTCTATTAGAAGAATGCCGCCAACATGCATTTGTTATTTTCTTACCAAATTTCGCTAAACCTTTCGAGTAGAAAACCTTTTACGAATATTTTCTGCAAATTACTTCTATCGCTGGTTAGATTCTGCCTACTCATGTACGTCTGCTTGCCAATGCTGCCGTATGTAACCCTGGGTGGTGGGTGCATAAAGTTGTCCTGTGACGATTTCTCCAAGCCCCTTTCCTTATAAGTTAAGGGAAATAAGTGAAATAAAATAGGAAAAATATTAATGTTATCCGGCCCAGTGTAAAGGTACTAATGGATCATCCTGCCTACCATACGGAAGCAGGAATGGCGGCTTTTTCAGTCAGCGCTCCACTGTGTCAATAAAAGTGAAAAAGAAAACGATGAAGCCTCTACTGAGCAATAAAAATAGAACAGGCAGAAAAACATACCAATGAAGGCAGCCATACAAAGAAGAAGAAAGGACAAAAATGAATGAAACAGAAAGAAGAAGAAATAAACATAGAACGGAAATAATGAAAATGTGGTTTCCGGTGTCGGGACAGAGGGAACGAACAGGCAGAACGGCAGCTCAAGGTGAACTGCTTATTTATTGCATATTGTGTGAGCTTGTGTTCTCGACAGGAGATAGAGAAACGTCCAAATGAAGAGGATCGCACTGACAGTAGGCAAAATAAAAGTGAAACTTATGCGGGACACATCATCACCTCAAGCATTAAAATACGAAACAACCGCAAAAACACAAAATGCGCGAGAGTGGAAACTGTAAAGTTAGTATTGAAATATGTCGGGGTGGGAACGCTCTATTGAATTTTGACGTAGCGACTACCCGACGCATCTTTCGCGACAAGGAAAATGATAAAGCGTCACTTCGCGACAAGGAGCATGAACAGACACGGAATACACAATCGATAAGCGTGCTTGAATCATAATGATAAGGCCTCTTGCCAGCGGCTGCCGAAGAACAAATTATGATTTAAATAGTTCGCGGCGTCACTTCACCCTTAAAAAAGATCACCTCGATGTTTCAAAATAAACAGACATGAATGAACAGAAACATTGCGAAGAAAAAAATACATCAATAGCCTTTAGCGCGAATAATATGGCTTTAAGGCCTATAACATGCGCAATTTCTGGGTGCACTCTGTGCCGCTGATATGCATTAGCGTCGTCGGGAACGACGTCGTAGTTTAATTGTCCTAGTCAGCGAAGCAGCTTGTACGGGCCGAAGTATCGGTTTAGAAGCTTGTCACTCAGTCCGCTGCGGCGAATCGGCGTCCAAACCCAGACGTGACCTGCCCGCTTTTACTCAGCATCGCGTCGTCGTACGTTGTAACTTCGCGCGCTCGCTCTTTGCTGATCTTTAATGAGCATTTGGGCGAGCCTTCGAGCTTCCTCTGCATGTTGAAGGCAGGCAGCGACGTCCAGGTTATCCTCGTCGGTTCCGTGCGGCAGCATTGCGTCGAGCGTCGTCGTAGGCGCCCTGCCATACACAAGGCTGAACGGGGTCGACCTCGTTGACTCCTGTACTGCGGTATTATAAGCGAAGATGACGTAGGGTAGAATGGCGTCCTATGTCTCGTATTCTGCGTCGACGTATGTGGCAATCTTGTCCGAAATCGTTTTCTGAAGACGCTCCGTAAGTCCATTCGTCTGAGTATGGTACGCAGTAGTTTGTGGATGGCTTGTATGAATGTATTCTAGGATGTCTTGTGTCAGCTCTGCCGTAAATCTCGTTCCCCTGTCCGTGATCAGCACTTCTGGGCGCCGTGTCGCAAGATAATTTGTTCGACAAAATACTTATGGTCTGCCGCGTACGTAAAAACGTACGTCTGCCGCAGTACTATTGGGCAGTGGTTTTGCTTCGGCGTAGCGGGAAATATAGTCAGTGGCCACGATGATTCACTTGTTACCCGCCGATAAATATGGAAAGAGGCCAAGGAGATCCATCCTTTTTGTTAAAAGGGCAGAGATGGGGGCGTTATCACATTCAGTAACCCAGCCGGTCTGATCAGCAGCTTCTTGCGTAGATGACACTCACGGCACGTTTTCACGTAATGGGTAACGTCAGCAGGCAGTCGTGGCCAGTAGTACTTTTCCTGAATTCGATGGAACGCGCGCGCAAACCCGAAATGCCTTGCTGTTGGCTCATCATGCAATGCATGACGAATTTCCTGCCTGAGGCTTTTAGTTACGACAAGAAGCTGTGCGGTCTTGTTGGGATCGAAGTTCTTTATAAGGACGTCTGTGCTTAAGGCGAACGACGACAACTGAGGCGTAAACACACCAGGAGGGAAAGCGGTCTGGCCTGACAGGTAATCGGCTAGGTCTTTCAACTGAGGATCAGATCGCTGCTGTTGCGCAAAATTGCTGGCGCTTACTGTTCCCAGAAAGGTGTCGTCATCGTCCCTCTGGTGCGCGTCGACGGGAGAGCGGGATAAAAAGTTTGCGTCGGAATGCTTGCGGCCCGACTTATAGACTACACTCACATCAAATTCTTCGTAGGCTCCATCGGGCAAGGCGGCCGAAGGGGTCTTTCAAATTAGCCAGCCAGCAGAGCGCGTGGTGGTCGCTTACCACCTTGAATGGTCGACCGTATACGTATAGATAGAACTTAGAAGGGGCCCAGATGATCGCGATGCACTTTTTTTCGGTCGTTGAGTAATTTACTTTGGATTTTGTCAGGGACCTGCTAGTGCAGGCGATTACATTCTCCTTCCAGTGCTCCTCTGAACGAAAACGGCTCATAAGCCCACATTACTGAATTTTGGTCTCGGCGTTTTCAACATAGTGGCGAAGTACCGGAGGGCACTGCAGGCGGCGCCGACGTCCGTCGAAGGGTTCTCCTAGCGGCGCTTCCCATTTAAAAGGTGCGTCAACGGTTCGGCGATACGCGAAAGGTTTCTGACAAATCGTCGATAATAAGCGCACAGCCCAAGCAATTTGCGTACAGATTTCTTGTCGACAGGCGTTGGAAACTGTGCGATTGTAGCTGTTTTCTCCGGGTCTGGGCGAACACCATCCTTGCTAACGATGTGAACTAGGAACCACCGTTCCTCGTAGGAAAGTGGCACTTCTCTGATGTTATCGTTTGTCCCGATGACTTGATGGCATCCAGCACTGTCTGGAGCCGTTTTAGGTGGTCTTCGAAGTTTGACGATAAGACAACGACGTCGTTCAAGTATACCAAACAAATTTGCCACTTCAAGCCAGCCAGGACTTTGTCCATTACTCGCTGAAACGTGGCTGGTGCGGAGCAGAGGGCAAATGGCATCACCTTGAGCAAAAATAGGCCAATCGATGTGATGAATGCAGTCTTCTCTAGATCACTCTTGTTCACCTCTATTTGCCAATAGCCGCTCTTCAAGTCCATCGATGAGAACTACCTTGCCTTGCAGAGCCGGTGAATTGTGTCATCAACGCGAGGAAGAGAGTACACATGCTTCTTCGTTAAGCAATTTAGGGCGCAGTAATCGACGCAGAAACTAAGTGTCCCGTCTTTCTTCACCAAAACGGCTAGTGCCGCCCAGAGGCTCTTCGATGGCTGAATGACGTCATTACGAAGCATTTCCTCAACCTGACTGTGTATGGCCTGGTGTTTTCGGAGCGATACACGCTATAAGCTTTGACGTAGCGTTCGAGCATTTTCTGCCGTAATGATGTGATGTGTTGCTTACGTAGTTTGCCGCACTTTTGACGCTTTCAAGCAGAATGCGAATCCGGTCTTCTCTGTCTTGGGGTAGGGCTGCGTTGATATCGAACGTAGGAAGCTGTGGCCTGTTGGTCGCACCATCTACAGGTTGGCTGGGGAGTGCGAAAATATCACGGGTGTCCTCTAGCTCTTCTAGGAAAGCGATCTTTGTGTCCTTGTTCAGGTACCGGTATTCTTCGGTGAAGTCCGTCCCCAGCACTTCAGCTTATTTATGACGGAAATGAGCGGCACCTCTTGCGATTCCCAGTCCACGCTCCAAGAGCAACTGAGTGTTTCCTTCGACGACGCCTTCGGAGATTTTGATATCTGCGTTGCCCACACAGGTGGTGAGCTTGTTCGGGGCAGGACGGTCAAGTCTTCATCGAGGACCTTTAGAGAAACGCGTTGTGTCGATGTTGTCGTAGTAGGTATGGCTTTCCGCCCACAGCTTGATGAGCTTGGATCAGAGGTCGATGATCTGTCTATGATCATTTAGGAAGTCAATGCTCAAAATGAATGTCGTGCGAACACTGCTGTAGGACGAAGAAGCTAGTAGGGTAGGTACGTCCTTTTACTATAACCCTTGCGGTGCATCGCCCCGACGGCGTAATAATTAAGGTTAACGACAGCGGTACGGTACGGGCCTACCGAAGCGGTCGTCACCTTCTTGGCTGGGCCGTGAACACTCCATTGATACAGAGTCAGCCCCGGTGTCCACTAGGGCGGTAACCGTGCGAACGTACTCAGAAACTTCGAGGTCACTCGTTTTCGTCCTCGTATTGTATGTTGGCTTTGATGTTTGATCTCTACTTCTTCTTTTGCTGAGGTCGCGGCCGGTGGTAGCTTGGAGTCTGGTCTCGTCGTCTTGGATGTTGCGGCGATGTCAATTTGAAGTCTGGACGTGTCGAGGATGCCTTCTCAAGTAATGTCGGCGTCGTCGTTACTCGCCGTCGGCGGCGGAGACTCTTTGTTAGTTAGCTTTATAGCAACCTGCCCTCCAAAGGTTGCTAACTTAGTTTTCCCTTCAGGGACTTGGGGATATTTCTCGCACACTGCCATCGTAGCTGAACCTGGGACGAAAAGCAGACCCTGTACGGCGATGGGGACCTGATCCGACGGCTAGGTGGCGCAAACGCAGCGCTACGCGGACAGTTCTCGATTTCTTGCGGTCGTTCACCGGGACGGGGCCGTGGAGCCTCGACTGCAAGTCCGTGGAGGCCAATTCGTAGGTACGGGCAGTGGCGTAGAATGTGGCCTGATTCATCGCAGTGGAAGCATAATGGTCATTTCTTCGCTGCCCTCCAAGCGTCGCACTTCCTGGGGCTTGAGGGTCGTTGGTAGGATAGGCAGGCGGGGGCCGCTCGTGTGCTGTCTGCGGATTTCTGCATGCTCCTAAAGATTCACCCTGTTATTTATTTACGACTAACCCTCTTGTCAGCGACATATTTTGGTGGAGGTGCTGAGCATCGATCCCCGCACATGTCCTGCACATCATCGCACGCTCAGGACTCACCGTTTGTGCCAACTGACACCCCTGTGCGCCGTACTAGCCGGAGAAATCAAGGCCTCCCCCTGAGCATAGGCCGTTGGAAGTCAACATCGCAGCTGCCTCTCGACCTGCCATGCAAGCTTTTAGTTACTACACCCTACAGAACTTACGACTGCCTCAGTCTTTCCATGGCAGTCAGACCGAAGTCGTCAAAGTCTGGCTCATCCAGTTTGAATGGGTCGCCTCGTTTAATCAGTGGGACGCCGCCGCCATGCATAGAAACCTCTTCTTCTGCCTGAAAGGTGGCGCTCCTACTTGGTACGAGAAGCGAGAAGACGCCCTAACATCATCGACTTGAAGAGCGGGCACTGGCAGTTTAAGTTAAGTGAGCGGGACCGGGAAAAAAACAGCTTTTGTCACCCCAGATAGACTGCACGAATTTAAAGTGCTGCCTTTCGGCCTATGTTCAGCGCCGACTACTTTTCAGCGCATAATGGACATCGTTCTCTCCGGCCTCAAATAGCAAATCTGTTTAGTTTATCTCGACGACGTTGTCATGTTCTCTGAAACCTTCAGAGAACACCTCGAGCTCATGCGCGCAGTGTTAGATTCCCGCTAGTCAGCTGACCTGACGCTCAAGCCCGAGAAGTACCATTTTGGCTGCAAAGTGTTGAAGTTGCTTGGTCATATTGTGAGCGCCGCAGGCGTTAGGCCAGACCCCAACAAAACTGCCGCTATCGCCAATTTTCCCGTTTCTGCTACGATGAGGAGTTTGAAACGTTTCCCGGGTCTATATGCGTACTACCACTGCTTCATCGCCGGATTTTAGAAAATAGCCTCACCCCTTACCCGCCTCACGCGGAATGGTACACATTTCGTGTGGGCCGCCGAGCAACAGGAGGCTTTTGCGGCGCTGCGCAAACGACTGCAATCTACCCCTGTTCTTGCGCACTTTGAGAAGACGCTGCCGCTAAAGTCCCCACCGACAACATCAACATCGGCCTTGGCGCTGTACTCGTTCAGCACCAAGCTGGCGTGGAAAGGTTCATTGCGTATGTCAGCCGCACGCTCTCCGCGCTGAAACAAATTATTCCACTACGGAAAAGGAATGCCTCGCAGTTGTGTGAGCAACTATGAAATTTAGGTCTCACCTCTGTGGCCGCGAGTTTAAAGTGGTTACGGATCACCATTCTTTGGGCTAGCTGGACAATCTCTGCAACCCATCGGGGCGCCTAGCACGATGGAGCCTTCGCCTCCAGGACATTAATTACACCACTGTGTACAAACCTGGTCAGAAGCACAAAGATGATGACGCGTTCTGGCGGGCGCCCGTCGAATTAGTTAACGTTACGGATGACAACAGAGATTTTCTTGGACTAGTGAATGCTTTAGACATAATGACCGACAGGGAGCTGACCCAGACCTTCGACCTGTCATTGACCACCTGGAGGGTCGCGCTGCCTACGTCCCTCGCCAGTTTAGAAGGAACATCTCTGCATTTTGTGTTCGCAATGACATTTTATTGAAGAAAAACTCCAGCACTGTTGACCGAGTGCACCTCCTCGTCGTTCCGGCCGTTCTTCGCGCCGATATCCTTTTTTCTTGCCCTGATTAGCCCACCTCCGGCCACTTGGGCTTCGCACGCACACTCGCTCGAGTTTGTCAAGCGTATTATTGGCCTAAACTTTCTGACGCCATCCATCGCTACGTCAGAGGCTGCCGTGAGTGTCAACGTCTAAAGGTGCCGCCACTCAAGCCCCGCGGGTTTGCTCCAACCTATTAAGCCACCTCGGGCGCGATTTGACCAAGTCGGCATCGACCTTCTGTGCCCATTTCCGTTGACATCGGCCGGTAACAAATGAATTTTAGTTGCGACCGACTATCTCACACGGTATGCGGAAACCAAGGCAATGCAGCTGGGCACATCACTTGAGGTAGCTCAGTTCTTGGTGCAGCAAATCGTGTTGCGTCATGGCGCACTGTCCTTAGTCATCACCGATCGAGACACCACGTTTATGGCACAGCTCACGCACGAAGTGTTCGAGCTCAGTCATAAAAGCTACCACAAAAACACTGCATATCACCAGCAGACGAATGGCCTCACGGAGAGACTCAACAAAACAATTGCCGATATGATCGCAATGGACATAGACTCGCAGCATAAAACCTGTGATGAGATTCTTCCTTACATTACATATGCCTACGAACGTCGATGTTGGAAGCAATGCTTCCGTGTTGCGCTGACGATCATCCAATCGCGCCAAACGCTGAGCAGTTTTCTCAGCACGCTGAGGAAGCACGTCCCCTTACCCGCATTCACATTCAGCAAAAGCATGGCATGGATGCACGCCGCTACAACAATGATCGCATGCCGTGTGCGGAACTCTGCCTGCTCCTAAAGCTTCGCCCTGTCATTTGGTAACATCATGACCTGTTGTCTGCGACAATACTATTGCGCAAGCACTCAGTTATTCAGCAGTTTCGTGTCACCAGAATTGTCATCACCATTACGTTCGAATGCAGCGAGTTATAGGAAAAAGAAGATTTGCATTAGATAGAAGACCAAAAAATGTCTGTCGAAATAATTTGATGCATTCGTGTTCAATATGTAATTAGGTAGCGCCAACTAGGTCAATAAAACGTCGAAATAGCCTGGGACGGGTAATGGTGACGTACAAATGGGGTCACGTGGTATTCGATCTTCTATGACGCAGGCCTAACTTCTGTGACAGGAAATTTGAGATGTTTTAATGTCAACGAGCGGCAAAGGGTGTGCTTTGCGCACACGAATGGTGGGGATTGTTAGAAAGTGTGTATATAAATCAAATCAACCAACTGCATTCTATGACCTTATTGACCCAAACAACTCAGAGAACAGAGCAACACAGACGAAAGGATAACGCATCAATTCCAAACAACAGATGAGCAAGTCATTGACTACTTTTGGTCAAGATGTATGAGAAACACAAGCCCGCACATTGCATACTCGATACAATGCACGGGAGAGTACATGCAGAATCTAGACGCCCAAACAACACACAGTGGCCAGACCATATATCAAGAATACAGCCCCAGACAAGGATCAAATTACCAAGACGATAACTAGACACATAAATCACAAGCAAATCCTTATGCTAACGGCTTTAATCAACAAACACTGGGACCACGGTACAGCTCCCGAAGAATGGATACATGCAGAGATCATAATGACACCAATCCAGGAAAACCACCGAGCTTGGATAATCGCCGACCCATTTTGCTAACCTCTTGCGTGGGTAAGCTTTATGAAAAAGCTATCCAGTCAAGACTGTGTATGTATCTGGAAGACAATGACCTGTTTTAGGACACGATGTTCGGCTTCAGGCCTAGGCTCTACACGAGATATCCTAGTGCAGCCCAAGGAGACTGCCATAAACAGAATAGCTGCAAGAAATGAAGCATCATACTGGCTATATGCATGAAGGGCGCATTTTACAAAATCAGCCATGAAGCGATACTCAAGCAACTCTCAGCAACATATTGCAAAGAAATGGCCTTCGAGTATGTCAAGGATTTCCTAACCAAAAAAACACCGAAAATTGAGATTAATACCATACCGTCAGAAACGATAAAACCGCCAACAAGGATGCACCACAAGGATCAGCTTCATTTTCAATACTCTCTAGTATTGACATAATAGTAATAGCGAAAATACCCAGGAACATACAATGTATATAACATCCAATATACGCAGTCGATGTAATAGTATAGACTCACAAGACGTCTACCGGGAAACAGACGAACGGCTACAACTCGCCGTGTGTGAACGTGAAAACTGCGCCCGCTCGAGTGAAATGCAGTGCTCACAAGAGATGTCACAATAACTACGACTACACTCTACCAGATACAAACGAGTGGACATCGGACATCGATACAATCATGAATGAGCACCCGATTCGTCAGGCGGGAAAAATGAGTATTGGGACTGTGGTTACAGAAACGAGGCAAGCGCGATCACACGATCAAATGTCTTACCACTATAACCAAATAAACCTCCAAGATGATCAGCGGTATAGCAAACAAAAGAATGGGAATCAAGAAACATGGTACAATACGGATAGTGGTAGCGCTCGTCATCCTGCGCCTCGCCGTGCCTCTAATATCTCATAGAAGCCAAAACGGAAAGGAACAAAGTTAATGCGCTAATCACGAAGGCATACAAATAACTGTGGGATTGTCACCATACGGCTCTAACAGCAAGTTTGATAATCTGAGAATCCACTGAACCATTCAAGGACATCGCAAAGCAAAGAAGATGTTTCTGCGTAGCGGGTAAGGTGGTCAACAGCCACGATGACCCAACGGTTACCAGCTGGAGTGACTGGCAGTGGTTCGTAAAGATCAATACCCACACTGTCCAATGGCCGGCTAGGGCAGGAAAAGGGCTGTATCGGAATGGTGGAGTGGTGCGGAGGGTTTTTGCGACGTTGGCATTCCTGGCATGCGCGGACGTAATGACGCACAAAGCGGTACATACCCCGCCAGTAATAGCGGAGGCGAAGACGAGTGTAAGTTTTCAACACTCCGGCGTAGACACACTGAAGACTGACGTGAAAAGCGGCGCATATTTCCGAACGGAGGTGCCGAGGATGACAAGGAGCCACTTGCGCCCGTCGGAAAGGTAATTTCGGCGGTCGCTTTGTGACGCAGCATTCGAGAAGCTGGGCGCAGAGAAGGTCTAGATAAAAGCGTGAGAAGAGAAGCGAGCCAAAGGTCTTGCCTTTGTTCATTGGGCATATCGGCAATTTCTAGCAAAGATGACTCACCTACGATGATAGCTGTCGAGTCAGACCGCATTGAAGAAGTGACCTAGACAGGGCGTCGGCATCAGAATGCTTACGGCCAGACAGGTATGCCACCTGAATGTCGCACGTTTTTAAGCGGAGCACCCAATGAGCAAGACGGCCGGATGGGTCTTTAAGGATGGACAGCCAGCAGAGTGCGTGATGGTCCGTGACAACAGAGAAGGGACGACCGTAGAGATATGGGCGGAACTTCCCAATGGCCCAAATGATGCCCAAGCACTACTATTCGGTTAAAGAATATTTTTTTTTGCCTTTATTAAGGCGTGGCTGGCATACGCAAAAACATACTCTGGGCAGCCGGGCTTTCGTTGTGCAAGAAGAGCGCCGAGACCTACACCGCTGGCATCAGAGTGATGTTTTGTAGGTGCCGCAGGGTTAAAATGGCGGAGAATCGCAGGCGACACCAGAAGGCGCTGAAGCGTCGAAAAGGCCTCATCACAGTCCGACGTCCAAGACGAAAGAATGGCGTCACCGGCAAGGAGCTCAGTCCGCTGCGAGATGATCGAAGCGAAATTGCGGACGAAGCGACGAAAACGAGCACAGCCGATAAATCTATGAAGCTCCTTTAGAAAAGTTGGGTGTGGAACCTAAGCTACTGCACGCAGTTTTGCAGTATCTGGACGAACACCATCTTTCAAAACAACGTGTCCCAATATAGGAAGCTGGCAAGCCTCGAAGCAGCACTTTTCCTATTTAGAAAATGTTTATTAGACATTAGACGTTCACAATAGACATTCACATGAGGGGCGACAAATAACCAAAACAGGAAATACACATGATTAACCACAAAGGAAAGTGCACATAAGATACATCCTAAGGAACAAATACATCACAAATCAGTATTTGCATTCAGAACAAAGTTTTGCAGTTCGTGATGATGACATATACAACAATGAATTGCAATATACATGAAGGTATAAACAGTGTAGAATAATTAGCCAAATAAGATGGATATAAACATGTACAACAATCGCATATACAGTATGTATTGCACATGGGGGTTGCGATGTTAACATAAATATTTACATTATATTACAGGTACCAAGGTGGGACAAAAACCACCCGGACACGTCCAAGCGACACGGAAACAAGAGGGCATGACCCTTCACGAAGGAACTCTCGCTCCCCAAGGTAGAAAAGTTCCTCAGCCAGAAAGCTTACGATATCCTTTCGTTGACGCGCCAGGACAGGGAAAATCGCATGTCGGTGCCGGCTCGATGCGACAGCCTCACAACGATTGCACCATAACGCGAAAGCGCCAGCTACAATCAGCAATCGTGCAAAGCGACCGCGAGGACATCTACCATTTACCTAAAATCGGTTAATACCTAGACTTCTGAAACCGGCATCAACTGCCCTCCAAAAAAACGAGCAACGACGCATTGCTGGGCCATGTGACGATTGGATTTCTGAAGTGGGCAGTTGGGGCACTGCGCGGTCCGCACAATGCCCCATCGTTGTAGCCGATCTCGTGTAGGCAACCCCCCCCCCCCTCCAAAAGCCACATCATCATCATCATCATCGTCATCAGCCTGACTATACCCACTGGAGGGCGAAGGCCTCTCCCATATTTCTCCACTTAACCCGGTTCTGTGCTAACTACATCCACGTGACCACTGCGAACTTATCTCATCCACCCACCTAACTTTCTGCCCCCTCCTGCTATGCTTTCCTTCCCTTGGAATCCAGTTTGTTAACCTAAGCGACCGTTGGTTCTCCTCTCTTCGCACTATATGTCCTGCCCATGTCCATTTCTTCTTCTTAATTTCCGCTAGAATGTTGGTAACTTGAGTTATTTCTCTGACCCACTGTGCACGCTTTCAATCTCTAAATGTTATTCCGACCATTTTTCGTTCCATAGCCCTCTGGGTTGTCCTTAACTTAAGTAGAACTCTTTTGGTTAGCCTCCACGTTTCAGCCCCATAGGTGAGTACAGGTAAGATGCAACTGCCACATAAAGCCACGTAAATGCCCTGGCAGAAACGACGCTGTGAGTGGTAACCAGCAAGTGGAGTCCACCCTTCGCCTACGTTCCGCAGACACCAGCGTAAGTAGTAACGCTTTCATTGACTCCACTACTCAGTTCGCCGAGATGTCTAAGTCAGGGCTCACGTGGCGGGCGTGGCGACGAAATACCACTATACAAGAATAAAAAACGCATCCGGAAAGCCTGAGGGCCCCTGTTGAGTGGTATGTCAGGGACAAGCTGCCTCACACTTGTGCCTAAAAAATAGAAAGCAAGCGCCCGTGCTGGGCACTCACCACCCTGCAGCAAACGAAGAAGGTAGCGTAGAGCCAGCAGCCGACAGCAGGCTGACAAAGAAGGGAAGGCAAACCCACCCTTCAAACGTGACTGGCCGAGTGCCGCACGGCATACTAGTTCCGTGCGACCTGCCCAAAGAAATGAACTTACAAGAGACTGAAGAGAACGTAAAATTCTTAGAGGTAGATTGCGCTACATGTGCGAGGTACCATATTCGCCCGCAAAAAACAGCATGGACAAGTTAGCGTTTCTCAAAAATGGGTAGTTCAAAGGCACTGGCTGTGGTCACCTTGCTGCGCACCTCGTTTAAGACGGTAGTCCACACCGGAGCTGCTATCCCACGTGTCTAATAATCAATGCCACGTATGCGGATGGTGTCACTGTGCGTAATTGGTAGGGCACCATTAAGGCGCGCTTCTGGCCTGCCAATTAAAAGATATTTACTTTTTCAAACTTAAGAGCAGCCCCAGACATCTTGCCGTATCTGTCAAAAAGATGAAGGCAGCGCAGCAGGCTCGCTTCATCACGTAGGTACAACGTAATATCATCCGCGTAAGCAGTCACACATAGCGTTTAACAGCCTGGGAGAGGGAGGCCACGGATTCTTTGGTCTGTAATTGTTGCCCTCAAATAAGACTCTAAGCTGAGAGCAAACAAAAGAGGCGAGAGGGAACAACCTTGCCTGGCACAGCGGGTCACAGGGAAATGGGCACTTTCCCACCTATCCATCGCCAGTGTGCTTTGAATGCCATCATACATGCTTTTAATTAAACGTATGACATTTTGCGGAAACTGAAAAGCATTTAGAACGCCGAATATGTAGCCATGTTCTAGCCTGTCAAAAACTTTTTCTTGCTCTAAAGAAACAAGGATACCAGTAGCTAAGTGTCTCTGTGTGTAATCAATAATGTCTCGAGTGGCATACAACAGCCTATGTATTTTCCTGCCAGGAACTAAGCACACCTGATGACAACCAATAAAGGAGGCCATCGCACCCCTCAAGCGCCGAACCACGATGGCTGCGAGAGCTTTGTAGTCTGCGTTTAGAAGGGTGATCGGCCTCCACTCTTCTGGACGAGATGACCCAGGATCCCGTTTTGGGATCAAAACTCTTCTCCCTGTTCGAGCACTGGCCGGAAAATCAAAATGCTCAAAGCACTGTCGAAGGACATTGCTCAGTGCTGGAACGACAACTGCTCAGAAAACCAAATAAAATTCCACAGGAAGCCATCAGGCCCAGGCGCTGACCGGCGTTTCATTGAATCTAAAGCTGTCTTTACCTCTTCTAAAGAGGGAAGTGCACAAAGCACATCATGCATCTCCGGGCTGACCAGCGGCAACCCAGCTAACATTTGATGCGTCTCTACAGCTCCTACATCAATCGTAGCATCTGAGCACGCCATTAGTTGGAAGTGCGTCAAGAAACGCATACAATCCCTAGTTTGATAGGACGCAGAGTGGGACGCTCCGCTCAATGCTGAGCTATGGATGTAAGTTCGCGCCATTCGAAGCACCTCAGTATGTGCAGATGGACTGCGCCTTCCACGCCAGGCTGCCGGTGAAAGGGACGAGGCTCCAATAAGGCACTGATATCGGCTATGTAACTTCTCGCACCAGTCGCGCATCAGAGGGGTATGCCAACCCGCTCTGTGTGCGATGCGGATCTTCGCAGCCGTCTCTACCAGCTCCAGAGACACTCGACGACGTAGTGCACGACCCTCTACCGAACTGTGCATGCGCAAATTTATTTTAGCGTGTCCCATTCATTTTCAGCACTGTCAGAAACCGAAACGAGTAAAGCTCGCGACAAGCTCTCACGCGAATGCAAATCGTGTAGTACGCGCACATCAAAACGCCACGGACGAAATGAGCCAGCACTAGGAAAGGGAAGGCTGGGAATGACTGGCCGGTGGTCAGAAATATGAATGGGCGTCTGAAGCAAGGTCACAGCATCCATAGCCGACACATACGTTTAAAGGACTGCGGCACATATGAGCGGCCTAGCCTGCTCGCAGATGAACCACGGCACCATGTCCAGTAGAAACGCAACCCATGCAATTAGTTCGTGCGCATCAAGAAGCGCAAAATGATGAACTAAGCGCTGCAGTTCACGGGCCTTCCAATTCGGTCGCCCTCGACCAGGGCCTTGAAAATCAACATGTGTGTCTATGACACAATTAAAATCGCCCACTGTTATTACTTGGCGGCCGTCTAAAAAGTAAACATAAAACCCTTTAAAGAAGTTATTACTAAGGCTGGAGTCCGCCCGAGCATAAATGCACAAGATGCGCAACCTCACAGCCGAAAATAAGCAATCGAACGCTAACACTCGCCCAAACCCGTCGTAAGTGAAGTTATGATCGCGCAAAAGGGATCTGTTTAGCACCACAATTCTTACGCCACTCTAGCGCGATCTGGCGAAAGAAAAGCACTCCAAATGAAAATCGCGCTTAAAGGCCAATACATCAGAAAGAGTAGTAAAATTTGTTTCCTGACGACATAAGATATCATAGTTTGTTCTGAAAGCCAAATCTACAATTTCTGTCTGTTTTCGCATATTACGAAACCCCTCAGCATTTAAAGAAATAATTTTCAGACGTAATGCCATATCGGGTGTTGAATGTGCAACGCCACTAAGGCAGATGCGCGCCCTTAGGTAGCTCGACGAAAGTGCTTTGCACTCACATTAGGCAGAGTTTCCCGGCCCTTCTGAAGAAGCACGGGACTTCTTGGGATGGTGTTCCTCCGGGCGACCTACTCGTGCCGCATCCGATCCTGAGGTCGGTGATGAAACACAGCCCTTATTCCCTGCTCGCTGGAGCTCTATGTCCATATCACATTCACTGAGCGTTGATAGCGACGGGGAGTGTCCGACACCAAGGCTGAAAGAGCTGCTGGAATCGTCCACATCCTGTTTTTGGCTCACAACCTCAGATGACTCTTTTAAATCCTTTCGTAATGCCGGCAGCTTCTTCACGCGCCCCGTTTGCTTTTCCAAAGCTCCACGAATCTTAGAAACGCCAGTAGTGGCCGGCGTCGCCGCCAGCTTCATAATACGACCTCCTGCGTTCCGAGCGCAGCTTGGTGTTTTGGTGGAGTCAAAGCCTTAGACGCCGACTGCACCTTCTTTCCGCGAACTCCATGCTTGGCCTGGACGCCGCGAACTTTAGCCGAGCACGGAGGCTCCGGTGACGATGTGGCAGGAGCTGCCCCGGTAGCAGTAGGCTCACACAACAATCCAAGGGCCACCACGACGTCAGATGCCGTCGCGAAAGAAATATCAGGCTGGGATGGACCAGTAGTATGCTTGTCCAACGGCACATCATCACTGCTGGCCGTTCCTTCTGGCATTGTACCAGTAGGCATATTCGTCAACGTTTTTGATGTCGCGCCCTCTACGGAGTCCATTTGCACTTCCTTCTTGCCTTTAGCCGACTCAGCTGGCTTGGCAGACGGAGCCGGCACTTTAGGCTTCATGGGTGTAAGCGGTGGAAACGCACTTGCCGCTGCGTCCGAGTAGGAACGGCGCACCGGGCACGCCACCGTCGGGTGGTGATCACTGCAGCGTCGGCAGGGTAGAGTGCAGCCTTCGCCTTGATGACCGTGGATACCACAGCCTCCACAGAAAAGCGCTGAACACTGCGCCCGAAAGTGACCCGAGGAGCCACATCGCCGGCAAACGCTGCATATCTTTATAGTCAAAGGTTACGCGATGCCCAGCGACGCGTAGATAGTTAGGTACTGGTGACGACGCAGCCATCTCCATCCGCACATACCGTGTCCCAGTGAGCACACCTTTACGGGAGCTCATCTGGCCCACAGTGACGGACAGGACTTTACCATGCTGGCTCAGGACCTGGACGAGCGCTTCATTTGCAATGCAAGACGGCAGGAAAAGGCAGGGCCACGGTGGTAACTTGAGGCCCAACAGGGACGATTGGTACACGCTCGCCGCCAATGACGAGGCAGCCGGCGTCAACGATTAGAGGCATGGATGAAATGCTCGTCACTGGTACTTGAAAAGACTGGGCCCCAATATGCTGGACGACGTAAACTTCGGGTGAACCCACTATCGAGGACGCCGCGGGCGTTTTACAAGTATTTAGAGGGTGTTGGTTTTACGCGCTACCAGACCTTAGGGACAATGATCTGTGCAAACGCTGTGAGGCGAGAGGGATCATCGGCCACATAATTTGGGAGCGCCGCTAATCTCTAGGGATAGGACAAGATATTACGAGTAGCCTGGGATAGCCTGCTGCGAAACGCGGACCCTGCGACCCAGCACCGCACATTCCATCTGGCGGAAGAGGCCGCAGCAAGCCAAGGGCTACTTGCCTGCCTTGCGGGCGCACAACTTGCCGTCCTCACCGGCTCGCGTGTCGGGGCTAGGGAAGAGGACGCCCAATTCCGATGGAATTAAATGTTGTACAACCAACCAACCAACCTTCATCAATGGGGCTGGGACAGATAGGTCACCGCCGCTTGCAGTGGGGGCTAGCCTTCTACCGAATGTTTATCTGTATAGGCTGCCATTGCACGCGCCATTGCATCGGTGGTGGATTACGGCTATTGCGGCACGCACCTTTCTCTCCCTCTTCTTTTCTCTCTTCTGTCCGCACGAGGCTGCGGAGGGCCCCGCCGGGGTGGTGCAGTGGTAAGACGCCCGACTACTGCGCCGGAGTACCCGGGTTCGAACCCGACTTCGACGGCTGCTTTTCGATGGAGGCGAAACGAAGAGGCGTCCGTGGGCTGTGCGATGTCAGCGCACGTTAAAGATCCTCAGGTGGTCGAAATTACTCCGTAGCCCTCCTCTGCGGCTCCTCTTTCTGTCTTTCCACTTTCGCTCCCACCCTCCTCCCTTCCCTTACGGCGTGGTTGCGGTGTCCACAGAAAACAAGTGAGACAGTTACTGCGCCTTTCCCTTCCTATAAATCAACAAAAAAAGGCTGCGGAGGTTGTGGCTCAGCGGTTGTGGCTGTATGAAGAAGGAAACAAAAATGCACGGCCCTGCTACTGGCTCCGTAGCTGTGCCACCTCCGCTGCCTCGTGCGAGGAGCAGATTTATTTATTTATTTATAGGAAGGTAAAGGCACGGTAACTGTCACTTGTTTTCTGTGGACACCTCAACCGCACCGTAAGGGAAGGGAGGAAGGACGCCTCTTCGTTTCGCCTCCATCGAAACGCAGCCGCCGAGGTTTGATTGATTGATTGATTGATTTATGGGAATAGAAAGGCGTGGTAACTGTCTCACTTGTTTTCTGTGGACACCTCAACCGCGCCGTAAGGGAAGAGAGGAAGTTGGGAGTGAAAGTGGAAAGAGAGAAAGAGGGGACCGTAGTGGAGGGCTACGAAGTATTTCGACCACCTGGGGATCTTTAACGTGCGCTGATATCCGCCGGGGTTTAATAATAATTGGTTCAGTGGAAGGGAAGGGCGCGGTAACTGTCTCACTCGTTTTCTGTGGATACCTTAACCGCCCCGTGAGGGAAGGGAGGAAGGTAGGAGTTAAAGTGGAAAGAGAGAAAGAGGAGCCGTAGTGGAGGGCTACTCCGGGAGTAATTTCGACCACCTGGGGATCTTTAACGTGCTCTGACATCGCACAGCACACGGACGCCTCTTCGATTCGCTTCCATCGAAACCCGCCGGGGTTTGAACCCGGGTACTCCGGCACAGTAGTCAAGCAGAAGACAGAAAATGAGGCGAGAAAAAGAAGAGAGAGAGAAAAAGACGCGCGCCGCAACAGCCGTCGTCCACCGCCTAAGGGATGGCGGGTGCAATGACGGCCTACAAGAGATAAAAATTCGGTGGCTGGCTAGCCCTCGCAGCAAGCGGCGTTGACCTACCCTCCCAGCCCCGTAGAGCCAGGAACAGCCACCCTTCGCCACCTCATTACACTGGCTCAGCTACAGAGCCAGTGTCAGGCGAGTGCACTTTATTTTCCATCTTCCTTCAGCCACAAACACAACAACCATCAAAATGCAGACGCCGGCGGTCGGGATCGAACCAGGGTACTTCGGCATAGTAGTCGGGCGTCTTATCACTGCACCACTGCAGCGGGGTGCATTAAGAAATGTTGTTTCGGAAAACACAGTGTGCACTTGAGAACTGGTGCCCCGCCGGGGTGGTGCAGTGGTAAGACGCCCGACTACTGTGCCGGAGTTCCCGGGTTCGAACCCGACCTCGGCGGCTGCGTTTCGATGGAGGCGAAACGAAGAGGCGTCGTGTGCTGTGCGATGTCAGCGCACGTTAAAGATCCCCAGGTGGTCGAAATTACTCCGTAGCCCTCCACTACGGCTCCTCTTTCTCTCTTTCCACTTTCATTCCCACCTTCCTCCCTTCCCTTACGGCGCGGTTCGGGTGTCCACAGAGCAAGTGTGACAGTTACTGCGCCTTTCCCTTCCTGTGAACCAATTTAACTTTAACTTGAGAACTGGTCACCGAATCCAGCAGCTCCTGACCTTGAAGACGGATGCCGCAAAATGACATCTGCTAGCCTAGTGTAACTTTCGCGGCAAAATAAATCTTATCGGAGTCGGTTATTGACCGCCAGGTAGGCTTCAATCATTCATCTACGATTTGCATGCAAGTTTTGCTGGTATAAAAGCTAAATTTTCTAAACAACTATATGTCTACTTGGCGCCTTCACCCCATCAAAAACTGATAGGCCTAGCCTTAACTTTCGATCGCTCAGCAGTAAGAGAGAGAGAGAAATAACGTCTATTCCCATCCGTCAAAAATGACAGGAAAGATGTTAGCTTACACCCGAAATCATTACCCTACCCATCAGCCGGAATACCTTGAGGCTTGGTGGCGGCCAGGGTGAGACCGATGACTGCGTTACTCTACTGATTCGTCATTAAATATTTATCTTCAATTAGCTCTAGATTTTCTCTCAGCCATGAAACAACATGTTTGACCTTATCTTTGCGCCATTTATATATAGTATCAGGGCCATTTAACTATATTGATGAATTTATTGATCATGTGCTGCTTTCATTACCTATTTGTTTTCTCATGCACACGTCCCTTAACGCATAAGCGTATTTTTATTTATTGACATGCGCATACTACAATGCAATTATATTGCCTAAATAAGTTTTGGAATACATATCAGGCATATGTTAAAGTAACGCTTACCGTAATTCGTACACTGTCCTATAGCATTACGCTCTTTTGCAAAAGCACCACTTAACTGTAGTTTACCCGAATTTTGCGTGCAGAATACAAAGAAAAAAGCTACTTATCAAATTTAGGAACTGCCACGACATAGCGGTCATGGCAAAAAAAAATTGGCTGGGGCTTAGCTAAGGTATAGCCCCGATGCGTAATTCAGTCTCCGCAACGGTAGCTTATTTTATTGTTGCGGTTAAAAGAACAAAAGTTACTTGTATACAGGATTCGATCAGATGTTTTAATCGCTTAGTAGTGAGGTAAGTAGTGTCAATCCATTGCGACACTCAAGCTTTTTTTTTCTTTATTTCCTGACTTTTGCAAGGCAAAGCAAACACACACAAGACATTGATATAATAAGCCTGCCAGGGGCTGGCTTTTCTAAAATTCCTTAAGATCCATCAAAGGTTCTACCTTTGGCAACCACTCAGCATTATCATCGTCAAACTTCACAATCTCAATAAACCAATGGAGAGCCTCGCGAAAAAAAATTCGTGCAGGACGCGCATCATATCGCAGTGATATCCTGCCATGCGTGAACGCCATATACTGTGGAGGCCCATTAGCATCATTGAATCATATGGAACCCCCTCCTCATTTTGTGCACGTAGGTACCGTGAATACGCCGGTTCTCGTCACATTGTGACACTCAAGCAACGAATGTGGCAAGCTTTAAACCCGCTATTATTTATTTTTCCAATATTTCCGCTATCTGTCGCCAGGTGACGCTGCCCAGAGGACCCTACCGTTGGGGGAACGGAATCCCGTATCGGCGGCATGTTAAAGATGCTTCTCGTCTACTTTTATTTCAATGTCATGTTTAAAGCTAGCATGGCGCTATGTTTTCGTGCCTAAAAACTGTGGATGCTTGTCTGTGAAAGTGGAAAGAGAGAAAGGGGAGTCGTAGTGGAGAGCTATGGAGTAATTTCGACCACCTCGTGATCTTTAGCGTGCGCTGTACAATGTCAGTACGTTAAAGATTGCCAGGTGGTCGAAATTATTCCGTTGTCCTTCACTACCGACTCCCCTTTCTCTCTTTTAACTTTCACTCCTACCTTCCTCCCTTCCCTTATGGCGCGGTCATGTGTCCACAGAGCAAGTGTGAGCGACACTGCGCCTTTTTCTTCTTGTGACGGAGTCGGCGGCAGCCACCTTGGTTGGTTGTACAACTTTTAATTCCATCGGGAATGGACGTCCTCTTACCCGCCTCCGGCACGCAAGCCGGCGAAGACGGGCAGTCATGCGCCCGCGGATTAGAGGCAGGCAGGTAGCCCTTGGTTTGTTGCGGCCTCTACCGCCAGATGGACGGTGCGGTGCTTGATCGCAGGGTTCGCGCTTCGCAGCAGGGTATACCAGGCTTCTCTACTTGTAATATTTTGTCCTATCCCTGGAGATTGTGGGCACTCCCAAATTATGTGGTCGAGGGTCCCTCTCGCCCCACAGTGTTTGCCCCACGCGTTACCTAAGGTCTGGTAACGCGTGAAACGCCCAGACCGGTTTCATGAACGTATTAGTTTGTAGCCGCCTCCACGCGACAGCTTCTCTATTATTTAGTCTAACATGTGGCGGGGGTACCAGTCTACGTCACAATTTATAATGGTCGATGATTTCCCCGTAATTTTGCAGCCGCTCGTCGTATGCCCAGTGTTCGGGGGGCTCGACGGCTACCCGGAAGTAGAGAGCTTGGGCTAGCTCGATCAGCCGCCTCGTTACCAGGGACGGCAGCGTGAGCGGGTGTCCAAATTAACAGAATTTTCCTATTCAGCGTTCTTTGGGTGAGGATTTAAGCCGCCTCCAGCGATATCCCCCCCTTCCTAAAATTTTGAATGGCACTTTTTCTGTCGCTAACTATGAACTTGGTTTCCGTTCCTACGCAAGCTAGCGCTATCGCAACTTCGCAACTCTGATGGCTGCTGCGGATACCGGTGCCCCTCGGCCATCGATTACCGAAGCTACCGCCGCACCTGTTCTGCCGCCTTCCGCATCAACATAGACTACTTCCTTTGCTACCATGTTCTTGAACCGTCGCTGTAGAGCTTCGGCTCGTTTGGCCTTTCTTTCGACATTAAATTCTGGATGCATATTTCTAGGAAAGGAGAAGACTGCCAAGGCATTCCTGATTTCGCTATTAATTGTGACTTTTTTTGAACTCCTCTGTCTGGGTTGAGGCCTACTTTTGCAAGGATTACCCTGCCCGTCTCGGTCGTGCTTAGTCTCTCTAATTGGGAGACTTGCACTGACTCCGCCAATTGTGCCCACTTGTTATGCACCCCGAGTTCGAGTAGTCGTTCACTCGAAGTACCCATGAGCAGTCCTAGCGCCTTCTTAACGCATCTTCGAATCAGGCAATCTAACTTCTCTTTTTCGCCAGTCTTGATGTCCAGGTAGGGCGTGGCGTAACTAATTCTGCTTATTACGTACTCTGAATTAGTTTGAGTAAATTTCTCTCCTTGAGGCCTCTTCCTTTAGTGGCAACCCTCTTCAAGAGCCCGAGGGTTTGCATCGCGTAACTTTCTAATTTTTTTCAGGACCTCTCCGTTATGGCCGTGGGATTGAATGACCATCCCCAAAATCCTGATCTGATCTACTTTTGGCACCGGTTTGCCCTCCACCTGAATATGAAACTCCCCGCTATTCTTGCAGCGGAGGTACTTTGGGTTATAAACGAACAACTCAGATTTATGCGGGGAGCACGAAAGTTCCCTTTTAGCCGCGTAATCGACAATGATGTCGGTCGCTGCCTGCAGGCGTTCCTCCGTACTCGCATCGCTCCCATGGTTAATCCAGAGGTTGCATTCGACATGCTAAAATTTAGCCCCCTGATTTGTTTAAGTTTACCCGGGGGCCTCTCATCGCCACGTTGAATAGGAAAGGCCTTTGCTTCCTAGCTGTATTATTGGAGATTCTAAATTTTGAAATATCATGCAGGCTTTTCAGCCCGATAAGAAGTCTTTTGTGTATTTGTACGTTCTCTCCCCTACTCCGAGCACTTCCAGCCCTTCGAAGATAGCCTAGTGTCTGACATTGTCGAAGGCCTTGGCGAGGTCTAGGCCCAGGATCACTTTGGCGTCTCACGATCGCGAGTCTATGATATCATGCTTTATTCAGAGCATTACGTCCTGCGTGCACAAGTGTGGACGGAAACCGACCCCTTCGTGCGGCCACAGGTTGTTTTGCTCCATGAAGGACGTTAAACTCGTCTGTATTACGTGCTCCAGCAACTTCCCTACTCATGATGTTAGGGAAATTGGTCTCAAATTTTCCGATTGCGGGGGTTTTCCCGGTTTGGGTATTAGTATTATGTTTGCCGTTTTCCATTGATCGAATCGGAAGTTTCTAAAGCAGTTTTCTCATCTCACGGGGTACCTATGAAATGTTTATTCGCTGCAAAGCAACTATGAACATCGTAACACAGACCATGAAAGTACGAAATCTCATTTCCGTGGCAAAGTAGTTTTAAAACGCCGCGAAACGTATGGAGGTGCGAGTTGGGAGGGCGACACGTAAAACGCATGTAAACACAGCTTACCGCAACTTTTTTTTTTTTCGTTTTGCAGAGCAAACGTTGGCAAGTGCTTCGAAGAAATGTATGACAAAGTATGCAGCGTCATTTTGGAGGCATCTAGTTTTAAAACTGCCCGAATAATATGTATTGTGAATCCGAACACTCCCAAAAAGAAAGCTGGGTGTAGCGAATCGCGCAGTTTTGTTTAGTCTGATATGCTGCCGCATGGGTAAGTTAGCTTGATATACTGTCACCCAAGTGATTACAGCCTAGCCAGAATTAAATTTAAAAAGCAGCTGTCAAACGCCATACAATAATATAATAATAAATACTTGGTTCACAGGAAGGAGAAGGCGCAGTATCAATCACACTTACTTTGTGGACACCGGCGTAAGGGAAGAAATTGGAAACAGAGAAAGGGGAGCCTGTAGTGGAGGGCAACGGAGTAATTTCGACCACTTGGGAATCTTTAACGTGCGCTGGCATCGCACAGCACACGGACGTCACTTCGTTTCGCCTCCATCGAAATCGAACGAGAATCACGCATTCCAGCAGACGACAGGGAAGCCGCCTCCAGGTCTGGAGCGTCTCCTGGCGTCTGCTAGCGACGGCACCGGTGGTTCACGGTCGTCTGCAACTGTTCGCGTTCAGTTTATTGTGCTGTGAAGAGGCCTGTAAATTATCAGACTTTCATTGCTTGCAGTGCTTGCAGTGTGTGATGCAGCAATGTCGGACTACGTGAGAAGCTTGTCGGAATCGGATAAACAGCACTACAATGAAAAGCTGTACACTGAAGCCGTTGGGCACCCGGACCTATTTGTTACGTCTGAAACAGATTGGGAAGTCCTCTAGGCCGACGCGGGTGCTTTTACACTATATGGCATGGCAAACATAGCAGTGCATGTGATTTTTTTCCGAGTCGCTTAACTTCAGAGACCGTCCAGGCATAGAAATCCCTGCAGGCATACACTTATTTTGAATCAGGTGGGTGGGCGCAAGGTCATCAACGGGCATATATTCTGGCTAAATATTTTTCGCTTATTTTTCTTTTTCCCCGTGGTATCGCTATGACTGTCGTGGTCTGTGCTTTCTGCGCGTTTTCCGGGTCTTATTTTCATTTCTTTCCGTACGGCGCAGACCATGCAGCGCGTGCACGGCATCGGAATATAGAGCCTGTCAAAATGTTTGCTTACAACTTGCTCACCACATTCACGTATCGCGACGCAACTACGTATTTCATTTTAATACTTTCCGTCTACTTAGCCACACTCGATGTTTTCATCATGCAATGACGTCGTGCCTGTTATTTTGCGTTTTGTTTCCTCTCAATTTCCAAAATGAATCTTGCCTCGACTGCGCGGCTCGAACAAACCGAGCCCTTGCAAGGTTTTTTTTTTTTGCTTCAGCCGTACAACACGAGGTAGGGGCGTGATACAAGGCGTTCACCAAAAAAAAAAAGCAAAAGAAAAGCCGCTTGGGCGACTCGTTTCCTTGACGTGGGGGTTCGTCTGAAAACGCGACGCACATATGTATTGATAAATATGCTTCTCAGAAATGTCAGACGCGAAATGTTGTTGCATACGTATATTCATGGCTTTAAAAAAATGCATCCGCTCTTAAAAACGACACCTTTCGTAGTCGAAAAAGTCAGCTTCTTTGCGAACCATTTTATACCTATATTTTATATGCGCCACGCTACCGCAATGCATTTTTAACTCGGATTCTAGACAACGAGGTGTTTTAAAAGTAGATTGCCTCCACAATGACGCAGCGTACTTTGTCAAACACCACTTCAAAGCACCGCTCAACGTTTAACGACCGGCTACCACTTCTGGTGCTCTCCGAAACGAGAACAATGTTGCGGTAAGTTGTGCTTACAAGCGTTTTTACGGGTCGCCCTCGCAACTCACAACCCCCTACGTTTCGCGGCGTTTTAAAAATACTTCGCCTCAGTAATGAGGTTTCATACTTTCACTATCTGTTCTAGGATATTCATGGTTGCTCTGTGCGAGATAACGGCATCATAGGTGCCCCGTGAAAGCAGACATCTGCTTTGAAATGTTTTGGTTCCATATATTCCTATGGCCGCTAACCTTTATTTTCACCCCCAGTAGGCCCAGCCTGGCGACAGAAGCGTCGCCGCATCGCGCTTATGTCACACATCTGTGTTGGTCTAGTAGCGAAAAGCAGCGACTACCACGTCATAAGAAGGAGTTAATTTCGCCAGTACCTACGCCGTTCGCCCGCAGCTAAACTCTCCTTGGCTTTAATTTCGAGCGTGTCTACGTTCACAGACATTATATCATTCCTTTACAGGAAAGCAAATGCGCGGTATCTGTCACTCGCGGAAGTCAAGAAGCGCCGCCCGGCGGCGGTTGGTTCCCTCTTGGTTCTCATAGCTGACTGCAGAGGGGTGACATCACCTCCTTGACGTCATCCTAATTGAATGACCTAAAAATTGGTATCCCTTCATGGATCACTGCCTTGTCGTAGCGGAGGGGCTTGCGAAACTCGATGAAGTCGTGAGCTCTGCTGTGTAAGGCCACCCAAGATAGACAGGTCACGGCAGAGAGTCATGACAAAATGTGATTCACTGGAGAAGGTAATGGCAACCCACTCCAGTATTTCCTGCCAAGAAAGCCATATGGGCAGTCACAATAGCATTAATAATAGGGCGTCGGAAGATGAGCCCCCCAGGTTGGAAGGCGGCCCACATGTTACTGGGGATGAACAAAGGGCGATTCATAGTGGCTCCAGGGCGAATGAAGTGGCTAGGCTAAAGCCAAAAGGACGCTCAGTTGCGGATGTGTTGCGAAGCGACCGGAAAGGCCGGTGTTGCAAGGAGATATATATACATAGCAACATGAAATGTAAGATCTATGACGCAAGGTAAACTTGACGTCGTCAAGCGAGAAATGAACAGATTGAACATTCATATCTTGGGTATCAGCGAGCTCGAGTAGACCGGAATGGGAGAATTGATTTCCGGCGACCATTATGACTTTTATTGTGGGCACGAATCCAGGGGAAGGAATGGGGTCGCTCTCATAGTAAACAGAAGAATGGGCAAAGCAGTACTAGGGTACGACCCCAAAAACGACCGAATTATTTCACTTCGGATCCAAGGTCACCATTTCAACATAACAGTTATCCAAGTCTATGCACCAACCACTACTGCTGAAAAAGCTGACGTTGAGAGATTTTATGCTGACATTCCATTGCCTTTTATACAGCACTCAATTATCACACGCCCTTTTTCTCATAGGAGACTGGAATGCAATGATGGGAGTGAAAAATATACGGAGTTACAGGCAAGTTTGGTCTTGGTGAGCCAAGTGAACCTGGACAGAGGCTAGTAGAGTTTTGTCAAGAAAACAACCTGACCATAGCGAATACTCATTTTCAACAGAACAAGAGGCGCCTGCACACACAGACTTCACCGGAATGTCTGTACAAGAATAATATTGATTATATTCTTTGCCGGCCGAGATAGCGAAGCGCTACACAAGCTGTCAAAACAAGGCCTGGGGCCGATTTTGGCACCAATCATCAGCTTCTTGTTGCCAAATTTAAGCTTCGGTTGAGGAAAACGCAGAAAACTAGAAGGCCTTTCAGGTATGATCTGGATCAAATTCCATCAGAATATGCTGTGGAAGTTAGGAATCGATTTCAAGAATTATATCTAGACGACAGAGAGCCCGAGAGATGTGGACTGATGTTCGTGATATAATAGAAGAAGTTGCTACTAAGGTAGTTCCAAAGCAAAAGAAATGCAAGAAAGCGAACTGGTTATCTGAAGAGGCTTTGCAAATAGCTGAGGAAAGAAGGATGGTAAAAGTTATGGGAGAAAGAGAAAGATACAAGGTTCTCAACGCGGATTTTCAGAAAATAGCAAGGATATATAAGATTGCCTTCCTGAACCTACAGTGCCAAGCACTTGAGGACAACAGCCAATTGGGGAACACAAGAGTTCTGTGAAAGACAAACAAAGATATCAAAGGAAGCTTCTGTGCTAAGCTGGGCGTGATAAAGGAGAAACGAGGCAGGGACCTCACTGAAGCCTCAGAGATAAAAAAGAGGTGACAGGAATACACATAAGAACTTTACATAAAGGACCCGAATGTGCAAACCCAACATAAGACGGTTGTGATTATTGATCTCGAGCCGGGCATCCTGAAGAGTGAAGTTGAAAGGGTCTTAGCCAGCCTTGCTCAGAAAAAAGCTAGCGGAATTGATGGCATTCCAGCTGAGTTGCTTTAAAACCTCAACCATGACGCTGTTAACGTACTGTATACATTATATCAGCAAATTTGGACAATCCTGCAGTGGCCAAAGGATTGGAGGAGGTCTGTTTACATCCTCATTCCAAAGAAAGGCAGCGCCAAAGATTGTTAAATTGGTTCACAGGAAGGGAAAGGCGCAGTAACTGTCACACTTGCTCTGTGGACACCCGCACCGCGCCGTAAGGGAAGGGAGGAAGGTGGGAATTAAAGTGAAAAGAGAGAAAGAGGAGCCGTAGTGGAGGGCTACGGAGTAATTTCGACCACCTGGGGATCTTTAACGTGCGCTGACATCGCACAGCACACGACGCCTCTTCGTTTCGCCTCCATCGAAACGCAGCCGCCGTGGTCGGGTTCGAACCCGGGAACTCCGGCACAGTAGTCGGGCGTCTTACCACTGCACCACCCCGGCGGGGCCGCCAAAGATTGTTCGAACTACCGTACGATCGCGCTTATTTCGCGTGCTATCAAGGTGATGTTGAAAATCCTCCAAGGCAAGCCGCCGCAGTATTTGGATCGGGAGCTTCCGGACGTGCAAGCTGGGTTTCGCAAGGGCAGAGGAACTAGAGACCAGATTGCCAACCTTCGGTGGATCATGGAAAAAGCAACCTTCTCTGTCTCTTCAGGAACCTGTATGAAGGGCAAGAGGCCACAGTCAGAACTGGGCATGGTCTTACTGATTAGTTTCCGATTGAGAAAGGGGTGAGACAAGGCAGCATACTGTCGCCCTGCCTATTTAACCTATATGCTCAGTGCATCATGAGAAAGGCCGGTCTGGACGATCTTCAGCTGGAGTGAAGATTGCTGGAAAACGTATCAACAACCTTAGATATGCGGATGATACCACTTTTATGGCAGAAAGTGAAGTGGAACTCAAGAGACTGCTGATGCGCGTATAAGAGGAGAGTGAGAAGTTTGAGCTTAAACTGAACATTAAAAAGTCAAAGATCATGCATCTTGCCCTATCATGTCCTGGAGCATCAATGGACAAGAAGTGGAAGTTGTGACAGATTTTCTCTTCTTGGGCTCCAAGATTACCCCGGAAGGAGACTGCAGCCATGGAATTAGGATACGCCTGCTTCAGTAAAAGAGAGCAATGGCTTGCCTTGACCGCCTAGTAAAGAGCAGATACGTTACACTGCCAACCAAGACTGCCAACTCTGTATAACTCGTGCTATGGTCTTTCCAGTTGTGATGTATGGATGCGAGAGTGGGACTGTGATGAAGACTGACCGCCGAAGAATGGACGTGTTTGAATTGGGGTGCTGGCCGAGACTATTGAAAGTTCCTTGGACTGCCAGAAGATCAAATCAGTCGAGATTGTCGACCATAAATCGTGACTGCTCATTGCAGAGTCAAATTCTGAAGTTAAAACTCAGCTACTTCGGTCATCTGATGAGAAGGGAGGAGTCGCTAGAGATAGATTTGATGTTGGGAAAGGTTTAGGGTCACCGGAGAAGGGGTAGGCAGCAAACCGATAGTTAGATGGCATCCTCGAGGCGCTGCAGATGAAGTTATGTGATGTTAGGACGATAATGAGAAACCGGAAAGCGTGGCGTGATATGGTGCATAGGGTCACGAAGAGTAGAAAATGACTGAACGACTGAACTGAACTGAACTTTAAAATTGCGCGTCAATCGCAGTATCTGTCACGCGCGTAATACCGCAGTCATCCTAACCGTAGACGAGCGGAATTATGAAGCCCGTTTGACGACCCGTGACTTGGCACATTAGTGGTTATAGTGAACTAGAATATTGTCCTAGTGACGCGAACGGAGAGGCTCAGGCGTGCTCCTTGGCGTAGAAGCCACGAGTGGCGCAACTGCTATTTCTTCTACGGAGGCATTGCTGCTGATTCTGACACTTGTGCGTGTTTCTCCTTGCCGTACGTTTCATGATTTTGCGGAGGATCACCCTGAGGGTATCCTCCTCGTGCTTCCGCATGTGGAGGTAATTAGTCGAATACAAGATTCGACTGGTTACGAAGGCGTTTGTCAGCCACAAGGCATCCTTACTTCGCAACCCCCCGCGTTTGCTAAACACCCGGCGGACCATACGGCTCACCTGGTTCCTCACCTGGCGGAGCTTGGCTAGTGTTGTGTCAGGGCGTCTTTGGTGATGGATGAAGAGACCGAGTACTCTGATCTCTTTTGATTCATGAATTGTACCGCTCGCAAGCGGTAGCGAGATTTGTATACTGCATCTCAGAGAGGGGCGGAGATGCACAAACTATGATTTCTGGGGGGAACAATGAAGACCACAGCGCCGGCATAGCGGTCCACTATGCTCGCCGCTGTTTGCAGGCAGGTTTCAATATCGCCCGCACTGCCCTGCGCCGGCAGACGCATCATGGCAATGTTAAAAAGCAGCGGGGAGAGAATGGGGTCCCTGACTAGGGTGTCCACCCAGTCATGTAAGGCCGAAGCCCTTAAAGCTCTGCGTCAAACCTCCAAACATGCAATAAACGTTTTCACCACCACCACCTTCTTGCCGTTGTCCCGTTGTGCTGCATTTATGCCTCTTTAGTAAATAATGCTGCATGCCGCTGGCTTTACCTAGCTTCAGTGTAATTATCTAAGCAGTTTTCTTCTTACCTTGGTTTTCTGAGCAGTTCAGCAGCGATGATAAATTGCGTCGTTCTGTGTTGTCTGCTACCAAGAAGGAGCTACATAACACTACAATCAGACCAACAGCTCGCAAGACACGATGTATTAATGCGATAGCATTACTTCATTATCTTCACAGATTTCTGTTCGCAGATCGCGTCCGCAAACCGCGTCCTCGTTAGCCACACCGAAACGCAGATTGACCATCCGAGCACGTGGTTCGAGAGCCGTTTCGACTTCCCTCAGCAGCACAGAGGAAGCGGTGCGTTGCAAGTAAAAGGCACGGCAGCGCCCCTTGCAGTAGGAGAGGCGTTTTGCTTCAGCCGTTCCGCTGGCGCGCGCCTCCGTTCGCACCACTAGATGATATTCTAGATCACTATAATGGTGGTGTTTAGACGTCTTGCGCCAATGAAAAGTCTACGGGTTGGCTGTCTTGGCATCAGCAGTTCTGTCATCAACCGCAGCCGCAATGTACGTACCATATTAGCAATGGATGTTGAAAAGGCATATGACAACATCAGTCATGCTGCAATCCTGAATGCAATTGACATGCTTCATCTCCCTCCGAGAGTACGCACTTTTGTCGCATCATTTTTGGATGGAAGAAAATTTGCAATACGCCTCAGCGGTGACACTATTGGTTCATTCGTTTCACTACGTGGCGTGCCCCAGGGATCAGTATTGTCTCCGAAGTTGTTCAATATTGCTTTCATCCCATTGGCGTGGCGCTTACATGATATCCCTGAAATCAAGTTTTTGCAGTAAGCAGATGATATCACGGTATGGAGCACTCACCATGATCTTCTCACTCAAGAGGCCGCCCTTCAGTCAGCATTAGACGTAATCTCTGATTACGCATCCTCCATTGGCCTTCAACTTTCTGTGTGTAAAGCGTCATACACGTCAGTCGCCAACCGCTGGGGACACCGTAAACTTGCCTCAAATCCAATTCGTCTCTCTCTATCAGGCACCCCAATACAAGGAAGTTCGAGCCTGAAAATTCTGGGCTTAACAATTCACCAATCAAGATCAGCGACTGCTTGGCTCTCTCAGGCAAAAAGCAAGCACTTCAAACTATAAGTTTAATAAGAAGAATTGCACCTAAAACAGGTGGCGCTGGCTCGTCTGTTGCACGCCAGTTAGTGAGGGCGGTTCTGCAGCCCCGTATTGTTTATCAGGCCCAGTTCCAGCATCTTACAGGGGCACAATGGGATCGCCTTGAAGCCGTAAATCGAGAAGCTATGAGGACCATAACATGCCTTCCACGAATCACACCGGTCGTAGCGTTGCAGGAGAATGCGCAGCTCAACACCATAGATGAACTGGTGCAGCAACGCCGTGATATTCGCAGACTCAAGGCCACTTTGTCACATTTCACGCAAGCACTGAGGGCGTATGCAACGTCACACATTATTCTTCAGCCACCTGCGCCAGTTCTCCCTCCCTGGAAATCCGCAGACCGACGTCTGCCAACTCTGCATCGTTGCTATGCCAGAGATTTGAAGAGCAAGATACTAACCTGCCTCAAGATTCCATAGTAGTGTACGTAGATGGAAGCCTGCAAGGCTGTGAAGCCAAAACGGCAATCTACTGTCCACGGAGACTTAGCCTGAATCAGACAACTACGTTTCAGCTTTCGGAACCACGTACATCGTTCTGCGCTGAGCTTGTGGCAGTTCAGGAGGCGCTCTGCTCCGTGACTTCTATAACCATGCTCCCAACAGCCCACGTTGTCATCCGCACTGACGCACTTCAAGCAGTACGTCTGCTCCGACGTGTCAGCCGCTGCCCTAAAATTTGCCAGGACATCCACCAGCTTGCGGCGCGCATCCCACAATCGATACGCATTGAGTGGGTTCCACGGTATCTGCTGCCTTCCCAAAGTCAAGCTGATTTTGCAACCCGCCTCGTGAACCAAGACGCATCATTCCCACGGCTTCTCGAAGTCGACAACGCTACCCTCCTTTTGTCAAGAAAGGAGCACCTCCGGCGCCGCACACGTGCACTTATCCCTCCGTGCGCGATATCCCTTCCCCGCGGTCTCACCCGTGCAGAGGAGGTAGCGCTTAGGAGGATCCGGGTCGGTGTTGCCCTTACACCAGCTGTAACTAGGACGTGGTCATACTTCCAACACTTATATCCTCGCCCAGGATGCCCGATCTGTAACAACGAAGATGTCGAGGCCGACATCCACCACTTGCTGTGGGACTGCCCAGCACTCAAGCCAACACGAATCGGGCACCTGAGCATAGCTGGCCTTTCAGCAACCAATCCTGCCTCATACGTCACTTGGACGCAGGGACCTCATCATCGCTCACTTCTGGACTTCATAAAATCAGCCAACCTTTTTCCATTCATTTAATCATTTATTCATCCTTCATCTCATAACCTACTGATGCCCTGAGGCAATAAATATCGACTAAAAAAAAGACTGCATTGTTCGCGGTCTGCAAGCAGCCTGCAAACCTTGTAAATATTGCTTGAGCGTTGCTAGGCAACCCCGGTAGAGCTTGGTGAGGGAGCTGGCCTTGGCTGTGACATCACGGCATACGACATGCGGTATACGCGAAGCTCGGCTCTGACCCTCGTAGTGAAGCTTTTCGCTTCAATACTCAATATTAGCTTCATTTTGAGCACTCATTTTACTGCTGTTCGTTCGTTGTTTATTCTTGGTGTTCATCAATCAATCAATCAATTAATCAATCAATCAATCAATCAAAGTGATCTTTATTTTTATGCAATGAAATACATAACGAATATTTGGACCGATAGCCGCGGGGCTAGCAGACGGTCCAGTACAGAATAAACTTGATCAAGCAGCCGTAATGAGCACGCACAAACACACAAAAAAGAATAAAAAGAATAAAAGAGAAATGTTTTTTTTTTTAATTTTATTACGTCTTTACTTCTGCTTACGGTAGGCGTTTACATTGCGGCAGAACTAGGTTGCTTCATGGATGTAGATGTGGGGGTGCGGTTAAGGGTGAGGGTGGGGGTGAAGGTTGGGATAGATATGAGGGACCGGTGTTCACTTCTTCCTCGAGGTAGGGTCGTCCCGAGGTCGGCTCCGCGAAGTAAGGGCCTGGTCCTTCTTCTCCCTTGAAGTAAGAAAGTAAAGTTCGCCAGAGCCGGGTTGCGTCTGATGGCCCGATGTGCGATGGGGGATCGACCCATGCCTGCAGGGTTGCAGGTCGAAGCCCGCCCAGGGACTTGAGTGCTCTCTCCCGTACTGCGTCAAAAGCAGGGCAGCTCCACAGGTGATGTTCGGCCGTGCCTCTGGCCGGGCATGTCGGGCACTGAGGAGAAGGGTATACCTGCGGGTTTATGAGGGGCAGCTTCGCGGATGACAGAAGCTGACCAATCTGGGCTCGGCGAAGGAGTACTGCCTCCACTCTCCGGAATGAGCTATCTGGGCGGTGTTATGACCGCGCATGGTCCGCACTTGCGCGCACTATTTTTCGCCGGTGGGCATGGATATGTGCTGTGGATATGTGCTGTTGGTGCAAGGGCTCTAAGTGAGCCCGTTTCCATGAATCTTTTTGTGTCAGCCTGCTTTGCTTTGTCGAGACTCTGCAAATGCCAAATTGGCCCTGTCAAGGGAACGTCAAGAAAAATACAAAGAAACGTCGCCCTGTGAGAAATAGCCGGATGTGCTTTTGTTCAATTGTTCACCCTTCCTGTCGAGAAGCGCTATTGTCAAGTGAGGAATGCCTATTGTCCAAAGGAGACGACAGAGTGACATGTCCGCTGACGTACAGGACAAGAAAGGAGCATGACGAATACAGCCATTAGAGGATTTCCCGGGAACGCAAGAAAGATTTGCAATTGTCGGAAAGGGACAATGCTGGGAGCAGTATGTCGCGCGCACGTGCTCTTGGGTTTCTCAGAAGGAAATCCACTTGCAGGAAGCACCATATCGGATCTTTGCTGAAGAAAAGAAATGTACCTCTTCGCCGTTCCCAAGCTCTACCCGCCAACAAGTGACCACGCCCAACGAAACAATACCGGACCAGTCAGTGCATCAGACCATCAGTGCAGTAATGTCTTCGATTGTATGCCGATATCTGAGTGGCGTGCCCTGGAACTGGTTGGTTAGCATCTTCAGAGAGGGGCTGGGCATAGGGGGTTTTAAGGACGTTGCAGAGCACGAAATGAGGCTCTGAGCCCTGGGTAAACGGCTCATTCAGACGCTTCTCGCTGCGAACTCTTAACGCTTGCCATTTTGCTGATATACCCTTTTATTTCATGTAAATAAGTTTTCTCGAAGTGCCATTAAACCTGCTTGTATATATTTTACCAACTTCGAAGATTCAATCCTTCATCAACCTGGAGTCTCTGCACGCTACCAAGTGAAGGCCGGGTCGACTTAGCCCCAGCGTCACGACAACTGGTGACCAGCGTTGGGATCTGAATCTACAAGCCGCAACATCTGGTGATTAGAGGTGGATCAAAATCTTCAAGCCACAACATCTGGTGATCGGAGGTGGCATCTCAAGCAACAAGCAGCAGCAACAATCGGCCAACAAGAGAGCAGCTCGGAACATCGATCGCATGTGTGGGTGAGTGCTTGGCTTTTCTTCTGATGTGGACCAGGTTCTAGAACAGGGTTAGATTTTAGAACTAGTAAAGAGTGTTGAAACGCCTTAGGTTTGGTAGTTTGCACAGTTGGTTTGGAAGTAGCCGACACTCGGAGCGATCATGGACCTACAAAAGCTGCAGAAACCGGAACTGTTGCTATTGTGTGAGGAATTGGGAATTGATACAAGTGGTTTGGCACGAAAACCCTTGATTTTAAAGACAATCACTGATTTGGGAACCGCTGATGAGGAGCTCAGTGAAGCATGGAACCTCATCGGACAAAAAAAGGAGGAGCAACTCAGACAGCAGAAAGAGCGGGAAAAAGAGGAAACGAGGCGTGAAACTGAGAGAAGCAAAAAGGCTGGAGCAAGAAATTAAGCTCCGGAAATTAGAACTATAGTTGAACAAGAGGTCGCGCAATTGTCCCCAGCTAGCGGTACCTCTTCTCAACAAGGAGGCAGATTTCAAGATGTCAAAGTACATGCAGCCATATGTGATATCAGGGGATATCGGTCTGTATCTGGCTAACTTTGAACGAACCTGCGAAAAACTGTCCTTCCAGCGAGACACTTGGTCTCAGAGATTATTGACGGTTCTGCCCTGCGAGGCAGCGGAGGTTGTCGCGCGGCTAGCAAGGAGGACATGGACAACTACGAGAAGGTCAAAGCTTGCCTTCTGAGAAAGTATAGGCTTAGCGCCGAGGCGTTCAGACAACGTTTTCAAAACACTACTAAGTCCAGGGACGAGAGTTACCCTGAATTCCTGTACAATTTAAGAGTCAATTTGGGCGAGTGGCTAAAGAGCACAGATTCCTACAGTGATAGGGACGCTGTAGTTGAGCGAATTCTTTTGGAGCAGTTTTATAACTGCCTCCCAGAAAAAGAAAGAAATTGGTTACAGGACCGAGGCGACATTAAGTCGGCAACTGAAGCTGCCGAACTCATTGAGGAGTATGCTTCGCGCCGACAATTCAGCAACCCAGCAGTGGATAGGCCCCGCAATCCCAAGTTGAGTGTGAATAACCGTTAGGAAAGGCACTTTGCTAGAGTTGGAAACGAAGAAAGGAAGGCTTCTTGAGGCTAACTCCCTAGAAAGGACGGCAGTGAGAATAGTGGGGAAGTGACCAACGCGCAGAACACAAAGAATAAGCTTGAGGCTAGGAAGCCGCTCACATGGTTTAGGTGTAATGCGCAGGGTCACATTGCCGTCAACTGCCGGAAAGAAAGGATTGCTTTCTCGCATGTCAGTGACTGCGATGAAAATATGCAGCTTTTGGAGCCCTACCTGCATGACCTAGTAGTCAACGGGAAGCCTTGCAAGGTACTGCGCGATTCGGCCGCAACGATGGATGATGTCCATCCGGCGTATGTGTCGCCTTCCGACTATACAGGACAGTGTGCATGGATCCGCCAGGTAGTGGAGGAAGAGAGTGTGTGCTTGCCAATCGCGAACGTGGTCATCGAGGGCCCTTTCGGCGAGTTAAAAACCGAGGCTGCAGTTTCAGGAAAGCTTCCTAAGTGCTATCCGTATTTGTTTTCCAACAAATTGGACATGCTACTGCGAAAGAGCGGCATCCTTTTCGGAGAAAGAGTTGTGCGAGCCTTAACACGTTCAAAGGCGCGAGAACTAGCTACACTGCTCATTCCAGAAAAATCCACAGCGGAGGAAACGGCAGTTAAAACAGTGGTCGATGCGGAAGATAGCAGGTCAGAAAACTTTGAGAGCGAGGCATCTCAGATAAGTCAACTTGAAAGTGAGCTTGATGAGACGCGGAATGAGGACGTTCTTGAGAGTAACCTCTTGCCGCCAGTGTCTAGTAATCTCACGAGACTTTTAAGTGTGACCCGATAGGACTTAGCTATGGAGCAAGGCAATGATCGCAAGATACAGGAGATAAGTGAGCGCCACCGCGCCACTACGACAGCAAAGAATATTGCTTTTGAGATGAGAAAGAGAGTGCTGTATCGCTTATTCAATGATAAGCGCGGAGTAGAGCGGGAGCAATTAGTCGTTCTCCAAAAGTACCGCGAAGGCTTACTGCGACGTTCCCATGGCAGCTCGTGGTCATGTCACCTTGTAATAAGGAAAACAAAGCAGAGGCTGTTGCAAGAATACTATTGGCCTGGATGTTTAAAGGACACGGAAAATTTTTTACGGTCATGCGACACGTGCCAGCGGGTTGGAAAGGCACAAGATAAGTGGAAAGCTCCAATGGTGTTAGTACCAATCATTACCGAGCCGTTTCACCGGTTAGTAATAGATGTAGTTGGGCCACTTTGTGACAGAGTCAGGGTGCCGTTATATCCTCACTATGTTATGCCCCGCCACAAAGTTTCCAGAAGCTGTTCCGCTGCGCGAGGTGACGTCCGAGAGTGTAGTGGATTCGCTGCTGTCAGTGTTTGCCCGAGTTGGATTCCCTTCCGAGGTCCAAAGTGATCAGGGTAGCGTCTTCACAAGTGTCCTCATCACCTCATTTCTCGAGCGATGCGGCATTAAGGTAGGGCATAGCTCGATCCACCATCCGCAGAGCAACAGCGTAGAAAGATGGCATTCTGTTCTCAAACGAGTCTTGAGGGGACTATGCTATGAAAACAAGCGCGAATGGGATACCTGCCTGCCTGCAGCACTTTTCGCTTTGCGGTCAGTGCCGCACGAATCCACTGGATTTAGCCCAGCTTAGTTGGTGTACGGAAGGTCACTGCGCTCACCTTTGCGAATGGTGCGCGAAGCCTGGGAAGGGCGCGGAGAAGGCCCAACAGTAGTAGAATTCATTCTAAACCTCTTGAATCGCTTACATAACACTAAGGAACTCGTTGAAGCCAGCATGAAGTCAGCCCAGGCTCGTTCCAAAGTGTACTATGATAAGTCAGCTCGTCAAAGGACGTTTCGTATCGGGGACCAGGTGATGTTGCTGAGAGGTTCTAGGCAGAATAAGCTCGAAGTACAGTGGGAAGGACCTGCTGAAGTCGTTGCAAAGCTTTCTAATACTAACTACGCAGTGAAAATTCTCGGTAGGCGTAAAGAAGTGCGCATTTATCATTGCAATCTTATGGAGCCTTATGTGCAGAGGGAAGCCGTGGTAAATCTAACGCTAAACCTTCCCGAGGAGATGGGGGACAACTTGATTTGCCTCAGCGGAAAAGAAAGCAACGCTCAGGAGCTTCTCAAAAAGACGGAGCAGAGAGGATAACTAAAGAAATCCCAGCTGTCCGATCTGGGCGAGATAATAACAGAGTTTGAGGCCTGCTTCGTGGACAGGCCAGGCAGGACTGATTTGACTGAGCACGATATTGAGCTGACTTCAGACGTGCCAGTGCGATCAAGGTGCTACCGATTTTCTCCAAGGCAAAGAGAAATTCTGGATAGGGACGTAACTCGCATGCTGGAATAGGGAGTAATAAAACCCTCGGAAAGCGATTATGCTTCGCCTATGATCTTAGTAGAAGCTCCAGGTAACGACCCTAGGCCTGTGGTAGACTACCGAAAGCTACATTCTCTCACCAGGGATTAAGTGTATCCTATTCCGAATATCGAGGAGAGAGTAGAACAGGTCAGTAGAGCGGCATATGTGACTACGTTGGACCTTACTCGAGGATACTGGCAAGTACCGCTCACTGAACGCGCCAGCAGATACGCGGCTTTCGTCACTCCGACGGGCAGCTACCAGCCAACAATGATTAGTTTCGGGCTCAAAAATGCTCCATTTTGTTTTTCCCAACTCATGGATAGGGTTTTAAAGGGGTGTGAAACATTCGCGGTGCCTTATTTAGATGATATTGCGGTTTTTTCCGACTCATGGGCGGACCATATGGTACATCTAAGAGCTGTACTGAGCCTTTTGCGTCAAGCTGGGCTAACCGTAAAGGCCGAGAAATGTTGCCTGTCAAGGGCGACCGTGGACTACTTGGGTCACAGTGTAGGTGAAGGTTTCAGAAAACCCAGCGAGATTAAGATTTCTGTGGTAGCAGACTACCCGCGGCCGAGCACGAAGACGGAAATTCGAGCATTCCTGGGGCTGACGGGATACTACAATCACTACATCCCTAACTATTCAGCTTTGGCTAGCCCTCTGACCGACGCTCTCCGCAAGACACACCAGACAAATGTAGTCTGGGACGAACAAAAGGAAGCCTCCTTCGTAAAGCTGAAGGCTGTGCTGATTAGCCGTCCGTTATTGCGAGCTCCAGACTATGACCGAGAATTCACGGTCCAGTGTGATGCAAGTGATCGAGGGCTAGGTGCTGTTCTCTGCCAGAGAGAGACGACGGTAATGAGCACCCCGTGCTCTACCTGAGTAGAAAACTGAGTTCTAGAGAGAGGGCTTATTGCGCGTCAGAGAAAGAGTGCGCTTGCATTCTATGGGCCATTCAAAAATTGCAGTGCTATCTTGGAGGGGCCAAATTCACCGTAGAGACGGACCATTGTCCCCTGGCTTGGCTGCAAACTGCGACATCGAAGAACAGTCACCTTCTGAGGTGGAGCTTGATTTTACAGCAGTACAATTTTGAAATAACATACAAAAAGGGGAAGTTAAATGGGAATGCGGACGCGCTTAGCCGCTGTTTCTAAGCGGTCCGAGGTGCTCCTCATCATGTATCCAAAGTGATACTCAGGTTCTTTTTTTTTCGTGCCCTTGTATATGTGTGACTATGTAAAGCAGCACGTTTGGTTTTCTAGGCATACGTGGGTCCTGAACGTCTTGAGTGTGGGTTTTTCTCGGACAACGATGGCAGTTTTCTTTTCACCTGGTCTCTTCAGACGGGAGCCGAGTGCTTGTTTAGACATGTGGTTGAGTTTCAGAGACAGCTCAAGCAATTTGGCCGAAGGAAATCAAGACAACGCGACAAGCAACAGCGAGCTTCAAGCGTTCATGTACAGGCCAATAAGTCATCTCTTCATGCAGCAGCTGCGACTGCTGCCCTCCGTGACTCTTCTGGCGGGGGAGGAGGCTGTTATGACCGTGCATGATCCGCACTTGCGCGCACTATTTTTCGCCGGGGGGCATGGATATGTGCTGTTGGTGCAAGGGCTCTAAGTGAGCCTGCTTTGCTTTGTCGAGACCCTGCAAATGCCAAATAGGCCCTGTCAAGGGACGTCAATAAAAATACAAAGAAACGTCGCCCTGTGAGAAATAGCCAGATGTGCTTTTGTTCAATTGTTCACCCTTCCGGTCGAGAAGCGCTATTGTCAAGTGAGAAATGCCTATTGTGCAGAGGAGACGACAGAGTGACACGTCCGCTGACGTACAAGGACAAGAAAGGAGCATGACGAATACGGCCATTAGAGGATTTCCCGGGAACGCAAGAAAGAGTTGCAATTGTCGGAAAGGAACAATGCTGGGAGCAGTATGTGGCGCGCACGTGCACTTGGGTTTCTGAGAAGGAGATCCACTTGCCGGAACCATCATATCGGATCTTTGCTGAAGAAGAGAAATGTACCTCCTCTTCGTTCCCAAGCTCTACCCGCCAACAAGTGACCACGTCCAACGAAACAATACCGGACCAGTCAGTGCATCAGACCATCAGTGCAGTAATGTGTTCGATTGGATGCCGATATCTGAGTGGCGTGCCCTGGAACTGGTTGGTCAGCATCTTCAGAGAGGGGCTGGACGTAGGGGGTTTTAAGGACGTTGCAGAGCACGAAACGGCTCATCCAGACGCTTCTCACTATGAACTCTTAACGCTTGCCATTTTGCTGATATACCCTTTTATTTCATGTAAATAAGTTTTCTGAAAGTGCCATTAAACCAGCTTGTATATATTTTACCAACTTCGAAGATTGAATCCTTCATCAACCCGGAGTCTCTGCACGCTACCAAGTGAAGGCCGGGTCGACTTAGGCCCAGCGTCACGACAGCCGCGATATAGTTGCTCAGGGTTGGCCAAGTGCTGAAGTATGCTTCGACGATAGCGTTGTGCTCGCTGCCATGTCTCCGCCCTATCCACATGAGGCGACGACGGATGCGTAACGTCCTCAGGGGGCCACGAAGCGGAAACGAATGTGGATCCAGGCAAAGGTGCGGAAAGAGCTGCTGCGCGCGCTGCCTGGTGTGCCTTTTCGTTTCAGATATTCAGATATTCTTTATTTCTCTTTCAAAAAATGAAAGAAGGAACTGCGACAAAAGGCGGTTAGGCCTGACGGGGTCACAGTCCTCCATACAGTTCACAGCGGCGCGCAACACGGAAAACAAACGACAACAGAACATTACAGCAAACGTGGTAATTAGACATACTGGAGCAAAACCTAAAAAAAAAAACAGTGTACACTGTACACTCAAAAAGAAACAACAGCATATGGCACACAAAACACTGAAAAGAAATTGTACAGTAACATAACATGATGAAAATTTGCATTTGTCAAATACAAAACCAGACTAAACAATTATTCCACTTCGGAGAGTATCAACTGCTTTTTTATGTCTCTTTTAAATCTGCGTTTAGAGAGATTGAACATTGAACATAGGGATGGGTTTTTGAGAATAGTTGGAATCTGGTAATTAAGCTTCTGTTTACCGTAATTTGCCCTTGTTTTTGGGACGAGGTTTCTGTGTTGTCTGAGAGGGTATTTAGTAGGAAATAGATTAGGAGAGACGTAGAAAAGCCTATTGCTATGCATATGTTGTTACAAGCGGTATGTGTAGACTTGGTTAGCTTGAAGTAGGTTATGTTTTTGGTATAGAGGTGATGTTGGTAAGTGTTCCGGTCTTCCATGATAACCCTCAATAGCCCGGAGTGCCTTTCTTTGCAGAATCAAAAGCTTGTGACAATTGCTATTTGTTGTGGTTCCCCACACCAGTGCACAATAAGATAACTTAGAAAAAAATAGAGCATAATACATAGATACTTTTAATGAAACAGGTAAAAGGTCACTGGTCCTTTAGAGACAGCCAAAAGTTCTGCTAAGATCTGTGGCAAGTTTAGAAATATGTGTATTCCAGGATAGGTGTTCATTGAACCAGACACCGAGAGTGATTCCTTCGTTTGCAGGAATCCATTTGACAATTAAGGTGTAGCCCTCCTCTCTCAGGCGACGGGCTTGTGTTCGAATAGTGTTCTGAATGGCATAGTCTGCTCCCCCTGCGCGGCATGCAGTGTACGCTACTTGTGAATCTGTGTAAACATGGTAGGTGCAAGGAGCCCGATCCTGTCTTGCTACTATTCGAGTAATGGCAAGTCGCATGGCAATGAGTTCGAGATTGGTAACAGTGTGTTCCTCGGAAAGCCGTTGAACTACCGAGGTATCTGACACAGAGTCGTGACAAGCTATAGCTGCGCAGTGTTTAAACTGAGCGGCGTCTGTGTATAGTTGGATAGCTCCTTCCTGGGCTAGCTTGTGTGACATCTTCCTATGACGTTTGGCGGCAGCTTTGCGCCTTTGAGGATTAGCCGAACTCATATTCTTTGGTAATGGTATACCATCTACTAAGTCAATCAACTCCCATGGTGGGGCGGCGGACGAAAGTGGCTGGCGACAGCCTTGATAGGCTGATGAAACTAAATCTCGTGCGGGAAAGTTGTGCGCGAGATTTCGAGATTCCGCGCGATGTTTTCTCGTCTAGCTTCCTGTAATCAGCAATCCTACAGTTGAACGCTCATCAAGGAACGTCACGCGACAGAAGCGATGGTCTACCGTCCAAACACACCTTCCTGAGAAAGTGTGACAGATTATGAGCCTTTGCTTTCCTGTAAATCAATTATGATTTTATGTAGCACTGCAACGAACGCCGATACGAGGCAGATGACGGTTGCTTGGTTGACTTGCGGGGTTTAACGTCCCAAAGCGACCCAGGCTATGAGAGACGCCGTAGTGGAGTACTCCGGAAATTTCGACCACCTGGGGTTCTTTAACGAGCACTGACATCGCACAGCACACGGGCGCCTTGCTTTTCGCTTCCATCGAAAAGCGGCCGCCGAGTCCGGGATGCGAACCCGCGTCCTTGGGAACAGTAGTCGAGCTCCGTAACCACTGCGCCACCCCGGCGGTGCACGAGGCAGATGATGAGAGCCAAATGATAGGAGAGGAAGGGTAGGCTTTCACCATTCTCCTCTTAAGAGACGTCTAAGACACCCTCTGATTTTTAACGCGGTAGCGTTAAGGGCCCCATGTCGCAGAAACGTCGGTGTCGTCATCCCACGTCGTCCGGCGGTGGCCGTGAGCGAAAAATCTCAGAAGCATTAATAAATAAAAAGGAGTAGGAAAAATTGCCGACCTGAGTAATCGAACGTGGGCCTCCGGCACACTAATCACTCTGCCACTCCAGCTAGATAGTTTGAAATGGTCAGAGGAGCGTCGATTGATTGCGGTGTTATCTCAGAAATGTCCCTTAGAGAAGTGTATTTTGCGTATGAGCACGTAAACTACATAATTACAGAACACGCAGTTAAGCGAGTGGCAAATTACTTTTCCGCTGTACTTCCTCGCTTCGCGTGCACGTAGCGCCATCATGCGTGTGGCGCACGGAATAAGATAGACAGGGCATGGCCTCCGAGATCTTCGTCGCGCCGGCTCGGATCGGCAACGATGTGCCGACGAACTACGACTGCAACTTGAGGCCCGCGCGTTTCGGCAAGGTGGCTGGCAGCGCTTCTACGTCCAAAAATCACGTTTCAGAACAAGTAATTACCAAGCAGTCACGCTTTGTACAAGTTAACGGGTGTTGTATCATGTGAATTAAATCTTTGTGTCACTCAAAAGCGCGACAAGCAAATGAGTAGACGGTGCGAACGGGGTGCGATAACGCTACCGCGTTCCTTTCTTAAAGGCGTAGCTTAAGCGTCCTGCAAATTTCTTTTTCAAGATGATAGCCCTCTTGTATTAAAACGTATTTTAGGTTAGTATTCACGCAGGAAGGCCATTCCCTGTGCTGCACATTTAGCGGATGTAGATTACCAACAGATGGGCCTCATCGAAATAGGTGCACCAACTAGCAGCAATAATTTACCGTCGATTCCGCTGGGTTAGATACTATTATTATGATAATTCTAAAACTCTCTTATGCATTCAAGTGGCCACTATGCATTCAAGTGCTTTTCGGTTTCTTATAGCACTTCAACCACTGTCCTCTGGCGCAATTACAGAATTGGCAAAATTACCCCCCTATTCAACTCTGGGAACAAAACATTCGCGTAATTGCGCTCCCCATCCCCCCACCCTCCCTTTACCAACCACTAGCATCTGTCTCATGCAGGATCCTTCGTCCACTATTCTTTCAGGCGTTGTACAGGCCATTGATGGGAAACAATTTCTTTATTACTAATCAGCATGTGTTCTGGAAAAGCTTCTTATATAGGACTATGCTAATGGCATTTGCTACTAAACTGCTACATTATATATGCAAGAACTGCCTCACAGACTGCATATTTTTTAGACTTCTCTAAATATGCAACCGCGACCCACTTCCACGTTTAATAGTTAAACTCATATGTCTTATCCTACATTTAAAAACGACCTTATGAATAAGAAACCTTTCTTTAACTGCCATGCAGTTTCCAGTAGTCAACGGGGACCGATATTTATTTAGCGACTCCTATCTAGTGTACCTCGAGGTAGCGTCCTGCGCTCATTACTCTTCCTCCTTTGCATCAGCGACCTACCATCTAAAATGTATTCAACTATTCGCTTTCTCGAAGATGACTGCATCATTTATCGGAAAATGCGTTCTGTACCGATCGCTCAGAGCTCGAAGGGACCTCTTTCGCATAAAGGCCTGGTGCACATCATGGCAAATGTAACACGCCGGAAAATACAGGTTGATGTTATTCAGACGGAAAGAAGTCTAATAACATATTTGGTTACTTACTCAATAATACATACCTCTCCCGGGAGTCACTATGCTTAGGGCGCTCGACCACTTTTCCTAAGTTTGTGGAATCTAATCCTGTAGCGGTCTGTTTTTGGTGCAAGCGAAAAGCAGGCGCCCGTGTGCTGCCCAAATTCAGTGCAGGCTACAGAACTTCAACCAGTTCAAATTTCCGGAGCCCTCCACTGCGGCATATTTCATAGCCTTAGTTCTGGGAAGTAAAACCCCATAAACCACATCAAATCAGCCAATATTACATTAATGTTCTACACGAGTTCGCAAAAATACCTCGGCGCTCATTTCTCGAATAAGCTCCGGTGGTGCAGTCACGTGCAGGAAGTAACAGCTACAGCATCCCGGGCGTTATGGTATCTAAAACGTAATAGTAATGGAACTCCTGCCGGAAACCTCAGCTATCAAATATTTTGTTCTCTACTGGAATACGAAACTCTCATCTGCTGTCACAAAATCGGCACATATTTTCGCTAAGCCAACGCGGGACAAAAGAAGCGCGCGTGTGGCATCACGTAGAGGTTTCCAGAATTTGGAGAAACCTATCAGTTCCACCAGTGAAGATCCTCTAACCTTGCTTGCCTAGGCTGTCACCCCCCCCCCCCCCCCGCCTTCATTACTCGGCGGCGACGATGACGCATCCAGTCGCCTACAAAAAAAATCCGCCGAAGCTGACCAATGCCGACACGCACCTCGGCATGCGAGGAAAAGATGCTTCTACAGTAAATGTTACGTTTATGCGTGCGCCTGCCTTGGTGTCGTGTAACAGACAGACACGGCAGGTCCTATTTATTAAGATCGCGGCTCTTCGACAGGATGGCTTCGAAAAGCTTCATTTCCTATTCTCCGCTCTTTCTTCTCCTCCCATCTACATGCTAGCAGTGGCGGTGACGCTGAAACGAACGTCGGTCACAGGCCAATATAGACCGCTGCATGGTGGGCGCTGCAATTTTGCGTAGGTGGCGCCATCTAGCGGCTACGTTGGGAGGAACCATGGTATTAACTGCTGTCGGATTCGTGGAACAGGATACAAGTAGCACACATCAGGATTTCGTAGCTGTCGAATGCAAATTCTTGCTTTCTAAAACTACCTGGCTGAAAGAAAAAGGCTTTTCAGGAGTAGTCAAGCCATTCGGCCAGAAATTACCGACTTTTACAGACCTCACCGGATCGGCCGAGGAATACAAGCCTGATTACAATTAGTGTGCAACTTCTATGTGGTACACAGAGGCGGTGGTGCAAGCAATACAGGGCAGCCTTCCATCAACTTTTTATCCTTGAATGATTTGCATTGACCGGGTTGCCTTAACGATTTGAACTATGAAAGAAAGCGAATGTAGCCGTTTCATGTTATTTTTTTTCAGTAATGCTATCGCGCTTTTAAAGTTGCTTTTAAGAACAATTAATATATACCCCATTTGGTGTCGCAAAATTTGCTTACTTTAAAATGGCTTCTGTTCCCATCACTGAATTTACATTTATCTGCAGCAAAACCGGATATTCATATACTGTTTACTGCTTGACCGGCTACGGCGTATAGTTCTCACACCGCCACGGGTGTTCCATTCATAAGGATTTATTATCAATTTCAGATCAATTTATACTACCCTAGCTTACTTTAGTTGGCGGGAACAAAGTCGGGGCGTTTAAGCGTTCACTACCTGATGATCGAATTTCAGCATTGCCTTCAAGACTCAACAAGCAAGGGTGGAAGAACGGGCTAGTTGGTAATTCATCTTGGAAATCAAACTAGCGCACTTCAAAACAAAGACACAGGAAGAGAACGACAACACAGCGCTGACTCCAACTGGTATTTATTAGAGAGTGACACAATATATATGTACGAAAAGTGGGCGTGAAAGAATTGATGACTGCTGAGTTTGCCGTTCTGCCTTGCTTTGACCTATATTGTTATCGTGCGCCTTTTAACTTTGCGTTCGGTTTTTTACGCACGTGCAAACTCAGCAGTCATCAATTCTTTCACGCCCACTTTTCGTACATATATATTGTGTCACTCTCTAATAAAAACCAGTTGAAGTCAGCGCTGTGTTGTCGTTCTCTTCCTGTGTCTTTGTTTTGAAGTGCGCTAGTTTGATTTCCAAGACTCAACAAACTGTTTGCCCGTGCGGTCTGGAAGTGGCGATGACTGTCGACAGCGGCAGGAGCTGTTATCCTGGAATTTATTTCAATTACAGCTAACTGCGTTTATCTGATGCCGCCGTCATGCTGACGTCTGGCCAGGTGAAACAAAAAATGGAGAATTGATACTATGGAGCAGCGACCTTACAGAATAATGTCCCATAATAACCTAAGCGAAAGTTGCTTTTAAGAGCAATTATTATAATTCCATTTCTTGTCGCAAGATTCGCTTAGTTATTAATGGCTGTTTTTCTCATGACATTTATCTGCAGAAAAAGCTTACGTGATGGATGTTTTCAGAATATAAAAACATTGTAAAGCTGTTGCACTAAACAATTAGTGAGCAACCAATTTATTATTACGCATAGTTGTCTTCAAATGGGACATGTTCTTTCACATGCTTTCATAAATGAAAGGTGACTGCTCCAAAATTGTTTTTCTCCGCGAGACGGCGTATTGTAATTTTTCCCGCAAAGAATGTGATCCGCCTGTTTACCATACCACTGTTTCATGGGTATCAAGGTTTTCCTGTTCCTTCTCTACAAACACAGCATTTGGAACTTGCACGAAAGGCTGCCAATGCGAACCATTCTCGGTTGGCGCTTGAAATTCAAAGGCCGCTCGCCGTCGCCCAATTTGGAAGAGTTACAACTGTAGCAGCGTACAACGACACGCGCCCATACCACCGCTGCAATTCCCCTATTTTCTGTTATCTCGCTAATTCGAACAAAGGGTTAAAACAAAAGATTTTGCTAGCCGCTGCACTTGTTAGTAGCTAAGCTGCGGCCGGCAGAAATGAAATGATAAGGGGGGAAAGGGAAAGGAAGGGCGAAAAGAAGAAAGTAGAGAAGTACGTATAACATCGTAGAGAATATAAAAAGACTAAACAAAGCGCATCTCTCGCATCAGCTGAGCAGTTTAGACACTATTAAGCTTTTCAAGACGCTTTGTGTGCAAAAGACTGCAAGCGTGTCAGCTTTCTGCACTTGTACCGGCGCCTCCGTTGCTAACATCGCGTCACCACATACGAGAGAGGAGGAGTGGCGGTGGGCGCTCCGGCATGAGGCGATTTTCCTCCTCGCCGCTAAAACGGTAATTTTTGTTCGTTCAACATCACACACACAAACACAATTCGGCAAGCAAGTCACTGTTCCAGTGAATCAAGTGCGACTGCTCTACTCCCGGGGTCAACCCGCTGTTCGGCAAGCTCAGTGATTTTATTTATTTATTTATTTATTTATTTTATTTGATACCTCAAAGGCCCCTGGTATTAGGAATTACATGAGGGATGGCATGAGCGTTAAACAACAATGGTCTTGATAGCGTTCTTAAAATGGATAGCATTGATATGATGCACGGCGTCCTGTGATAGATCATTCCACTCCCGGGTTGACGTGACGAAAAAGGGTCGACAATCAGCGGTAGTTCTTGCGGTCTTATGGTGATTAATACGGCTTGAGAGGCGATAAGCAGGTGATAGGACTGATTCTCCTAAATATGAATGATAAACTACATGAAAGACGCACAGTCGAGAAATTTTCCGTCGAATTTCAAGGCTATAGGTAAATTGGCTCTAGATTTTAAAGCACACACACTGGTGTAGTATGAATAATCAAAATAAATAAAACGGATAGCACGATTTTTTATTTTTTATAAGAATAAAGAGAGGTTAGACAGGTGAGGAGCCAATAGTGCTGACACGAATCCTAGTTTGGGACGGAGAAAGCTAGGTATGCTAATAATTTGACGGATGGGCTTTCAAAACGTAGATTGCGCCGTATGCAACCAAGGGTACAATTAGCCTCATTAACGATGTTCATGACATGAGGTGACCATGTTAGGATTTGCGTTACAGTAATACCCAAGTACTTACAGAAAGAGATGGACGACACTTCAGAACCAAAAAAACGTATATAGGAGGAGTGTGCGTCTGCCGACAAAGGAACGAAATCAAACATGTTTTGAAAATATTAAGAGACGTTAACCAAAGTTTGCACCAAGCTTCGATTTCGTTAAGATCTTTTTAGTGAATGCCAACGTCAGTAATGTTAGTGATTGGGCGGTAGATTATACAATCGTCAGCAAATAAGCGGATAGTAGAGGGGAACGCCTGAAATGAGCGGGCTACGCGGAGAAGAAATACTGTTAGCATAGACAAATTGCTCTCTGTTAGTCAAAAAGTTACACAGCCATTCCAATACTAACGGGTTAAGATTTAGGCACGATAGCTTTAGTAGCAGCATTTCATGTGGGAGTTTATCGAAAGGTTTTTTAACATCAAAGAAGAGAGTGTCAGTAGGAACGATTCGGCCAAGGTTTTAGCTTAGGTCGTTAATAAATAAAGCTAATTGGGAGTCAGATGAACGTCCTTTTTAAAAGTCATGCTGGTTAGTACGAAAAAACTTTAAGGAGACAAGGAATTTGACCAGTCGAACAGACGGTTGTGAGGGAAATGGGGCGGTAATTTTACATGAAACAGGTGAGCCTTTTTTGGGGACAGGAATGATCTTACCAACTTTCCAATCTTGTGGAAGGACACCTGTTGATATGGACGGCTGAAAAGGGCGGCCTAATATAACACTTACAATGTTTTTAGTATTTTTAGAATTTTAGGATTTATGCCGTCAACATCAGATGAAGATGTAAGTTGCAATGATTCAATGAGTTTCATGGGGCCATTGGCATGAAAGTCGTCATGTGACGTTAGAGGCTTCTATGGCGTCTACGTGACGGTCACAACGTGACTCTTCAGGCATCGTTCCGCTGACAGTACCAGGTGAACAACTTCGTGTTTATTTGTTCTGACTCTCTCTCATTGGTTATTGTTGTCAATCCTGTGTGTTGTTGAAAGCCTCTTTAAGTTGTAGCCTTTGCATTGCCCTTTTGTGAACCTTACCTGTGCTTTTATGTGTCAGTGTGAGTCCCTCTGTATCGTCTCTTGCTGTGCATACAGTTTGGTTAGTTTGTTAACTCGGGCAACGGCCATTTCCTTGGCTTCAGCCAGCGAAAGCTGGGCACCAAAATGCCACTACCCTCTGTCACTACACGTAGCTCACTTCCAGCTGAGCTTGCTTTCCAAGTCGAGGGCAACCCCTCTGAGACCGGAACAGCCCCCCCCCTCCCCCCCCCGTCCCTGGCTCTCAGATGGTATTCGGAGTCATTCGGAATCCTCGATTGGAAACATTTTGAGATAAGAGTTTGCAGCAAATAATTTAGTACCTGTCGATTTGCTGATTGCCAAACTTTGCTAAATAACCTAAGCAAAGAAGTTGCAAAGTAGGCCAACAAATGTTACTTTACATTTCAAAGTATGATAAATGGCCTGCAGAGGCATACCTGTATGCGGGCATCAATATAAACAGCCTGAAAGTCAAATATTGTTTACCAGCTTCATGAGCGGAGGAGAGGGGGGGGGGTGCAGAGGCTGGAACCCACCTGATTAATAGTAGCATTGCAGTGCAAAGGTAAGGAAAACGCACATGTTTGCCTCAAGTAAAGACCACTGATCTCCACTGCTGAGCGCAGACGCGGCCTTCCTGAGTGCAATAACAAAAGTGAGGGTGAATTGAGGCGGCCGAGAGATATCGTATTAAGTCAGGAATGGTGGCTCACCAATACTTCAAAAGTGGAAAGTAAAGCTGCACCTTACTAGTACACACCTACGAGGCCTAAACTGAAAAGCTAAAGAAAAGAGTTCACTCTTACTTGAAGACAACACCGCGAGTTATGCAGCGGGAAATGATAGGTGCAACGTTAATATGAATAAAAAACAAAAATGGGACCACGAGAAAACGCGACTGAATGATGTTGAATAAAAAAAAAATGGGACAGACAGGGCAGACAGTGCGAAGGCAGAATGGCTGAAGTCTTTATTTAATTATTTATTTTCGATCTCCTCAAGCGCTGAGGTATTACTGAGGACAGTGGGCAAGCACACAACGCAAGAAAATGTTTCTTTTTTTTTTTTGTTAAAGACGATACGACAACGTAGTTAAAATGTAGGAGCATTCAATATTCCAAGCAGTCAAGGAAATTCGGAAAAAAGTACAGAAACAACGACTGTAACAAATGCGACGCAAGAAAGTGAACAATCCTAGCAGTAAAAATAAAAAATGACGAAAATACCAAAGCACAAAGAGCTACCTATTCGCATCAGATTAAAGCGGCCTCATCAGAGACTGACGATAGGCAGCATAATCCCGTATACAAACCACGGCAGCGGGTTCCACTCTTTCGATGTGCGAGGAATGAAAGAATGAAAAAAAGTGTCCGTACGGCAAAAAATATATCCAGTCCTATGTTTATGGTCGACACGAGAAGTGCGATAGATGAGTGCAGTGATAAAACAAGAGTGCTGTAACTGGTGATGATAAATTTTATGGAAGAAGCATAGGCGTCAAAATGTTATACGTTGTGCGAGAGACGATAAGGAACGATTAGATTTCATAGCTGTGGCACTCGCGGTCCGTTTAAAATTAGAAAGTATAAAACGAACTGCATTATTTTAAACAGGCTCTAGTAAAGCGCAAAGCGAAACGTGACGAGGGTGACAAATAGGGGTGGCATATTCTAATTTAGGAAGAACAAGTGTTTTATAAAGTAGTAATTTTAAAGAGACAGGGGCTTTGATGAAGTTAAGACGTAAATACCCTAGCATGCGGTTAGCGCTGCTTATAATTAGTTCGATATGCGGTTTCCAGTTTAGTGACAAACATATGAGTACACCCAAGTACCGGTATGATGTTAGAGATGCAATCGGAATATTATCCAAAGTGTAAGCGGAGGTAGTAGTATCTTGTCTGGAAACTCTCATTAAAGTCCACTTGCGAGGTTTTAGTTGCATTTGCCATTTTTTACACCAAAGAGAAATGTTATTGAGATCAGTCAGGAGGTAGTGTTTGTCGTATTCGGTGTACATTTCGCGATATAAAACAGTCATCCGCGTATAAGTGTATGTTAGAAGAAACGCAATTAGGCAAGTCACTGATGTAATGATACTAGCGAGTTGATTCAAAGGAAAGCAACTGTACCTTGGACACTAGAAAGATAGGGATGCCATATTTGATGATTTATGGAGATATCATTGCCGCAGATTTTACACGACCCGATTCATTAGCAAACTGTAAATTGGTAACTTGCCCTGGTGCGGTTGTAGTCAATGCCATGAGGGGGATGGTGACGAAGGATGTTTTTGATAAAGTAAAAATGGTCTGTCATGCCCGCTGATAAAAAGAGCTCACAACGTGGACATAGCATTCCTGTGGGCAGTATACTGAACGAAGTAAATGGGCCCTGCCTCTCGGCCAGCGGTGCGATGGGATCAGTGAGCTGAAGAAAAGCGTACTGGTATCGTCCCCTGTAGCTCAGTACTGACCAAGTTGGGTTCGGAAGTTTATTGCAAAGCTTAGTTAGCATTTACCTCCGCGCGATCCTCCCGTTACCTGCCTTTAATCGGCCCCTTTGCTGCTTGCCCTAAGCCTACTTAACGTGTACCTGGAAGATGTAAAACTAAGGAAACGTTGCAAATTTGGTTGCAGTTCATGTAAAATGTGCCCTATACATATGTGCCTCATTAGCTGCTTAAGTGTAATCTTTCGCACTGATCACTGACCCTCCAGAGGTTAAGATCGAAAACGACGAAGAATATGCTTCGCCAGGCAAGCGTGGTGAGCTTTGGTGCAGTCAAATTTAGCTTTGAGTGTTTGCGGCAAGGAACCTTGAATGCGCGGCTTCGTAAGTTTGTTTAGCATCGAAAAATGTGCCTATGTGATCATAGGTAAGGGAAAATATTTGCGCAGCTATGAGTTTCACCCGCGTGCTTCTTGATGGCGCAGTATGGCATATAAAGGACACCAGTCTAAGGTGGCTATGACGAAATCAAAATCGAGATAGGCATCATGAGTGTTTGGCATAGCAGCTCGGGGCCCGAAAGGGCGTTCCAGTTTCACGAGATGCGTGCCTTTCCGCTTATGAATAATGAAGAAATTGGGCAGATCATGAGAAAAGAGCCTTCCCAATTTATTCCAGGTTTTATCTGCAAGCTCTTGGTCATCTTAGGCGCTGTCGGTCTTTTGACTTCACTGGTCTTCTTTGGCCTTTATGAAGTACCAGGGCTACAGGATCTAGAGACGACTGTGGAGACCAAAGAGGTAGGCCTACCTTTCTGAATAATGGCCATTCGTGAAGCGTACTCGCATCCTCGGAATTATACTTACCCGGCCTTCAGCTGGACGGTTTAACGAATAATCGACTAGAATCACTGTTCGCATCTTCTATTGTACCTTGGAGAATCGGGGATTTCGCTCCGTTCTACAGTGGCAGCGAGGAATCAACATTTAGTTTTAAAAAGAGCAATCTTCTGTATTCTGAGGTCACAGCGTTGGGGGCTGTTCCCGATTTACGGGATGCAGGGGGAACGCAGAGCAACGCGTTTCAACACGACAGCAAAAGCCAAGATCCAACATGCATTTTGATACTAAAACGATGAATGTAGCATACTACCAACTCCTACGAGGTCGTTGTAGTTGCAAAGGCATTCAGTGCCAGTCATCATTGAAATATGAAAGATTGTGTTTCTGAGAGATAAAAGGACGCATGTGGGAAATATTCAGCATAGCATCCAGTTTCTACCACCACCTGATATTGGCGAGATCAAACTGCTCCATTGGGTACTTATTATTTCGGTAACAGTCCAGTGCGATACGTTTTTAGCGCCCCGCCGCTGTGGCTCAGAGGTTATTGCGCCTGATCACCGCACCCAAGATCGCTGGATCCCATCCCGCGTGCGTGGGTACCTTTTCAATGGACGTGGAAGCAAGGCGCTCGTGTACTGTATCACGCCAGTGACCTTTAAGGCCCAAATTGGCCGGAATGTTTGAAACCAACCACTAGATCGTCCCTAATACCCTTAGTCGCTCTGGAAACCTGGTCTGCGTATTACCCAGAATTTCTTAGTGAACATTCGTTTTTAAACTCAGGAACCAGTTTAAGCGTCAGAGTTGAAGTAATAATTTTTAGCGAAGTTCTTCATGTTTGGTAAATGAGCAGTAAATCACTGCGTCACTTTTCACCCAGAGATTCGTGCGAATTGCAAAGCAGCCCCAGCTACTCCAAGGAATGCACTAAGTGCGAGCTAAATCTAGAAGAAACTTAACTCACGATCCAAGCTTCTCGCAAGCAGGCCACCGTCTGTGTGCGACATAGTGACGAGTCGTTTACCAGTACAGTTTAGGCTTGGTGCTCATCCCAAGCATGAGCACAAAGCGTAAGCTACGAGCACTAGGAGAGCCCACGTATATTTATCTGTAAAACTCTTACTCGGTAGGGCCGCTTCACTGTCGCTATCGTGTGCTCCATCGCACCTGCCAGTTTCTATAATATCAAGAACAGCGTGGCCATAAATATGTTTATGTTGGCAGAATCATTTGCAAATGTGCGAGGCGTACCTTAAATTTATTTTGCGAGTAAATTAAAGCATCCTCAGTTATGCTCGTCTGCACGCACAATTTCAAAATTTTGAACAATCTCTGATACATATATTTCTTGCTGCTGTGAGCATATAAAGCTCTCCACAGATCTCTTTTAAATTCAATCCTGGCAAATCCGCGTCAAGATCTCTTTGTCACCATGTGCACTGTTACCTTTCCCAAACAGTCTCTTCAGCCGTTAACTTTTTATACTTACTTACATTGTTCGCTTTTTAGATCATTAGAAATTTTACTTTGAATGAAGCCATCGTTTGCAAACGAATTCATAAAACACGCATATAAGACAACCAGGTATTATCCTGAGACGGCGTTCGTCATTGGCGAGATACACTCGAGAAACAGTGCCTCGACTAAAATTTCCCCAACGCTGTAGACGAAAAATGCGAAAAGTTTCGACCACCTTAGCTTCATTAACCTTTACTGACATTGCGCGGCATAAGCGAGCCTTTCTCTTCGTCCTCACGGAATTGTCCCCACGTTGTTCGGGTCTAACAAGGCCTTCTACTAATCCATAGCTGTATCCTCTGATAGAGGGCGGCCATAAAGTTTTTTTTTTTTGCTCAGTTATCAAGTTTTTAAGGAAACTTGAAAATAAAGCGATACTTCTCCCACAATTTGGTGTACACATGAATCTTAGAATAAATATGAATTTTAAAGAAGTGTTTGTATTGGCAACGATTGTCGTAAACGATAAATAACACTCCACTTTCGTGTGCTAGTAGCGAATATGGAGAGCAGCTGCTCAATAGTTTGCATGTATTCTGGAAAAGGCTTTTGTTCTTAAAAACTAGAATGGGGGCAGCTTTCACTCACTTTAGCAGATCACTGCATTCACTCCTAGACGGTCTAATGGAAAGCAGAATAGCAGAAAGCAGAATAAGAATTCAGAATAGTCTGAAACTTTTTCTTTCACAAATAAATGTCAGACATATGAAATGATTTCTTGCGGTCATATATCAATCCAAGTCTTTTCGATGCAATACGTAAGTGATCGGCAAGGCGATGCTTTCCTGTACAACGCGCATCATTACGATTGTCTAAACTACAGTGAGATGCTGAACTATATTGCAGCAACACAATTCCCAACGGAAGACTTGTATTTTCTCAAAGCAAAAATAATCACAAAAAAAAAACAAGCAACTAGCATTCCACAACCAAATGGCGGAGAAATGTAAACCTTCAGCCATTCTCTATACCAAAGTTGAAGACAGCTACCACTGGACACAATAATAGAGATTAAATAAAGACCTACAAGTAGAAGGAATATATATGCTATAGTATATAGAAGACACCCAAAAATGATTCCTAGGCATGATGAGCTGGCATAGAAGTGGAAGTATTTTGTCCATATGACATGTCGTACATGAAACGGGAAGCTCTGCTGCCAAGGTTTCGAATGCCTTCGGTAGCGTTCGTTCCTGGCAAGGCACACATCCCGTAGAAAAATGCTCCTGACATGTCAGACATTGTTTCAAGAGTCGATTGTAGCGAGGGAGGCATGGTTGAACACACCTTTGAAAAGTGTGCTTTGTAGTGTGTGCAATATTAAAGAGAGCAACAGCTCAAATATGAGAGCAAAGACTATACTTTGCCGGCCACACTTTTCGCCTTTTCCACACCTACCGAAGTAAATTTTTGGGTGGGTATCCAAGGCATCGACTTTCACTTGGAGATGGCGATAATAATATTCTCGCTCTGACAATTCTATCATGACTATAAAAGAAACTAATAAGTGAAAATCCAGACCTCTTCTGTGCGTTTTGCGTTTCGAAGAACTGTTGGTCGATCAGAAGCTTCAGGTTTTCTTGAAGCCTCTAGAGCATTCTTTGTATATGGCAGCGGCATATTTCTGAAGGGAAGAGGTTGAACAGAGTCGCTTAGGAGGGCACACTTCTCAAGGAAGCCGAAAAAAAACAAATTCCTATCCCACATTTTCAAAGTGGAACGAGCGAAAGAAGACGCCTAATAGTACGAGTGCACTGAGGCTCCCCATCAGCCTCTCTGTGCTCTTTCATATCACCAATGTTCTGACACGTAAGATACATTTAATTTATAATACACATGGTTTTAATGAATGCCCTAGTATTACGAACGAAAGTGCGAATACCACAAAATTATGCATTAGAGTAGTGATGTCCCGTGTCTTATAAAAGGAACAGCCATCACTGCACCGCTCTGTTATAGCGAACGAATACCTGGCGTGAACTCGCCCAGTGGGAAAGGGGCGCTTGCTGTCACCGCGGTAAGTGAACAGCTTCCCCGTGGACTGATTGATTTATTTATAGGAAGGGAAAGGCGCGGTAACTGTCTCACTTGTTTTTCTGTGGACACCGCAAGAGCGCAGTAAGGGAAGGGAGGAGGATGGGAGTGAAAGGGGAAAGAGAGAAAGAGGAGCCGTAGTGGAGGGCTACGGAGTAATTTCGACCACCTGGGGATCTTTAACGTGCGCTGACATCGCACAGCACACGACGCCTATTCGTTTCGCCTCCATCGGGGTCTTGGCTTGGAGCTTGACACGGACGCTTGGTGTTCGCATCAGCTCCTCCAATTTTCGACCGTGAGTGCGGAATTCTTGACTGTTCATGTTTCGAATAGCCGCAATCGACGCATGAAGGTGTTAAGCACCTGTCCACCCTCTCTTCGGGTCCGTCTTCCCGAATTTGCGGATAAACTTTGAGATTGCTCTGGGAGCCGGCCACCGCCACATTAGGCCTAGGCCTAACCCTTCACTCCCCCGACTTCACGGCCCACCAACAGCGGCATGGTACGCACTGAAGATGGGACTACTGATACTGCATCAAGATGGGACCGAGCCATGGAGGCTCGACGTATGGCTCACCCCGATGTCCTCTCTGCCCAGCAAGCCCCCACGAGCTCGACTCATCAGCCCCCGGCCGGCACAGCCACACCAACGCAGCCTACGCAAGGCAAGTCTTCCACCGTTCTAAAGCGTCCGCCACCGTTGCCCAAGCTCCCGACACGAGACCTTAAAATCGTGTTCCGTCCCGGTGGAGGCCTCGACCTAAGTAAACACAACGGGGGCTATATGCTGTCTCTAGTCACCAGCGCTCTGCAGCTACCAATAGACGCAGTGCGAACACAAGACGCCATCCGAATCAACCCCAGGCACAATTCATTCACGATCAGCACGCCAGCCGAAGACCGTGCCCGCAGATATGTACAACTAGAATCCATAAAGATAATCGACCAAGTCTACCCAATGAAAACGTATATCGCTCCTCCGGACAACGCCATTCGAGGCATCATTTATAATGCTATCTACGACCAGACATCTGAAGAAATTTTTACAGAGCTAAAAACGTTCAACCAAAGCCCCTCCTATCTCATCACCGATGCACGCCGACTCGGCCAAACCAAATCAATTCTGGTCACCTTCATAAATACCAAATCAGTACCTAAACAGCTGCGCTTCTATGGAGCGGTCTACCACTGCCATCCATTCATCGCCAAAGCAGAAGCCTGCTTCAACTGCCGTCGTCCGGGACATCGCAGCGACGTGTGCACGGCACCCAAAAAGGACTTATGCCAACGATGTGGGGAGACCCATGTACCGACCGACCCTCCAACGTGTCCACCCCAGTGCATTCTATGCGGCGGCCCCCATTTTACGGGCTCCCGCGATTGCTCGGAGCGATTCAACAGACCGGGCAACAAGAGACTGACACGCTCGACAGCTGGTGCAGACGCCGAGCAAACAACCCGGCAATCCCGAAGTAAGCACCGGACGAGTTCCACTAACCGCGTCCGCTCCAGGTCCGCCGCGTCCGCCGCTTCGACCAACGCCAGGAACCGCTCGCCATCTTTCCCGCCCCTGACCGACCAGCCTCCGCCGGAAAATAAGGTGAGCTGGGGCCCACGATCTTCCTCCCTTGTCCGAGAAAATAAGCAACTTAAAGAAAAGCTAGAAACTCAGGGCAAGCAAATTCAACAACAGAATGATCAAATAAAAAAACTCAATGATCATATTGCAAAGCTCACTCAGCAAATGCAAACGCTAATTCACAGGCTCTCCCCCGCAGATGGAATGGAAAGTTCTTCCACTCCCCTCCCAGGTCATTCCACCCCACTTCCGCCTCCTCCTCCCACATGCAACAACACAGAATCTACAACTAAAACTCATACACCCGCCAAACGGAAGGCACCTCACCAAGACATTCCTACAGTGGTCGACTCCCAAAAGCCTGATCTGGTCGCCTCCATAGCTTTACTCGAAGAGAAGCTTGCGGAAAAATTTGAATCTATGACCACCAGCACGAACGCATGGGCAGCTGGAGTAGACGCGCGGATAGCGATGCTCGAGCAGCAGATGCAGCAGCAACAGATCCAGATTCAAACTGCTCTAGAAAAGCTACTCTCTACCACAGTATCTCAAATGATCCCACCCGAATCTCAGCCCCAAAATGGCAGGACGTCGACAGGACATTAAGGTGTGGCAGTGGAACTGCAGAGGCTTTCGTTCCAAGCGTAGTAATCTGCAGCTCTACATTCAGTCCCTTCCGGCCGATGAAACACCAGCGGTAATCGCACTGCAGGAAGCAAACTCCCCTGTAAAACTGCTCAATTACACTCCTCATACACCAACAAACTGTCCTCAGTACAGAGTGGCGACGCTGGTTCACCGCAACTACACAGCAACTGATCACAACATGGACGTTGCAGATATCGACTTCCATTTGATAGAGCTGCTTCCCAAAGAGCGGAAAGGAACGAGTCTATTCATTCTGAATATCTACAGCCCCCCGAAAGGGAAAACTGCTCCTCTAATGGCGGCCATGAAAAAAGCCCTTCAGATCAGCGCTAACCAACCATTGATAGTGGCAGGAGACTTTAATGCCCGCCATATCACATGGGGATACAAAACGACTTGCAGTAAAGGCGCCCGACTCTGGACACTTCTCCAAAATGAGGGCATAACCCTTGTCAATGATACACAACAGCACACGCGCATCGGCAACAGTGTACAGAACAACACCAACCCCGATCTTACACTCACGAAAAACATAACACAATGCTACTGGACAAACACGCAAACCTCTCTTGGTAGCGATCACTATATAATTGAGACCTCTTTCTCACTATCCTCCCTAACCCCCCGTGTAAAGAGGAAACTCAAAATCACCAACTGGGATCGCTTTCGCGATCTTCGTACCGCGGCCCCGAAGCAGATAGACCACCTTACAAATTGGCTGGCTAACCTCAACAAGGACGTGAACATGGCCACATCGGAAATGCCGTGCACACAAACCTCGGAGGTGATTGACAGCCGATTACTACACATGTGGGAAGCTCACTCGAGCTTACAGAAGCGATGGCTTAAAAACAAACACAATCGCGCCCTGAAGCTACGCATCTCCGCTCTCACAAGGGAAATGGAGACAAACGCGGCACAGCTCAGTCACCAGCAATGGGGTCAAGTATGCGACCGCCTTGCTGGAAACCTAGGACTTAAGGACACGTGGCGGTTGCTACGATGCCTTCTTGAACCCGATCACACCAAGAATGTACAGCAGAAAAATGTGACGCGTCTTATCCATGGCATAGACATGGACAACGATAACATTATTCAATCCTTAAAAGATACATACCTCACAACCACACCGAAGACACCCTTACCACAGTACCTTGGAACCCAAAACCATGAGCTAGACGAAGACATCACAAAGTATGAAGTCAGAGCAGCCATGCTCCAACTCCGCACTACGTCTGCTCCAGGAGCCGATCAGGTCACGAACAAAACACTTAGAAACCTCGATGAAAACTCCATCCAGGCAATAACGGAACTCTTTAACAAACACTGGCAAGAGGGAACGCTTCCCTCAGAGTGGACGCACGCTCAGGTTACCTTTATACCTAAACCCGGCAAACCGCTCACTCTTTCAAAGCTTAGGCCCATTTCGCTAACTTCATGTCTTGGTAAACTTTTTGAACACGTCGTCTTGAATCGGCTACATACACACATGCAAACCCGCGACCTTTTTCCTCACACAATGCTGGGTTTCCGCAGCCACCTATGCACCCAAGATGTTATGCTACAGATATCAGAAGAAATTCTCCATCCCCGACACTGCAAACGCACAAGAGCATTGCTGGCTCTAGACTTGCAAAAGGCATTTGACAATGTCTATCACTCCTCTATATTGGATGCACTATCCACTCTGAATGTGGGAAACCGAACACATGCTTACATTTCAGCCTTTCTCCGGGATCGCACAGCAGAAATTCGGTTCGGTCCCCTAAAATCCCCCACTTTTACCCTCGGTAATAGAGGCACCCCGCAGGGATCAGTCCTTTCCCCTTTTTTATTTAACATCACACTCATCCCCATGGCTAAAAAGCTGTCACAGATCCCAAACCTCTCCCATTCTCTGTATGAAGATGATATCACCCTGTGGACCACCACTGGGAATGTAGGTAGCATGGAAGAAACTCTTCAGGAGGGGGCAGACATGGTGTCAAGATGCGCAGCTTCAATAGGCCTTGCATGTTCCTCCACCAAATCCGAGCTCCTGATACTCCACCCAAGCCCGCGGAAACACCACCAACCCCCTATGCTCATCACCGTAGATGGTCAGCCAGTACCACAAGTTCACAAACTTCGAATACTAGGTATGTTCATACAAGACAACGGCCTTAACACGGATACACTCTCCAGACTGACTAACACAACACATCAGATCACCCGCCTAATCAAACGTATAGCCAACAAGCACTGTGGAATGCGCGAGCATGACCTCAGACGCTTAGTACAGGCATTTATTATAAGCCGCATTCTTTACTCGATTCCGTATTTATATCTAACAAAAACAGAGACAGACAAGGTGGATGCTCTCATCAGACACGCTTATAAGGCAGCTCTCGGCTTACCTAAGCGCACCCCAACCTATCGACTCTTAGGCATGGGAGTTCATAACACCCTCAGCGAACTGGTGGAAGCCCACCGCATCGCCCAACTAGGACGGCTCTCCACTACCCCAACTGGTCGCCACATTCTTTCCTTTCTCCAACTTAGACCATTAGGTCCCCCTCCAGTAGAAACTTATGAAGTTCCAAAGACAGTCCGCGATCACCTCACTGTCCACCCACTTCCGAAAAACATGCATCCCCTTCATAACCAGGCCAGACGAAAAGCGAGAGCACGTGCCCTACACAGAGCACATGCGAACGAACCCGACACGGTCTACGTGGACGCCGCAGAATATCCACAACGCTCAGCTTATGCGATATGCGCGGTATCCAACCGCTTCGAACACATCACATCAGCCTCGATCATTACCCGAACGTCCGTAGAAGCGGAAGAATCCGCTATAGCCATCGCGATAGTCTCTTCCACTGCCACCCTTATCCTCAGCGATTCTAAAACTGCCATACAAAATTTCGCCCGAGGCCAGCTACATGCTGCCTCTCACAAAATCTTAACTACCAACGTTCAAACCCCCCGACCCATAGACCTTGTCTGGGTACCAGCCCATTCGGGCAACCCCGGTAACGAAGCGGCCAATGCTGCTGCTCGAGCATACGTCGACCGAGCAACAGATACCGAGGACCTAGGCAGTGCCAGAGATCGGCTGATCACCTACAACGACATTACACTACACTACCGGTCTGAAAGACTTCACTACCCTCCCCCACACCCCTCCTTAACTAAACCACAACAAGTAACATGGAGACACCTTCAAGCCCGTACCTTTCCCTCCCCAGCACTGCTGGCACTCTTCTCCCCCTCTACTCATCAGTCCGAATGTTCCCTCTGCGAGGCCCCGAGAGCTACATTCGAACATATTATGTTCAGATGCCCGGAGTTTCAACCACCGGCCGAATTGCGCCTTACGGACAACGAGGCTTGGGAGATCGCGGTCTCCAGCTCAGAACCGGCTCCACAAAGGAGACTGGTCGACTGGGCTGAAGCGGTCGCCGTCAGGCACTGCCTGCTGGCCACCACCCGTGATCAGGAGCCGGCCCAGCCCTTGTAACGAGTATTTCGCGGCTCCACTAAATAAAGTTTTTCACCACCACCACCATCGCCTCCATCGAAACGCAGCCGCCGAGGTCGGGTTCCCCGTGGAACACTTAATTGTTAACAATTGGTCCACAAGAAAGGACAGGCGCAATATCTGTCGCACTTGTTTTGTGGACACCTGACCGCACCGTAAGGGAAGGGAGGAAGGTGGGAGTGAAAGCGGAAAGAAAGGGGTGCCGTAGGGGAGGGTTAGGTGTTCGCTACAAATTCAGTAGCAGGGTGCAGTGGTAAGACGCCCGACTACTGTGCCGGAGTTCCCGGGATCGAATCCCGGCCTCGGCGGCTGCGTTTCCATGGAGGCGAAACGAAGTGGCGTCCGTGTGCTGTGCAATGTCAGCGCACGTTAAAGATCCCCAGGTGGTCGAAATTACTCCGTAGCCCTCCACTACGGCCCCCCTTTCTCTCTATCCACTTTCACTCCCACCTTCATCCCTTCCCTTACGGCGCGGTTCAGGTGTCCACAGAGCAAGTGTGACAGATACTGCGCCTTTCCCTTCCTATGAACCAACCAACCAACCATCAGTGCATTTTCTTGACCTTCTTCCTATAGCCACAACAAGAACAACCGTCGGTGACGCGCATCCAGGGAGACAAAATGTTCAGTCAGGGCATGCGTGTGTACCAGCCCTGCAAAGCGTCTGAAATAAACGGAAAATTGCGGAAAGCGGGAGATGAGCGCCCTTGACAACAGAAATATTGTGCATAGCCGGAGATCAATAAATTCAGTTGAGTGTTCAGTTTTGCAAGTGTGCCTTGTGGAAGCACTCAGTGACGGTTTGTGCGTCACCTCCGTAACCCGACATACGCCGTCTCTGCACCTGCAGTAGCACGCATGTCGTCACGTAGACAACAGTCTGCTTCACCCTTGTGTATAAGGGTTCAAAAATTCTCATTGATGACCGAGCCCTGTCAGTAGCCTCTTTTGGATCTTGTTCTAGGTGCCACGCGGTTTTAGGTATATGCGGATATAACTCCAGGAGAAAAGCTGGCTTCAATAACCTAGTAACTGAACCGTGTGGACTTTCCAGAACATCATCCATGGCATAGTAAAACATGTGCGCACATACTTTCCACAAGTTGCACTGCTGCTTCCATGAATATTTGTCGAGGATCGAAGATCAGTAAGACATTCTTTCAGTTTTCGCGGACATCTCAGTAAATATTTCTGCTGTATGGAAACATGTCGAAGAAGTGGATTTCCAGAATAGGCAAGCCTGCTCACTGGCAACTCGGTATACTACAACCCAATCTCCTTAGCCACCATGTGCGTTAACACATGCGCACTGCTGTAATGTGTACTACTTCCATTCGGCGTGATCAGGCATTGCATTTTTTTTTTAGAGCGCAGCTCTTTGGCGGCCGTTCCTGGGTTTGGCGGCGGCGTCGGCGTCGGCCTCGTAACCGGTTGCGCCCCCTTTTCAGCCCCCCCGTTCGAGCCGGCGCTTTGGCCACCGGAGCTTCGCAGGAGGAGAGGGGGGGGGGGGGTACACTCAGCGCCGAATGATGGGGGCAGGAGCGCGCGCAGCTACCGGAGCACACGAGAAAAAAAAAGGGGGTCGCCGGAGGCAGCGCTAGCAGCGACTGACTGACGTCGCTAGCTAGTCAACACAACCTGCTGCGTAGAACACCGTCGCCGCCATGCAGAAACAGGAGACCCCCCCCCCCCCCCTCTTCCTGAGTGGAGGCGAGGGTGCTCTCCGGTTGCGGAAACGCCGATCCGCTCCGCAATTATGCGGGCGCACCGAGACGACCGGTCCGGAGGGGGATACAATAGCGCTCGCATCCTTCATCCGCAGAAAGCAACCGTACAGCAGCGGATCACGGTGCGTGCATGCCGTTCTCACTCGCTTCCAGGCTCGCTTCACTCGCTAGCGGCGTCAGCGAGTCGCTGCTATCTTTTCGTTGCGTAACGTTCCCATGGACCCACGCGCTGCCTCCCGCAACCTCCCGATAACTCAATTGCTCTCTTCATTTCTCGGACCACAAAGCTTCTTTCATGACAGCCAAGAACTGTTAGTGGAGTGTTTCTTGAAGGAATACGTGTGAAAAATTAAAAAAAAAAAAGATGTAATTGTGCTTATGTGCCTTGCTCGAAATCCTTGCCTCTTTTTTTTCTATATTGGTTCACGGGAAAGGAAAGGCGCAGTATTTGTCACATTTGCTCTGTGGACCCCTGAACCGCGCCGTAAGGGAAGGGAGGAAGGTGGGCGTGAAAGTGGAAAGAAAGAAAGGGGAGCCGTAGTGGAAGGCTACGGAGTAATTTCGACCCCCTGGGGATCTTTAACGTGCCCTGACATCGCACAGCACACGGACGCCTCTTCGTTTTGCCTCAATTTATCGAAAAGATGAAACAGCTGATGAGCTGCGCTCAAATTTCGCATTAGGAAGTAACATAATCGTGGGCATTTTTTTTTGCTTGAGACTGTTTACGAAGGAACGCGGCGGCTGCTTTTCGATGGAGGCGAAACGAAGTGGCGTCCGTGTGCTGAGCGATGTCAGCGCACGTTAAAGATCCCCAGGTGGTCGACATACGGCTCCCCTTTCTCTCTTTCCACTGCCATTTCCACCTTCCTCCCTTCCCTTACGGCGCTGTTCGGGTGTCCACGGAGCAAGTGTGACAGCTACTGCGCCTTTCCTTTCCTGTGAACCAATTATTGTTATTAAGGAACTCAAATTATATTTTACTCCGACAAGGTCGCAATCCTCGTACTAAGAGGGCATGCTGGCCCTCTCAAATCGATCTATCATTGCTCTTAGAGGAATGGAAGATGCATAATTCTGATCAGTGTACATTTCGACTAACATTTTTGCTCTGCCCCGTAGGGGTGGCGCAGTGGTTACAGCGATCTACTAATTCAAGGATAGGGAAACGGATCTCGGTCTTGGCCGCTTTTCGATAGAGACGAAAAGCAAGGCGCCCGCATTTTGTGCGATGTCAGTGCACGTTAAAGAACCCCAGGGGGTCGAAATGTCCGGAGTCCTCCACTACGGCGTCACTCATAGCCTGAGTCTGTGTGGGACGTTAATCCCCACAAAACAAACCAGACGTTTTTTGCTATGTATCATGGCTTTTTTTTTGGTATTGCTTCGAAGTCGTGCTAGAAGCACCCCCTACCTTAGCATCCTCCACGCACTTGTAACTGACGGTGGCACCGAAGGATGATGCACAATGATGTTCGCATCTTCCTGGTGGGCCCAGATCCCACTTACCTGATTCTGTAAACAACTTTTGAGACAACGCAGATACCAATCCAATTTAGCGTACTCATCCAGCATGCGCAATGGAAAATACTTGCAAAACTTCAACAAACATTGCATTACCTCCGAATGAGAAATTTTTCTAGGGCAAGAGCAGCAAGACGGGTATTTTAGGTCGCGGTGGTTCACCCCGCGTTGTTGATGATAATGCAAAACTCACTTCAATCGTTCCTCAAGAACCTCAATGTATTAGTCCACTGCATGAATAAGTGTTCGGCAAGTATCTAAAAATGCACATTAAAAGTGTTTTTCACATACGTAATGTTTATTCACCAAGCCATCAGAGTTTCTCTTAGGATACATAGTATGCAACGGGGGCACGGTTGTCGAAGTGGATTAAAAGAACAGGACCTCAATTAACATTTTTGCGCACTGCACACAAACCCACATTTCGAACTAAAATATTTTAGCCGAGATTATGCTGCAGCGTGTAATGCTGTCATAGTCTTCACTCTACTGGTGAAAGCCAAAAGAACCTGCTGCTCTGAAATTGAACTGTGGTACGAGTAGTGGGAGGAAAACTAGATGGCTTATGTTTGTCGCGGTGGCAGAAGGTTTACTTCTAAGCTTGGTGCGCTGCTAAATTGAAAGCAAGAAGAGAGAGCAGTAGACCGTGAGCCCAAAGAAACAGCTCGCTTACCTTTCTACATTTTGAAGGACCGAAAAGTCCGACCATCTAGTTTGGAAGGAATTATTGCATGTGTCTTTCAAATTGTCGCCAATCCTTGCGTCATTTTGGCCTTCCTTAAAGACAGCGCATAAAAGGCAAGAGCTCCGATATTCGTCTTAGAATACCCTAATTGGAAGTCCACCGTTTTACATCGGCGAAATTGGCAACTTTTCCGCTATGACTTCCCCAGAACAGGAATAACGTCGACAAATTCCACTCAAAGTGCAGTGCGATTGCGGAAGATTTCTAAAGTTTCTACTCTCTAATTGACTTCAAGAACTCAAGGGTCATTAACATAAACCTGTGCCCATCTATATTTTCCTGCTAGGGGTAGGCACCGAACGTGATGGTTAGATGGCATCCTCGAGGCACTGCAGATGAAGTTATGTGATGTTAGGCAGATAGTGAGAGACCGAAAAGCGTGGCGTGACATGGTCAATAGAGTCACGAAGAGTCGGACACGACTGAACGACTGAACGGAACTGATTTACAAAACACACGCAAAATGTGAACAGACGTTGATAATACCATTTATCGATATATGCGCATGTCCATCAATATCCCGCAGAATATACCTGGCCATTACGTATCTACTACAACATTTACAGTTCTTTTAGCTATCTATATTTTTCAAAAACCCTGAAGAAAAAGAATATAGAAGGCGATTTGCAAATAAAAACGATATTAAATAGCATGCATCATAGCATGATGCGCAGTGGTTTAGGATACATAATGCATATTTTATTTATTAAACGAAGGCTTTGGAGAGCTAAGTAATCGTAATTGGTCGGAAACCTATTTTGGTCTCAAGCCCACGTGAAGAAATAGTTCAATTTTGCATTCACCTCACGCATATCTTGTGGCGACGAATTTTCCTGGAAATAAATAAAAAGCTCTACTTATCACTTTTATTGAATATTTAGGATAAATTCATTATTACATAAAAAATTGAATTGAAGTTCTCTGGAAATATCAGCTGTCATTTTTACCCACATCAGTGCGGGTTTGCTATATAAAGGGTGTTCGAGCTAACTTTAGCCAAGAATTAAAACATGAAACGTTCAATATAGGCCAGAGAAACCACCTGTATACAGGTGCCAGCCATCTGGTGCACCGCAGGCAGTTTTTTGTTTTGCAATTGACTAATGATTAAATAAAATATTTTTCTAATTTACTAAATATTGCTTTAGACAACAAATGTAATTTGCAGAGTTGGAGAGCATCTTCCAAAACCCCTATTCCATCTATTTCCGTTAAAGAAAGATCTCACGACGTGTATCGTTTTTCCAAGACTTAAAGAAAGCCCGCGAAATACGAAAATATCACGTTACCGGCGCGTTCGTGCGCCACGATTGTGCTGCCTTGAACCTGGCTTTCACTGAACAAAATTAGCCGCGGCATTAACTCCACGAACCCGTTTAGCGGCAGGCCGATATATCTGCGTTGGCTCTTCGTCCGCTTCACGCAGTCGGCGCGCGTTGCGATGCAAGTCGCAAAGAGCTCACCGCGCCGGCTGCAACCGACGCCAACATATCAGCCTAGCGCTGGGACTGGCCTATCAAGTCACGGCAGCAGCTGATTTTGTTCACTCGGACCACGATTGAGAGCACCACAATCGTGGCGCACGAGTGCGCCAGTCACGCGATATGTTTTGCATTTCGCGGGCTTTCTTTAGGGACTTCATATTTAATATCATTCAAAATATATTTCCAGCCAACCTCAACCGCACCCGCAAAACCGCCTCAATTCCCCCCTCCCTTGGCGGTAGCTCATTGGTTTATGTGCCCGACTACTGCTGCGCAGTGCGTTTGATGAGGGAGAAAAGGAGAAGCGTCCATGTGCTGTTTGATGTCAGGACACGTTAAGATTATCTATTATAGGTGGACAAAATTACTTGCAGCCATCCACTGCAACACTTCTTTCTCTCTTTTCTATTTCACTGTCAGCTTCCTCTCTGCGTTCCACGTCTCTGCGTTCATCTTGCTGAGCTCACAGGTCGCCAACCTGCCGCCAACCTGTTCGTCCATGTAGAGCTGTTACAGGTGCCTGCGCAGTCAGGGAATCCTGTTAGTTATAGTGCGCCAGTTTTCATCGCGAAGTTGTATGAACCAGGCTCCGCCTGTCTCCTTTCAGGGATGCACACAAAATAAAGAACGTCAACTGGGGCCTCAAATGTTCGGGGACTACTTAGTGCACCAGGCACAATGTCCTGGTCGACGAGATGGGTGCATTGTTATTGAAAGAGAAAGAGCAGCTGAAAAAGAAATAGTTGCGTTATTTTTGTTCGCCGGGGCCTAATCTTATTGATTTTCTCATTGTGAGGAGAAAACCGCCACATAAATTAAGTCACAGTGCACAGGTACCAAACTGACTGCCAAACTAAAGCATTCATTTGGAAGAAGGCTTCAGACGGCACATATTTGTGGCTTTACTGTATGTTTGACTTACACAGTAAACTTTTTGAATTACTTTTGGAACCTTTGTATGCTCAAGGGTTGAAAGCATGGAACTACGTGTGTGTAAGTCTGTTCTATCGCTCTTGGCTATTGGAGAATGTCGCTTTCTATCATTAATTGTACCCTTAAAACGTTTTTTTATATCTTGCTGGGCCTTAATTTGAGATTCATATCCGAGTATCTTTATGTTAGGATGCTGGAATACTTAGCTTCTCCCATTCGTGAGCGCATTATGAACACAAAGGAACGCATTCTGCGCAGAGGATCAACACTCCCTCGCCATTCGATGCATCGCTGCTCGGACGTGTAGCGTTCTTGGCCAGAGATCCCCACCTGTGGTACACTCTCCGTCGGGACAACAACTGTTCGTCGAAAGTGTGCCTCTGGAATGCAGCATACCTGCATCACGTGGGAGAGCAGAACCGATACCCCTGCAATGACTTCTACGACCATGTCTGTGGAGCAATCCAGTGAGTTGTTTCGCCCTTTGATTCGCTTTTTACAAACACGCGGAGCCTCAAGATATTTGCATAGTCAACCATGTGTTATGCACATATAGATGACTGTTGTTGTGACCAACTAGAAAAATACAGGAACGTTTAGAAAATAATCGTCTATCCGCTTATTCATAGCCTATATATTGGCATTCTCAGGGTAGATTGTCTTGCAATTTCGGAATCCCCAGAATCCCTAAGAAGTTTCAAGTAAATATATTCACATATGCAAACCTAATCATGTTATTTGAGTGACACCAACGGCGACACCAAGACTTCCCATTTCCATTCATCGGAGGGAGAGCTCCTTAAGACCAAATTTTCTAATAACAAAACAAAAGAACGAGATTACTCTACCATGCGAGATCATGGTACCTTATTCAAAAACTTGGATCATATGTTTCTCGTGATTTTGTTTAAGGAAGAGAATATGTAAGGCATGAGCAAACGCAGGTATCCATAGTCTCTATTTTCAAACCACAGCGATGTATAAAAATGAAAACATATAAGCAGGTGACACTTTCATTACACGCGTAGAAAATGTAATCGTTTTTGCTGCTATGTAGATAGCATTTGTACTAGTAGAAGTTGATGCCTTCACTCCAATGCAGCCGCCCAAGCCTTTCACATACGCAATAAAGCTGCCTTTCGGGAACAGTTAGTTCACCTCAACAACGCGAGATGCCTTCTACAACAGCTGTTACAGTATTGCCCTTTCTCATGAATACTCGTGCTATCCATATTTAAGTACGGTGGGAATTATTCTGCAGTACTATACGTTTTTGCTTGCTTTTGGCCACCTTTTATCCGGGCGGAACGTGTTTAATAAGCCTCTTGAATCCACGACAGTTTCTGAGATTTGCTATTTAACGCAATTAAGAACGTTTAGATGTAAGATACCTCCGTAAGATAAATTACAAATTGATGCGAATTTCATTGTACCATAATGGTGACAGCGGCCAATAGCAGCTTTTATATTAGTAGTGTCCATAGACTGTCTACAGTTATGTTAGTTCTATTTCCCTTGCTTTTCAGGCTGAACAGAAACAGAGTCCAGCCAATGAACCTCTCTTACGCCGAGCTAAGCACCAGACAACTTATATTAGACTTGGAATATTTCTTTCGAGCATTCCTTGACCAGAAGATCGGCACTGGGGTCAATGATAATATGCTCGCTCAGGCTAGGTGGTTTTACAAGAGATGCAGGGCACGTCCTACCTTTAGCGACGATGAAGCCATACTCAACGGCTTTGCAAACCTTTTGGATACCTTACATATTGGCGACTGGCCGTACAAAAGGTTCACTGGCAACATTGTCACAGTCGTGTCTACCGGGGATCGACGTCTGATGCTGCAGACTCTCTTCAAAGTGCATGTCCTGAGGGGTAAAAACAAAGGTAGAAAACCGCACATCCTGCTTAGAGCGCCAAAAACGTATTTGAAACGTTACCTCGCCCCAGCTGGTATACGAAATGGCATAAAAGAGTACGAGAAAATTATAGTTCGTGCTCTCAGTACGTATCGTAACACGTCATTTGTGTCGCAGGTTGCACGTCAGATGTTGAAGCTCGAAGAAGCTCTTGTAATAGCGAACACATTCCGGGCAATTTCGACAACATTTGCAGTTAAACAGTTCATTACCATTGGAGAGTTGCGAAGAAGCTCCCGATGGGACTGGGGGCGTTACCTAAAACTCTTGTTCGGAACAGAGGACTTGGTCCTCAATTCGACTTCAGTTTTCGTTGAAGACCCCGCATTCTTTGCGGCGTTTGCGTCGTTATTCGACCAGCACTATTCCACTACCATTGCGAACTACGTTGGCTTCAAGGCGATGGTCACTATTTGGCCTTACATGCCCAGCTCGTTCGAATTCCTTGAAGGATTAGGCGTAGACGCCACCACCACAGGACAGGTGGACAAGCGCGTTATTGCCTGCACAGAGATTCTGGAAAAGATGTACCGCTACGGCATTGGCATCGCTGCAAAGCTTAGCACCGGCCGAGAATTCGCTAATACCTACAGGAGACAGTGGGACCTAGAATTTGCAGCACTATTTGAAGATACACGTGCCATTATTAAACATCTGTTGCAGTCTGGTGAATCATGGTTTCACTCCGAGGATGCCCGGCGAGCACAGGATAAACTGGACAGCATGACACTCGAGTTCGGAACGGAAGATAATTTCATCGATTATGAAAAATACAGGAAAACTTCAGATATTATCGTGTCACCTAATGAAACAGTTTTAGATGCCGTCCTCACAGTTATGTTCTACACGTCTGCCGTATATTGGGATGCCTATGTAAACAATAGCGAGAGGCCTGCAGCGTACGACAACGCTTACACGCTGTCCGTATTCCAGTGGGGCAGCGAGTACCAGCCGACAAACAACCACATATTCATTCCCAACTCTGTAGTGGGCTACCTGAGCGCAATATCGAACAGAATTCCCTTGCAACTATACCCGGCTATTGCTCAGCACGTTGTTCGTTCCACTCTACAGGCGATTGTTTTGAGCAACTCTCGCATCGATGAGCACATGAAGCCTCGAGAGTGGTGGCGTGTCGAGTCGCTCCATTCCTACAAGAAGATATCTCAGTGTCTGCGACGAGATTATGATGCAGCGGAGAGTGTCGGAGACCAGGCGTCCCTTCAACAGCCAAATGCTACCACATTGTCTCGTCTCGAGCAAGATTTCTTGGACAACGCCATGCTGTGGCCGCTCTACAAACTTTACGAGGCTGCACTGCTGAGGTATAACTGGTCAGAAAAGCACTACTTTACTACCCATAAAAATATCACCGCAAAAGAACTATTTTTCTACAACTACGCAATCACATATTGTACCGAACAGACTGGATTGGGGGTGGCTTTGGCGAAGCGGAGAGTAAATATACCCCTACTAAACTTTCCGCCTTTTCGAGAGGCGTTCTCTTGTGATAAGAAACCAAAAATCAGGTATTGTGAAGTTTGGAAACTGAAGACAAAGTAATTGTGTGCAGACTTCATAGACATTGAACTACTTCACGCCAACGAATACGCGCGAACATAGTATCGCTAAATGTGCTAGACATACTGTGCATTCTTTTAAAAAACAAATATATATACCAGAAACCCGTCGTTGCCGCATATGTTGCTGTATTTCTAGAATCAATGAATTTATGTGCTAGTGTCAATAAACTGTACTTGATACTCCAAGCTTAGGTTTTCGGTTCATGAGCATCTTGCGGGTCCCATTGATATTTTGCTTGCGGAGTTTTTTTATTGTTTAGTTCTCTTCCTTTCCCGATATTAGGTTGTATGCAAATCCTACTATTTTGCCTGACTTTGGCTGGTAGTATCTCTAAATAAAGGAAAGCTATAACAACTGCATGCAAACATATCCAGTAATGCATTATGTCTTCTCGTTTACAGTCAGGCTATTTTCCTTGTCAGAGCCTGAACAAATGCACACATATATATATATATATATATATATATATATATATATATATATATATATATATATATATATATATATATATATATATATATATATATATATATATATATATATATGTGAAGGAAAGAAGCCAACAGTGGGCGAGGCCTAGGAAAGCGTTGGGGATGTTACTTTATGTCTTTATTTAATGTTTTACTTGGATAATCACAGAAATTAGTAATGTAATCTTGTTTAGGGGAAAGATAATTAAACACAAAGTAGAAGAAAAAACAACGTGCCGATGGTGGGAACCGAACCCACGACCTCCGAATATCGCGTCCGGTGCTCTTCCAACTGAGCTACATCGGCCGCTGTCCCCCCTGCTACTTGCTTGGGTATTTATGTTGTCTGTATACGAACCTTGAGAGTGTATATATATATATATATATATATATATATATATATATATATATATATATATATATATATATATTGTTCAACGAGGAGACAAAATGGCATGCTACTTGACGTTAATAGGCAAACGATAAGTGAAAGTGACTTTCATGTGCGGGTAAGAGTCTCTGTGAAGAGGCGGCTTACGTCAAGGCTTGTACCAGGAAGTGAAAGTGCATAAGGCGTGGCTCAGAACGCCGCACTAATGTTGAACTCATTATATCTTAATACCGCAAGTTAAGCTTCAATATGGATGGACGCATTCGTGCAGAAATCAGTTGTGTGTTAGTATCAATTCTGAATTTGTGAGTTAGTTTCCATTCCAAATTTGCAGAACAGAACATTTCTGGTAAAACGTCGGAATGCGCATGCAGCCTAAATGCGCATGCAGCCTTTGGTGTCGTGCAGCTGCCCGGCACCAAAGTTAAATGAAAGAGAGAGAAATAAGAGATTAAGCAAGAGCGATAAATTCCGCTTATCGAACGACGTTATCCCCAATTTTTCTGCGCTTAAGCCTGATTCCTTTAATAAGCAAGCCGCATATCATTGTTACGTTGTCTTGTGTATTCGAAGCGCGTCGTGGATTTTATGACGTCTTTTGAATGGAGCTCACCGGTAAAGAATTGACGACGCCGTCTGATAATCGTCTAAGTGCAAGATAGTTAGCTCATTTTTTTTTTTAGTGGTTACAGAATATGAGATTGCAGCATGGTTTGCACGCATCTTAGCTGTTTATGGACTGAAACTTTCCCTGTATACCCTTTTCCCCACACCTTACAGGTTACTTTTACATGCCCTCTCCGCCTTTTCGTTCGCACCTCCTTTGTTATCTCTAAATCCCAAGGCCTCGGCGAGAGTGTCAATATTCGCAACGACATCTGAATGAATACTGCCACACTACAGTATTAGATGTTTAATTGTTTCTTTACATCTACCCAGCAATAGCACAAGTTTCAGCTTCTTGACGAAACTTCCTTTTATAACTTCGAATTTTGAGACGTCCTGATGTACCTTCAAAGAAGGCTGCTGCCTCCTTATATCATAGGCTTCGTTCTTAATCCCGGTTTTTCATTTTCCATAAATGTCTAGATTCGGCTTGTTTTTCATTGAGTTATTCCTGCTTTTAGACTCTGTGTTTTTCATCTTTTGTTTATTGGTCTTTATTTCTCCGTTCTGATTTTATACATACTTATTGGTTAGTTTTCTTGGCTTTTTTTATGTCACTGTGAGCCAATGCTCTTTCGGTCTAAATATTTAAATACTTTGCCTGCCCACCTGTGGTCTATTTTCCTGAGGCGTTCTTCGTAAAATATTTTGCTCTCAGCTTGTCGTGCCTTGAAACATGCCCAGCCCATGTCTCTCTTTCCTGCTTCGCTTGTATTTTGCCGCGCTTCAAACGCTAAACTTCTAACAGATCTCCGATTTATTTCTGACACCGACTGCGCTTCAGCTTTTAAACACAAAACCGCTTTCCTGACGGTAACCCCTGGAACCATTATACCTTTCCAAATACCTTTAAGTATTTTATATCTATCTGCATGCCCTCTCAATTTCCGGTGCTTCTTTATCACCGCATTCCTTCGTCCCTTCGCTTTTGCAGAATATTCGTGTTTTTCCATGTATGCTTGTCCTTCGTTTATCCATACCAGGAGATATTTATATTCTGCCAATCATGCTATCGCGCTTGCTTAAATCTAAGCTCTTTGTGAGTGAAATAGTTGAATACTTCACACGACTTAATTGCGCTCAGAGTAAAGCCGACTTCATCTTCCTCGTATCCACATATATTACCCGATTCTTGTAATTCTTCCTGGCTATTGACTAACAGAGCAAAGCCATCCGCATAGATTAATCCTGGAAACCTTGATTCAATGTCTTTTCCACCTAGCTTATACCAGAGGTAAGAACCAAGATGACTGCCTTGCGAACTTTTTTCAATTTGTTCATATAAGTGGTGAAATACAGCGGAGATAGAGGACATCGTTGCATTAGTCCCTTGCATATCTCGACAGTAGTTGTATACTTAACCCCTTTCGTGTAATCTGAACTTTATTACCTATGTTAATTTCTCTTATTAATTTAAGACTTCTTCAACGAAGCCTTCAGATTCGAGTATGTTCTATAGGAGTTCCCTATTTACATTTTCGCATTCACCAGTTATATCCTGAACGACTAAATACTGCGGTCTGTTTCTGAACTGGCTGTTTAATCTGTGCGTTGGGTTATTACGAAAATGCTACCATCTATGCGCCTACCAACTCTCAAACCGGACTTCAGATAGCCCAATACGTCATTACGTTTTACCAATGCCGCACTTTTTTTTCATTGCTTGCATTGCCAGTCTGCGCGTAAATGATGTTACCGTGATCGGTTTAAATAATTAAACCTTCTTCCTATCTGTTTTTCCTTTATAGAATAAACTCATCCTACTCAATCGCCAGCTGTCCGAAATTTCTTCATTTGTCATGCCATTTTCCAATGAACTTTATTAACGCGTCCTTAATACTTTTACCAAGCCTATTATTTACCTTGATTGCAATTTCGACATCCCTATATGTTGTACATAGAGGAATTTTTGTCTCAGCTCTCTTCCAGTTAGGATTTGTCAATTGTAAGCTCCTTTCCTTTATGCTGTCTGATATTGTTTCTTCATTGTTAGCGACTTAAAGGGCTCACGCCAGGTCATTCAATATATTTCTGTTTTGTTGACATGCGCACAATACTGGACCTTATTCTATTTCCAAAATTTGAGCGCCATAGGCGCATTCCTTATTTAGAGATAAGTGGCTGAAGTTGACGCCACGAAGATCCTCCCAGTTACCGCCATCGCCATGTTGAGACGATCAGTGACGTCAGAGAGCGACACCGACCACCGCGTTGTCTGCGTCTAAGCCGGTGCCTATAGAGACGGGACAGCTGAACGGGTGGCACTGCCTCTCGGCGCATTGCCAGCGCATTGGAGCGTGCTGTTTGTCGTTGGTTTGTGTGGAAATTGAAAATCCTAAGGTTTAGATGATGTTGTGCATGAATATATCCTCAAGAGAGCAGAGAGTTCAGCTAGTTGTGTGAATATGTCCAGTGAAACGAAGTCTGACCAAGCAAGGCTGGGAAAACGTGGTGCGTTGTTGGCTGCACTGGCAGCTACGCAAACTCGTTGGACGCTTTTAAGTCTATTCATTTCTACGGGCTTTCGCACAAGCATAAGTTGCGGGTGACCTAAGCATGGTTCTTTGAAAGATAGAGGCACGGATCTACGTATTTGGTTACTGTGTGGTCATGGAAAGTGCCGAATTTTTTTAATTCGGGTTGCAACCGGGTGCTTTGTGCCTTCTGTTCCTCAGGAGTGACGGCACGAGAGTATCGGAGCCGAAGCCGCACTCCTTCATCTGTTGTCACTTTATTGACTATTGGAAATCGAAGGAACCCAACAGCATAAGTTACAACGCTAGCATTTCCCCGCCTGTGTACAAGAAAACCCCAGTACGGAAAAAGAAAAGGCAGGCACCATCGTCATTCAGGCTGCTTTACGATCTTCAGTGATGGGCAGAGATAAAGTTTGTGCAGCTACTTTCGCTGACATATAGTTATAGATAATTTACTTTTTTCCCTTAACAGAAAGCGCAGATAGGAGACATGAACATTTCCTATTACCATGATCTTGACGTTTCCCTCTCTTCGTTTGTCAACCAATGAAAATGTGCTGAGAGCTCTGCGTTGATGCTCTTAGAATTTAACATTTGTTTGTGGCATGTTCATCTCGCCTAATTAAATCACTCATTTCACAGCTCAATCAATACCGCATGGTAACAAATCTGCTATCGGCTTCATATAAAAGCCGAACAAGAAAAAAATACAATTTAGTTTACGGAAAGGAGCATGAATGTATCACTTTTTTGTTTGATTTCGAAGGCCGAGTAGCAGATATTTTTTTTTATTTCGCATTCACGTTGCACTTGACACGGCTTTACGTATTTTCTTACGCTCATTTGTTCCATGTTCTTCCAAAGAATGGAACGATGTTTGTAATAAAATACTGTTACTGTTACAAAGACCTTTCGCAAAGTTTTATCCTGCATTGTATAAGTACTACTAGTTTTGTTTTCTAATACAATTATTGCCGATTTCATAGCTAATATTGTATATATAGGATCTATTATTTATGTACCCGCTTTTTACAGTTTTTTCTTGTATTTCTTTTAGCCCACTCCCCCCTGAAATGCTTGTACGGCCCTGAGGGTATAGAGAAATAAATAAACAGAAAATTACCTACATGGTCGTATCCCTTCGCCCTCATTAGGTATCACGGTCAGGCATCGCCCTACTGAAAAAATTGTATGTGGCAATAACCTCACATTTTCTCACAAATTCTCACTCAGTTCACGCAAGAAATTGCATACAAATCGCATATAATTGCGTAAGATCTCATAGTTTCTTGTACACTAACATAAATTATGGAAGATATTTTATGATAATGATGTGCGCCGTATGAGAGTTTGTTATTTGATAAGATTGTGTGAGGCTATTGCCCCGTAGAACTGTTCGTTTTTCAGTAGGGCGGCCCCGCAAGTTTGTTGTACGCTATAGAAAGTAGAACACCTTAGCGAACGAACCATCAGAGAGATTCATTTAACAATAGAACGCCCTCTTAGTTGTCAGTGGCTTATCTTACAACGCATCACACTGTGTGTGTGTGTGTGTGTGTGTGTGTGTGTGTGTGTGTGTGTGTGTGTGTGTGTGTGTGTGTGTGTGTGTGTGTGTGTGTGTGTGTGTGTGTGTGTGTGTGTGTGTGTGTGTGTGTGTGTGTGTGTGTGTGTGTGTGTGTGTGTGTGTGTGTGTGTGTGTGTGTGTGTGTGTGTGTGTGTGTGTGTGTGTGTGTGTGTGTGTGTGTGTGTGTGTGTGTGTGTGTGTGTGTGTGTGTGTGTGTGTGTGTGTGTGTGTGTGTGTGTGTGTGTTTCGGCTGTATTCAACAGTTTGATAGTAATGGACTCATGCTCAAGGCAGCTGCGGTCAATCGCATTGAACTTCCAGCGCTGAGAAAGCGCCTAAATAAGCAAAAGCCAAATAATACCAGATATCTAGTATAGCATGTCTCCGAAAAAAATAGGGCCGCTGTTAGCTGGAAAGTTTTTTTTTTCTTTTCATAACCTCCTGAGCATGTCCAGAGAAACGTAGTTTTAGTATAATATTTTTGAAATCAATTACCTGTAGCAACTCCGACGTGTTCAACAAGAGCATTTTCGTATATGTAAAAATGATGCTGAGGTCGTATTACTCATTTGGCTTATATTATGATTAAGCCCCGCTGAGGTGGTGCAGTGGTAAGACGCCCGACTGCTGTGCTGGCGTTCCCTGGTTCGAACCCGACCACGGCGGATGCGTTTCGATGGAGGCGAAACAAAGTGGCGTCCGTGTGCTGTGCGATGTCAGCGCACGTTAAAGATCCCCAGATGGTCGAAATTTCCGGAGTCCTCCACTACGGCGTCTCTCATATCCTGAGTCGCTTTGGGACGTTAAACACCGCAATCGAACCAACGTATATTATGATTAAGTTTTACAGTCCCAAGGCCTGGTTCCGTGAGCTATTGTAGCGTAATTCTGCAGGAAGTCCTGAAAGTATGTGTGCTTGCTTTTCCAACCATAAATAAAATCCAACTTTCGGCTTGCATGTTTATTTTTCTCCTTTTCCAGCTCTCGTTGCAAGATTGAAACTGGAATGTCATTTGCTGTTATTCGATTCTGAATCGTTTGAGCCTAGTTATTACAGAAAAAAAGAGAGAGATGCAGCATCTTTTTAATTTTACATGAACGCTGACCATTATAACTACCACAACTAAGGCGCCACGAATACACGGCTCGGCGGCATTTGATTTTGACTAGAACTAATATAAGATGAACGCGCAGTGCAGGGGAAATTCCCGTCTCCGAAGTCGTTTTTACAAGCATCTAACGAAGGTGTTCCTAACGCATGGCGAAATCACGCCGCAACATTTTCGAGTATATAACAGAAATACCACGCTCCGGGCGGTTTCAAAAAAAAAACAAAAAAACGAAAAAAAAAAACACGCACGCCCTGCCGTGGAGGGCCCTTTCCTTCTTCAAGATTCCCCAGTCGAAAAATACTCTTTGCGATTACTCAAAGTAGCTGAAAGCTCTCAAAGCCACACCGCAAAACGAAGGGTAGGGACATGCTCAAAAACGCCTCGCAGAACGGAAACGACTGCGCCGCTCAACTGCCTCGGCACTCTGCCGCGGGCGGCGCTGTTCCGCCCATGCGACGGTGGCGCCATACAACGGGCGGCCGGTCTCTATAAGCTGTTGATTCGTACTGTGTTCGCGCTAGCTAACATGGCATCTAATAAGTGTACCCAATGTAGTGAACTAGGCCAGGATATTACGAAGACAAGGATGAACTATGCGGGATATTACGAAGACGAGGATCAACTATGCGAGGATATCACGAAGACGAGGATGAGAACGACGAAGTGCTGCTGCGCTGCTTGAGCTCGCTTGTGGATGCCTATACACTGGCTGTGTTCTTGTATGGTTAACCGTGCAGTTTAGAGAGGGCTATTATCACGGTTAACACACAGTAAAAACCCTCTTTCACTTGGTGGAGGGGCTGGGTATGAGAGCGAAGAACGAGTGATGTTACGGTGCTTGCGTAATTCGTCAAAGTTGTGGCATGCGAACGTCGACGACGGTTGCTGGATTTCTGGCCAGAAGCATCTAGAACGCGTCATCATCAAGTCCTTGCATAATTTGACCAATCTTCGTGCTCTCTGACATTGAAGCGTCCACGCGCTTGCACAGGTCTACGACATCCTCAATATTGCTTGTAAAATTCTCGCCAGGAAGCTGTGCACGGCCGCGCAGGCGTTGCTCAGCGCGCAGCTCGCGCACTGCAGGCCAGGCGAAAATATCGGCAAAACTAGCCTTGAAAGTAGACCACGATGTGATATCGGCCTCATGGCTGCGGAACCATAGGTTTGCAACGTCCGTTATGTACAATATGACGTTATTGAATTTTTGGCTGTCTTCCCAGTGGTTGTGAGCACTGACCCGCCCATATGAGGCCAGCCAGTCTTCCATGTAATGGTCGTCGGTTCCGCTGAAGATAGGAGGATCACGCTGGCGCAAATTTCCAGCGCAGAACACGGGGGATGAGGGGCCAGTTGGACTAGCGACGGTAGCATCGGTCATTGCTGGTATCGGTAGTGTGAGGCTGCGGAACTCCAGTGCGGTAGAAAATCCTCACCTCATCCAAGTGTAATGGGTTTTTACTGTGTTTTAACAGTGACAATAGCCCTCTCTAAGCTGCACCGCGAACCATACAAGAACACAGCCAATCTAGGCATCCACAAGCGAGCTCGAGCAGCGCAGCGACACTTCGTCGTTCTTATCCTCGTCTTCTTGATATCCTCGCATATTTCAATCTCGTCATTGTAATATCCTCGCATAGTTCACTATACCAGCATGTTTCTGAAAACAGAACACATACTATAGTGAAGCGCAATTCAGGCCATGCCCAGGCACCCATCGTTGTCGCAACAGCCGCCATGGTACTACCCCCACCGCTGTTAACACCACCGCGCCGGCCATGCCGGCCGTGCCTTCCGCTCATGTCGTCCGTGCCAGCGATATATATACAGCGGATCCCTCGCGTCAGCGTCAGAAAAGCATGCTAAAAGTTGTTTTTCTCGTAATAGTAATAGACCATTAAAAAAGAATTTTGAAAAATGAATACTTCTTGTGAAATGCGTAATCATGTGGTAGGAGTTTTTGCTCACAGCCTCGGTGCGGTGCCCGTGTTCTTGTGCGATAGCGCGCTGCTAAGGCGTAGCCGAAAGTTCTCATTTCCTTTCGTTCAAAACAGTGGGGTTCAGAGTAAGGAAGTTTCATGATCGAGTGGTCCATTTACTAAAACGCCTCACTTATCTATTACAAAGAGCCGTCCACTGTGGTTTCGATGCGATCGAAGTATTGTAGGCCTAGCGACGATTAGGAAGAAGTAGTGCAAGAGCGCTGTCGCCCTTCGCGCTCGCGGGCGCCGTTGCTGTAACCTTGCGGCATCCGGTGCACGCTGCAAGCCTCCTGAGCTTATCGTCTACAGTCATGATGCGGCTAGGGCCAGACTTGGGTCTGACAACGAGCCATGTAAACGACGCTGCTGAGACGGGACGTCCGGGGTATCGGGTTCCTCGATGTAGTGCGCCGCGCCCTATGCACTGACACTGCGCTCTACGGCATGCACCCATACAGAAGCGCCGTCGGATGGCATTATATGCATTGCGCATTGTATGAGTTGCTTTTGGGACGTACTTCAGTGAACAATTTGTACGCTTTTCGAGTGGGTCAGCTCGTGCGCCTTTCGTACTCGGGTGCTGCGTCGCACCTTAATCCCGCCCGCAGATGCCGCTATTCCTTAAGTTAAAAGCGTTAACAGAGATCGCCAAAAAGCTCAGTTTGCGCTAACCTGAGTAAGCAGAATAACTGCTGTTTGGCCGACATTTGGCTTCGCGTAGCCGCGGTGGACGCTGCTCGTGCACAGATGCAGCAGACGACGCGGTATCGGCCTGTCTTCACCGACTGCGCCGATTCCCATATCAGCAAGCTGTTCTCGAAGAAACGAAAGTACTACTTTTAAATATATATGCAGCTCCGATGCAGCTGCAACTTTAGGGTTGAATTTCGTGGTACGTCAGGAATAAGATACAATAAACAGTTTATATTCCAAAATTGGTGTCATGATCCTTTTATTGGATGGATGGATGGATGGATGGATGGATGGACGGACGGACGGACGGATGGATGGATGGATGGATGGATGGACGGACGGATGGATGGACGGACGGATGGATGGACGGACGCATGGATGGATTGATGGATGGATGGATTGATGGATGGATGGATGGATGGATGGATGGATGGATGGATGGATGGATGGATGGATGGATGGATGGGATGGGATGGGATGGGATGGGATGGAATGGAATGGAATGGAATTGGATTGGATTGGATGGCATGAGACTGAATTGGATGGAATGGACGGACGGATGCATGGACGGATGGATAGATGGACGGACGGATGGACGGACGGACGGATGCTTGGATGGATGGACGGATGGGTGGGCGGACGGATGGCTGGACGGATATACGGGCGGACAGAGCGATGGAAAACTTGCACGAAACTTAGCATAATCTATAGAGATACGACAGAAACATCCTCTATATTAGATCTATACGCACATTTCATAAAATGCGCACATGAGCCAGGAAATGCTGCGCATGAATAAATAAACTGTAAAACGCTCCCACCCTCTCTTTACTTTCCTGGTTATCTAACTCGTTTTTGTGTACACCAAGCTGCACAACATTTGGGTACCTTAGACGACGTTAAACGCAAACTTGCGCGTCACTACTGCTGTACTGCGATAATATGCAGCGGTATCCAGAATCTCTCAACAGGGCGGAAAGCCCGCAGTCAGCGCAACGTCGCGGCAGGTTTTGCATAACGTCAATAGAGACGGAAGGAATAGCCTAACCAGTCGACAATGCCCTCCTGAACGACTGTTCGCAGCGACCGGCTCACAGAAAACAGTGGTTAGGCCAGCCTTTATTTCGTGAAAAGACAAGCGAAAACGAGGTCGCTACCAACAGCGCCGCAGACTACTACTTAACAGGACGGCAGCGCAGAGCAGATCACACTACACATCAATCAGCGATGTCGTGAAGCACATAATTATTCATGTTCAGAGAGACTTTTGCCCGCGGCCGATAACTTCCGAATGCAGTCAATATTTTTGTTATCATTGTCCCGCCCTGGTATGATGCTTCGCCGTTTGGTCCCTTCAAATCTCACGGGGTAAAGCACGGTGTCATACAGTACTGCAGCCCGCCTGGAGGAAACGCAATCTTCGCTTTATAGTACTATAAACACTACAGCGAGTGGAAATAAAACAACGGAGGAAACAAAATACAAACAGGGCCCAAGCTGAGGCCATAGAACTCCTAGCGATGTAAAGTAGAAAAAGTAAATTAATAAATGGGGGGGGGGGGGTAACAGCAATTTAGCACTAATATGCAGGACCGCAGTTGAGGCGAAGCTTAACGTTATAGTACGTTTGATTGCACCAGTCTTGGGACATTTTCTCTTACTTCAAAAATGAGGACTTTCTTTTCCGGGGACGTTTTCTACAGGGCCATTTTCCATTTACTCGGGAACAGTTTTTTGGGGGACGTTTTTACCAGAACCCGGACCTTAGTGTGGCGGCCATCTTGGGCGGCTAGGGTGGCAATCCACCATGGTGAACACTGCTTTTAAAATAGAGAAATTCTAACTCAAGCCCTTGGTAGTCAGATGAGAGACCCAGAAAAACCGACGCGAAATCGCCAACCTTGAAACGCGCTCACACTCTTAAAACACATGGGCCGCTTTTGGGTTACGTGGAAGGAGCTATGTAACCGAAATTAGCACGTCGGCCCAGTGACCTGTCTAGTTGGCCGCCAAGAGCAGGAACCCTCGAGACGCAAGGGCAGGACCACTCGGGGGGCTTCACTAGTGTTATACAGTCAATTCCTCTCCTCAACATACTGTCGCATAGCGAGCTATGTCCATTTCGCGCGCCGATTTTCCTAACCCGTGCACAGCCGGGGAGCGGTCTCTTTTCTTGCCTGCGCGGCATGGCTGTGCTTTCTCCTTTCTGTTGGGGTTGCGCGCCATTGTGCGGATGGCCTTGCTCACGCCGGGGCGTGGTGCACCCTCCCTTGACCTCTCTTGGGGGGTATTCGCGATCCACGCCGTTCGGAAAATGGTTAATGGGCTTTGAAGGAGGCGAGCTGTTGGAAGCTCGCGTCCCAGCCGGTTGACACCAGAGGGTTTGGGGGCGACGGCTGAGAGCGCGGACGGAGCTTTGTGTTCTGTACCGTCTGTGTCATTGCTGCCCATGTGTGTTTGGTTGACCTTTTGTGTGTTTGGGTGCCAGGCGGAGATGCGCCGCGTCTTCTCGAAATTCACGCGGTTCTTGCCTCTAGCCAGGAAACAACCTCGTGGACACCGGCGTCCTATTGGTTCCTCAGCTGTAAAGAAAGTCGTCTCGTTGGCTCCGATAAGCGCATTTCCGCCTGGTAACAAATACTGCCTCGAGAATCCTGAATAACGTTGGACAGAGGGGTTTTGGCGGCCGGTGAAGGAGAACGACGACCATCCGAGCTGCTGCTCAGGACCCCTGCTCAGAAGATGTCGCGTATGAGTGACTGATGTGTTGTTAATTTGAGTTGGTTGTTTAATTGGTACCACTGTATTCGCTTTAATTATTCTTGTGCTCATCTTTATTAAATTAGGTTAACTTATGTCATCAATCGGAATCGCCTGGTCTCTTTCTTCAATGCGGCGGAGCCATCGTGCCGTCACGGAAGTCCAACTTGTGAACGCTTCGTTACAATACTATGCCCTGGCTTCTCATTACAGTGAGCCCACATAGCCAGGCAGACGAGGTGCGTGCGAACAGTCTGCGTGATGGAAACGACGGCAGCCGCGTAGAACAGAACACCCAGATGATCGGAATCTCGTATTGACACACACACACACACACACACACACACACACACACACACACACACACACACACACACACACACACACACACACACACACACACACACACACACACACACACACACACACACACACACACACACACACACACACACACACACACACACACACACACACACGCACGCACGCACGCACGCACGCACGCACGCACGCACACACACACACACACACACACACACACACACACACACACACACACACACACACACACACACACACACACACACACACACACACACACACACACACACACACACACACACACACACACACACACACACACACACACACACACACACACACACACACACACACACACACACACACACACACACACACACACACACACACACACACACACACACACACACACACACACACACACACACACACACACACACACACACACACACACACACACACACACACACACACACACACACACACATAGAGGGAAAATGAGGGTGCCCCCCTGCTACTTGTTTGGGCAGCAGGGGTGACAGCGGCCGATGTAGCTCAGTTGGAAGAGCACCGGATGCGATATTCGGAGGTCATGGGTTCGGTTCCCGCCATCGGCACGTTGTTTTTTCTGCTACTTTTGTGTTTAATTATCTTTCCCCTAAACAGATTACATTACTAATTTCTGTGATTATCCAAGTAAACATTAAAAAAAAAGACATAAAGTACCATCCCCAACGCTTTCCTTGGCCTCGCCGACTGTTGGCTTCTTTCCTTCGTGTATTATAACGAGCGCCCTCATTTCCCCTCAATTGATCTGCTTGTAGCTTGCGGGGGTCTCGGTTCTGGCAGTCTTGAAGCCATAGGTAGCGTAAGAGGGTTCTAGCACAGCTTTCGCCTTCGCTCTTGAATACGTTTTACGTGACGCTGGTGGTAACAAAGGACGTTCCACGTCCGCCGCTATGGCTGAGGGTGGCGCTGGTGAACACTCTCAAGGTTCGTATACAGACAACATAAATACCCAAGCAAGTAGCAGGGGGGACAGCGGCCGATGTAGCTTAGTTGGAAGAGCACCGGACGCGATATTCGGAGGTCGTGGGTTCGGTTCCCACCATCGGCACGTTGTTTTTTCTTCTACTTTGTGTTTAGTTATCTTTCCCCTAAACAGATTACATTACTAATTTCTGTGATTATCCAAGTAAACATTTAAAATATATATATATATATATATATATATATATATATATATATATATATATATAATGTTTCATTCTACTCCTCGTGCGAAGAAAATAATATTGTATGTCCATTGCTCAACACAGTGGAGTGTACTGCCAATTATAGCGTGTTAGGTACGAAGTAGGGGTGTACAGTCATTACGGATCCTTGTGGCTGACTCCACTTTGATAGGCTGTGATATGTACGTGTATAACGTCCTTTAGGTTAGAACTGACAATATCGTAGGACACATTTCTAGTTTGCGGCATCCCCCTGATAGCTTTCGACAAGAATTTCACGCATATTCCTTATTGGACAAGGATCCGCTGGTTTACTGTATTTCTCCCTTAAGTGCATGCCCCTTTTAACTCCATATCGAATGCTCCAAATTTGCTCTACACAAGATCCGATAACATGTAAAAAGCAAGAATCGCGTCTTGCGTGTCATCGCATCACGTAATTTCAGATAAAGGACCATGCTGAGACACATTTATTTGTTTTAGGTATAAACGAGAGGTGTTGTTATTAGATAAATTATATGCTATTTGCAGGATGTGTGAGTGCATATGGGACTGTCCCGAGAACGTTCTCGTTCCTTGTTATGTTGATCGTCCCATCGTCATTTTTGCATGCACTTTCGGCTTGCTTGACCTGGCTTTAAGACGTTTAACTTCCCAAAGCGACACAGGGGACGAGACACCGAATACAGGGCTACAGAACTTTAGACCACGTGGACCACGCGGCCTGGATTCTATCCCGCACAGCAGTTGAGCGCCTTAAGCTCATGTACATTCATATTTTGCTCTCGATGCGCTTTGCTATGTCAGTGCATATTAAGGAGCCCCAAGTGCTCGAAATTTCCTAAGACTCCACAACAGCGTCACTCATAATCTGAGTCACTTTCGGAAGGTAGACCCGGCAAACCGCAGAAAACATATTGTTTTCTGGGCGCATTTCCTTTACATTGTCGGGGCCACCCAATCTGAACGCGGGCTGCAAATTGTGAGGAAAAAATAGGCATAAAGGAGATACGTCTAGTGGTTAGTATTGTGTTATTTTTTGCACGGTGGCCACAGAGGAATTCCTCGTTCTGTATTTTATTTCTGAGCTTCCCTCGATAAGCGTTTATGCGCCTTTCCACTTTAGGCAGACACAGATTCCGCGATAAGCCGCCAGGAGCGGTGACGCCAGCTTTTTGTGGTTGATTCTAGAGCGCTCCGGTGTGAGAACACGTGCGGCCTAGAGCCGAATCCGGCTCTTGAGGCGAATAGCGCTGCTTGAACTAGCTTCACACTGCTTTCTTCTCTCGGAATTTTTGCCGAAAGCAGAATTTGCCGAAAGCATCTCGGCAAATTCAGTCCCTTCAGCGCTGTACACGTGAACAATCAGCTTTCCTGTGCGGCGAGGTTTCCTGTACAGTGTCGGCGTGATCTCATTTTTGGTGAATACTTGTGCGTGGTTGTCTCAGCCAGAGTTGATGTGCATTCAGTCTAAAGCAACTCGACATGCAGTGCACTGCCAATGCTATATTTACCCTGCCTAATCCTCGAGTCAAGTACGATATAATGATCCAGGATTTCTCGATACAATCTAAATTACTGCAGGTCAGAGCACGAACCTTCTATCTGTGTGGGCTTGACACTAAATTCGCCGGTCTCACTCGCATGAGACACGCGCAAACTGTTTAAAAGTCGATAAGAAAAACAAAGCTGTCGTTAGGCAGGCTCGCATGAGACACGCGCAAACTGTTTAAAAGTCGATAAGAAAAACAAAGCTGTCGTTAGGCAGGCCCAAGCATTAGGCGCGTGAGCGCGGTACAGCGCAAGAAACGTGAAAAGTAAATCTAGAAGACTGGTGGTTGCGTGCTTTGTTTTCTTAAAATCCGCTCTTCTTCTGTTGCATTGGCGAAATCCTTGGATTTGTTTCTGCAGTATTGCAGATATACAGCAGAAGACACGTTTTCATGGCCAACAAACCCGCCGTAAACTCGAAAGCAGACATACGCAGCGTGCGTTTCTGCGAGCGCCGCCGGCAGCCAATCCACACAGCCGGAGTGACTGTGGCGCCACCTCTAGGTCGATCTCGCGGCGAATACCAAATAACAGCGCTTTCAATACGCCTTATCCCTTAAAACTGTTCACTGATGTACTAACACTTCCCAAGTCTGCACAAAATATTGCTAAGATTCCTACTTCACATGTTTGCAGTACATACCCATTAATTAAATTACATGCGGGTACATCTCTGCAAAAACTGGGACCTGCTAAAATACTTTCTCTAGAGCAATTCGAAGCATGGCTACAGCTCCACTCATACAATCACAGTACTCTAGTATTATCTTGGCTACTTTAATGTTAGTAACAATGTCTGTTGAGCTGAAACATTACGGGTAAAACAAGCCAGTATTTGCTCACGCGACCGCATGCGACTTTTATTTGGCAGCAAAATGCAGTATGTTATGTAGGTTTTACACTGTTCAAGGATAAATAAAGGTACACAGGGTCTTTGTACATTTAATCCGGTCTCCAAGTGATAAGAAAAATGTCGAAAGAGCATTTTTCGTCTCGTAGGCGATGGTGAATTGTCTTTGCCGCACTTATTAGATGTAAAGAATATTTTTTTACGTACTGTTTGTTAATTATGCTTGGCAAGAGCTTTGCCAATGTTCGTTGTATCAACTGCTTGTAACTCCGCTGGTAGAATACGTAGGTGTTCTTGTGAAATTGTTGAAGAAGCACCAATATTATGCCGCTTGCTCTCAATAATAGATTTAATGAATGTCACCAGAAAAAGCTTACAAAGATCTTATTGAAGTAGCCTTGCCTGTTAACAGTGTACTGGTCATTATAGTCTTCTGGGTCACGGCAAAATCGATTGAAACGTCTAAAAATATTGCCTGTGTAGCTTCTGTGAAAACTTTCTTTTTAAATTGAATGTAAAAGTTTACTCTGTGTTGACATGTTTGGCGGAAAAGAAACATTGTGCCAGGGAGTGTGAACTGCATTTTGTGTAGAAAGACTGAGGCTGCTAAACATGTGTTTATAGACTCCTGAGATGACGTTTTCCTTTTGAAATGTCTGACAGCAAACTTTGCGCAAATATTTCCTTTGAAACCCCCACGAATTCGGTTCGTAGCCGCAGAAAATGATGACGGTGTGATATCTGTGTGATATGATAGTGCTATAAGTTTTGTACAGCATCATTAGGCGCTTATTGGCTATTCGCCATGGTGATCACAGATTTATCTGTGATAATTTAGGGTTTCCGCCCGAAAAGAAATTGATTATTTGGCAACTCGTTCATTTGCACCTCAGTGTATGTCAAGTGAGTCCGGCGGCCCAATGGCACATCATGTGGTACTGTGCCAGGTTCCCGACCGAAGCTGCATCCAGGACATACCAGTCGGAACTTCAAAGTGCTGTGCAGAATACAGACAAGGACATGCAACTATGGGCCGTCCAGCAGGCCCGGAGTGCGCTCGAAAAGCGCAAGCCTCACAACCCACCACAAACGGGCCAAATGAGGTAGTGCAGAGTAGGGCTTAACCCCGGGTAGACGCTTGGCCATCGTCACGACGCTTTAACCAGTCGTTTGCCAGCTCCCTAATAAAGTTATACATACATACATTGCATCTATGCCGGCTCAATTTTGAAAAATAGGCCAGCCTGTATTTTATTGTCAAATGAGGCAATAAAGTTAAGAAGAGACATACCTGGACTACGCATTGCTTGCCCGTTTGGTAAGAGCAAGTGAGTTCGAAAGAGAATGTCGAGAAATTTTATTGAATTATTTTTAATTATAAAGGGCCACAAATAGAAAAACCAGCTCGTTAATTTTGCTTTCATTTCCGCCCTTTCTATGTTCGTTACACAGCTTTGTTTCGAACGTGGGGTGTTTGAAATTCCCGTATCAGGCCATGCGGTTGTGACCTCATAACACTGTGGACGAATTAGACGTTTTCCGCGGGAATGTTGCCGACAGGTCTTGCCGACTACTGCTACGCCTACAGGTTTTCGACCGAACAAACTGTATACGCTGCGACTACAGTTGCGTCTCGTTCTAGGACGCACTTCTATAAGCGGTGTATCGATTACTTCTTTTCGCAGCGTAAACTAATATCTCGCCTCTTTAAGCGAAGCATTTTCGAATATTCTAACCGGATCCATGAAAGCATCGGTACGGAATATTAGGAAGCTGAGCAAAAATGGTGCTGCCACAAAGACGAGATTTGTATGGAAATCTACAGCAAATCCATAAATAATAGTTTCGATAGCCGGTCACCAACGCATCGCTGTCAAGAACACAAACTGGAAACTTACCGAAAGCTAGGTTTGTTTTCATATACAAGGTTCGGTATGGTCTGTAGTAAGCAACTGGGGAGGATCAGGTAACGAGATTTGTTGAAGGATGGGGGGTATCATGCTAGAATAACTGGCCACCCTGAACACGCATGCCCGGTGACATCGGCTGTACCAGTCATGGAAGATCTCAAACATTATCCTAATAAGAAAGGGGATTCAAAGAAGTTTAAATTTTGCAGACAAATAATTTTCTTATGCGTTACGTACAAGGTATTTACAAGGATAATCGCTAATAGGATCAGGACCTTAGATTTCAAAAAAAAAAGAAAAGAGTTTCGAAGAGGGTCCTCTACAGAAAGTATTTTGGAGTCTCTACAACCGATCATGTCCATACTATCAACCAGGTGATAGAAAATTGCTAGGAATATAACAAGCCTCTATACGCAGTATTTATTCAACACCGCCGGGAAGACGCAGTGCTTGGGGAGCTCGACTACTGTGCCCAAGCATGCGGGATCAAATCCCGGCCCCGCCGGCCGTTTGTCTCTGGGGGGGCGAACAGCTAGGTAAATATGTTTTGTGATGTCAGTGCACGTTAACGAACCCCAGGTGGTCGAACCTTCCGGAGGCCTCCGCTACGGCGTCTGTCATAGCGTGAGTCGCTTTGGGATGTTAAACCCTACAAACCAAACCAAACCAAACCAAAGGGTATTTATTCACAACGAAAAAGCACTTGGCTTAGTCGAAACTTCGGCCCTCATGCAGGCATTTGGAAATTAGGGTATAGATGAGCCATATGTGAAAGTACGAGGAGATATCTATAGCGGCTGCGCTGCATCCACAGTTCTCAATAAAGAAGTAACAAAATTCCCTATAAAGAAAGGTGCTAGGCAATGCTCACAATCTCCTGGGTTGTATTCTTGACTTGATTTGTAAAACTATGCAAAGGCTTGAAATGGGAGCCGCTAGGTGTAAGGGTTAATGGAGAATACCTCAGTATTCTCTGGTTCTCTGATGACATTGCCGTGATAAATAGCTCAGGACATGAATTGGAAAGAATAATTGAGGACCTATGGATGAGATTCGAACAGGTAGACATAAAACTCAGTAAAAAAATTACAAAGATCATGCTAAACTGCATCGGGAATGAACATCAGTTTGCAAAGGTAGCTAATCACTGGGGGTGGTAAGCGAATATATCTACTTGGGACAGGTAGTACCCTCAGATCCGGGCAATAAAAAAGAAATGGCCAGAATAAGATTAGGATGTAGCGCATTGGGAAAGTACTCGCAAATTATTACTAGCAGGTTACCGGTATCACCCAAGAGTATCATATATAGCATTTGCATTTTACCTCTACTCACGTACGGGGCTGGAACATAGAGGCAAGGGAAACTTGATCTACTTAAGTTGAGCACAATGCAGAGAGCTATGGAACGGAAAGTGGTAGGTGTAACGTTAAGAGATAAGCATGTAGAGTAGATGAGAGAAATAACTCGAGTGAAAAACAAGAAATGGTGATCGGCAGGGCTGTTTCGAAAAGGGAGGGCTTTGCTAAGGGAACTAAAGCCTAGCAAAGGGAGGCAGAAGGTAGGTGGACGGATGAGTTAATCGGAGGGGTCGAGTGAATGCAACAAGCACAGGACCACGGTAGTTGGAGTATAGCGATGATGATGATGGTAATGATGTTGGTGCTGGTAGTCTGTAGTGCTCAGCGTTTTACAGCGACTCAGTCTGTGAGGGAAGTTATATTTAAAGAGTCCGGAAATTTCGACGAGTTGGGGTTATTTAGGTTTCATTGATTTCGTACCGCACACGGCGGTCTTGATTTTTACCTCCACGAAGAAACAGGCCGCCACAGCTGGTATCGAACCTTCATGCTTCAGTTCAACTGTCGACCTTCCTAATCACAAAGCCACTACGGCGGTACTCATGTACGACAAATTGGCGAATTTATTGGGGTCCTCTTATGAACAATTTTAAAGCAGTACCGTCATTAAACGACAGTAACGCTGTACGAGAATGACAAACAAATCTAATTTATCTTACTTCTCCTTCGCCGAGATTTATTTTCGGGCTCTGCGGCTCCGAAATATAAAGTAGCAAGCCCACGCATCAAAGCAGTACGTATAGAGGCAAAGTAAAAGTGTGTTGCAAAATCTCAAATTGTATTTCTCTTGTACAAAATTTACAATACCGGGCTTGAATTTGATATATAATTTGAATGCGAGACCACCTATGGATCCACGATGTTTCCTTAATGTTACGAAACATTCCTAAATGTATTATAGTACTATGTTCTGCTGTCTGAATGCCAAATAAAGCACTAACTGCTCAAACGTGCTTAACACTGTCTTAGAATTTAGTATGTTGGGGTTTTATTTTTATCGAAGCTGTTTACTTAATGAGTGCTTTTAAGCAGCAAGTGCGAGTTTGTATCGAATCAGAATGCACCGCACATTGTGTTGTATTCTCCAAAAATTTAGCCGCCAAAGATCATATGTGCTTTCAATACTATTTGTTTTTTGTAAGCATTTACCTTTCACCCAGACATAACAGCACTCAATTTGTAAAATATCAAGCCCACAGGAAAGGAGTAATGGCTTCTATCTGCAGCTTTCCTTGGAGTACACGTCTGCCTACATACGCGTTTGCATGTTGCTTATTCAGCAAGCCCTTAACTTTTCTCGCACAGATTTTCATAGCATACACTGTAAAGCCACACACTGTGCGAATCGCTACCCAAGAAATATTTAAAACAAAATTTGCCGAGGACTGCGCTACCTACTAATGCGAAATTTGAGTGCAGTTCATCAGCTGTTTCACAGTTTCATTAGAATGAGACCTATTGCAAGACGTGTATGTACAATTACAGGCAACGTTTTTATTTTTCACACATGTTCCTTCAAGAAACACTCCACTAACAGTTCTTGACTAGCATAAAAGAAGCATTGTGGTCGGAGAAATAAAGAGTGTAATCAAGCTATAGGGAGGTTGCGGGATACAGCGCGTGGGCCCATAGGAATGTTGCGCCGCGAAGAGATAGCAGCCACTAACTGATGCCGCTGACGCCGATAGCGAGTCAAGACAATGTGGTTCTGCGTTTCGGCTTGGGAGGCACGCACCGTGATCCGCCGATTGCGAGCTGGCGCTCGGCAACTGGAGAACACCATTGCCGCCACGCAGGAAGTCAGAAGGGGGGGGGGGGGGGATAAACGCTGCGGCCAACGGTGGCAGGAGTGCGCGCAGCGATCGGAGAACACGCGCGGTCGCCGCCACGGAGAAAGGGGGAACGAGCGCATGCAGCGCCGGCTGCGAATTTGGTTACAAAGGACAACGTCGACGGCGACGGTGCGAAACGCAGGAACGGATGCCAAAGAGCTGCACTCTAATATCTAACGATGCGGTGCAAGTGTACATGCGATACCGATGAGCAGTGTGCCCTACTCTGGCTCCGATCCAAGATTCCTGGGTGTGATTCCCGTCTCACTCTTCCATCTGAGTAAAACTATTCGAATTCGCACCTCTGTGTAGTATGCATTGGAGCCACAACGTATGTTGAGGATGTTTCAGCGCTCGGTCTTGCTACTTTCCAGACGCGTACCTTTGGTATTGGACTCTCATTGCCATTACCAACAGAACGGTGCTTTGGCTCCTGTTCATATACATGGTCATATACATGGGCAGCGCAGCGAATCCAAGAGGCAAGCTAGCAAAGCACTCCCGCCAGGTAGCTCAGTGGTTTCGTTCTTTGGTTGATTCTCTTTTCCAGGGCAGACGCAGCGGGCAGGCTTCGCGCACTCGCGCGGGAACACACACTCTCCTTGTGGAATTCTTGGCTGTTTGCGAACTGCCGCTTAAAGTCCCTGGACCCTGACCTGAAGCTCCGGCTTCCACCTGGCCTAACCCGACGCGAAGAAACTTTGCTGTGCCGCCTGTGGTTTGGTGTAGCATTCACAAACTCGTATTCTTTATGATAGGCATGGCAAACAGCCCTGCATGTACAAACTGTGGATGCGACGAGTCTATAGGCCACATTCTTTGTGAGTACCCTATATACAGTGAGGAAAGACAGTGTCTGTGCCGTACGCTGGAGCATCTAGATGGACGCCCATTGACTGAAATTAAGATTTTAGCTCCCTAGCCACGGCGATCGCCTGCGGTGAAGGCCTCCCAGGTACTGCTCCGCTTTATAAAAAGCACAGGCCTAGTCAAAAGACTATGAGTTTGCTTTTATGCTAAGCGATATGACTGTGACGTGATGTGATGTGGCATGTCTGTGGTGTGACTGTACTAACTTCAACCATCCCTCTCTCACAACTTTTATATCCACTCACCTCCTTCCCCCAGTGCAGGGTAGCAAACCGGTTGCTGTTACGGGTTAACCTCCCTGCCTTTCCTCCTAATCTTCCTCCTCCTCCATGTGCGGCCTCTCGGCGTCAGAGGTGCTTTAACGACAGTGACCGGGTTTCAGATAGAAGTGAACATTCTAGTTCTTTCGTTCTTTGCTTTTAATGTCCCTTGCTTAGTGCTATTCGAAAAGAAGGCTGTTTCAAAATTGAATCGTTGCTTCGCATCCCGTGTAGTTGTCTTCCCCGATGACGGGCGTATGAATTGCAGGTTGATTGTCGTTATTGACAAGGGAGACATTTTTACACTTGGATGCTTGAAGAAGGGGCTCTAAGCAATATAGGCAAAGTAGGTGGCCTGAAAATCGTTTCTAAAATTTTATGTAATACCATCATCAGCCGGACTGTACTCCCTGTAAGGTAAATACTTCCTCCATATTTCTCTAATTTGCGTGGTTTTGTGTTAGCTGCGTCCTCTTGGCCCCTGCGAACTTCTTAACCTAATCCGCCCATCTCACTTTCTGTCGCCCCTTGCTAAGCTTTACTTCCCTTAAAATCCAATTTCTTCCGAAGCGACCATCGGTTGTCATATCTTTGCACTGTATGCCCGACCCATGTTCATTTTTTCTTAATTTCCATTAGAATGGCATTAACTTGAGTTATTTCTCTGGTCCACTCTGCATGCTTTCTATATTTAACATTACACCTACTATTTTGTGTTTCATAGCCCTCTGCGAGGTCCTCAACTTAAGTAGGACGCTTTTCGTAAAGATCCATGTCTTAGCCCCATACGTGAGTACTGGTAAGAACTGTTATATACTTTCCTCTTGAGCGATATTGTTAAGATGCTGGTCAAAATATGCGAGTACTTACTATATGCGCCCTATCCAAATCATATTATCCTCGTTATTTTCCTTTCAGTATCCTAATCTCTAGTTACTAAAAGTAGACATTTACCTACGATTTGCAGTGCTTCTCTAGCTATTGCAAGCTGCTGTTGCTTCCCGAGGCTGTTGAACTTTGCCGTAGTCTTCTGCATATTGAGTTCTCCTTGTCGGAAAAAAGAACAGAAAATTTTGTGATGTTACGACAGAATTTCTGTGCGGTTTTTGACGAGAAACCTGTTGTGACAACAGAACATTCTGCCGTAACATTAGAAATGTCTGTAGTTACAGCAGAAAAGTGCTACAGAACTACAAACAACAAAATAATACTACAGAAAAACTACAGAACTACTGAAAAGTACTACAGTACTACAGAAAAACCTGATGGTTACGACAGAATTACAGGATATTTTGCCGTATTTTTGACACAGGTCTGTAGTTTTTTTCGACTGGGTTAGGTCTACCTTTCTGCTTTTCCTGTCTAGGTCATCAATAACTCTTTGCAATTTATCTCCTGAGTTACTCAGCAGGCAAATGTCATCAGCGAATCACAGATTACTGAGGTATTATCCATCCACCCTTTTCCCTAACTACTTCTATTCCAAGTCTCTGATTGCATCTTCTGAGCAAGCTAGGAGCAGTTCTCGGGAGATCGTCTCCCCTTGCTTAGCACCTTTCTTTATTGCAGTTTTGTTACTTTCATTATGCAGAACAATGGTTATTGAACAGGTACTGTATATATATATATACATACATTCCACTACTTTCATAAATTATATTATAAACTGGCCTAAAGATAGTAATAATAATAATAATAATAATAAATTATTAGGATATAATGTAATATGACTAAGAGCAATGCTATCTCTGCTACTAATACGCCGAGTATGCTCATATTGGCTTACTGCATGACAACTTAAGCCTTGAAAGCTTTATCGTCGTGCCATTATGTTTGCGCTTTGTACATCTCAATGCTTGCCGGGCTGAAACTAAATCGACAAACTCATTTTTTGGAAGACTGATGAGGCGAGAAACAGCAGTATAGTGCCGCGTAAAATGCCCGCACCAAGTGAAATGAACAAAAATATTATCTGTGTCCATGCCGTAGTAAATAAACACACGTAAAATACACAAAATAACCTTCCTGAAGTCACAGCTATAGGTCACTCGTATCGCACCAAATTGTACAGTAATTTACAAGTGGTCTACCTATTAGAAACCTTCCTTGTATCCGGCGGCAGTGGGGATGGCGTCCAGCAGCGAAATATGGTTAGGGGTTTTTGTGTTGCTAACCCATTAGAGTAAACAGTCATAAACTCTGTCGCTTGCGCCACTACAGCTTACCAGTAGTGGGGTAGGTCTCCGACTAAAACCTCACACCTACCGTCTTTGTCGCTTCTGTCAAAATATTCTTTAATCCTTTGAATTTGTATTCTTTAAGAATACAAATTCCATTCTCAAACAAGGAAGAAAAACTGGAATTAAGGTTATTATACTGAGATTAACCTGCCCGAGATAAAACGTTTTGGGACCTGAAATGTTTCCTCTGATTTCTTCCTTTTGCACCGATACCTTTGTCCTGCCCCAAAACCACTCAACGTGTGCACCTAAAAGTCATGTGGCATATGTGACATGGCCACCTCACACTTCAATCAACCAAATTATTAAGCAGAATTTCGGAAAAGTTAAAATACCATTGATCTTATCTATACTATTAACCAGGTGGTAGAATCATGATCACGATATAACCAGCTGCTATATGTTGATTCATTGATTGCGAGAAAGCATTTGACAAAGTTGAAAGCTCAAGGGCCATGCAGGCATCGTTAGACCGTAAAATAGATGGCACATGTGTAGAAGTGCTGGATGATATCTATAGTGGTAGCAGAGTAACATTCTGCATAAAGAAATCATAACATTCCTACAGGAACAGGTGTTAGGCTAGGAGACACGAATCTTTGAGCACTATTTTCTGCCTGAATCAAAGGAACGCATCCGACTTGAAAAGGGGAGTTAAGGGATAATGTTTGATGGATAACAAGCCGGTAATCTGTCATTAACTGATGTTGTAGCCTTCTTATGTAATTATTCGGGGAAATTGCAAAGAATGAGTACATATTAGGACAGAAAAACAGAAGGGTAGTCCAAAATATTACGTAGATAACTAAGGCAATCTTCCACAGCTTTGAAAAGGGACCGCTGTTTACCATAGGGAGGGAATTAGTGGAGGAGCTAAATGAACATGCCTCCATAGTATACGTCCCAACCGCAGTTCAAGACCATTAAAACGAAATTACTAGGACACTAAGATTGTTTTGGAGCGCATTTGGCAATTACCCGTAGATCACGACTAGCAGCTTCCCGGTAATCCTCGAGAGGAAAGCATATAACAGTTGCAATTTACCGGAGCTCAATTATGGGACTGAAACATGTAAGCTGTAAAAAAGGGTTCGACTTAGGTTGAGAGCAAGACAAGAATATCACAGCTGTAACGTTAACAGATATGAAAGATGCCGAATTGGTTAGAAAAATAAGTAGAGTTAATGTATTTCCGCAGTATGTGAAAAAAACAAAAACAAAATAAAAATCTCGTCCCAGGCAAAATCGTGAACAAATGGGCAGGTGAATATTCAATGTGAAGAAAGGATAACCGGTGGTCTTTAAGAGGAAATATTGAATTCCACCAGGTGTAAAGCTTAGTATGGAACACGATAAATCTAGATGGGTGGATGCGGTTAAGATTTCAGGGGCCAAGGGGATGCGCAGGTCCCGGTTAACCTGGCGTGAATGAATATGCTAGAGGGTTTAGCTCTGCGGCTGATGTTGACGATGAAGGACAATGTGACTATGGATGGTTTGCACATTTTAAAAGCCGTCGTTTCCCTCACAATTTCTCCCACAAAAGACCCTTTAAGCTGGTGATCATTTCAGTAACAATATATTTGAGTCCCGGCTTATAGCTTCCCATTGTTCATACGAAGCTATCAATGATTTGATGTCCTAACTCGTGAATAATCTTATGCTTGAAACTCAAACTCAAAAATCACCCGCGGCCTAAACAAATCTATCAAACTACTTATATTTGCGTTCAAAGAAGTCTGGGCATGTGTTAATTTACCCCTGGGTAAAAGTAAATATTGTGCATGCGTAAACAGACGAGCTGCAGTACCTTCTCGCTCTTGCTAACTTTCATGACACCTACTGAAATGTAGTGCTTGGGGGGAAGTGTTGGGTACTGGCTCATTTTTTGCTCTCGGTGCGTATCTTTGCGGGAAAGCATTGCACTATGTAAATTTCATGTAATGCGCTCCTAAGGCAGAAGTCCAAGTAAAGGACCATAATCACTCTCTCTTCTTTGTGCATACGGAAACAGCCAACAGTCGAAGACAGAAGCGAACGCTAAATGGGAGCTTTAATACACACACTTTTATTAGTGGTTTCAACCAAGAGAAATACATAATTTACATTTTGAAATATTTTCAAGCAATTTGTTGCTGATCAGAATGAAAACCAACCAACAGACGTACGAGCAAAGCCGTATGTTTCAAAACGCAGCATTAAAGAAATGAAGCTCGGGCAGTAAAACTCCGTTTAAATTTGGTGGTGTAGCTACTACACCGAATGAAAACCTTTCCATAATATAATCAAGCGCCAAGCTGCATATATTTCTGCTCAAAGGTTTTATATCTATGATAGCGGTAACGCTTGACTTCATTTCGTCACCGTGCAGATTACGTCTCGTGCGGCTCGTGGTGACCATACTTGCGGCCGGTCTGGGCCCGACTAGACCAGTCGCGCGTAGAAAGACGCGGTTGTGTTGTGACCGTTATCGGTGTCGGCAAAGGAGGCTGTAAAGTAATTAAGGTACACACGCAGCGTGAGTGCGGCCTCCTCCTTCTTTCCATTGTATACTGCCGGCTACACAATTCCGTGTGCTTCATTGCCGAGAAACAGCTGTTGCTCTCTCTTCTACACATGTTGAAGTAGGCACGTGCATTGCCATGAGCAAGAAACTGCGAATATTTATTTTTTCGAGAAGTGCATGAGTCTGCCTTCTTGCGAGATACCAGGCGGAGTCTAGCTTGTCCTATAAAGGTTCGGGAGGTCCTGAAAACATTATCTTTCCTCCGAACATTCTCTCTCCAAAGTTTTGTGGCTGGCTGCTCTTGTACTCCTGAGACTGAATGCTCGCTTCTTAAGGTAAACTCAGGGAAGGTTCATGCGGACACCTTGCTGATTCAAGCCAGCTTTCAGCGAAGGTAAGCGCGTGACGATCGTGAATAATATTACGCAATGTGGGTCTCATGGATATCTAACGCTGAGGCCGCAGTTAGCGCTTTGTTCATTTTCAGACATGAGGCAGAATGGTGTGTACTTTCTTTATCCTTCAACCGGAGTTAAAAAAAAACTACCCGAATTAGGTTTCAGCAGCTCGTTTTTAGTGCAAATGTAGAACACTCAAGTCGCTATCGAATAACTTTACTGCGAAGTGTACGAGTTACATTCGGATAGGTAAGCAGCCGCCATCGATTTGTAGCTAAGCCATAGAACTAGCTGGTCAAAATATTGTGTTCGACACGGAGGATTTCAAAGTATAAGCAATGTTATTGCATCTCCTAACACAAGATAAAACTCCGTGCTTATTTTCGAGACGAATTTTTAGTCTTCACGAGCACGCACACTAAGCCGCATATTTTGCGTTTTGAAACCAGATTTGCCCAGGGGATGCACTTAAAGACACTGAGTTAAATGAACACTATCTTTTCTTCTAGTAGCACACGAGGCTCCAACAATGGAAATAACAAAAAGGCGCCTACAGTAGGAAAAACCTAATCAAATGCCCTAAACCAGCTTTTTATTACGTATTCTGCGATTCAATAGCAGTAGCGCAACGTAAAAACTAGCCCTTTGAAGACTGCTTTGTTCGCTTGAAGTTCACGCATTTTGTTTTATTGTGTTTGTTATATATACTATTCACAGAAATATTTTGTCGTAATTGTTTGGAAACCTTACGTAGGTCAATAAATTTCATTTATTTCCTATACAACTGAATTGCATACCTGAAGCGCTGTCTGTTAATGTATTCAGTGACGACATTCTTCTAACTGCAAGCAGCCACATTTTAAACAAGATTCCTTGCAACTATATATTTGAAAATGTAATGTTTGCGGAAAGGAAGCGAGAAATGATTGTGAAGACATTAAGCGGCGCGCGAACATAATCTAAATTTGCGCTTCGTACCTTCCTTCCCTATTTTGTTCCACGAAATTTCTACTGTAGTTGTGTTTGCAAGATACGCGTTTTGCTAAAATTTACGTCGCACGAAGCTCCTCAGCAGACGTACGTAGCGGTGATCTGGAAATAGAACTAAGGTGCAGGCAGGAGTAGAGTTGTTTTGATTCTGTGTTTCTGAAGGGGACACAAGCTATAGCGTGAGTTAAAGTCTCGTAAGTAACTTTGAAGGCCCGTCGGTATGGTGCACGAGCAGACGGTTAATGACACGTACAGTGGAATGATTTATTGTATGTCATGAGCGGCTATTTTCCTGAAAAAGTTGCTAGATTCACTATAAGTGTCAATGCGGAAAATTATTCATCTCATTACGTCATTGCCCCGCGTGATTCTTTAAGGAAATGCTGCGGGAAACTGTCGATATTCAGCGTGAATGTCAGTTTGTCTTCCTAATCAATCCGAATTATATTTTCAGGTCTCACAGATAGCCCAGGTGAACAATGGTAGGTGCCAAAAGCTGCCCGCAGCCAGGTGCTGAAAGCACCAAGCCCGCTCTGGAGAAGATAAAACACGGTGAAGTAGCCGTGGATACGTGCTGGTACATGGCTGGACTATGTGGTTTGGTGACCTTCATGACTTCGGCAACAATCCGGTCCTCAGGCTTTCTTTATATTGGCATCATGGAAGAGTTCCACGTAGATCGCGGGCAAGCGGCGTGGCCAATATGCCTATTCGGCTCTGTAAGCAATTTCGCAGGTGAGACACCGTAGCTAATGTGTATTGCGATAATAGTTAAATAAGACTTACCATAAGACTGTAGAACTCTTTCAATTAGAAGGCCGAGCAAATCAACTTTTGTTTTCAAGCGTAGAATCTGTAAGGTGGGATCTTCGAGTAGGAGGAAGATGAGGAGGAAAGGCAGGGAGGTTAACCAGTAAAAGCAACCGGTTTGCTACCCTGCACTGGGGGAAGGGAATGAGTGGATATAAAGGTTGTGAGAGAGGGATAGTTGAGGGTAGTACAGTCACATAACAGGAACGCCACATCACATCACGTCACACTCATGTCATAGGGGAAATCAACTATAAAAGTGTCCATCCTCTGCAGCACAGAGCGCCAAAAATCGCCAAAACTTTGGTAGTTATGATGATTGGTCTTATGAGATAGTCTACGCGTGAGGGGGTACGCAGTCATCAATATATGTTAGCCACTACAATTGCACCAGTCTTGATAACCAGGGGAAAGGAGAAAGCTGACGGGGGAAGTCGGGAATGGAGGAGAGAACGCACGAAGAAGGTTCGCACAAAGCTCCAGCGCACAGAGTGTCCAAACATGAATATAGAATCAGGATAACATGATACTCGCTTACATTTATTCATCCCACGAATTGAGAAAGAACATGCTTACATCAGCCAGCCTACAATCGCAGCCAGAGTGCAGGGATCAGTTTCGGCGATCGCAGCGTCGCCACTGAGCCTCCTGCCTGCTTCGCACTTGGCGGAGTTTTCCGGCTCCCTTTGGCAACGACGCTACGTTATCGTGGGCCATGGTAATGGTCTCTACCAGGTGTTTCTGATGAGGTTAGCCTTCTGTAGCCCTTTTATCTGGCAAACGTCAGCACCACCGGCCTGCGAGAGGGAGGGGGAGCAAAAACATTCTGCGAGCATTGCAGAGTCTGCACTGGAGAAATGCAAAAGTCTGAGCCTTGCAGATGCACACGCTACATCGCGCGACCCTTGTCAAACACAACCAGCGGTCTGTTGAATTCATCAAAATTCCCCGGCGTTCTTTAACTGGTTTACAGGAAAGGAAAGGTGCTGTATCCGTCACTCGGGGATTCTCGCTAACACAGCAACGCCCAGGCTTACGCATTTCTCCAGTTCAGATTCTGCAGTGATATCGGGAGGCTTTTAGGCCGGTGAACTTTGATGCGTAATGCAGTTTGTGTTTGATGCAATGCACGGTCATCTACATTACGCAGGAAATATCGCATCCGCGATTTCATAATGAGCCTAGACCTTGATAATTGGGTCATAGGAATGGAAAGGCGCAGCATCTATCACACTTGCTTCTGTCGACACCTGAACTCGTTTTGGGGTACCATCGAGTCTACACACCATCCACCGGATTTTCACGTATTGGGGCTAGAAAAGATTTCGCTTTAAAAACAGGCATTCTGCAGCCATTGAAGGTTGTCTCGAATCCACCGGAAAATGGAACTGCTCTCGAGAGCCGCGCCGAATGTGGGAATCTGGGATCGGTTTACCGAACCGGAGATAATTAAGTGCTGCAGTCGTTGCACTTTCCGGTGCGCCGACCACGCTCTCAGGTTCTGTGTTAAAACTTTACGGGCTGTCTTTTTTGCGAACGAAAAGGGACTGGTTTAAGCGAGCTCCGTCGAAAGTGCCTGATTTGGTCTGGACCTGTAAGGTTTTACATTTCAAATCGACATCAGCTAAATGAGTCCCCATTGCAGACAGCTCTGATAAGTTCATCCATCTAGAAATTTACCGTCCATTGAAATCGCACAGTAGATGCAGTACCTCAGTATTTCCACCAAAAACCGCAGATGCCAGGGCAGAATTCGAACCCTAGTCCTCAGGATGCGTTTCTGAACGCTTAAAGCAATGTAGCATTGCACCATAGCTAAAGCCGCTGTATCGATTATTTTCGTGGTGTTTGACATATCTTCTTTTTTCGCTTGAGCGTATTGATTTGATTAGCTATGCAGACGAATTGTTGAAATCTGCTATACGAAAAATACCAAGCTGTATTTCACATAGCTCGAAATAACTTTTAAATGATATTCATTCGCAAAACGCTGTGATGAGTTTTGAAAACTTAGTTCATCTCATCTGAAACACCCAGTTTAACGTCGTGTAGGAACCAGCTCTCGTGGGCCACATACAACGCTACGGAACTGAGTGCTATTACAAAACATCTCACCTCCAGCAGTCGGCATCATTGGAGCATAATAATAAAAGTGGTAATGTATTAGGTTTATTTAACTGGTTTCTTCACAAATACTATTCAAAACGTGCCACACCACTGTTGGGCCTGCCCGTGCATATCTTTTGCTTGTGGAGAATACAATAACGCTACCCCTGCAAAATTTGTTTTACTAATACATTAATGTGCTACCATGTCATCCAGTCAAAAGGTAAGCTTCTACGGTTTGAAGCGTTTGCCTTGAAGCATGTAGATCCCAGCTATCAATATTACTGGAAGTATTTCAAAGGTTCCATACAACTTAATTATTTTCTTGCTTTGGAACTACTTGGTGGAAGGAAAAGCCATATTTCATGTCGGAAGTTCGCTATTTAACAACATTAATTTGCCTGGGCAACTATGTTCACATAGAGCAAATTGGGGTACTTGCAAGTTTAAAATACCTCCATTGAGTTAGAGGAGTATGAATAGAGCAACCAACAAATGAAGCTTATCGCTTATGTACAGGATGTCTAGGCGGGACAGACGACCAAATTTTTAAATCAACCATGTTGTACAAGCACAAGAGTATTTCGCATCAAACCCACATTGTGGGTTCATGGGTGGCTACTAAACTTTTTGCTTTTCCCTCTAGGTATTGTGGCTGGCCCGCTATGCCAGAGGTTCGGGCCAGTGCCAGTAATGTACGCCGGCAGTGTGATCATGTGGATGGGCCTCATCACGTGCAGCTTCTCGCCGAACATCATGTGGATGACAGCAACGCTGGGAATTCTATTCGGTGAGCACGAGAATGAATTGATAAGCCTTATTATTAGCCAACGTAAAGACCTTTCACACCCACAAATGCCGGAGCAGACTCAGTCAGGTCGCGTTGGAACCTGGGCAGTCGGCTTGAGCAGCAAAGCGTCTTATTTTCTGAGCCACTGCGACGGCTGCTTCTGCTGTATTGTCCACAGTTTTAGAAGTATGCTTGCGGAGAAGCGAGAAACAAAGGCGCAATATCTCGGTTCCCAGTGGATTCCTTTACCTGTCAGAGCTACGTGCACTCAGCCTATTTTTTTAAGAAATGCACCTGACCCCCGACTGGCCGTCCTTTTGCGCTGAGTGACGTAGATGATGACATGGAAAGCGAAGGAAAGGGCAGGCCCACAGTTGTCGCTGCTGCAGTGAGCTCTTTCTACTAGGCTACTATGATTAGGAGGACGCAACCCCTGCCCACAATACCATATTATGAATCGGCGCTCCAAAAAGCAGCCACCACATTTTATCTGCTGCAAATAGTGAAGATAAGATCAGCAAAAACTATATATTTTTAATAAGCAGCTAAGCATGTCCAATAATTATTTGCAACCGTTACTTCTGGACCAAACAATGGTCGCGGACGTTAGCTAAACATCGGCACACTAATTTCAAAAGAAACCTGAAGACAGTACCCCGTCACAATGGAACAGTGGGCAAGTATATATTTAGAACAATACAAAATTCCACCGATCAAAACCAGAAGCTCACAGTAGATATAATAAACGCATCCAGAACTTGGATATCAAAAGGTTTAGTGGGTTGCGTTCGACGGAGCAGAACAGCCAAAGACGGTACCCACTCGAGCAGTTACGGTTCTGTCCCCGCGCGCTCGTTCATCTGCAGAGTTCCGCTATGCTTCGCCCCGGCGCCGCTGCGCCGGGCAGTCGACGGTCGCGCGGTGCGGTTTAAATGGCCCAGTGCACATATGTCGTCAGTTTCATAACAACCGAAAAATCGCCAAGCCTGCAACTTGGCTGGAAAATTTGTACTAAATAAGAATCGAAATGGCGTTGTTGTTGTTTCTGTGGCTGTAGGAAGAAGGAAAAGAAAATGCACGGGTCTGCTACTGGCTCTGTAGCTAAGCCACATCCGCTGCTTCGTGCGGACCGAAGAGAAAATAAAGAATAAAAAAAAGAAGAGGGTGAGAAAGACGCGCGCCGCAACAACGGCCGTCGTCCACCATCACCGAAGCGGTGGCGGGTGCAATGACGGCCTACAACAAATAAAAATTCGGTGGCTGGCTAGCCCCCCCCTGCGAGCGGCGTTGGCCCACCGTCCTAACTCCGTAGGGCCAGTAACCGACACCGCCTTGAAAGCTCTATAAAGTAGGGAGGCAACACAAGTTTGGCACGAAGTCACATGTGCGTTTTCGTCTACACCTTCTTTCTCAACTTGTTAGCCGCGTCAGAAAATGCGACGGCATTTCGGACGAACAAGATTTTACGCTTCCCTTAACATAACTGACACAATATGCCATCGACGAAGTACATGTGTGGGAAAACTTTGAGTGTGACTACTAACACACAGGGCAAAAACAACTAGAGTAGTTTTTTTTTTTGCATGGACCGAATCTTTCAGTATGCAGTCAGACATGTCGCTTTGGTGCATGACTACGGCTGTCTGCTGATTAGAAGAATGTCGCTGGTTAGCTAACAGGCACGCAAAAATATTATTAGAGATTAGGTGCGATTATACTCTGGGTGTGGTTCACGCTTGTCTCATAACAGTTCGATCCGGGCTTTCTTGAAGAAATGTGGCCGTTTGTTTCTTTGCCTAAGCTAAAGGTGCTGATAAAGTGATGTGTAATGGAGAACACTGGCGAGAAAAACAAAAACAAAGAAGACGCACCCGATGCGCACCCATGGCACGCGGTGGCATAGTTTCGACGTTGTTTCAGAATGGTACTGCACCATTTTAAACATATATATATATATAGAGCACGCTAAATGAAAAAAAAAAACAGCAAATCTTAGCCAGTCATGCTCATTAAATTTGCAAGATGTGTAAAAGCGTCTGTCCTTATATAATGTGTTGCATGGTAATATGGCAATATAGAAAGAAAGAATTGTTTTCAAATGGACACCTTGTTTTGTTATATCAGCATTATAAAAGAAATTGTTAAATTGTAATACATATAGTCTGTAACGGAAGCTAAATATTTAGCTGACTGAATGAGCTTCTGTAGAAGCAAGCGCATAATTTTCGTTGTTTTCTCTCTGCCTTCGCAGGATTTGGATCGGGAATAGTCTTCATGATGCTATTCGTCTTCATCAATCAGTATTTCGACAAGTACAAAGGCCTTGCCCTGGGCATCATGTACACCGGTTCCACTAGTTCAGCATTTGTGTTTCCCCGGCTGCTGCTTTTTCTCAAGGAGACATACAACTTCCGCAGCAGCGTGATGATATTCGGCGCGATTGTCACACACGTCACCGCCATCAGCCTCGTACTCAAGGAGCCGGTCTGGATACGGCGAAAACGACACCTAGAGAAAATGGCCACTCAGAGAGCCAAGACTCCGATATTCACAATTGAGAGCGGAGATGTGAAGATCATCGCCGAAAAACCGCCTGCGCCGAAGAACAACGAGAAAAACCATAGAAGCCTGCGCTACGGATTGACGGTTCTGAGGTGCCCCATGTTTTACGTTATCATGTTGACGTACATAATCTACAACTACAACTTCGATATTTTTATGGCCACGGTGCCAGATTTTGCAATCGACCGTGGTACATCGGTGGCTGATGCTGTGGGCCTCGTGCCGCTGTTTTCGATCACGGATACTGTGGGCCGGCTTGGCCTACCTGTGCTTGCGGATCGGGGTTACCTGAGGCGCAGCACACTCGTGGCATTCAACTACCTGCTCATGGGAGTTTGCTTCTTCACCCTGCCATGGTCTACCTCCTATGCAACAACGCTGACTGTGTGTTTGTGTGTGGCTACTTTCGTCGGATGTGGAATGACAATGTACCCTGCGATCATGGCCGAGTATGTGGGTCTGGAAAGGCTGCCCATAAGCTATGGTATCGTCGGAACAGTTGCTGGCCCACTGTTCCTTTTGAAGCCGTTCTTCATTGGTAAGTTATTTCCACACGGCCGCTGAAAAGTCCTTGCAGTACTTAACGATTGCTTCTCAGGCCACGGCGTGAGACCGTTAATTACCGTACTCTCAAGCGGTTCTCTTGACAATTTCTCCGGCGCTTGCAACCATATTTGCAGATTTATTTCTCAATAACATCAGCGTTTTAAGACATCTGTGTCTTCATTTCAATGGCAGAACGACCACAATTACGATATCATATCAGCTACAAGCAGTTTCGTGCTAATTCAAAATTTATAGACACGCTTCCAGAAAAAAAAAATGTTTTTAACGTGCTTTTCTATACCTATTCCATGTAGTGGAAACCGCGGTACGCAACGAGTGTAGGTGAAAATGCTGCAGAGATTTGACGAGGCGCGTTGCATGTATAACATGTGCGATTTGGTCAGAGTAATCAGATCACAGGAATAATAGACATTTTGCCATTTTTGTGCCATTTGAAGGCATACCAAGGTAAAAAAAAAAGTCTCAAAGTAGCGATCTGATCTTTGCGTTGAAAAGCGAAATTTGTTGATAGAGTGAGCTGCGGATATGGTATTGCGATTAACTCTTCACACTAACATGATAAAGGCTTGAGCAGAAACAGCAGTGAACACTGTAAAAATACCAATTTTTTAACTTTCTTGCAAAACTTGGTTGGTGCTGTGTGGGTCGGTTTCTTTTCTTATCAATGTCCACAAATTTTCCCAGGTATCTGACTCACGTTCAAGACCTCTCGGTGGGGTTTGGGGGAGGACATGTTTTGAGAGAATAGATGGCCCTGTCTCATTTGACTTATTGTCAATACAGGATCTTTTCTTTTCCCCACATAGTAGCATAGTTTCTTTGATTCACTAAGCTGGTATTGTTAAATTGTTCGAAGCCTTGTACTAGGGACACTTATTTTCGCAAGCTTCCAACTTTGCGTCTGGCTGCTACCTATCCGAATGAACTGGCTCTTTAGGTTTTTGTCAATAAAGAATACAAACGCCACATGAAAAATGACGAGATTAAGGACCTATTTCTTCTCGGTGCACATTTATCTTTTTCCCGCTTCGCTGTGCACAACATTATTCGAAGGCGAACACTTTAAATGTATTTTGCGTACTTTCATTTAGAGCACTATCAGTCAGAATATTGACTTTTTAACGAGTTATCAAGAAAGCCTGCTCACTATCAATACCCACCCGCCATTTATTTCTGATAGTGTAAATATCAAGCTAGATATAGGAAGAAATGATTTTTACAACATTTAGTATATGGTACTCAAGCTAAAGCTAGCGTTGAAAAAACATATGAAGTCTCTTAATGATTTCAACGGGAGTCGGTACTGTTTCTTACGAGTACTTCTTGCGTACGATGCTAGCTTGTTGCCAGAAGTCGAACGATAAATGAAGCGCCCTGAAATCGAAAGAATACTCTTTGGTTTGTTGCTGTAAGCATAAATAATGATAAGAAAAGAGTTCTGCGTCGTAAGTGCAACGCCGACGTTTAAGCTTATATGAGCCATAAAAGTACTCAATAGCATCCCTGCAATTTCTGAATTAAGATGTCAGTGACTGTTGCCGGCTGCCAAAAGGATGCATGTAAAAACCACGTAGCAGATATTTCGCATTCGCACATTTGTGGGAAACAGGAATGCTTGACTTGGGCACCTCTCAATTCGTCTTCTCTCCCTTGCGCAGGTTACTTCCGGGACAATATTGGCGCATACGATAGTATGTACAGGCTCCTGGCGTCGGCGCTTATTGTCCTGGGTCTTGTCTGGCTTATCGTGGTCTGTGCCGAGGGCAGGAGGAAGCGCAGCTGGACTCCTACACAAAAAGCAGCTATCCAAAGCACGCTTGCTGCCTCTGCGTACCGCTGTTGGCATACGACGGAGTACAGGACACACGAAAGTGAGCGAGAAGAAAGGCATCACGCCGACTGCGTCACATGATTTCGCATTATGCTGCCCCTGCCAAAATTCATAATGTCATATCTCTTTGAGATGGTTGCTATGTTCGTGTAATAACAACCTTCTTAGCAATCGTTATTCCCTGGCCAGCATGAAGCGGCTCTCTGTGATGCTGAAGGTGCGCGTTATATGCGTATAATACGGGCTGAAATATTGATGCTAAAGCATTTCTTGTCTGAAGAGGGCAGTCGTCAGAGTGTGTCATCAGAACATGTCATCAGAGCATTTCATCAGCGCGTATCCTCATTTGTCACTAATAAAAAACTATCTACTCCATAATTCAAACCATCATTCCTCCATGTCACAGCTGAGCATACCTGTAAGCTGTAATATACGCCAAGTTGCAGCAAACGTGTCTCAATTCTCCTTGTCTGCTCAAGGACTCAAGATTGCGTTAGGCAAAAAATAAAAATAAGATACAAGAACAAAAGCATAAAAACGAAAATGAATAAGCATAAAGAATAGAAAAATATAAACAATAAATTCAGGCGATTTGTCTAGTACCGCAAGAGCAGTACCAAAGCGCAGGCTTTCGCATTGCTTCTGTGCAAGTTCTGCAGAAGTGTCAGTTTCCTGATATTTCCATGATCTGAAACAGAGAAGATTGCTGATTTGTGCTGTGCGTTTAAATGTGCACAAAAAGGCGATTCCTTGAACGGTACCTTTCATATCAGACTACGAATATTACCGAGAGTAGATTTGCAAGAATAACGATGGGAAAGGCATTGATTCGATACGAGCTGCATTCAGGTGCCGGTCAACGAAGATTTGTTTTTTGCTTAACTGCAGCGCCCTTCTTGTGACGCCTTCGGGAAAGGTGGGGTAATTATTGAATAAAAAATAAAGAATCGTTCTGTACAGCAGTCGACAGCCTAATTGCAGTGCCACCGAGGCTGCTGTGGGCTGTAAGAACACTAATACTAATGATTAGATATGCATGAGGGATACATATTTCTTTGTCTGACGGTTGACATGGAAAAAGGAAAATGCATTTCCGCTACATCTAGGATACTTAAATTTTCGCTTTTGTCTAATATAGAAACCACTTTCACTGCCTGTGGCTTGAGTTCACTGACAACTCTGGTACCGAGGCATCGTGCCAGCAAAACATTTGCGTATTGTTAGCATCTGTGAAATGAAATTTTAATCTATATTCTGTTTATTGGACATCTTGCGCTCAATAGCAAAGATTATGTTGCAAATGCAACCCATGACCAAATCCACCGGTGGTAGGTGAAGCGACCTCTGGGCAACTCTTTTTGAAAAATAAAGAAAAGGTGATTCTGGCATCCTGTCGGGTCACTAGCCACGTAGTTAGAACAAGGTACGCGTGCATTGCTCTTAAACAGGTGGTGTCTGTTTTACCTGCGTCTAAGACCTATAACACATACAATGCGTAAAAAAGGAAGTCCTCATGTACAAAGTTTACCATTGGCTCTCACCAAACCATGACTACATTTTCACCTAGCTGTGATGAATCACGCTATTATTTGTTTTGCCTTGTAATACTTTCACCCATTGTGTAACCTTTCTTGCGCTCTTTAACTGTTTGTAATTTTATAAAATGTCAATATACCGTTCTATCAAAGCCGCTTTGTATCACTGCACTGCTGCTGTAATCTAATTGCAATATACTTTTTGTATTAATGATATTCAATGTTGCCGAACGAAATGAGTTCTAGCTGCACAGTGGAATGAAATCTATTCTTGAATGATGAATTTCCTAAGATATAATGGGACTTGTAAGCCCTTGAGTGGCGTTCCCGTGTAAACCTTGTGGCTCCTGCTTCTCAGACACCCAGGGACGCGAACTCTTGCATGTGTTAACATTGCTGGGTTTTGGCTGCGTGAGGCTCCATTTCAATTTCTTTCTACTTTCGACACACACCACGGCCATCCAGGTCGCTCTAAGTACCATGAGCGCTTGCGCTAGTCTTGTACATGCTGTTGTAGGCCCCAACGCTGTTTCTGAAGTAACCTAAAAAACATAGCAAAGTAATTGCAGACGAAGGTAACAAATTCAATTAGGATTTAGATAGCAAGGCTGCCACGACGCTTAATATAGCCCTAATAGTGTGAATTTGGTATGTTTTCACACTATATTTATTTTCTAACGCTAACAAATGCAGCAGCGCAAGGCGAGATTGCACAACTCAACCTAGGCGTGAATAGGGCAGGTATCCGCTCTTAGTTCTAAGTAAGTTTAGCTAAATAATGCAGCTAATTATCCTTTCGAAATTGTACGTTTTCAAGGGTTGTATTCATTTATGGAAGGAAAAGTTATGCTTAATCGAAGGATCGACAGCAAATAGGAATTGATTATTTGTAGGCGCTATGTGTGCCTGAGGGGTGGGGGACTAAATGTCCGTACTGCAGCTCCCATCTCATCGATGTGAACACGACTGGAGTCTCATCGCGACGCGCATGAATGACTGTCATTACAACCCTAACATCCGAAACCATGAGGGCATCCTTCCCTCGAAATCTGCTTTCCGTTAGCTCTCAGTCTTCCACAGATCCTTACCTGTGTGCTGTAACCACATTCAGGAGCAATTTTACTGATCACAATAGTCTCGTTATCTCCGCAGACATAAGCTGTCAGGAGTAGGAAAATAACACCATTTTGAACGCGTACTGCAAACTCGTCGCCAATTCAAACCATTCCACTGACTCGCACAAAGGTAGACTTGGCTCATTTATTCTACCCCTCAGGGCCAGCGGCATTACAGAGGGAGAGTGGCAAAAACACATTAATCAGGTAAGTACAGGACAGATGTAAACTCAAGCACCTGAGTATAATATGCAAACTATGGCTTCTAGAAACATTTTGTAATCGTTAATGCCGGCAATATCTTCTGGAAGCCCATTCCTGTCGTTTGAGCTATGCCGCAAAAAAGACTCAAATATTTGGTGTTCAGTTCAGTTTAGTCGTTCAGTCGTGTCCGACTCTTCGTGACCCTATGGACCATGTCACGCCACGCTTTCCGGTCTCTCACTATCTTCCTAACATCACATAACTTCATCTGCAGTGCCTCGAGGATGCCATCTAACCAACGCGTTCGCTGCCTACCCCTTCTCCGGCGACCCTCAACCTTTCCCAACATCAAATCTTTCTCCAGCGACTCCTCTCTTCTCATCAGATGACCAAAGTAGCTGAGCTTTAACTTTCAAAGTGGACCCTCCAATGAGCAGTCAGGGTTTATGGTCGACAATATCGACTGATTTGATCTTCTGGCAGTCCAAGGAACTCTCAACAGTCTTCGCCAGCACCACAATTCAAACGCGTCATTTCTTCGGCGGTCAGCCTTTTTCACAGTCCAACTCTCGCATCCATACATCACAACTGGAAAGACCATAGCACGAGTTATACGGATCTTGGTTGGCAGACTAATGTCTCTGCTCTTTACTAGGCGGTCAAGGCTAACCATTGCTCTCTTTCCCAGAAGCAGGCCTCTCCTAATTTCATGGCTGCAGTTTCCTTCCGAGGTAATCTTGGAGCCCAAGAACAGAAAATCAGTCACAGCTTCTACTTCTTGTCCCTTGATGCTCCAGGACCTGATAGGGCGAGACGCCATGATCTTTGTCTTTTTATTGTTCAGTTTAAGCCCAAACTTCTCACTCTCTTCTTGTGCGCGGATCATGAAGATTGTGAGTACGATGGGGTTAATAAAATGTCTGGAAAGGCGATCGCGTAATACGCTGGTGCAATTTTTGAAACAAAAACATTCGACACTTTTCGAAGAAAGACAAGATTTCGTAGCAGTAATTCTTGCAGTGTGCTTATAATTGGTAATAATGAAACGCGCGGGGTTATTTTGAATCACTTGAAGAGCTATAACCTGATTGTAATTGTGGTGTCCGGTATCCGGACGGAGGGAACGAACAGGCGCAGACCACAGCTCAGGGTAGACTGTTTATTTACGTCAGAGAGTGTGAGCTTGTGAGCTCGAGAGAAGAGAGAGAGAAAATGTGCTGATGATGATAGCACTGGTGTATGGAAACGAAACCGAAACTTGTGCATGATACAACATCACCTCCCGTTTAAAAAAACACGAGACACACGTAAAAGCACAGTATGCACAAGGGCAGAAACAGTAAAGTCAGTATTGAAGTCTGTCAGGTGGGTGATGGTCTCTTGCACTTCGACGCAGCGTTTGTCCTGTGTCGTTGCTTTGCGGAGGAGTTGAGCTTGCTTCAACTACTGGAGACTGCGGTTAAGATGTCGTTTTAGCTGGTGTTGTTTCCGCGCGATCTTCAGAAGTACTTGGATCGTTGTCTGGAAGCAGTGCCCAGGACGGTGTAGAGTCAGAGCTGTTTTCTGGTAAGCGAGATAATTTATATGCATTCCAGATGCGGCCGTCACTTAGGAGAAATGAATTCCGGCCTCTTTTTCTGACTACTTTATATGGACCCATGTATGAAGCGATGCCTTGCCTCCAGCTTTGGGAATCCTTACTCCAACGAGGCCACCGTTTCGAAATGTTGGCGGCGTAGCACCGCGCCTCCTATCCGTATACTGTTGGGTGTACGACTGCTTAGCTTGCACCCTTTCGCGAACAGGCTTCAATACAGCATTAGAGTGTACGTCGCTCCCAGAGGGCATTCCAGCAATACTGAGCCGTGTTCTGGGTTGACGACCACGTAGGAGCTTCGCAGGTGACAAGCCAGTCGTCACGTGCGGTGTTGATCTATATGTACCGAGGTAGTCAACCAAGGAAGTTTTCAACGGGCGTTTTTCCAATCTCGCCATTTGTATCCAATCTTTGAGCACCCTGTTGAATCTTTCTTTTGCAACGTTTCCCTGAGGGTAGTACATTGAAGAGCAACGATGTGTAATGCTTCTCTCGCGCAAGAACTGCTCGAACATTTGTGACTTGAACTGCGGTCCATTGTCAGTTACAATTTCGTCCGGGAAACCCTCGCGGCTGAATACTCCCTGCAGGAAGTCAACAACAGTATGCGACGTTACTGTCGGTGCAAATGCAACTTCAGGCCACTTCGAGTGGTAATCAATCAGGATTATTATGTATCGACAGTTGGAAGGTGCCAATTCAAGAGGACCTACAATGTCCATCGCGAGCTTTTGCCATGGCTTGTCTGGGAATGCCACAGGTTGCATAGGCGCGAAAGATGGTTTAGCAGACTTTTCGAGTGCCTGAGAAATGTGAATGGGACTTATAGCTTCCTCAACTTGTTTATCCATTCGAGGCCACCAATAGAGGTCACGCAGCCTTTGCTTAGTCCTTACCATGCCAGGGTGGTTTTCGTGTGCGAAGCTGACTAGCGTAAGCTTCAGCACATCGGGGATTGCAAATTTTTCCCCTCGGAGTAACAAGCCATCCACCTGAGACAGTTCCTCTCGCACGTCAAAGTAAGGAAACACATCAGGTGCCAGAGAAGTTTTCGGCGGCCACCCTTTTGTGACATACCCCACAACCTTTTGCAATAGCTCGTCTGCAGCGGTAGCAAGCTGCAGCTCCTCGTTTGTCACAGATGATGACACGACCGAGACTATTTCTTCCTCTACGGTTTGATTGCTAGCGGAATTGATGGTATTCCAGCTGAGTTGCTTCAAAACCTCAACCACGACGCTGTTAACACACTGCATACATTATGTCAAAAGATTTGGACAACCCTGCAGTGGCCACAGGATTGGAGGAGGTCAGTTTATATCCCCATTCCAAAGAAAGGCAGTGCCAAAGATTGTTCCAACTACCGCACGATCGCGCTTATTTCGCATGCTAGCAAGGTGATGTTAAAAATCCTGCAAGGTAGGCTGCAGCAGTATGTGGATCGGGAGCTTCCGGACGTGCAAGTTGGGTTTCGCAAGGGCAGAGGAACTAGAGACCAAATTGCCAACCTTCGCTGGATCATGGAAAAAGCAAGAGAGTTCCAGAAACCCATTTACTTCTGCTTTATTGATTATGCGAAAGCGTTTGACTGCGTAGATCACAGCAGATTGTGGCAAGCTCTCCAAGAGATGGGAGTTCCAATTCACCTCATCTGCCTCCTCAGGAACCTTTATGAAGGGCAAGAGGCCACAGTCAGAACTGGGCATGGTCTTACTGATTGGTTTCCGATTGAGAAAGGGGTGAGGCAAGGCTGCATACTGTCGCCCTGCCTATTTAACCTATATGCAGAGTGCATCATGAGGAAGGCCGGTCTGGACGAGTCTTCAGCTGGGGTGAAGATTGCTGGAAAACGTATCAACAACCTTAGATATGCGGATGATACCACTTTAATGGCAGAAAGTGAAGTGGAACTCAAGAGACTTCTGATGCGCGTACAAGAAGAGAGTGAGAAGTTTGGGCTTAAACTGAACATTAAAAAGACGAAGATCATGGCGTCTTGCCCTATCAAGTCCTGGAGCATCAATGGACAAGAAGTGGAAGCTGTGACAGATTTTCTGTTCTTGGGCGCCAAGATTACCTCGGAAGGAGACTGCAGCCATGAAATTAGGAGACGCCTGCTTCTGGGAAAGAGAGCAATGGTTAGCCTTGACCGAGTAGTAAAGAGCAGAGACATTAGTTTGCCAACCAAGATCCGTATAACCCGTGCTATGGTCTTTCCAGTTGTGATGTATGGATGCGAGAGTTGGACTGTGAAAAAGGCTGACCGCCGAAGAATTGACGCGTTTGAATTGTGGTGCTGGCGAAGACTCTTAAGAGTTCCTTGGACTGCCAGAAGATCAAATCAGTCGATATTGTCGACCATAAACCCTGACTGCTCATTGGAGGGTCAAATTCTAAAGTTAAAGCTCAGCTACTTTGGTCATCTGATGAGAAGAGAGGAGTCGCTGGAGAAAGATTTGATGTTGGGAAAGGTTGAGGGTCGCCGGAGAAGGGGTAGGCAGCGAACGCGATGGTTAGATGGCATTCTCGAGGCATTGCAGATGAAGCTATGTGATGTTAAGAAGATAGTGAGAGACCGGAAAGCGTGGCGTGACATGGTCCATAGGGTCACGAAGAGTCGGACACGACTGAACGCCTGAACTGAACTGAACGGTTTGATTTGAAGCGCTTTCAATAGGCAGGCGTGAAAGTGCATCTGCAATGACGTTTTGAGACCCTTTCTGATACTCGATCGAAAAGTTGTAGTACAGTAAGCGAGCAGACCATCTGGATAACCGAAGAGGCCGATGTCCTGAGCCTGCTGACGAAAGCAAATTTACCAAAGCCTGATGGTCTGTGCGGAACACAAATCTTCTTCCCCAAAGGTAGACATGCTAATGCTCGCATGCAAACAGACACGCCAAAGCCTCTCGTTCGCCCACGGAATATCTTCGTTCCGCCGCGGTCAAGGCTCTCGATGCAAATGCAACGGTGCGCATTTCTTCACCATCGCGTTGCTGAAGCACAGCACCCAAGCCCTTTTCCGAAGCATCTGTGGTGACGATTACATCTAACTCTAGGTTGAACATCTGTATGACGGGGCTAGCTGATAAGGAGCTTTTGACGAGATCAAAACTGCGTTGACCTTCCTCATTCCAATCAAACTTTTGATTTGACCTCAAAAGCTTCCTCAATGGTTCGACAAAATCAGCAAATCGGGGAATTAAATGGGAGTAGTACCCTACAAGTCCCAATAAAGAACGCAATGTTGAGAGATCATGAGGGGCAGGCGCTTTCAGAATAGCGTCTACTTTGGAAGGCAACGTGCACAAACCTTTCCCACTAACGACATGTCCCAGAAAGTGCAGCTCAGGAACAGCGAAAAGACATTTATCATTTAGCTTCAATCCTGAAGCGTTTATACGTTCAAGTACCTGCTTCAAATTTTTTTTATGCTCCTGGCGTGTCCATCCCCAGACGAATATGTCATCAGTGTAACAGAGCACACCCTTGCAGTCCTTCAACAACAGTTGCATCATTCTCTGAAAAGCCGCAGGAGCAGAAGCCAGACCAAAACATACTCTTTTGAATCGAAACAAGCCATCATGCGTGATAAAAGTTGTAAGGTCGCGACTCTCCGGTGTAAGCCTCGTCGCCATTCTGTGGTGTCCGGTAGATGGACGAAGGGAACGAACAGGCGCAGACCGCAGATCAGGGTAGACTGTTTATTTACGTCAGAGAGTGTGAGCTTGAGAGCTTGAGAGAAGAGAGAGACAAAATGTGCTGATGATGATAGCATTGGGGTATGGAAACGAAACCGAAACTTGTGCGGGATACAACAGTAATAATGAGGATCCCGAACTGAAGTTACATACTTAAGTTTGAAGTGAATTGGTACTTCATGTTGCAGATGTTTTAAGGACAAGGGAACATTGGAAAGGCTATGGCGTAACGTAGCATGTCATCATCCCGTTATATACTAGATATAAAAATACCAACTCAGGTAACAGTGACATAGAGGCATGTATTTCGTATTAAAGTAAAGATTCTAAAGAACTGTTATCAGTGCTATACGAGAGCGGGCAGCAGTTTTATTGAAAGGTGTATGACTTCCCATTTGTTAACATTTAGTTGCATTGACCCTTCCTTGCACCAATTAGCTATAGTGGTAAGATCAGTCTTTAGTTAATAGCAGTTACTACTATTATTTATCTGTGTACTAATAAGGCAATCACCTGCAAAAAGAATAATATGAGAGGTAAAATGATACGCAAGATCATTAATGTACATTAAGAATAATATGGGCCCAAGGATTGAGTCTTGAGGAACACCTGAATGAACTTCTATAAAACCAGAAATAAAAACTAGCGATATAAATTCTGGGAGCCATTAATTAAGACAGTCAGTCCATTTCGGCAAACAACGGTGAATATAATATCAATATTATAATAGGCGTCTATGACATACCTTGTCCAAAGCTTAACAGCAGTCTAGGAATGTACAGCCAGCCAGTAGTGATTGGTCAAGGATACGATGTAGCACATGTGTAAAACAGGTTATTTGTGTTTTACATTAGCATGATATGAAAGAACCGTGTTGTGCAAATTAGAAGAAAGTAATGTATTTGATGACATAGGCAAGATTTGTTAATATCATAAAGTACAACATGTAAGATGAACTAGTAAGAATGGTTGTACGGTAAAGAGAAGATGTTCTGCTACCCGAATTGTACTATGAAATCACATTTCCAATTTTCGAATCTTACTGTAGGATAGATAGGTCAGAAGGTGGTTTGAAAATGTTTATTAGCATATTGAATCATCAGCTGACGTGATATTGAAAAGCTTATTATTGATAAGATTACAACCATAAAGCGGAGCATAGACTGAGTGTATTGATGACTTCAATAGCACTGACTATATCAAATATTATTCGACAAATAGATACATACTGGTGATTAAGTGTTCTAGATATGACAAGAAGCTGTCAGCAACTTGACTAATAAATATTGTAACAACAATGTCTGAGCGAATCTATAAAACTATGGTACGGCAATATCTTCTTCCGTCGGGGTATTAATAACGCGCCAAAATTATTTAATATTTTTGGCATGTATACCCGAAAGTAGTTGTGAATGAAAGTTTTTATTTATGTTTTAACTGCCTGCACATGTGCTATGGATGCAGCAGAGTACGAAGCCTAACGACCAATAGTGAGCAAACGCTTAGGGATCCGATAAATTAGATTTGTTGTATCAGATAGGCGCTTGATATGATTGCTACATCAGGGAACATTAGTGCGGTTGATAATGGTGCGTTGAGGAATGAACCTCTCAATGAGCGATTTCACTTTGGCCGTGAGCATATTCTAGTAAGAGTAAGTAGTGCGGTCGTCAAAGCCATCAACAAAAGTGTAAATAAAAGAAGTTCGGTGTTAAGTCCTTATAATTGGCTCACTTAAAATCGCGTGTCACTGTTACATTTTTGGTAAACTATGGACGAGTTAACATAAAGAAACAAGTATTAGAGCATGACTGCTAAAGCAAGGCAAAGAGACAGGGCATTATCGTATGGATGGCGTGTTGATGGCACATACCGGTTGAACCTATGCTGACCGAAATTCGTCAAGTGCGCTCGACGTAAACAAATGCCTCTGAAGATAAGAACGGTTCTTGGCAGACCTCTCTCAAGGACAAACTTCTCAGGTACAGCTACAACATGCTTGGTTGATGTGTCTCCTGTAGCAACAAGGCTCATAAATCTGGTTACGTGGACTATAAACACAAGGAGATACTGGTTGCGCTTCTTGCTCAAGGCGAATGGCCCATGTGGTCCGTGTGTGTTATATCACAAGCGGACGTTTTCCTGGTGGTTGGGTGTAGTAGGACCTCACGCCTGCTAGCCGGCACTTTGTTAAATATGCATTCGAAACACTATGAAATATGATTCCGGAAATACCTCCCCATGCGAGGAAACCGGAAGTTCTCTTGAATTTTGGAGTCAGTTTTATTCACAGCAAAATGTCCCATCAATGCAAGCAACTGCACCGCAGCCGCCTTTCATATTGCCGCGAAACCTGCAAAACAGTATTTGTTGTTTTTTAACAGCCGCCGGCATACAGGCTTATCACTCTGATTCTGGACCGCGTATCAGTTCTGTAATCTTTGTTTGTTACTGCTCGATGTCGCGAGTCACACCTTTATCAGTTTTGTCGTAGCGCAAGACGCACCGAGATCTGTCTGGAAGGTTCCGGCCACTCGGGTGTCTTTCCACAATGTTCCAGCCCGTGCTGGTAGCTGTTTGCGACGTTATCTAGATTGTTCTGTGCAGCCTTTAAATTGAGCGCTGCCGAGTGTGACGGGCATTCTTTGTTCGACGATCGACGAGCACGTTTGTTTCTATCGCCGCCGCCGAGTTGCTTAGTTCTTTTGCGGGCGCAAGTCAGCCCAAATAAAGAGTTTCTTTAGTGCAATTATCGACTCCTTCATTTGTGTCGTCGACCTCGTCACTACTACGTGACATCTGGTGGAGGTGCTGCCTTTGATCCTTCAAGCGAAGACCCAAGCCGTGTTCCTGTCGCCCTGGAAAACCATCCTACAGGTCAACGAGCCAGCCGCCGACTTCAAGGCCTACAACCCGAACACGGTCTGCTGCCTGACCCCACTCGATCTCGGAAGACATCGACGCTCACAATGGCCCAGCCTACAGCACCGGTTGTTTTCGTTCAACCCCGTGAGCCCCCCTGCTTCCATGGACGACCGGATGAAGATGCAGAAGACTGGGTGGACCTTTTCGACCGTGTGGCTGAATTCAATGGCTGGAACGACGCCACGAAACTCAGGCAAGTCTACTTCGTTCTTCAAGGACATGCCCGAGTTTGGTTCGAAAATCATGAGGCAGCTATGAAGGATTGGGACGTTTTTAAGGAAGCGTTTTTGACTGCCTTTTCAAGCGTCGTCCGAAAAGAAAGAGCCCAGGACCTCCTTCAGTCAAGACTTCAACTTCCTAACGAGCCTGTGCTGGCGTACGTTGAAGAGATGAAGCGCCTCTTTCGCCGCGCTAACCCTAACATGACTGAAGCTGAGAAAGTCAAATTTTTAATGCGAGGCGTCAAAGAATCGCTTTTTGCAAATCTTGTCCGAAATCCGCCAACAACAGTGGCGGAATTTGAAACGGAAGCGTCTGCCATCGAGAAGACGTTGTACACCCGGATGCGCCACTACGAGCGACCACTTCAACCAGACTACTCATGCCACTACCCCAGCGCATCTGCAAGCGGAGAGAACCTTCGGGACATCATCCGGGAGATCGTGCGAGAAGAGCTCCGCAGAATGCAGCCATCATCGCAACAACCCCAGGTGGCGACACTCGCGGACGTCGTCCGTGAAGAAGTCCAGCAGGCGCTGGGCGTTCCTGAAGCGACGGCTGCGACTTTTCCAGCACAAGAGGCAACAGCGATGAACTACGCTGGTGCATTACGTCGTCCTCCGCCCCGACGTGATGACTTTCCGAGCCCTCGCCGCTACCGGCCTGTTCCTGAAAACCGTCCCTTGGCTCCCACCCGCCAAGCCTACCAACGACCAACAAGCCCCAGGAAGTGCGACGCATGGAGGACAGCGAACAACCGCCCATTATGCTTCCACTGCGGTGAGGCCGGCCACATTCTGCGGCACTGCCCGTACCGACGAATCGGTCTCCGCGGATTTGCAGTCGACGCTCCACGACCACGCCTAGGTGAACGACCGCAAGAAATCGACAACTATCTGCGTAGCGGTGAGATTGCGCCACCAAGCCGTCGATTCAGGTCTCCATCGCCGTACAGGGCCCGCTTTGCGTCGCCAGGACGTAACTATGATGGTAGTGTGCGCGGAAGGTCTCCAAGCCCCCGTAGGGGAAACTAAAGGCAGCAACCTTTGGAGGTAAGGTTGCTCAACGGCGAAAAGAAGAAGATCCTCCGCCGCCGACGACCACTAAAGACGACGCAACCATTTCATCACCGCTCCACACGACGACATCGCCGACAACACGACCAGAGTGCAAGCAGACACCGCCGCCCAGCGAAGTAACAACGGTATGCCCCGACCATGACCTGAAGAAACGACGAAGCCGAGATCGGACACTAAGGCCCACGTGCAATGCGAGGACGCGAACAAGTGACCTTGAAGTTGATATCGACGGTCGCAGAGTCACTGCCCTAGTAGACACCGGAGCTGACTATTCAGTCATTAGTGGACCGTTAGCCTCTCAGCTCAGAAAAGTTACCACCGCTTGGAATGGCCCGCTGATTCGCACCGCAGGTGGCAACCTGATTACTCCATCGGGACGATGCACTGCAAGAATAACCGTAAATGGGCGTACTTACCCCACCAGCTTTGTGGTCTTGCAGCAGTGCTCCCGGGACGTGATTTTAGGTATAGACTTCCTAAATGAGCATAGGGCTATCATCGACCTGCGATCCAAGCTCATCAAGCTCTCTGCAGACAAAGCCATTCCTGCTACGACGACGTCGATGCAACACATCGCTCTAAACGTCCTCGATGAAGAATTGACCGTCCCGCCCCGATCAAGCTTCGCAGTCTGCGTAGGTAGCGCAAACATTGAAACCGCTGAAGGCATCGTCGAAGGAAATATCCAATTGCTCTTAGAACGAGGTGTCGGCATCGCAAGAGGCATCGCGAAATTCCGGAGAGGTCAAGCTCAGGTGCTGGTAACAAACTTCACCGAAGAATACCGGCATCTCAACAAGGGCACGACGATCGCTTTTCTCGACGAATTAGCCGACCTCAAAGATGTATTCTCCCTCCACGACCAAACGCTGGAAGACGCACCGGACCTATTCCGTCAGCCCACATTTGACATCAACCCGGCATTGACCCACAACAGGAAAGACCAGATTCTCAGTCTGCTTCGAAGCTACGGGGAGTGCTTCTCATCGTCATCGAAGGTACGACAAACACCACTGGCCAAGCATCGCATAATAACGGACGAACACGCCCGACCTCTGCGCCAAAGCCCTTATCGTGTATCGCCGCGAGAACGCCAGGCCATTCGCGATCAAGTTGAGGAAATGCTGCGTGATGACGTAATCCAGCCATCGAACAGCCCCTGGGCGGCACCAGTCGTTTTGGTCAAGAAGAAAGACAGCACACTTCGCTTCTGCGTTGATTATCGCCGCTTGAATAGCATAACGAAGAAGGATGTCTACCCGCTTCCCCGCATCGACGACACTCTCGACCGGCTCTGCAATGCAAGGTACTTCTCATCGATGGACCTGAAGAGCGGATATTGGCAAATTGAGGTCGACGAAAGTGATCGCGAAAAGACCGCATTCATCACACCGGACGGCCTTTATGAGTTCAAGGTGATGCCATTTGGGCTCTGCTCCGCACCAGCCACGTTTCAACGAGTAATGGACACAGTCCTGGCAGGCTTGAAGTGGCAAATTTGTTTGGTGTATTTGGACGACGTTGTTGTCTTCTCGTCAAACTTTGAAGACCACCTAAAACGACTACAGACAGTGCTGGAAGCCATCAAGTCATCGGGACTAACGCTAAAAGCAGAGAAGTGTCACTTCGCCTACGAAGAACTCCGGTTCCTAGGTCACATCGTTAGCCAGGACGGTATTCGCCCAGACCCGGAGAAAACAGCTGCAATCGCACAATTCCCACCGCCTGCCGACAAGAAAGCTGTGCGCCGATTCCTTGGGCTGTGCGCTTATTATCGACGATTTGTCAGAAACTTTTCGCGGATCGCCGAACCGTTGACGCAGCTTACAAAGGCTGACGTACCTTTTAAATGGGAAGCGCCGCAAGGAGAAGCCTTCGACGAACTTAAGCGCCGCCTGCAATGCCCTCCTGTACTTGGCCACTTTGATGAAAACGCCGAGACCGAAATTCGCACCGACGCGAGCAGTGTGGGCCTAGGCGCCGTTCTTGTCCAGAAGAGTGCCGGACAGGAGAAAGTAATCGCCTACGCTAGCAGATCCCTCACAAAAGCCGAAGTCAATTACTCGACGACCGAGAAGGAGTGCCTTGCAATCATCTGGGCCACTTCTAAGTTTCGTCCATACCTATACGGCCGACCATTCAAGGTGGTAAGCGACCATCACGCGCTCTGCTGGCTGGCTAATTTGAAAGATCCTTCCGGCCGCCTTGCCAGATGGAGCCTACGACTTCAAGAATTTGACATGACTGTAATCTATAAGTCGGGCCGGAAGCATTCAGACGCAGACTGCTTATCCCGCGCTCCGGTCGATGCTCCCCCGAATGACGATGACGACGACGCCTTTTTGGGACCGGTAAGCGCCAGCAGTTTCGCAGAACAACAGCGATCAGACCCTGAGCTGAAAGCGCTAGCCGATTACTTGGAAGGAAAGACCGCTTCCCCTCCTGGTGTGTTCAGACGACATTTATCATCCTTCACGTTAAGCAATGGCCTCCTCGTGAAGAAGAACTTCGCACCTAACAAGACCGCGCAGCTTCTCGTAGTGCCTAAAACCCTTCGGCAAGAAATTCTGCAGGCGTTGCACGATGAGCCAACAGCAGGCCACCTCGGATTTGCGCGCACGTTGCGTCGAATCCAGGAGAAGTATTACTGGCCGCGACTGCCTGCCGAAGTTGCCCACTACGTGAAGACGTGTCGTGAGTGCCAACGACGCAAGACGCCGCCGAACAGACCAGCAGGACTACTAAACCCGATTCCGCCCCCAATCCTGCCCTTTCAACAAATTGGGATGGATCTCCTCGGCCCCTTTCCATCTTCGTCTATGGGTAACAAGTGGATCATCGTGGCCACTGACTACCTTACCCGTTACGCCGAAGCAAGAGCACTACCAAATGGTACCGCGGCAGAAGTCGCCAAATTTTTTGTCGAACAAATTCTCTTGCGACACGGCGCCCCAGAAGTGCTCATCACGGACAGGGGAACGGCGTTTACGGCAGAGTTGACGCAAGCCATCCTGGAATACAGTCACACAAGCCATCGACGAACAACTGCGTACCATCCCCAGACCAATGGCCTTACGGAGCGCCTGAACAAAACGATCGCGGACATGATCGCTATGTACGTCGACGCTGAACACAAGACCTGGGACGCCATCTTGCCGTACGTGATCTTCGCGTATAACACGGCAGTCCAGGAGACGACCAGAGCGACCCCGTTTAAGCTTGTGTACGGCAGGGAGCCCACGACGACGCTCGACGCAATGCTGCCGCACGTAACCAGCGAAGACAACCTTGACGTCGCCGCCTACCTGCAGCGTGCAGAGGAAGCCCGACGACTCGCACGGCTGCGTATTAAAGACCAACAGCGCACCGACAGCCGACGATACAATTTACGACGACGCCACGCAGAGTACAATCCAGGAGACCAAGTGTGGGTTTGGACACCAATTCGCCGTCGCGGATTAAGTGAAAAGTTGTTGCGTCGATACTTTGGGCCATATAAAATCCTTCGCCGCGTCGGACCCCTGGACTATGAAGTCATTCCCGACGGAACATCAGCATCACAACGGCGACGCGCACGCCCAGAAATTGTACATGTTGTACGACTGAAGCCATATTACGCGCGTTAAAGAATCTGTGGTGTTTATACTTTGCAGTGTTTATGTTTAAGTTTCTTTGTTTTGAAACATCGAGGCGATGTTTTTTTAAGGGGGGAGTAATGCCGCGAAACCTGCAAAACAGTATTTGTTGTTTTTTAACAGCCGCCGGCATACAGGCTTATCACTCTGATTCTGGACCGCGTATCAGTTCTGTAATCTTTGTTTGTTACTGCTCGATGTCGCGAGTCACACCTTTATCAGTTTTGTCGTAGCGCAAGACGCACCGAGATCTGTCTGGAAGGTTCCGGCCACTCGGGTGTCTTTCCACAATGTTCCAGCCCGTGCTGGTAGCTGTTTGCGACGTTATCTAGATTGTTCTGTGCAGCCTTTAAATTGAGCGCTGCCGAGTGTGACGGGCATTCTTTGTTCGACGATCGACGAGCACGTTTGTTTCTATCGCCGCCGCCGAGTTGCTTAGTTCTTTTGCGGGCGCAAGTCAGCCCAAATAAAGAGTTTCTTTAGTGCAATTATCGACTCCTTCATTTGTGTCGTCGACCTCGTCACTACTACGTGACAATATGCACTTCAGCAGCAAGAACTTGAACTTGAACTTGCCGTCTTTATCAATCTCTCTCACAAGCCTGCCATATATCAGATGCATTTTCTGACGCTCGCCTTCGATGTTTTTGTACGGACGTTTTCAGTCTTCTCAAAGATCGCAATCAGTGTTCGTAGCTCCTAATCTCCTCTTTGTTCAAGCCATCGTCTTCTTGAATTGAGTTCGTGAGGCGTGTTATCATCCGACCAGTAAAGCGCCACGTACCTGAAGATAAACAGCGGTTTATTACGGGACAAAAAAAAGTACGAGAAGGTGCTTCACAGGTATTGTAGCGAAATAATTCGGAAAAGGATGTAGTGGCACTTACAAGGCTGGCGCTACCCCAAGAAACTAAGCTTCGCGCTAAAAGTACATAGCTTTGCGCGGCACAAAGAAGGGCTACACGGAAAGCAGCCACTCACGCCGGGTACCGCGACAGGCTCCGTCTCGGGGCTTGCCACCTGTGCGCCTCCGCTGCAGGGCCAATATGGACGGCACACACCCGACTTGGCCTGAGGACGTCGGGGTGGGCTGCGACGGGCCCTCGCTCAACGGCGCCCGCCGGCAACGTGTCCTTATGCAGCCGTATTCCTCCATAAAATCCTCCCTGGCGGCTGCTTGTTCAACACTTGTCAAGCTTCGCCGCCTCGATTCATCCGACATCATGCAATAGCCGGGTATGCGCCGTTTGGGCGCAGCTGAGTGCACTCGCACTCAGGAAAAGATAACAAAGCGCGCGTGAGTCCGCAGCGCACAGGCTTGTGTGCCTGGCACGTTAATGGGCGGGAAGTCCACACTGTAGAACCATTACCTGGTCGGCAAGATCACACACAACACACATCTCGAAGATATCTTCGAGCAGGTCCTCCTTGTTTCTTGCGGTGTTTCAAAATGATCTCTACTAAGGGAGTCAACATGGGGCATACGTGTTCCGGGACGGTGCTCCATCAGGAACTCGAACTCTTGTATCAAATAGTACCAACTTGCGATTGTGGTTTTTGAGTCCGTTTCGCGTTGAGGTAAACCGATTTCTGGTTGTAGTGGCCCTCCTGTGAAATGAATCCGCAGGATAAAGGTCGGAGGTGATTCACTGCCGAAACTTTTGCCATCAGCTCAAGCTTAGAGGAATGGTAATTCCTTTAAGACTGGTCTGTTTGCTATCACTGACTACAAGATGTCACTTGTCTTTCTTTTGCAGGAGTATTGCCGCCAATTGTTTCGTACAAGCGTCGGTATGTAACTTCGTTTCCACTTTTAGTTATAGAGGTGAAGAACAGGTTCACATGTGAGCTTTTATTTTAAATCTTGGAAAGTTTCCTCTTGTTCAAGGCCCTTTTGCGAACTGTTGCTTCTTCTTGTTGAGTCTAGTGAGAGGCTCCGCGAGCAAGGCATATTTCGGTATGAAACGCCGGAAGAAACTTGTTAATGCTAAAAATCACGCAAAATCTCAGAGCAGGAAACAAGACTATTCCTGGACCGTGAGTTCACCAGGATAATTCACTCCCTTTTTAAGCCTAAATCCCAAGGACTCTGCACTGTCCTTCGCGAAAGCAGCCTTTACACTGCCTTAGTGTTAAATTTGCCTCTTTGAAAGCTTCGAGAACTTAGCGCAACTTCACGATCAACTCGCCCCGTTTGGCAACAACGATGAGCTCGTCATCCAAATAGGACATGACAAAACTGCCTCTCAGTGGCCACTATACATGATTCATGAGGAACTGCAACACCAATGGAGCGGTTGTCAGCCCGAATGTCATCTTTTCAAACTGCCAGTTTCGTTCTGTGTAATGAAAGCAGTTTTGGACTAGGCTTCCTCATCACAGCGCTTGCAGGTAGCCGTGGTCGAGGCCCAGAACCGTGTACAGCTTCGCACCTCAGATTTTCAAGTTGTTCGTCCATGGTCGAAAGAGGATATCCATTTTTTTCCATTTGCGCGTTCAAATGACAGTAATCGACGATGAACCTGTTTTCGCCGCTTTTCTTTTGTGCGAAGATTACTGAGCTCGGTCACGGATGTCTCGTCACAATTGCCTCTCGTTTGCAGTCTCAGACGATTTGCCGAACTGGTCTCTTGCTCCATGGCATTCGTCTTGTACGGCCTAACCACCGCGGGGGAACAGCCCGGCATCTCGTTAATCTAAACCTTCAGCACGGATGTACACACCAGCTCGCCTGAATTGTTGGCGAAATATTCTCGATACTCGTTCAAAAGTCTAAGAAGCTCACCCTTTTGTTCTGCGGGCAACGGATGGTCCAATCTCCAGCTGCCGCACTTCGATCGGTTGCCTATCTTTCCCAATAGAGGGAAATATCTTACTCTGCCTTGCAATTTGGCTTATCTGTGATCTCAGCAACATCGACTTCTGTTACTTGCCGAAATATTTGTTCCTTTCTGATAAAGACATCTCGGCCCCGCTCGAAAAAACTGGCCTAGTGATTTATTAATAACATTTTATAAATTGCTTCACAGAAAGGGAAAGGCACAGTATCTGTCATATTTCCTCTGTGGACACCTTAACCGCGCCGTAAGGGAAGGCAGGAAGGTGGGAGTGAAAGTGGAAAGAGATTAAGGGGAGCCGTAGTGGAGGGCTACGGGGAATTTCGACCGCCTGGAGGTCTTTAACGTACGCTGACATCGTGCAGCACACAGACGCCACTTCTCTTCATTTTCAACAAAACTTTCTTTGCCAAAGGTACAAAAAAAATGGTCTAAAAAGATCTGAAGTCGTCGACAGTGAGATCCTGTTGATTTACCTAGGTTTCAAGACGTTCTTGCTAGTTGTTTGCACACACAACTTCGACTCATCTATGATGAAAGAAGGGACATTCTTTGTGTCAAAGGTATAGGTTACCTCCACGTATTCCATAAGACAGGTATGGAAGTACTGTGTACCTTTTGCCCATGAACAGACCGACCAACAAGATATCGTCTAGGACAACAAGAATTGAAATGCTCTTACCTTTGACCTCATCGATTCCCAGGTTGGACTAACACTTTGCAATTGCCCATGCCAATGGTGCGCCTTCACTTGCAAAACTGTAGAGTGCTGTACAATCTTCCACAAGTTCTGCGCCAGAGCGTGCTGCAGCATACGCGCGAAGCAGGCACCTAAAGTTCCCGTTGTCAGTCATACCGATGAGGCTCTTAATTCGTCCCATTCTAGATCACTTGCTTCAGTAGCACTCCAGAAGTGATTTTCTCCCCTTTAGGTTCTGCCACTGTAATGGTCTCGCGGCATTTTGTTTGTTTGGGATAGCCACCTTGACTGTGGGCGCTCTTTTCTAACACAAAAACTTCATTTCACGGCGTTATTCTGCCCCGCCGGGGTGGTGCAGTGGTAAGACGCCCGACTACTGTGCCCGCGGCGGCTGCGTTTCGATGGCGGCGAAACGAAGTGGCGTCCGTGTGCTGTGCGATGTCAGCGCACGTTAAAGATCCCCAGGTGGTCGAAATTATTCCGTAGCCCTCCACTACGGCTCCTCTTCCTCTCTTTCCACTTTCATTCCCACCTTCCTCCCTTCCCTTACGGCGCGGTTCGGGTGTCCACAGAGCAAGTGTGACAGTTACTGCGCCTTTCCCTTCCTGTGAACCAATTTAACTTAACGGCGTTATTCTGGGCAGTCGCGGGGAGATATGTCCCAATTGCCCCCTGTTGTAGCACTTAGGCTCACCCTTAACATTAGTCAGAGGGCGTTTGCAGTCCTAGTTATCTAGCTAGTATGTATACTTCCCGCCAAAGAGGTCTTGCTTGTTCTCTTGTGGTGGTCGCGGTGAATTGCTTTTTTTCATGTGAAGTGGCGAAATGGTGCTCCCGCTCTCGATCTCTACGTTTAAAATCGATAATGACATTTAAAAGATCATCGTTTTCGTGGGTGCGTCCTAGTAGCATCGTGCGCAGGTTTCTTGAGTGCAGTCCAGTCAACACTTGCTCTCGGGTGTCGCAGAAGTAAAGCTTGGCCTCCCAACACAGGCGAACCTCTGAGTGGAAGTATGCCGTCGTACCTTCAATGCGCTTCTGCACGCATTTCTGTATATTTCTCCACCTCTCGGCCGCTCGTGCCTGGTCACAAAAAATGTGGCTGAAGTGGTGTTTGAAACTTCTCCATGACACGGTCATCTCGCTTCGAGAACGGCGCCATTCTTTGGAAGGTCCGACCGAGTTGCCATTTGCAGTTTCTAACTGAAAGGATTCCGGCCACCAGTGTAAGGTAGTCGTCGTTTGGATGCTTTCGAATAACTCTTTCGCAGATGCCGCATCGCCACCTCCAACGACGTCCGCGATATTTTTGCTTAGATCAGACATCACGCGATAGTTAGGAGGCGCGGCGGTCGTTCCGGATGACCCCGGCAGTAGCAGATGGTCCAGGAGGCTTCTTAGAATCCGGTCCTTTCGCGCATCGCACATCGCAGTTCAGTCACGGTGGATGCCATTCTCCCTTGCGCCATCCACGCCTTTATGATGTCCGCTGTCGTATCCTTAGGTTGTTCAGCCATAGTATTTCGCTTAGCACACACGTTCACATCACCAAACGCTCAAGAGGGTTGCGTAGTCAAGAGTCCTCTGCAGTTTCCCGTTGAGTCAATGGACTCTATCTAAATTCTGATATGTTATAAAAAACATAAGAAAAGGCAAAATCGAAACAAATGACTTCAGGCACAATTAGAATCTGAAAATTATAAAGGTTTATATTTAAAAATAACTGGTTATAATTACACTTTTTTTTGTTACAAACTTTCAATCATTTCCTCTCCAAGCGTCCGCTACTGTTGACGGCGCAGTGTGCGCTGCATTCATTTCTTCGTCAAGCGCGCGCTCTCGGTGTCGACGATACACTGCGCACTCCCGAGTCGGAGTCCCGTTCAGAGTCCCGTGATCTCAATAACTCGCAACAGACATAAGACGCTGTATTGGATGCGCACTAGGCTCATTCAAAACTAAAACATCACAATCAAAAGAAGGTGAACACGGACGTCACCTCGCCAGCGAATGGGGAGCCAAATCGCAGGAGGCGCGCTGCAGGCGGGGGTTGTCGGGTTAGATGCTGTGCGATGCAATATAAGACGCACTCGCTGACGGTCCACGTGTGATTCAAGGTGCTCACGGCCGCCGCCCAGGTGGGAATTTGCGGCGCAATACATCAACCGCTCAAAAATGCAATTCCGTAGTTGCTACCAAGTGTCTTCCGTTCAGCACAAGCTCACTCTATGTATGCTTGAGACTTCTTGCGGTTAAATAAAAAGTTTGATTGAGCAGATAGAGAGGGACAATTTATTTGTCATTCAGATTATTGTTTTCTTAGTTTGAATTCAAAGGCCTCTATATTACACAACTTTTATATGCAGCAGAAATTATTTTTTTAGTTCTAGGTGATTCATCAATGAGGAAGCTCAAGCTTTCAGGCAAGATATATTTAATGAAAGAACGACCTTCTTCAAAGCACACTTTGAACTATTCGAGGGGTAACTTCGCATTTCGGCTCGCTGGGTGCTGAACACCTTCACATAAGTCTGGCTAGGTGTGCAGGACCTTTACCTAATTAAGTGCATATGTCCACCGAAAAGTAAGAACAATACTGAGCTTCACTTTCCTAAACATGAGCCTAAACAAAATATAATTTTTCGTGCTAATAAAAGGCGGCTTTTAATGCCCTCTCGCATCTGCTGTTAAGGCGATGCTTGATCACCCCTCAATTAAAACAATCGAGCCGTGAGCAACTTTGTTGCACTATGCACAACTCTGCTTTACAGACCCGTTGCTTGTATTACTGTGTTCATGCCATGCTTAAAGGCCCACCGATATTTTGCTGTGTACAAGGTTACGATCTTCCATATTTTCTTGTTATCAGTCCCAGTATGAATATCTTTCAACAAACCGGCTTCATCAAACGTCTGAATGTGCAAATGAAGTTTTCATATTTGGCTATCATTTTATTGAAATACCTAATTTCAAGATTAGATATTTTAGTAACATATCAAAGCTGCTTGCTCTATTTCAATTTTAAAGATTGTTGCGCTATATAACCATTTGTTAACTTGTAAGAAAACATTATTTTTCATGGTAAAAAGAATGTAAACGCGTTTCATACAGCAATGATAAGCGATGGTTAATACAATTCTACTGATGATATTTAGGTGGAAAGCCCTACAAATCTGGTAAGGCAAAGGTGGAATCGTTTCGTCGTCCTAAATGTATACAGTAGCCTTTATATCGTTCAGAGATTAAACAAATTTTATTCGAAGAAGACCAAGCTGTCATGCACTACTTATGCTGACCTAGAGCGTGTATCGGTTGTTAGCCTGGACAGACAGGAACGCACTCCGGCTGTGGCACAGAATACAGAGGAATATTTGGACTAAATAGGAGGCAGAACGTATGGGTGTGAAGTGCAACACTGGGTCGGCGTGCTTTTTTTTTTTCACTACTGGCATCTACCAAATGTTATGAGCTGTTTTCGTCCTTAGATCATTGATTCGTGAGCGGCACAAACGTGGAAGAAAGTAGGAAAGGACGGATGGTGTGATTGAAGCTTATCCACTTTGGAGACGCGACATGTGACCTGCTTCTCTGAATACCTCTGGCGCTGCATAGCTACAAATAACAGCCAGTTGGAAGTGAGGGCATCATCGGTGTGAATGTCTTGCTGTAATCTCTTGTCTGTGTGTTGTGTTTGTCAGTAACTATGCAGCGCCAGAGTTCTTATAGTCATCTAACCAACTAGCCTGCACGCAAGTGCTAGTGACCTGCTTTCAATGGATGCAGCTTTATCCGCGGTGTTTATTTACACTGCTATACTTTTAGCTCGAAAAAAGAAATTCACTACGTCACCGCCTACCGGTATATTTTCTTCGGAGGTTCCGAATGCATAAATGCCACAGAAACGAACCAAACCTACTGCGTTGTGCCTCCAATTTGCGCGTTTAGCCTTTCGTTTGTCCTGCAATTCAGGTATTGAACTGAGTTCACAAGCGACCACGTACAGCAAACGGAGACATACATTTGGGCACTAGTTCTTGACTCAAGGCATTTCTACCCAACAGTATAAAGGGCCACACGTTATCTCTTTTTGCCGCTAAAACAAATACTGGAATGTGGGTTTCGTTCCGGGTACCCTGCACATAAAAATGGCGGTCGTTACTCTTATCACGATGCGCTGTACGTCTCTTGAGATAAGCACATCTCTATTCTCCGCTAAGTGTAAACTGTTGTTGTTTTTTTGAGGAAGCTAATTTGTCACCTAAGTGTGTGTTATAAACGTTCTGTCATATATGCATCTCAAAGCTGCCTTACACTCTGTGCAAAAGTTATCAATTATAGAGTTGATACCTTCAGGTACACAAGACAGAACGCCGCTAAATAGAGATTGACGACAGTTTAAAAATGCTAACTACTTTGAAGTTGAACAAAAAATCTTATCCTTGAGGTCGTTATGGTGTGTAGGTAATGCAGTTGATTTTAGCTATTAAACGTGAATGCGAGACACGGTCAATTGTTTTAGAGGAGTCTAAAAATATGCACTGGATTTGAATGTTACCGTTTATATTATGTACGAGTTTGGTAAACGCAATAGCTGAGTCGCACATGGGAAGTTTTTCCTGAGCGCATGCTGGTCAGCGAAAAGGGAGTTGTTACTAAAGAGATGCTACGCAACGCCTGAAAGGATTATGCGCTGAAGGATCCTGCGTGGTACTGGTGCTAATAAAAGGGGGGGGGGGGGGTCTAATTACTTGAATTCGTTTCGTTTATTTATTTTTTATTTTTATTTATACACAGTACCTAGAGCGCCCTCACTGGGGCATTATTGTAGGGGGAACCACATCATAAATATAAACAAACATCTAGTACACAATAAATTAGGCAAATGATGCTGTCGACACAGAAAATACAGAAAACCCATGCACGATGGAAGCAAAAACAAAACAAACAAATATAAAAACCATTGTAGAAAGGCAAACATACCCTAAGCACACACACACGCACGCAAAAAAGAGATATTGAAAATGACGGCGATTTTTCCAATTTTCCAGTCCTCTCGAATTGCTCCAGATGACAATTGTTGACGAACGGTGCGAAACAAAATGGTACTTGAAAGCATACCAGTGTTTTTAGTATTTTTGTAATAATGCTATCTACCCCAGGTGATATCGATATATCTAGACTTTAAATTGCCGGAGCTTTACCAGTGACAAATATTTCAATGGGGTTTATGTATTGGTAACCTACATCGGCTAAATGTGGATTATCGAAAAGGTCTTCTGCACTTATACTGAAGTAAAATATTGTTTATATAGGCCAGCAATCGCCTTGATTAATATGAAAACCAATGCAATTCAACAAGAAAATCACAGTCGTATTATAAGTGGACGATATAGTTTTCCAAAACATTTTGAGGTTGTGTATCATAGCGATTCAAGGCGCTAGAAGCAATATATAAACTCGGCTTTACGAATGGCACTATACCTTTCCTCGCCGGTGTGGCGCAGTGTTTACGACGCTCGACTACTGTTCCCAAGGATGCGGGATCGAATCACGGCCTCAGCGGCTGCTTTTCGGTGGAGTCGAAAGCAAATACTGCTGAAAAATCTTGTATAAAATTCGAGCAGGATATCGCATACAGGTTTACTGTACAGGACCTGGGATACAGGATTGTGGGCTATTTCAGGAACATCGTATACTGCCCTGGACACTCCGGAATGAAACCGCGCGGAGCTATGATACTGGAATGGTTTTTTTGGTTTTGGCCCTCGTTTCCGGAAAGAAACGCGTCGCCAGGCCGGAAAAAGCATGCAACAATATAAAATAACACGACTACATTAAAAAATAAATATTGTTACTTAGCTGCATTCGCTGTTCGTGATGAGGATGAAGAAGTGCAACAGACTCCGAGAAGACGACGACACTGAGTGTTGTGAAAATGGCGCCCTCGTCAACGTTAGTTGTGCGGACAGCTTTGGGACTGTAAATCTTCCACGTAACATCTCTTGGTGGAGGTGAATCGATTCGATCCCCTGTCACAAGCTGGATCTCCACAGCGGCCGCCACATCGGAACCACCACGATGACTACCGAGGCCTCTACCTCTACAGCCGCCGCCCCGGCTGTTGTAATGGCCCACCCCCGTGACCCCTTAACCTTCTGCGGGACCGACGACGTCGACGTAGACGACTGGCTAGCCCTATACGAGCGCGTGAGCAAGCAAAACAGGTGGGATGCAACACTCATGTTCGCGAATGTAATATTTTACTTGGCTGGGACCGCGCGGGTGTGGTTTGAAACCCACGAAGACGAGCTAACATCTTGGAATATTTGCAAACAGAAGCTGCACGACCTATTCGGAAAGCCTATTGGCCGCCACATTGCCGCCAAAAAAGCGCTCGCCTCTCGGGCTCAAACGTCTACCGAGTCTTATCTCACTTACATCCAAGACGTCCTGTCTCTATGCCGCAAAGTCGACCAAGGCATGCCTGAGGAGGATAAAGTCGGCCATACAGTGAAAGGCATTGCCGACGATGCCTTCAACCTCCTGTAGTGTAGGGATTGCTCCACCGTGGACTTTGTGCTACAGGTGTGCCGACGTTTCGAGCAGGCGAAACAGAAGCGCATATATCACCGTTTCGACCGGTTGCCGAACACGGCTGCTAGCTCCTCCTGTATCGATAGCCCGACTCCTCGACCGCCTGCAACGACAGCACTTTGACACGCATTGTCCGCCAATAGCTTGAGGCAATGACTCCCGCGACCTCGCTGTCGCATATACCCGACAACACCCTGGCTACCGTATCACTTATTAAGACTGTTCGCAAAGAGGTTGCGAATATGGGCCTCCCTTCTACCAGCACCACCGACACCACGGATTCAGGACCTGCACCTCCAGTAATTGCTGCCACCTCAACCAACGCCGGTTTCTCGCCCCGATATCGTTACCGCAACACAAATGAATGACGTACCCACGACAATCGCCCCATCTGTTTTATTGTTCTCGCGTTGGCCACATTTCCCGCCACTGCCGTAGTCGCTGGTACACGCCATCACGTCAGTACACCAACGTTGACCGCCGCGGAGACTATGCCCCTTGCTATTCCCCACCTCGCCCCGCCAGACCCTTGCTGACCCCGGTTCCACTGCCCGTGCTGCCAACCGTTCACCATCGCGCAACCACGACGTTCGCGTTCTCCTCTTCCTCCCTGCAATTCGCCACCGTCATATTCTGGCCACGTACCAGAAAACTAGCCAATGCAGCTCCCGGAGGTGACGCTGCATTTATGACCCGGACCGAAAAACCTCCGTTGACCCCTGCCCTACAAAATAACCGTATCGACGTCCTTGTGGATGGAGTTCCCGTTTCTGCTCTAATTGATACAGGCGCCCAACTGTCCGTTCTCAGCTCCTCATTTCGCCGTCGCCTCAAGAAAGTCCTTACGACAGCCGTCTCGTCCACATTTCGCATCTCCAATGGCAGCCCTGCTGCCGTGGTTGGCATGTGTACGGCGCGAGTTACAATTGCTGACCGTCATGCCCCAGTGTTGTTCACCGTCCTACATGAATGCCCCCACGACGTTATCCTTGGCATTGATTTCTTAACAGCCCACTCTACCCTTATTGACTGCTCTAGCGGCCTACCTCGCTTTGACCTTACACTTTGCTCTGAAGACCCCTCCTGTTCACTCCGACTTCGATCAGCACAGTTTAGCCGCCTTCCTCCTGAAACTGCCGTTTACATCCATATGTCGCCATTTCCACCCGTCCCAGATGGCGACTATCTCGCTTGTCCCATTACTGATGTCATGCTGCAGCGGCACGTCACCCTTCCTCATCTAATTGTGCACATCTCCCAGAACCGCACCACTCTCCCAGTCCTTAACTTCAGCTTTTCAACTCAAGTACTGCCCGAGAAAATTTCATTAGCTTCGCTGTCACCGATGACCGACTGTGACATTTCAGCTCTGTCTACAGATCATACAACTGCCGTCCCTGCCAACACCCCCTCGTCGTCCACATCGCGTCCTGATCCGCTTAACAGCATGATATCAGCTGATCTGCAACCTGAATTCGCCGCTGATTTACACAAGCTTTTGTTTACCTACAGTGACCTTTTTGACTTCGGCACCCGCCCATTGGGTCAAACGACAGTTGTAATCCACCGCATTGACACCGGGGACGCCAGTCCTATCCACAGGCGGCCCTATCGTGTTTCGCTTGCCGAGCGGCGCTTCATTGAAACGGAGGTCGAAAAGATGTTAACGAACGACATAATCGAGCCTTCCAGTAGCCCCTGTGCATCCCCTGTTGTGTTGGTCAAGAAGAAGGATAACAGTTGGAGATTCTGCGTTGACTACCGCCATTTGAATAAGATAACCAAAAAAGGTGTATATCCTCTTCCGCGCATCGACGACGCGCTTGATAGTTTGCACGGAGCCAGCTACTTTTCATCCATCGACCTTCGTTCCGGCTACTGGTACATTTCTGTCGACGAGAGAGACCGTGAAAAGACAGCGTTCATCACCCCTGACGGCCTCTATCAATTTAAACTCTAGTCCTACAGACTCTGACGATGATGCATGTCTTATCTGTCTCCGCCTTTGCCAACATTGCCAAGGAACAGCACCTAGATCCTTCTCTGCATTCCATTATCCTCCGTCTTACCGCCGACCGCCCTGACCCATCTCTCGCCTTATTTGTGCTCCACGAGAACACCCTATACCGACGTAATATGCGACCAGATGGCACAGACCTTTTGCTCGTCGTTGCACAACACCTGCGTTCCACCATCCTTGAACAGTTCCATGATGCACCCACGGCTGGCCACTTGGGTGTCTCTCGCATATACGACAGCCTGCGCCGAAGTTTCTACTGGCCGGGGCTCTACCGCTCTGTCCAGCACTACATTGCCGCGTGTGAACTGGGTCAGCGTCGGAAGAAGACCACAATTTTGCCTTCAGGTCATATGCAGTCGATACCCAAATCAACTGACCCATTTTCCCGTATAGGCGTTGACCTCCTTGGCCCCTTTCCAGTTTCCACCTCGGGGAACAAATGAATCGCCGTCGCCACCAATTACGCTACTCGGTACGCTATTACCCGAGCCATTCCGGCCAGCTGCGCCACAGACGTCGCTGACTTCCTTCTGGAAAACGTAATTCTTCATCAAGGTGCTCCTTGCGAACTACTAACTGACCGTGGCCGCTGTTTCCTGTCGCGAGTGGTTAACGAAATTCTCCGTTCGCGTTCCGTCCGCCACAAATTCACCACCGCATATCACCCCCAGACCGACGGCCTCACGGAACGTCTAAACCGTACCCTCACAGACATGCTGGCCATGTATGTGTCTGACGACCATCAAGATTGTGACGTTCATCTCCCCTTTGTCACATTCGCCTAAAAATCATCTGCCCATTCTACCGCTGGATACTCCCCATTTTATTTATTATTTGGCCGACACCCGTTACTACCCTTCGACACCTCTCTACCCGCGGCAGACGCCACCAGTACTTACACCAGTGATGCCGTCACCCGCGCTCATGATGCCCGCCGGATAGCTCATGCCAGGCTCTCTGCATCCCAAGACTCCCAAAAGATCCGGTACGACAGCCGCCACCGTGATGTCCACTGCACTCCTGGATCTCTCGTTTTGCTGTGGCTCCCGTGCCGTCAAGTGGACTTGTGTGAAAAACGTTTGCGCCGTTACACTGGCCCTTACCGTGTTTTGCGCCCCGTGACCGACGTCACCTACGAAGTTGAATCTGTGGTTCTGAAGTCCACGTCCACAGCTCCAACCTCCGAAATAGTGCATGTATAGAGGCTAGACCTTCTAGCCTCTATAGTGCATGTGTCCCGTCTAAAGCCCTAAAGCCCTATCATCAACGTTCTATTTCGCTAACATAGATCGCACCGGGACTGTGCTTTTCCCGCGGGGGGGTAGTGTTACTTAGCTGTATTCGCTGTTCTTGATGAGGATGAAGAAGTGCAACAGACTCCGAGAAGACGACGACACTGAGTGTTGTGAAAACGGTGCCCTCTTCAACGTTAGTTGTACGGACAGCTTTGGGACTGTAAATCTTCCACGTAACAATATAAAAAATAAAAAAAAAAAACTTTTATCACCAAATATTCAATCGAACTTCGGTTTTCTTGATCTTTATTATTCAGTATATGTAGCTAATATTGCTCTTTCGTACTTCGCATATTTTCCTTGGCTGTGGAATTTGCGGCCGTAATTCACCGATCGCTCTTTAAACACGCTGAATCTTTTTCCAGGCTAGCACGAGGGTCACAAATGTCCGGTATCATTATAATGCGTCGCTTTATTGCAGGCAAAGCTGCATATATTATAATTTACTAGTGCTGAGGTGTTTTTATTCGTCGACGAACGCTTGTAAGTTTTCCTACATACAGGGCTATTCGGTACACTAATACTTGTAATACTGGGCGTTTTAGCTTCACATGCTACCAGCGGAACAGCGACGTCAATGAATAAACTTCCGAATGAGCGGTTTCAATATGTAAACATTCGAGAAATCGTCGCCCGGTGTGCGGCTATCGGCACATTTTTCAATGATCAGCGATGTTTATGTTTCTCGAGCAGTTTTTCTTCATCGCTAGCGAACCGATACTTTCGTGCGTCCACTATCGCGTTGAAGGCGGAAAATCTTCAGTCGCCGATGTGAAGACGTACAGTAAGATTGTACGAGCTGCAGCAACTGCTGCACGCGCAAAAGCGACGCGACGCACGTATAAGCTTACTAGCGTACACTTCGACGGCCTTGTATTTTCGAGGTATTTGTGAAACGAAGTGTGCTCATTATATACAGAATAGTTGTATAATATGTTTGGCATCATGCCTGTTTAGTGCGCTGGCGTGTCTGGCATGGTCATTCTGGTTGAGCATCATCGATCGGCCCGGCTTCTGTTTAGAAGCGGAAATACTCCGCCCGGTATCGGTTCTAGAAATGACGGGTTAGTCCGGTTTCTGCCTAACTGATACAGGCTGAACCGAAATGAAGCCGCAAGGAGCTCTCATTCCGGAAATTCCTGTATGGTCCGTAGCCCTTGTTTCAGAAAAAAACGACGCCAGGCTGAAAAAAACATGCAGAGCTATAAAACAACGCGACTACATTTGAAAAAGAAAAAAAAATCACTTGGAAAAACTTCACACGTTGTGATACGACCTGCGTTCTTTACAGCTAACAAGCACACACTTTAACCACTACCCCACGGCGAGATACGGTGGCAGTGGTTATATTTCTGTTTATGTAGTCGACAGGGCTCTTTTGTACTTTCAGTATTTTGTGGGGTGTGGAAATTGCGGTCGTAATTCACCGATCGGCTTTAAACACGCTGAACCTTTTTTTTTGGCTACCACGAAGGGCTATCCGTGTCCCACATCTTTACATTGTATCGCTTTCTTGCAGACAAATCTCAGAATGTCGCGATTTACTTGTGCTGAAGAGTTTTGTAATTGTCTTCAAACGCATGTAATATTTGCTCTATATAGAGATATGCGGTGCACTAACACTTATAATACTGCTTGTTTTGCAGCGACATCAATGAATTTACTTCCAATTAAGTGTTTTGCATACGTAAACACTCGAGGAAGAGACGCCAGATGTCCGGCTAACCTGTGCATCTTTTGATGGCCAGCGATGTGTTTCATTTATTATCGAGCATATTTTTGTCCCCGCTCAAGAAACGCTATGTTACTTATTGCTCTTCTGCGTTGAAGGTGGCAGATCGTCAGTCGCAGATATGAAAATGCACCGCAAGATCGTACAAGCTGCAGCGACTGCTGCACGCGCAAAAGCAACGCGATGCGCGTATGTACTTGCTAGCGTGCACAACCAATGGCTTCATATCTTCTAGGTATTTGTGAAACAACGCGTACTCCAGATATACAGAAAAGTTGTAACGTATAATATATATTGTTTCATGCTTATTTATCGCGCAGACATGTTAAGACGCGGTCATTCTGGTTGAGCTTCCCGATGCACCCGACTTGTGTTGAGAAGCGGACATAGTCTATCCCGTATAAGCTACATTCATGTCGGGTTTGTCCGGTTTCAGTTAAACTGCACATGAACAGCCCTCTATATGAGCTCAATACAGCACTGGCTCGCCCTATTTTATATTCATACCGGACTGTAATGGCCTGTTTGAGATGCATACTGTAAAAGGTCTGCCCTGTATTAACTCTATACCAGACCGGACCGTCCGGTATAGCTTCATAAAGGCCTGGTCACACCGGTGTGAAATTTATGCAGGATAATACAGGACCGGTTCGAACCCGTTTGGCGCGATACGAGATTTTTCAATAGGAAAGGCGCCCGTGTGCTCTGCAATGTCAGTGTACGTTAAAGAACCCCAGCTGGTCGAAATTTTCGGAGTCCTCCCCTACGGCGTCTCTCATAGCCTAAGTCGCTTTGGGACGTTAAACCTCACAAACCAAGCCAACTGAATATTCCGGCAGTTTTGTAAATTTGCCATGAGACCGGTGTGCTAAGGCTTTCGCAACTTTGAAAAATCGCTTCTTTTGTGCACGCAGCATCCGGTTAAACAGGAAAGGAAAGGCACAGTATCTATTACACTTGTTCTGTAAACACCTGAACCACCCCTCAGGAAGGGAGGGAGGAGGGAGGGAAGGTCGAAAGAGTGAAAGCGGAGCCGTAGTGGAGGGCTGTGAAGTAATTTAAACCCCATGGGGATATTTGCCGTGCACTGACATCAATTAGTCATGACGCATTCTTGGGAAATGAGTATAATGGTTTGTGAGAGTGTATTAATTACAGCAAATGTCTTTTAAACAGAAATCCAGGTAGGTATTGCAAAAACCTTTTAAGGTAATAATTGCATTGTAGTGAGCTTGGTTATAAAAGAAAATAAGTTGATTTGTTGCTGACTACAATGCAATTGTTTTACCTTAAAGGGTTTTGCAATACATACCTGGATTCTGTTTATATGACGTTTGCTGTAACTAGTACACTCTCACAAACCATTATACTCATTTCGAAATAACGCGTCCTAACTAATTAATGTCATTGCACATTAAATATCCCCAGGAGGTTGAAATTACTTTATAGCCTCTGGGGACATTTAACGTGCACTAACATTAATTCGGTTGGTTGGTTGGTTGGTTGGTTCATAGGAAGGGAAAGGCGCAGTATCTGTCACACTTGCTCTGTGGACACCTGAACCGCGCCGTAAGGGAAGGGATGAAGGTGGGAGTGAAAGTGGATAGAGAGAAAGGGGGCCGTAGTGGAGGGCTACGGAGTAATTTCGACCACCTGGGGATCTTTAACGTGCACTGACATCGCACAGCACACGGACGCCACTTCGTTTCGCCTCCATCGAAACGCAGCCGCCGAGGCCGGGATTCGATCCCGGGAACTCCGGCACAGTAGTCGGGCGTCTTACCACTGCACCACCCCGGCGGGGCTAACATTAATTCGGTAAGACGCGTTCTTGCGAAATGAGCAAAGCGTCATTTAAACAGAATCCAGGTATATACTCCAAAACATTTTAAGGTAATATAATTGCATTGTAGCCAGCAACAAATCAACATATTTTCTTTTATAACCATGCTGACTATAATGCAATTATAGTACCTTAAAAGGTTTGATCTACACATACCTGGATTCTGTTTAAACAACGTTTGCTGCAATTAGTACGCTCTCACAAACCGTTATGCTCATTTCGCAAGAACGCGTCTTAAATAATTATTGTCAGTGCACGTTAAATTGTAGTCAGCATAGTTATAGAAAAAATACGTTGATTTGTTGGCGTCTCTCATTGCCTGAGTCGCTTTGGGACGTTAAATCCCACGAACCAACCGTTGATTTGTTAAGACAAATGTGCATGATGACTAGCAAATCGTGAATATGAGGAGCACATGATCTATACATCCGTCATAACAGTACATAGCGCTAATACTGTCCAGAACTGACACGACGGCGAGGAAAAGCATGTTTTTTTTTCCTCGGGCACGCTGATCAACTGGTTGGATCCTAGAAAAATTGAGAGCTAGTTCGCGAGAAATATTGCCATCACGTAATCGAAAATTAGGACTGGCTAATAAATTTCTTGGTAGGTGAAGTCGCCAGGTAGGCAAATACTATTAGCAAATCCAGCTTTTTTACTCCAGCGAAGTTATCATGTAAATTGTAGACAATTGATTTTGGGAATACCCGGTGGTCGGATACAGACTCCATTAAGGTTTTTACAGTGCTAGCTACCCTAGGCTAGCAGATGCGATTTTGGGGTGCTCAGCCAGAGCCACAAGTGCTCATACGCCGTTATCATAAAAACCGGTTGGGCCGAGCCCCAGTTGTTTCGCTGCAGCCACCAGGCCAGTCTCCTCTGTGACGCCAGCTCTTCGCTATGCAGCCTCACTGCGCATGCGCCAGACCTTCTCCCGCGGCATCGTCGCGGCAGGCGCTGCATAACATCAGAATTACCGCGCTGCGGAGCATATAAGAAGCAACGCAACGTTTACTTGTGAGATGCGTCATGGAAAAAGAGCCTGTCGACGAACTCACTTACTGTGAAGGTCGTAAGCGGAGGCTACGAGAAGAAGCGTCGAAGGACCCAGAAGCCTTGGCATGGCGCGAGGCCGCCCAACAACGTGCCAATGACGCACGGAAGACTAAGCATGCGTCCGCGACATCAAAATGATATGGGCGGTGAACTTGCAATTGTCCTGCTTTCACTGCGTATATTCCGGACAAGCTGAGCTAAGCCACCTGCTTACCTTTAGAAGATGGCGATGTTGCGCGGACTGAGAAAATTTATAGCTTTGTAGGAATATCAACTGGAAACGAAGCTATATGCGATTTATGGCAATCAGTACCAAATCGCGCCTTTTGTAGCTCCTATAAGTAGGAAAGGTAGTGGAGTCATGCAGGTCAGGCAGGAATTTGTCGTCTAAAATCTCTTCACTTAGCCACGTTCCCGTTTTTGCTAAAATGACAGCATCACAGCTGCCTAGATATAAGTAATGTTAGACGTGTTTGTAATGTTCAACAGCCTCGGGAAGGAACAGCAGTTTACATTAGGTAGGGAAGTACTGGAAGTAGTAGGCGAATATGTCTACTTAGGACAGGTAGTAACCGTAGATACGGACCATGAAAAGGAAATAAGAAGAATAAGATTAGGATGGAGCCCATTTGGCAAGCACTCGCAGGTTATGACTAGCAGCTTACCGGAATCGCTAAAGAGGAAAGTATATACCAGTTGCATCTTACCTGTACTCACCTATGGCACTGAAACATGGAGGCTAACCAAGAGAGTTCTACTTAGGTTGAGGACAACCCAGAGGGCTATGGAACGAAAAATGGTAGGTGTAACATTAAGAGATAGGAAGCGTGCAGAGTGGGTCAGAGAAATAACTCAGGTTACCGACATTCTAGTGGGAATTAAGAAGAAGAAATGGGCATGGGCAGGACATGTAATGCGAAGAGAGGATAACCGATGGTCGCTTAGGGTAACAAACTGGATTCCAAGGGAAGAAAAGCGTAGCAAGGGGCTGCAGAAAGTTAAGTGGCCGGATGAGGTTAGGAAGTTCGCAGGGGTCAAGTGTATGCAGCTAGCACAGAACCGCGTTAAGTGGAGAAATATGGGAGAGGTCTTTGCCCTGCAGGGGGTATAGCCAGGCTGATGATGATGAGACGTTTTTAGGAAGAAGTTTGCGTATGTTAGTTAAGCATAAAGATAGCGGGGAATGTACAAAGTTGTTACAGTGAGCATCAATGTGGGCCTCCTGACTGCACGCGCTGCACAGTTATACCTTCCTTATCCCGAATAGAGTGTTGAGGCGTCACTCGCGACGTCGTACGCGAAGTTGTACAGAACATTGTTTTGGCTTACTGAATCCTACCAATGTCGTTCTAACGAGGGCGAATCATCTTGAGCCTGAGGAAAACAACACTTTTGTTTGCAATCGTAGAAGAGAAGCACTCCGAGGCCTTGCCACCGGGAAAGTTCGTCAGCCATTTTTTTGTCCTCTGCTATATTTCTATTGCTAAGTAGCTCATGGCACTAAATGCGACTAATGATAAATGATCTAGACAGGAGAAACATATAGTCTGAAAGATTAATATGCAGAAGACTAAGGTAATGCTCCACAGCATGGAAAAGAAACAGCAGTTTAAAATAGGTTGCAAATCGTTGAAAGTGATGGCGAATATGCCTTCTTAGGACAGGTAGTGACCGCAGATTGAGACCACTAAAGGGAAATAACTAGGAGAAAAAAATTGGGATGGAGCGCATATGGAAGGTACTGAAACCTTAAGACTAGCAGCGTACCGGTATCACCCAAGAGGAAAGCGTATAACAGTTGCATCCTACTGGTACTCACTTATGGGGCTGAAACATGGAGGTTAACGAAAAGGGTTCTATTCAAGTTGAGGACAACGCGAACAGCCATGAAACGAAAAATAGTAGGGGTAACATAGAGAGATGGGAAGCGTGCAGAGTGGGTCAGAGAAATAACTCATGTTACTGGTATGCTAGTCGAAATTAGGAACAACAAATGGGCATGGGCAGGACATTTTGTTCGAAGAGAGGAAAACCGCTGGTCTCTAAGTGTAGCATATTGGATTCCAAAGGAAGGTAAGCGTAGTAGGGGCGGCTGAAAATTGAGTGGGTGGATGAGATCAAGAACTTCGCTGTAGTCAGTGAATGCATCTAGCACAGGAACGGCTTAATTTGAAGAAAATGGGAGAGGCCTTCCCTCTGCAGTGGGTATAGTCCGACTGATGTATATAATATTTATCTTTTTCCCATCTTCCTCTTTCTTACAGGCTCCCTCCTCCCTTCCTAATTTCAGCTGTTATTCTGGCGCCTAAATTAAACCTTCTTTGGCTACATATCCAGATATTGGCCTTAGTCGGTTGAAGTTGTTGCGTGCATTTAGCTTGAGCAGCACAATATTTTTAAAACTTTATCCTGTAGCCTCATTGCCATCCTTGGTAGTTCTCTGGAAGAGTGACCTAATCATGAGATCTGTTCCAGAAAATGTGTTAAAAATCATTGCCTTCACAAAGCAGGGTGGTCCGATTGGAGTTCCCAGCACGTACTGAAAACGAAAGAAACTTTCCATAAGCTTAACATTTGATACAGCAATGAAATAGGAACATGTCACAAGACCAAACTCAACCTGGAAGATTATTTGTGCACAAATAACACATTTATTCTTTCTTTTTTCCGGGAGTTGTGTGGAATTAGAACTCGTTGGATGATAGGACGATTTTCCAACCAAGTGCTGAGAACCGGAAAATGTGTATTATTGGGAAGTAAGACTTGATATACTTCATTTTCTTCCCCATTCTTGGGGGCTTTTCACCTATTTTGTATATTAGTTGTCGTATACAATATGACAAACTGATGCAGAATATAGTAGACATTGTCTCCCCCGTCATTTCTGCTGGTACTATTGCTTGTGACCTTAGTGACCACTGTGCCATTTTCGTATCCGTGCCACATGGCTGCTCACCACGTTACGCACAACCAAATAGTTTTCCTTATCAATGTATAACTGATGTGACACTTGCCCGATTTCGCGAATCTGTACGCGTTGCAGATTGGAACTGTATTTTTGCCTGTTCTTCCGTTGATGAATCTTATGAGCTCTTTTTAAGTACTTTGAAAGACATTTACAAGAGGTGTTTTCCCTGGAAAACAAAGAAACAAAGGAAACACGAAACTCCGTAAACCTTGGGTGACTCCAACACACGTCAAAATGATGAAACATAAGTCTAGGTTCTTCAAACGCTTTATGTCCACTCGGAACCCTGATCACCTTACAGCTTTCAAAAAACACCGCAACAAGTTAACCAACGAACTGCGAAGATCTAAATATGCCTATCAATGGCGTATCCTCACTAGCAGGGAAGGTCCGAAAGCATTCTGGAAACTTTTAAATGAATAGTTTCTAAACAAGAATAGAAATACGCACTTAGGTCAGCTTGTGATCGATGGCTTGCCCTATTCCCGCTCTTTGCTGGCAGAAAAATTCAATGACTTCTTCACAAGCTTTAGACCGAGTGGTTCCACGGTCTAAACCCTTCGGTATCTCCAAAATACAGGTTTAGAGACTTTTTTGTTTCATTTAACGACCAGCGAGGAAGTTTTTAGCGTTATAATGAACCTAAAAGCTACAAGTTGCACCGATTTCGATGGCTTCCAAATTAAACCAGTTAAATTTGTTTCGAATCTCTTAGCACCATGCTTAAGCTACATCTTTAACTTGTCGCTCACATCAGGAATTTTTCCTGCACGAATGAAATATGCAACGTAACTGTTATTTTCAAAGGAGGCGATAGAAATAAGATGACCAACTATAGGCCAATTTCTTTTCTCCCTGTTTTTTCAAAGGCTCTTGAAAAAGTAATGCTCAAGAGAATCGATGGGTTCTTTTCTAAACATGCCTTAATAAATGCCAGTCAGTTTTGATTTCGAAAGGGCAAGTCCACGGAATCTGCTTTACTCTTGCAAAATGAAATTATTTTAAATAATATCGAAGCTAAAAGTTTGACCCTTGGTATTTTCATCGACTTTATCAAAGCTTTCGACCTTCTTAATCATGAAATACTACTCTGTAAACTTGAAAGCTATGGTGTCCGTGGTCTTTTCCTCCAACTCTTTCGTTCTTATTTAAACATGCGCCAGCAGGTCGTTTCGGTCGATAATCATAAGTCTAGCTCCCTTCTCATTGAATGTGGTGTCCCGCAAGGTAGCCTTCTTGGACCGTTACTCTTTAATGTATATGCTAACGACCTTCCGAGCATAGCTTATCATACAAGTTGTATTCAGTAGGCTGACGACACAATTTTTTTTCTTAGGGGATCTTCTGCCGATGAACTAATCAATAGTGCAAATCTGGTTCTTTATGCTCTCCACAAATGGTCCACAGCTAATGGTTTGGTAGTTAACTCTAACAAGACCAAAGCAGTCTTTTTTCGTCCCCTTAGCCAGGATATTATAGTAAACAGTACTCTGCATCTAGAAAATAACATTATTGAAATTGTAGACAAGTTCAAATCACTCGGTGTTGTATTCGACTCTCGCATGAGGTGGTCTGACCATATAATGTATATTGAAAGCAAGCTTACTAGATCTGTTGGTTTCCTCTCGAGACCGCGCAACGAATTTTCCCCAAAGCATAAGCTCCTTATTTATCACGCTTTAATTCAATCTCACATAAACTACTGTCACCTCGTTTGGGGTACAACATCCAAAACAAATCTAAACATCATACTCGGTCTCCAAAAGAAGGCAAATAGACTGATCGCTGGTGCATGCTACACTGCCCGTACAGAAACATTATTTCCGAAATATAGGATTCATTGTGTGCATGCCATGTTTGAGTATCGTCTACTTCACTGCCTTAAATTGTCCCCTCAATGCTTAACTGACTTCTTGAAGAATATATCTGGACTTAAGCCTTATGAGAAACCCTTTCACACCAGAAGTAAACAAATATGGGACGTTCCTCGAACGAGGACGTTATACGGTAACCAGAGCCTTCGTTTTACTCTACCATGCATATTAAATCATTATAGCATACACAACCCAAACATCTTTACCGCATCAATTAAGGACTTTAAGCTATATTTTATCAATTCCGCACTGTCTCTCTGTACTTTCCGTTCCTTGCCTTAAACATTATTACAAGAATAGTCACTTCATTTTCATTATGTTTTGCCATATTTCGTGCATACTGTTACACTATTGTGCGTCGTTAATTTACCGTGCTGTTTTTTAACTTGCTGTTTCATTTGTATATATGTGCTCTTTCTGTGCTTCATAATTTTCGTGTTATATATGTATATCTTCGCCTTAACGTCACACGTCCTGTTGCTCTGCCATTACTGGGCCTCGGGCATCTCTCAAGCTATCGCTGTAGCTTTTCGCCCGAGGCCCATTTCCTGTATATTACTGGACATAATTTTTTTTTTCAATTTTTCAATTACGGTTGTAGTATGGGGGTTTATTGAGCAGATCAGTAGGAGTCGATCAGTGGGACTGGGCAGATCAGCGGAGAGCAAAGCGACAGCGAACACCGTCAGGTCCAACCTGCGCAGCGATCACGATGTCAATGCCTAGAATGTTCCTCGTGTACTTCTTCCTCTTCACAATTACCCGCGGGACGAAGAGGATACGTCTTGGCGACATACGGCGTGAGCAAGGCGGCAGGGTCGTAATGGGGTTTGAGGCGCTGGACGCGAACAATCTCGAGTCGCCGCCGGCGTCAATCATGAGACGGCGTAACAGGTTCCACCACATAATTAACCGGAGAGGTGTGCTCCAGAACTCGGTATGGGCCATGGTATTTAGTAAGGTATTTAGTAAGAAATTGTTAAGACAGTCCAGGAACATTAGAAGGTATCCGCAGCCACACAAGAGCGCCAGACGAGAAGTGCGGTGTCGAGTGTTGGTTGTCATGGTTGGATTTATGGCGGTACTGGGTGCTAGCCGTGAATGCGCGGGCAGTTTATTGATAGTCTTCCGCATGCTGGGCTGCTTGAGACGCAGGAGTATACCCTGGTAGGTCTGGCTGATACGGAAGTATGGTGTCGATTGTAGACGAGGGGTGACGGCCGTAGAGGGGAAAAAAAGGAGAGAAGCTAGTAGTAGACTGCATTGCGGTATTGTAAGCGTAAGTGACATAGAGAAGGACGAGGTCCCAATTTGAGGGGTTGGAGGAGACGTTCTTAGAGATCATGTCGCCAAGGGCACGATTGAAACGCTCAGTGAGGCCATTAGTCCGGGGATGATAGGCGGAGGTGGTTCTATGAATAATATTGCACTGGGTGAGCAAGGCTTTCACAACGTCACTGAAGAAAACGCGTCCTCTGTCGCTGAGCAGCTCTCGAGGTGCGCCGTGGCGAAGATCAAATTGATGCGAAATGAAGGAAGCTTCTTCTGACGCTGTGGCAGATGGAAGTGCGGCGGTTTCTGCATACCTCGTCAGATGCTCAACGGCTACGATAGCCCAGCGGTTGCCGGCTGCAGTGTAGGGAAGCGGCCCGTACAAATCAATGCCGACGCGGTCGAAAGGGCGTGGTGGGTTGATAACGGCAGCAACTCTCCAGCGGAACGTTGAGGAGATGGCTTGCGACGTTGACAGGTGAGGCATGAGCGAACGTACTTGAGTACGAAGGTGTACATGCCCCGCCAGTAGTAACGCAGCCGGAGACGAGTGTATGTCTTGAAGACACCCGCGTGACCGGATTGTGGGTCAGCGTGGACATAGTCGCAGATTTCAGAACGTAGCTGCCGGGGAATAACTAGCAACCACTTGCGGCCATCTGCGCAGTAGTTGCGATGGTAGAGGAGATTATCACGAATGGCGAAGTGGGAAGCATGGCGGCGGAAAGCACGCGATGGAGAAGCAGCTGTAGGATTGGAGATAAAGTCTAGGAGAAAATGTATCCAAGGATCTTGCCGCTGCACTGACGGCATATCATTGATGTGAAGCGATGGCGGGGAATTGTCGGAAGAGCAAAGACTTGCGACCTCAGCAGTAAGGGGGCAGCCGGAAAGTGCATCACAGTCGTGATGCTTGCGGCCGGAGCGGTAAACAACGCGAACATCATATTCCTTAGGGCGAAGAGCCCATCTTGCTACTCTGCCGGAGGGGTCTTTAAGTGAGGAAAGCCAGCAAAGTGCATGGTGGTCCGTCACTACGTCTAAATGCGGCCGTAGAGGTAAGGGCGGAATTTAGTAAGAGCCCAAATAATCGCTAAGCACTCTTTTTCAGTGACAGAGTAATTGGATTCAGCCTTCGTGAGTGTTCGGCTAGCATAGGCGACGACGTAATCAGTATAACCTGATTTGTGCTGAGCGAGCACAGCGCCGAGACCGATAACACTGGCGTCCATGTGGACCTCAGTAAGCGCTGTGGGGTCGACGTGACGTAGGACAGGTGATGCCGTGAGGATGCGGCGTAAAGTATTCAAGGCATTGTCGCACGTTGGTGACCATCACGAAATGTCGGAACTGCAGCACAGAAGGTCTGTTAAGGGAGCGGCAATTAAAGCAAAATTTCTAATAAAGCGGCGAAAATAAGAGCGCAGCCCGAGGAAGCTACGTAGATCTTTGACGGAAGTCGGTTTGGGAAAGGCTGCTACGACAAGAAGTTTGGCAGGATCTGGATATACACCTTCTTTGGAGACAGCGTGGCCAGGAATGGTGAGCTGGCGGGCGGCAAAAAGACATTTTTTTCAAATTCAGCTGCAGTCCGGCATCAGATAGGCAGGTTAAAACGTGCTTCAGACGGTAGCGGTGTGTGTCAAAGTTAGGACAAAAGACCACAATGTCGTCAAGGTAGCAGAGGCACGTCTTTCACTTTAGGCCACGCAAAATAGTGTCCATCATCCGCTAAAATGTTGCCGGAGCATTACAAAGGCTAAGCGGTATAACTGTAAATTCGTACAAGCCGTCGGGAGTTACAAAGGAAGTTTTGTGGCGATCAGCCGCTTCCAGGGAAGCTTGCCAGTACCCGGAACGTAAATCTAGGGAAGAAAAGAGCTTGGCGCCTTGCAAACAATCGAGAGCGTCGTCGATGCGTGAGAGAGGGTTGACGTCCTTTCGCGTAATCTTATTCAGGCGGCGATAATCGACACAGAAGCGGATAGAACCATCTTTCTTTTTTACGAGGACAACAGGTGACGCCCAAGGGCTGCTTGAATCATTAGGTCGACTTGCTCTTCAAAAGCCTGGCGTTCGGTTGCAGACACACGATAGGGGCGCTGTCGCAGTGGTGCGTGGGTGCCGGTGTTGATGCGACGAGTGACTGTAGAAGTTTGACCCAAAGAACGTTGATGGGACTCGAAGGAGGAGCGAAATTGATGTAGTAGGTTAAAAAGCTGAGTGCTGCGTTGGAGGAATATCGGTGTGGATGGAACGGAGGAACAAGTCTGTGGAGGGGAAGCGGGCGCAGGTGAAGGGGTGCTGAGCGCAGTCACGGCAGAGTGCGACGCGTTGTCAGGTTTCTCAGAGATCAGAAGATATGCGATTGGCTGGATACTGCCGAGGCATTCACCATGGCGCAAAGCAGTAGGGGAGTTAAGTGAGTTAGAGACCCATACCATTTCCTTACCATTTCTTTTTAAGCGTCATTCGGGGCACTGTGTGCCGCTTGCTTTTTATTGTGCTTAATCTGTGTGTGTACCATTGTGCTTTAATCTGTGTCGCGTATTTCTTTTTCTTAATGATATAATAATTTCCGCGTCGTACTATTTTGTTTGTTCATATATTAATTACATTTTTATTTTTTGCCTGTTTCCTTACATTTTATGTATATATTGCACTGTATAGATTTTATGTCCCCTTTACACAATGCCTAATGGGCCTGTAAGGTTTTTTCAAATAAACTATATGGAAAGGCCAGCGGAAATAGCGAGCACAGCGTATACGGCAATGGAAGCACTTGCGGCGCAGGAAAGTATGGGCTGGTGTGAAGAGAACGGTCTCATCGCTAACAGAGGCACAAGCGACACGAACAAGCACAGAAGAGCAGGGAGAAAAGTCAACATCTTCGGCGACGAGGGCTTTAGCACAAAATTTCGTGGATCAGCGTCTGGTAAGGCATCGGGCAAAGTCAAAAACCCCACTTCAGCTCGAGCACAATCGATAATAGCAGTGGGACGCGACAGGAAATCTCAGCCTAAAATAACAGCGTGCGAGCAACTTGGCAGCACGAAGAACTCAATTGTATAAACGCAATTCTAGATAACTACTCGAGCGGTGCACGCTGCTAAAGGCTTGATTTGCTGAGCTCTGGCCGTTCGCAACGAAGGTCCAGCAATTGGCGTCTTCACTTTCTTTAAAGAGTTACATAGTTTTGAGTCCATAACCGAAATCGCAGCACCAGTGTCAATTAGAGCCATGACAACAGCGCCCTCGACAAAAACTTCAGTAAGGTTGGCCGCCGACAGATCAGGACCTGGGAAGTTCGACGGGGTCGCAGTTCTCGCCACAGGAACTGCGGTCTCTAGTTTTCCTCAAATGAAGCATTCTGTCGACGTCGCATCGGAGAGATAGAGCGGCGTCGCGGCGACGGTGTACTGCGGTCGGACATGGCTGAACGGTCTGGGGAGAAATGACGGCTGGCTGGAGGCTCAGTAGGCACGGAATACTGAGCTGTCGAAGACTAGTATCCAGAACCATGAGTAGGTGGTGCCGACACTGGGAGACGGTTTCGACAATAACGAGAAATATGTCCAGCCAGCCCGCAAGTGTAACAAATTGGCCGGTTATCTGTCGTGCGCCAGGGATTGCGCGGTCTTCGAGCTGGTCGAATAAACTGCGCAGGTTCTCGAGCAGGACTAGGAGGCGGCTGAACATAGGCAGGTTGCGGCGGAGCATATGTAGGTGGTGGTCGGGCAGCAACAGCCGCGTATGTCAACGGGGCTGCGGCAGGAATGGATTGAGCGACTGGAGGAAGAGATTCGGCTACTTGTTCTTGAATAATCTGGCGTGAACTGGCGGCTAGGTGTGAGGAAGGCTCTTCATGGCAGGACATAAGGGAGAGCTGTCGAGCAACTTTTTCCCGAATGAAGCTCTTGATTTATGACAGCAGCGCAGAATGTTTGCCTGCATCTCTTAGGCCAGCAAGCGACTCAAATTGCATGGTGTTCGCGCGAGTTATGGCCCTTAGTTTGCGCAGTTCATCGTAACTTTGATACAGTGTGACCACTTCAGCGACGGTGCAGATATCTCGAGCAGTCAGCATCTGGAAGGTGTTGTTATCAATGCCTTGCAGAATGTGGTAATCTGGTCGGCCTCTGACATCTGTGCGTTCACGTGCTTGAACAAGTCGACGACGTCCTCGATATAACTTGTGAAATTCTCGCCAACCTTCTGAGACCGCGCACGCAAGCACTGTTCAGTGCCGAGTTTCCTCACAGCCGGACGGCCGAAAACATCAGAGAAGCTAGCTTTGAACACGGATCATGATGGAATGCCCGCTTCATAGTTCCGAAACCATAGATTTGCTACGCCGGTAAGATAGAAAATCACGTTGCTTAACTTCGTTTCTGCGTCCCATTTGTTATAAGCGCTGACTAGCTTATAGGATGTGAGTCAGTCCTCGACGTCATGGTCGTCAGTGCCGCTGATGATGGCGGGGTCTCGCTGGTGGAGGGAGCAGGGAGAGATAATGGCCGAGCCAACTTGTACGGCTTGGTGGTTAACGTCTTCAGGCATCGCAGGAGGTGGTAATGTGCGGCTGTGGAGTTCCAGGGCGAGAGGATAGATCTTAACCGGCAGCTCCACCAAAGTAGAATGGGGGTTTACTGAGTAGATCAGTAGGACTCCATCAGCAGGACTGGACAGATAAGCGGCAAGCACAGCGACAGCGAACACCGTCAGGTCCCACACGCGCAGCGATCACGATGTCACGGCCTAGAATGTTCCTCGTGTACTTCTTCCTCTTGCATTGTACAGTTAGCCCAATATCTTTCAATGCCCTGGCAACAGTGTCTTGCCTTGTTGACAGCAAATGTGGCGTATAAACAAACCCATAGCTGTTAAAATCCCTTGAAATATATTAGCAGCAATTTTCAGTAATTATATAATCTGAATAATATCCCCATTCTTAATTCCGGGAAGCCTAACGGAGGTCTTGGGCATGAGATAAAATCTTATGAAATAAGCAGATGTAAACTTATTTGATTAGCGCATTAATCACGTAAGACTGCTTTGCTCCTCGGCGGGCGGGAAGTCTGCAGTAGCAGGCGTGTTGTGGCTTCTCATGAACTCGTTTCGGCGTCTCGGTCAGAATGTGCATGTTCGGTGTTCCGGCGCCTATATTCTTCAGTTTAATCGCGTTACAAGCAGGTACCGCCGGTAAGGCAGATGCAATCAAGGAGGACGATAAAGCTGGGATAACTATGTTTAGAGATATCGTAATGAAGAGATGTGGTAATCAGGCAGACAAATTCCGCTTCCTGTAATATGGCGAACTTTAGACCATCGTCAGATGCTCCCCTTTTTTGCAGGGTGCTCGTTACTGCAAATTTGAATGTACAATGAATAATTCAAAATAAAAAAACACATTATTATCAACAACTTACAAGACTCCAAATAGAAATATCAACCTCTTCAGGATTTTTGGTCGTATGTAATCCTGCAGTCAGGCCCTGATACTGCCAGAATCGCTGCAAGAGTGCTGAGTAAAATAGGACTGCTTTAGAGAGGAGCACCAGATCAACCATCTCGAAGCGTCAAGACTCCTTCTGCCACAAGCTGCTTGTTGTTTCAACGTTTTTTGTTCATATTGTTATGTGGTAGAATGACAAGCGATGGAACATGGCGACACAACAGAAATAGAACGACGTGATGACATGACGATGAAATATGCTTTAAGGGCCAACGGGCCTGGCGCGAGCGCTCCGCCCCGCGCCACTGCCCGCTTCATCTTCGTACAATTACCAGGGGGCTACCGAGCGATCGTTCCGATCGTTTGCTAGAAATCCAATGCATGACGTGACGATGAACGCAGACACAGAATTGGGACATTAAATGCTGGACACCACAGTGAAGGCGAAGATGGGAAGAATGCTTGCACCGGAGCATCAAGTCCAATATTCACCGTTTGCCGAAGGCCAAGGCTCATGAAACGCCGAACGGCTTGGGCGGGGGTGCGGTCTTCGCTCGAATGGTCGTGAGGTCGCTTAGTCGTGGAATCGGTAGGGTCGGTAGGGTCGGCTTTGGGCTCTTCCTGGTTGTCGTGTGTTCTGGTCAGGGCTGGAGACAGCGGCTGGTCGGGTCTGAGCAAAAAGGGGTGAGGCCGAGCTGGGCGGCGATCTCCACGGGCTTTCGGCAGATGGACCCGACGTACGGTCGGCTTCGATGGTGAAAGGCGAGTATGGGGATGAACCGCACCTCCAACCAAATGTTACGTGGTGGCATGACAAGCGATGGAACATGGTGACACAACAGAAACAGAACGACCTGGTGACATGGCGATGAAATATGCTTTAATGGCCAGCGGGCCTGGCGCGAGCGCTCCGCCTCGCGCCACTTCCCGCTTCGTCATCTTCGTAGCAATACATACTTTTGCATTCCGGTATGCAGGTTCTAAGAGACCAAGAACTGGTTCTAGTTTGTTAAAGGCTTTAAGATACGGAACAAACTGTACACAGACAACACAATGCAGCAAATGAAAATGCTTTGCAAACTACACAAGGTTTTGATATTTACACAAGGAAGAATACATGCCACTAGGTTACAAGGGATATGTAAGAAAAACCAACAGATGCCAAGGATGAAAAACGCATGAAAGCTAAGAAAAAGATCCCGTACTTGAAGGCTGATTAAGCAGTGTCCAAAATTTATCTGATATTTTTTTCTTTATTTCTTTTCTTTTTACAGAAAGGGGCAATCGAGGCAAAAAGGTTGAAACCCTGATGAATCCTCGGCGCGCAAGCATAGCTTGACAAACAGGAAAATAATACATTGTCAGTCTAAGCATGCTGTGCCTAACACAATATTAAACGCATATGCCACAAAAGGTTTAATAGGCACGCGAGAACCAAAAAAGCACAAAAGGTACACAGCGAAAACAAGAATGAACCGAGTTAAAAACATATACAATAAAATCATAGCTATCCAACCAGTCATACGCTGCTAACATTGGTGAGTTACTCTGTCACCCCAACCAAGAAAATTAGACGAATGTGTTAAGATCGACATATATTTTTAACACAAAGCATAGAATAGTACAGTGGAGAAAAATTGGGTATTATTTGCAATAAAGTATGCTTTATGGATACGTTTGAATGTAATGCTGCTAGCAGAGAGATCAACATTGAGATTGGGCCTGTTATTAACAGTGGGAACGTTGCGGGTTAGTATTTGTTGACCTTATTTCGTTCGAACTTTCGGGGCAAGTGTTTTGTGGGTTTAAAGTTCGTATGTCGCTGGATTGTCATCTGGTATTGATGTGAGTAGCCTTCGCCGATGAATGTGTTGTAGCAAGCGAAAGTAATAAATCTGATTGGCTTTCAGCATACTACGCCTAAGAAATAGCGGTGCAGCATGAAAATGTCGCGGTCAACCATATAAGCCTTCAGTCGCCCTTAGAACCCTTATTTGCACGACCATGACATTTTCAAGGCTTCTATAGGTTGTCATACAACAAATGGGGATGCAGAATGTGACCGTGAATAAACCAACGCATAGTATATGGCACGTTTGACACAAGCCGGTATTAAACTAGCGATCTTGTACAGGCAACAGGCAACTTTGCAGTTATCTTCAATTAGTTTGAAAATGTAAGAGTTCCATGAAAGATTTTCATTATACCAACCACCAAAGAATTTATGGTTACTGACTAGTTTTAGATATGTGTGTTTTTATCTCACACTTAAGAGATACCCAAAAACAGTATTATTTTGGTAGAATATTTTAACAGTACAGAAGAAGATGAACTTGAGTTCAGTCTCTGACGTTATCCGGCACTGCCGAACATTCGAGGCCCTAAACACGCGCCGCATTACACCGAAATTTGGACGGCTCGCAAATGTGACTACAGTGGCTAGCATTGAAGAATCGCCATCTCAAAGCCTCCTGTGCGCCATCCGTGAAATTGTTCGAGATGAGATGTCACGACGTGAGCAGCTTGTCCGGCCCAATGGCTTCGGAGGTGACGTATATGCTCTTCCAACCTATGGGGGTGCGTGCCCGCCGATGTCCGCGAATGTCAGCGACTTTGTCTGCCGCGAAGACCTATACACTCCACGACCAAGACCTGAAGAGAATTTCCAACAATTCTCTTGCCATCAGCGTAGAGATCCTCGCCCTTACTCCAGTCGTACATCGCGCCTACCGCCGGACAACTACATCGTCCCGGAACCAGCATCTAGATATTCGTCGCGGCCTAACAGGCAGGAACCAGCTGACAAACCACTTTTTGACCGACCTCTTCCGGTGTGCTACCGGTGTGGTGCCGCGGGTCACATTTCCCGCTACTGCAATCGGCGCACATCGTTCCGGAATCCCCCGACGGCACCGAACCGACGCATCGTCCAGCCCTACATCGACAACTATCGGCCAGAACATCCTTCCCGGAGGGGCCGTTTTCAAAACCAAGGGCACCGCAGCCATTCGCCAGCGTCTGACCGTAGTGTGACACCATCTCCGTCATTTCGTGTGCGCCGCTCCCCGTCTCCAAGGAGCTGATCTCCACCACCAACGCAGGAAAACTAGCCAGCGCGGCCAATGGAGGTGAGGTCGCTGGGCAATGTGCGCTGCTACCTATTATTCCTCCGTCTGTGTTCATGTTAAAGAACAAGGTCAATGTGATTGTTGATGGTTTGCCAACGATTGCGTTGGTAGACACTGGTGCTACAGTTTCAGTAATGAGTTTAGATTTTAAGAATCTTTTGAAGAACAAAGATATGTTTGTTTGGGACAAAACTGCAAATTTTTATGGAGTAAGTGGAGAGTTATTGTATCCGGTTGGGGTATGCAGCGTTAAAGTTTCCTTGGGAGGCACAGTATTTACGGCGGAGTTTGCAGTACTGCGCCTATCTACATACGACGTAATCTTGGGAATTAACTTCCTGCGTATGTGCGGTGCTACAGTTGACTGTCGGACGGGAGAGCTAAGTGTTAGTGGTTCTCTTCCTCGTGAAATTTTGGAAGAGACATCAAATTATGAAGACCTCTTGTGTGTATGTGATGAAGTCGTCATACCACCACATTCAGCAGTGTGTGTCCAGGTGTCCTGCTCCCGTGCTATTAACGACTCTTTTGAGGCTACTGTGGCGCCTCTTAATTTACAGTTCGTAAAGAAAAATGCGTTAGTGCCTCATTGTTTGGTTCGCGTGAAAGAGGGCCGTACCGGACTGTGGACTATAAATTGCTCATTGGAACCGGTTGTTTTTCCAGCGGGCCACCAAACTAGCTTCATGTAGCGCAACTCTCCCAAATTGTGTAGCTGTCGTTACTCCTTCCCTAGACAACCCCGCTACTAACTCACCTGCTGACGAAAAGCTTCTTTCGATGATCAGCGCATCGTTGAACACCTCACAACTACAGATATCGAAGAACCTCTTGTCCCAGCACCTATCCGTATTTGATTTCACGCAGTCCGACTGCTCGCAACGTTTTCCGCTGTCGCGCGCACACCACAGGATTGACATGGGATCTGGCCATCCGATCCATCAAAAGCCGTACCGTGTGTCACCATCAAAGCGTAAGTCATCACCGAGCAAGTCCAAGACATGTTGATCAGGGGCGTAATAGAGGAATCCTCCAGTCCTTGGGCTGCTTCCGTGATATTGGTAAAGAAAAAATACGGAACATGGAGGTTCTGCATAGACTATCGTCGCCTCAACTTTATCACTAAAAAGGATGTGTATCCTCTCCCACGCATCGACGATGACATAGATTGCCGTTTCTCCGCGTCTTATTTCTCTTCAGTTGATTTGCGATTGGGTTATCGGCAGATTCCGATGGACCCTGCTGACAAGGAAAAGACTGCATTTGTTACGCCGGACGGCCTATTTGAATTTAACGTGATACCCTTGGCTATGTAATGCGCCGGCCACATTTGAAAGATTTATGGGCGCAATACTTCGTGGCCTCAAGTGGTAAATCTGCATGTGCTATTTAGACGATGTTGTTATTTTTGGCCGGACTTTTATTGAACATAGCACGCGACTAGCTGTTGTTTTAGATTGCCAACAGAAGGCTGGCCTTGTCCTGAATTCCAAAAAGTGCCGTTTTGGTGAACGTCAAGCGTTGGTACTCGGGCATCTCGTCGACCGCGATTGAGTTCGGCCAGATCCACAGAAGACTGCAGCAGTTGCAGCATTCCAACGACCACAGACTCAAAAGGAGCTCCGCAGTTTTCTGGGCCTGTGTTCCTACTTTCGACGATTCATCCCAAGGTTTGCCGACGTTGCCTACCCTCTGACGTCCCTTCTACAAAAGGACGTCTCTTTCGACTGGACCTCAGATTGCGACGCGTCTTTCCGCCAAATAAAGTTTCTGCTTACGTCACATCCCATACTACGGCACTTCAACCCCTCCGCTCCGACTGAAGTCCACACTGATGCAAGTAGGATTGGTGTTGGCGCTGTGCTTATGCAACGTTCGACAACAGGCGAGCATGTAATTGCGTATGCAAGTCGTTCCCTCAACAAACCTGAGCGTAACTACACTGTTACGGAGCAGAGGTGTCTCGCTGTAGTTTTCGCTGTTCAGCGGTTTCGGTGCTACCTATATGGACGCCATTTCACGGTTGTGACGGACCATCATGCCCTGTGTTGGCTTGTCAACCTTCGTGATCCATCTGGTCGTATAGCACGCTGGGCCCTTCGTCTGCAAGAGTACGACTTCACTGTTTCGTACAAGAGTGGCCGCAAACACGCCGATGCAGACTGTCTTTCACGTCTTCCTCATCCTACGACAGAATGTGACTCTGGTGATTTCGATCATTACATCGCCTCCGTCGTGCCCGAGTTTCCCAATGCCTCGGCTCTGCGGACTGCGCAAGAGACCGATATAACCCTCGAGCCCCTGCTTGCGGAGGCGCGAGATTCCACTGTTCCAGCCCATTTTGTCTCCGTCATGGCCTTTTGTACAAAAAGGCTTACTCAAGCACCGGTACGAATTTTCTGCTTGTGGTTCCCGAGAGCTACCGCTTGTGCATCTTACGCGTCATGCACGACGACCTCACTTTCGGTCACCTGTGCTCTGCAAGAACGCTCCATCGTGCCCTCGACTGGTTTTATTGGCCAAAGATGCGCCAGACGACTGAGCGATATGTGGTGAGCTGCACTGAGTGCCAACGACACAAACGCCCTACGTCCACGCCACAGGGCCTGCTGCATCCTGTGACTCCACCAAAGTGGCGCATTTGAGAAAATCGGAATCGACCTTATGGGTCCCTTCCCGAAGTCATCCGACGGAAATCGTTGGATTGTGGTTTGTGCCGACTACCTCACCCGCTAGTGCGAAACGGCAGCTCTTCCTTCAGCCACCGCTCACCACGTTTCCCTGTTTATGCTCTGTTTGGATGATCCTCCTCCATGGACCGCAGCGAGTGATCATCAGTGACCGAGGTCGCCAGTTTATGGCAGATGTCGTGGAAGAGCTTCTTCGTTTGTGTGCGTCGCATTTCAGGCATTCCACACCATGTCACCCTGAAGCCAACGGCTTGACGGAGCGCACAAACCGCACACTCATAAACATGCTGTCTATGTACATCGAATCTGAACACAAGAATTGGGATACTATACTGCCATTTATAACGTTTGCATTCAACACTGAAACCCATGAGACTACTGGTTACAGCCCGTTCTTCCTGCTATATGCCGGTCCTCCTCGGTATTGTCTAGACACCATTCTTCCTTACTCCGTCCATGATGAACCGTGCATCGCGGAAACTCTTTGTCGAGCCGAAGAAGCTCGCCGTCTCGCCCGGTTGCGAATTCTCGCTTCGCAAGAGCGTTCAAAAGCTCGGTACGACAGCCGGCATAACCATGTGTCTTACGCCCCTGGAGACTTAGTGTGGCTTTGGCGACCTCTCCGAAAGCGTGGTTTAGCCCAGAAAATGTTGGCGCATTACGCTGGCCCTTATATTGTGCTTGAACGCGTCAGTGAAGTGAGCTACCAAATAGCACGTATGACAACAAGTGGTCGTCGTTCAGTCAGAACTGAAGTTGCCCATGTCGCCCGGATGAAACCGTGTCACTCTCGTGGAAACGAATAACTACCTCGCCCGGGGGGCTTCGTCTGTTCAGGGGGAAAATGTAACAGTACAGAAGAAGATGAAGTTTAGAACACAAGAAAAGGAGAAAGATGTTGGAAAAAGACTCTCGTGCTGGATGCGCTGCCGTTGACGAGCTGAGCTCCCTACCCTATCGTCTTGTTGCTCAGCGCTCCGACGTCTTACTCTCTTCGTAACAATATAATATAATTCAATTTAGAAAGATTAAGTTATGTCTATTAGCCAGGAGCCAATAGGTAATTTTAAATGTAATAATTTACCATATCTTCTAGAGCAGCCAAAAACGACCGAATGATTTCACTTCGGATCCAAGGTCACCCTTTCAACATAACAGTTATCCAAGTCTATGCACCGACCACTGCTGCTGAAGAAGCTGACGTTGAGAGATTTTATGCGGACCTACAATGCCTTTTAGACCGCACCCCATCATCAGACGTCGTTTTTCTCATAGGAGACTGGAATGCTAAGGTCGGGAGTGAAGAAATATCCGGAATTACAGGCAAGTTCGGTCTTGGTGAGCCAAATGAAGCTGGGCAGAGGCTAGTAGAGTTCTGTCAAGAAAACAACCTGACCATAGCGAATACTCATTTTCAACAGCACAAGAGGCGCCTGTACACATGTATTTCACCGGACGGTCTGTACAGGAATCAGATCGATTATATTATTTGCCGGCAGAGATGGAGAAGCGCTATACAAGCAGTAAAAACAAGGCCTGGGGCCGATTGTGGCACCGATCATCAGCTTCTTGTTGCCAAAATTAAGCTTCGATTGAGGAAAACGCAGAAAACTAGAAGGCCTTTCAGGTATGATCTGGATCAGATTCCATTAGAATATGCTGTGGAAGTGAGGAATCGATTTCAAGAATTAGATCTAGAAGACAAAGAGCCCGAAGAGATGTGGACTGATGTTCGTGATATAATACAAGAAGTTGCTACTAAGGTAGTTCCAAAGCAAAAGAAATGCAAAAAAGCAAACTGGTTATCTGAAGAGGCTTTGCAAATAGCTGAGGAAAGGAGGATGGCAAAAGGTATGGGGGAAAGAGAAAGATACAAGGTTCTCAATGCGGATTTTCAGAAAATAGCAAGGAGAGATAAGAATGCCTTACTGAACATACAGTGTCAAGCAGATGAGGACAACAGCCAATTAAGGAGCACAAGAGCTCTGTATAAGACAATCAAAGATATCAAAGGAAGCTTCTGTGCTAAGCTGGGCGTGATAAAGGACAAACAAGGCAAGGACCTCACTGAAGCCTCAGAGATAAAGAAGAGGTGGCAGGAATACACAGAGGAACTGTACAAGAAGGACCCGGATGTGCAAACACAACATAAGCCGGTTGTGATTACTAATCTCGAGCCGGGCATCCTGAAGAGTGAAGTTGAATGGGCCTTAGCCAGCCTTGCTAAGAACAAAGCTAGCGGAATTGATGGTATTCCAGCTGAGTTGCTTCAAAACCTCAACCACGACGCTGTTAACACACTGCATACATTATGTCAAAAGATTTGGACAACCCTGCAGTGGCCACAGGATTGGAGGAGGTCAGTTTACATCCCCATTCCAAAGAAAGGCAGTGCCAAAGATTGTTCCAACTACCGCACGATCGCGCTTATTTCGCATGCTAGCAAGGTGATGTTAAAAATCCTGCAAGGTAGGCTGCAGCAGTATGTGGATCGGGAGCTTCCGGACGTGCAAGCTGGGTTTCGCAAGGGCAGAGGAACTAGAGACCAAATTGCCAACCTTCGCTGGATCATGGAAAAAGCAAGAGAGTTCCAGAAACCCATTTACTTCTGCTTTATTGATTATGCGAAAGCGTTTGACTGCGTAGATCACAGCAGATTGTGGCAAGCTCTCCAAGAGATGGGAGTTCCAATTCACCTCATCAGGAACCTTTGTGAAGGGAAAGAGGCCACAGTCAGAACTGGGCATGGTCTTACTGATTGGTTTCCGATTGAGAAAGGGGTGAGGCAAGGCTGCATACTGTCGCCCTGCCTATTTAACCTATATGCAGAGTGCATCATGAGAAAGGCCGGTCTGGACGAGTCTTCAGCTGGAGTGAAGATTGCTGGAAAACGTATCAACAACCTTAGATATGCGGATGATACCACTTTAATGGCAGAAAGTGAAGTGGAACTCAAGAGACTTCTGATGCGCGTACAAGAAGAGAGTGAGAAGTTTGGGCTTAAACTGAACATTAAAAAGACGAAGATCATGGCGTCTTGCCCTATCAAGTCCTGGAGCATCAATGGACAAGAAGTGGAAGCTGTGACAGATTTTCTGTTCTTGGGCGCCAAGATTACCTCGGAAGGAGACTGCAGCCATGAAATTAGGAGACGCCTGCTTCTGGGAAAGAGAGCAATGGTTAGCCTTGACCGCCTAGTAAAGAACAGAGACATTAGTCTGCCAACCAAGATCCGTATAACCCGTGCTATGGTCTTTCCAGTTGTGATGTATGGATGCGAGAGTTGGACTGTGAAAAAGGCCAACCGCCGAAGAATTGACGCGTTTGAATTGTGGTGCTGGCGAAGACTCTTAAGAGTTCCTTGGACTGCCAGAAGATCAAATCAGTCGATATTGTCGACCATAAACCCTGACTGCTCATTGGAGGGTCAAATTCTAAAGTTAAAGCTCAGCTACTGTAGTCATCTGATGAGAAGAGAGGAGTCGCTGGAGAAAGATTTGATGTTGGGAAAGGTTGAGGGTCGCCGGAGAAGGGGTAGGCAGCGAACGCGATGGTTAGATGGCATTCTCGAGGCATTGCAGATGAAGCTATGTGATGTTAAGAAGATAGTGAGAGACCGGAAAGCGTGGCGTGACATGGTCCATAGGGTCACGAAGAGTCGGACACGACTGAACGCCTGAACTGAACTGAACTAGAGCAGTCAAGGAACGGGTTGTAAAGAGCGCATTACTGTAGTCAGCGTACATGACTATGTCAAGGATTCAGGTATTCTAGAGATGTCATCACTGTATATTATTAACATAAGACGTCCTCATGTAGTTTCCCGAGGGACACCCTGCTTATTAAAGAGGTTGTCAGAACAAATATTATTCCCTACCACTTACTGCGATCTATTACTCCAAAAACTCGCCAGCAAAATAGAAGCTATACCTTTTACACTATAGTAAGAGAGCTTTCGCTAGAAATATCGTGCTTTACGAAATCGAACACATTGAGAAAGTCTAAATACAGCTCTACAGCATATCTGCATTGCTCAATGTTTTCAATGATTCTGTCTTTCACGGTTAATAATGCTTCTTCTCTACGCTTACCTTTTATAAATCCATACTGAGAGGTGCGTGTAACTAACGGTGGGCTTAGAAAAAAAATGCTTGCAGCTTACGAATGATTGCGTTTTGAAATATTTTAGATAGTACTACAAGAAGACAGATTGTTCGATAGTTGAAAATTACACTTTTGTTTCCATCTTTATATACTGGGAATACACGGGCATATTTTAAAAGAAAATTGTGGAATGCATCATTCTCTAACATTAGATGCATGATATTGATACAAACTATAGTCGACGAAGAAGCAGAGAAAATCAGTGGGTAGTTGGCGTTGAAGATGAAGTGGTTGCTGGTTGGCGTAGACGACGAAGTTGGTTGCCTGGAACCGCGTTCAGACCACTCCACGGACCGCTCTCGGACTTCGGCAGTCCTCTAGGCCCAGCGCGCGTTGCCTGGACGTTTGGCGCAATACCCGTCACAGTCTAGTGGAGGTGCTGGGCGCGCTTTTCCACGTTTACGCGCTTCACGACGGATCTGACTCGGGTCCACCAGCGACTCAGTCGCCGCCTCCGTGGACAGTCGTCTGAGGTTGGGCCCCTTTCCACCCCTACGAGGACCACGCAGCCGCCACTCTCGAGCCACCTCGACATGTCCGCTGATCCCAGGCTCTCAGCTCCGATCCTCTGCCACCCGCCGCGAACAGCACCATATTTTCACGGCGACGCCTTCGAAGACGCTCAGGATTGGCTGGCGACCTTCGAGCGAGTTGCTCGGTACAACGGCTAGAGTGACGAGCGTAAGCTCAGTAATGTTTACTTTGCCCTAGAAGAGTCTCGAGGGCGCCCTTACCACCTGGCAAGCATTTTGCCGTGAATATCTGACCACCTTCCCCAACGCCGACCGCTGCGAGAAAGCTGAAGCTGCACTGCAGTCCAGAAACCAGCGGCCAAATTAAAGCGTGCGCGTGTACTGTGAAGACATGACCCGTCTTTTCAAGCACGTAGACCTCCATATGACAGAGGAGAAGAAGCTTCGCCACCTCATGCGTGGAATTAAGCAGGAGCTGTTTGCGGGCCTCCTTCGCAGTCGACCGCGTACCGTTGCTGAATTCATCACGGAGGCAACGACCATGAAAACGACGCTCTAACAATGGGCCTGGCAATACAACCGAGATGTCAGCAGCCTGGCCCCAGATGTTTTTTAGTCGTGCCATGGAGGCGGCGCGGACGCCTTACGTGACCTAATTCGGTCGCTTGTTCGGAAGGAACTCCAACGTTTCCGTCTGCCTCAGAGTGCGTCAGTGACATCACTGACCGAAGTCTTCAGAGATGAAGTACGCCAGGCTGCTCATGAATCCCGAGTCACCAACGTACTGCAGCGCATCGATGAAATGCCTACACACATCTGTTGTTCGTCAGGCAGCAGCCTACGATCCTGTCGCTACCATGCCGCCACGGGTCGACGACAAACGAACGTACGCGTCGGTTGCACGTCAAGCAGCGGCCTGTGGTCTTATTGACTCGACATCGGTGTTTAGCCACATCAGTCCGTATGGCTCATCGGCGCAAGCTGTGGCGCCTGTTTCACGCCCTCGCAGGTCGGACTTGTGGCGTACGCGGGACCGCAGGCTAATCTGCTACCACTGCGGGGAGGTCGGTCACCTTTACCGTGCATGCCCGTATCGCCGAGTGGGACTTCGCGGCTTCAGACCCGATGCACTCTGTCCACGGAATGGCGAACGGCCGCTCGAAATTGAAGCTCATCTGTCGGCCTGTCAGAAGCCTGGGAGATACAGGCGCTATTACTCAGGGTCTATATTTCCGCTGCGGTTCCGTTCCCCAAGCCCTCGCAGAGACGCCAGCTACACTGAGCGGCGTTCTCCCAGTCCGCGCCGGAAAAACTAATTCCAGGGGCATCCGGAGGCAAGGCCGCTGCTGTTTGAAAATTGAAGATCCTCCGCCGCCGATACACAAACACGCTAATTTTTCACAGGGGCAGAGTAGTGACAGCACCTGACGCGCTACTTCTGATTTATGCGTGACACTTGACGGAACTGACACGATCGCTTTACTTGACACTGGTGCAAATTATTCAGTGGTGAGCCACGCCCTCGTCCCAGATTTGAGCAAAGTTGGGACGCCATGGTTGGGCCCTAGCATTCGCATGGCTGGCGGCCACCTCATTAGCCCGGGCGGAAGGTGCACAGCCCGAATTGGCGTCCGCGGTTTCTTCTACGTCGGGGAATTCATCGTCTTGAGCGACTGTTCAAGAGATTTGATCCTGGGGCTCGACTTTCTGCAAGCAAATGGTGCTGTGATCGACCTACACGAGGCACGAGTCACATTCTCGACTAAACAGGTAGTGGCACGCTTCGACACCCGCGATCCCTGTAGCCATGCTCTGCGTATTGTGGAGGATGATGTCGCTGTGCCTTCACGGTGCAGTGTCGTAATGCACGTGCAGAATGACCTATTTCATGACTTTGAGGGCATGGCGGAGGGTCATATCCCGCTGCTGCTTCAGAGCGGTCTCATTGTTGCCCGAGGTCTCGTCCACCTACGGGATGGCTGCACTACCGTTCTGCTCACCAACTTTCGAACGAGTTTCAGTACCTTGTCAAAGGCACTGTGATCTCCTTCCTCCAAAACGTCGCGGAGTGTCCGCATTTGTGCACCGTGGAAGGAGCCCTTCAAGACGATACTCGACCTCGTCACGTTCTCCCACATGTCGCAATAAACACTAAGTTATCGCCGGCTCAGAAGGATCTGCTTTCGGCTGTCTTGGCAGGTTTTGCAGACTGTTTCCTCACGTATTCTAAATTGGGCCAAACCCCGGTCGCCAGGTACCGATAATAACAGACGAGACCACGCACCCCGTATGCCAACGCCCATACCGCGTTTCTCCTACGGAACGAACAGCAATTCAGATACAGGTCACCGAAATGCTTGCCGACGAAGTCATTCAGCCGTCTACAAGCCTGTTGCTTTCGCCGGTTGTTCTTGTCAGAAAGAAGGACAACACTCTGCGGTTCTGGGTTGATTATAGAAAACCAAATCTCTTCACTAAAAAGGAAATTTACCCACCTCCACGAATAGACGACGCACTATATCGACTGCGAGATGCCCGATACTTCTCGTCGCTAGACCTAAAAAGTGGGTACTGGCAAATAGAGGTGGATGAGTGAGACTGGGAGAAGATGGCTTTCGTGACACCCGATGGCTCGTATGAGTTTAAGGGGCTACCGTTCGGCCTATGCTCGGCACCAGCCATGTTCCAACGCATGATGGATACCGGTCTGTCCGGTTTGAAGTGACAGTCGTGTTAGGTTTACCTGGATGATGTCATAATTTTGACTACCTTCGACCAATACCTAGAAAGGTGACACCTTGTGTTAAAAGCTCTCCAAGACGCCAACCTGACAATCAAACCGGAGAAATGTCACTTCGACTTTGAGGAACTTCGCTTCTTTGGTCACGTGGTCAGCTCAAAAGGTGTACGCCCGGACCCTGAAAAGACAGCTGCCGTTTCTGGTTTTCCGCGCCCCACTGACAAGAAAGCTGTTCGACGGGTCTTAGGTTTGTGCTCCTATTACAGACGCTTTGTACGAGACTTTTCGCACACATCGGAACCGCTAACCACACTGACTCGAGATGACACGCCGTTCCTGTGGGGAAGTGAACAAGAGGCCGGTTTCCTTGAGCTTCGCATCCGCCTTAAGAATCCCCCGATGCTAGGCCATTTTGATGAAAACGCCGCAACTGACGTCCACGCTGCTGCCAGCAACGTTGGTGTTTGTGCAGTTCTAATTCAGTGGCAAGACGGTGCAGCCTGAGCATGGGTCATCGCTTATGCGAGCCGAACACTTACCAGCTACGAAACCAACTATTCAACATTTGAGAAAGAATGTCTGGCGGTAATATGGGCCCTCACCAACTTCCGTCCATACCTCTACGGCCAACCTTTCCGCGTTATAAGCGACAACCATTCTTTTTGCTGGCTCGCGAGTCTCAGAGACCCCTCAGGACGGTTGGCTAGATGGAGCCTTAGATTAGAAGTGTATGGTGTAACAGTCGTATACAAATCAGGACAGAAGCATCAGGATGCTGACTGTCTGTCGCGCTCGCCCATCGCCATATGTCCAGAAGAAACGGCCTTTAATTTTCCCTTTCTGGGGGCTATTAGTACAACCCAAATGGCGCAGCTGCACAGAATGGACCCAGAGTTAGCGCCACTCGTCGACTACCTGCAGGGCGTTGACGCCCGTATTCCCCGTGTTTTTCATCGTGGGCTTCAAGCGTTTCCTCCGCGTGGTAACGTGCTCTACAAGCGACATTTTGCTAACAGTGAAGAGATATTTCTCCTTGTTGTGCCCTCTGAGTTACGCCCAGATATATTGAGTGCCTGCCATGATGAATCCACCGCCGGCCACATGGAGATGAGCCGTACACTTGCAGGAACTTTTCAAACGTATTATTGCCCCAGGTTACGCCCATCGGTGCGGGCCTATGTACGCTCATGTCATGACTACCAACGTCGGACGTCCCCGCCCTTGAAACCAGCTGGATTTCTTCAGCCTATTGCTCCGCCGAAGACCCCTTTCCATCAAGTGGGCATGGATCTTCTCGGTCCCTTTTCGAAGTCCTCGTCTGGCAACCGTTGGGTAGTCGTCGCGACAGACTACCTAACACGGTACGCAGAGACCGCGTTCCTTATTAAAAGTACTGCAGCCGAAGTTCCTCAATTTTTCGTTCTTAACATTGTCCTACGTCATGGCGCCCCCGCTGTGGAACACTGACCGTGGAACAGCTTTTACGGCTCGCCTAATCCGGTTGGTCATGACTCTGACTCACACTAGCCATCGACGTGCGACTGCGCATCACCCTCATACTAACGAGCTGGTGGAGTGCCTCTATCGCACCCTCACCGACATGATTTCTATTTATGCGGACGCAGAACATTGCACCTGGGATGCGATTTTGCCCTTATAACTTTCGCGTACAATACCGCCACTACTTCCACTTCCGTTGATATATAATACTTTCGTTGATATCACCGGTTTCCTGAAGACGAGCGGAATTCAGGGACACAAACCAGAAGTACGTACGAGTTTTGGACATTTTAGGTCAACTTTTCTCCGTGACCAAGCCAGATACCTCGCTAGGCCTACTGCGCCGCGCCGAAGAATACGGAGCTCTGCGTCGCAGTGGCGTTCGCCGCCTGCGTCGCAGCAGCGTTCGCCAGCTGGGCTGCGCCGTGGACTGCGCCTGTAGTTCGCCATGAGGGTCACCGTAGAAGGCATCCCAATTTCTCGAGAAGAATTAGCAGCCAGTGATTGGTTGACTGAAGAAAACACGCTCCGGGAAGCACGAACAACATCAGGGCCGGCCGTGCCAGATTTCCCTGGAACAAAGCGGGACCGAAACAAGCGTCCCAAATCGACAATGGGCTACGTGCGAAGACGGAAGCTGAACTCACGTCTCGGCCACGCTTACTAGCCAAACAATCTGTAGCATCGAGCCAGCCTCGCTTACCCAGCAACGCTCTCAAGCTAATTGTGCGCCCACGACTGCTACTGCTACTTTCCAAGATTGCAACCTACCAACTAGTGAAAGCGATTTGCACTGCTGCTCGCTTCACCAGGGACGCTGTTCGTCACGAAGACCTAATACAAGCTAACCTGATCCAGAATACTTTCGCGTACTGCACCTCAGTCGTCGACTGAGTTGAACGGGTGATGAAACTCAGAGATCGCCGTTGACAACAAGACGTATGAGATATCCGTCTACTGCGCTCCAGATGCTAGTTCGAGCCGTGGTGTGATTCGCGGCGTCGACCTCCGACTTGATCGAAATACAATTCAAGCAGAGTTACAAGACAACCGTAACCCACCAATTCTGGACTTTCGGCGGCTCGGGAACACCACCGCAGTACTCATCACATTCGCTCAGCGCCAAGTGCCTACCTGGGTCTACTTTTGCAATAGCCGCCACAGATGCAACTTATTCAAGAAGAAGTACGAGGTGTGCTATCGCTGTGGCGAGCTCGGTCATCGAGCCGATGTTTGTGCAAGCACAACTACCAACTGCACAGGTGTAGGGACTATCCGATCCTACCAACGACACACGTGCAAACCAATCTGCTGCCTGTGCGGCAAAAACATCTCACGGGCGATAGTCACTGCAGGGAAACCTTCAGGATTCCTTACGAATTCAAGCGCAGGAAGTGGGAGAAAATTCGAAATGCTGAGGAAGAGAAACTCAAGGCCCAAGAGAACGCCAAGCGGATCACACTGCCGCGCGCCAGCCGATGGGACCGGCAATGCTCCGATAGCCAGCAGCGGCAGCTCCGAGACCGCTCGAGCTTATTTCCACCGCTCAAGTCTCCCGCTCCACGGATGGGTTCCCAGGGGACCTCCCGGACCAATCCCGGGCCACCTGCAGTCGTCCAGCAGACAGGGGACTCTCCTCATTCTTTGCAGCAGCCGCTTCGGCTACCACCATCTCTACTCGATCTACGAGAACTTCAAAAACCGGTGAGTACGCAGGAAGGGAATCCCACTACTCTAGACACACACAAAGCGGTTATGGAAGTGACAGCAGTCATACAGCAACTTATATTCAGATTAGAGGCTCTCGAAAAGCCAACGACCACACTCACTCCGTCTCCCACGCATCCGCAGGTATCATATGAATCAGTGCCTATGGATATCGCTCTTCCCAACCGATCCGCACAAAAACGCAAAGCAGCGTCCGGCACTGAATCACCCGCGGAGGGTTGGCAGGCGCGTTTTACCAAAGTTGAGAAAAGCTGCCACCTCAGTCAAAATCGCATCAGGGCTTTAGAAGCACACATCAAACGCTCACTCCACACAATCGGCTCACAAGTCATGCAACAATTTGAGATGCTGAGCAAAGCTATAGGAGCACAGGGCAAACTCCTCGCTGCCGTGGTACCCGCGGCCCCTGTGCCGACACCCGTTCAAACCCCGCAACTATTCCAGCCTAATCATGGCAAGCAGCTCGGGTAACACCACCATCTGGCAGTGGAACTGTCGTGGGTTCGTGCGTAAGCGTCCGGTCCTCCAGCAGTTCATCGCCGCGAGTGATCGCCCCGAACTAATAGCTCTCCAGGAATGCGACAAGAACACGAAACTTGCCGGTTACAGTACATACCTATCGGAACGAGTAAAACCTCGAATAGCTACTCTCGTCAAACGTAATCTCACTGTCCTCCAGCACAATTTAGATCCAACTTTCCCCGAATACGTCTTCTTCGAAATATTACCTCGACCCTCGCGTAAACGTTGCACTAGTCTGTTTATAATTACTCTCCCCGAGCTCATAAGGATATTTTCGGTCCCCGTTTTCTCAAAGCCCAGCAGCTGGCACAGGGGCAACCCCTCTTCATTCTCGGTGAATTTAATGCGCATCACCGCGCTTGGGGCTACCACCATGACTCTGCTAAAGGTCGACGCCTTTGGAATGACTGGAACACGCACCAGCTGACCCTTATCACGGACGTATCCTACCCCACTAGACACGGTACGGGCCTACACCGTGATACAACGCCGTATCTTTCCTTTACGACCTCCGGAGTTAAAGCGACTTGGTGTCACACTCACGAAAACTTTGGGAGTGATCACTTCGTACTCGAAATCGTAATACACGAGTCCACCAGGCAATGTACGCGGCTGGATCACGTGATTGATTGGGACTCCTTCCGGACGCACAGGAAGCAGCAGGACAAACCTCCCGCTATTACTGATATCAAGGCGTAGACAACCGAAATTGTCAAACAAGTGGCCGACGCCACTCAAACCGTCGAGTTAGAGGACAGTATCCCATACTGCTACCGCTACTACGCCTATCTTGGGGAGCGCAAGAAGTCGCGCGAAGCTCTACTTGCCACTCAGAAATGCGACCGCGATATCCGGCGTAGACTGGCCCGCGCACATACGAATATCGAGAACTATGCAATAGAACACACTCAACAGAGCTCGCACAACATATGTGACCAGATGAACAAGACTCCAAACGCTCGTAAGACGTGGAACCTCCTTCGACATTAACTCGACCCAGCAGGAGGCAAGCTCCAGACACGCCAACAGCTCGAGCGAATCTTCCACCAGTACCCTGGCACGTCTGACGAGCTCAAACAAGAGCTTATAAATACTTACATCCGCCCTGAACCAACAACCAACCTCCCCTTTTATCAGGGCGCGGACAATTTGTCTAGACGCTCCAATCACTTTTGCGGAGGTCCGAGCAGAACTCAATCGCCTCAAGACGACTTCGGCGGCCGGCCCTGACCGCATTTCAAATAAAATGCTTAGGAATCTAGACGACGCATTCATTCATGCTCTTACCGACTATTTTCAAGAATGTTGGGCCAGCGGTACCATCCCTCAAGAGTGGAAATGCGCCAATCTATTCCTCATCCCCAAGCCGGGCAAACCACCAACCTTGGCCAACCTCCGTCCCATCTCTCTTACGTCCTGCGTTGGGAAGCTGATGGAACACGTTATCCAGACCAGACTCACAAGATACCTTGAAGACAACCATCTTCTATCAGACACAATGTTCGGCTTCCGCCTTTATTTAGTGCCCCGGACATTATGCTTCTTCTCCATCGTCAGGTAGTCATGAGACGTACACTAGACACGAAACTCATCGTCTGCCTCGATGTTGCCAAGACATTCGACAACGTGCTCCATGAAGCGATTCTTTAACAACTTCAAGCTCTCGGTGTTGGACATCGCATGTATGCGTACATCCGAAACTTTCTCACCGACCGCACAGTGCAACTTAAAGCCGGCACTGGAGATCCTTCCATCATCTCTCCGGGAAACTGTGGCACGCCGCATAAGGCGCCGTAGTCTCGCCGATGCTTTTTAACGTCGCACTGATAGGCCTGCCGAAGCTACTGGCCGACATCGCCCACCTGCATCACAGCCTTTATGCTGACGACCTCACACTTTGGATCACGCGCGGCAGTGACGGACAGATTGAAGAGGCTTTACAGAACGGGATCGAACGGATTGGAGATTATCTAAGTACAATCGGCCTTACTTACTCGGCGACAAAGTCCGAGTATATCATCATCCCTTTCCCGGGACGACGCCCTTCAAAGATACTTCCTGACATCAACCTCCAGGTGCAACGAAACCCGATTCCTCGAACAGACATCAGGATCTTGGGCTTGCATCTACAGGCCAATGGCAGCAACAATATCACAATCCAACGCGTCGACCAGTCGGTTGTACAGATCGGACGCCTCCTTAAGCGAATCTCCAACAAGCATCATGGCATGCGAGAGTCCAACCTTCTGCTCCTCGTTCAGGCTTTCATCTGCTCCCCCATCCCTAATCTGGACCCTACTTACGTCTCACTCGTGCCGAAAGCGAACGTTTAGAGGCGTCACTTCGAAAAGCATACAAGACGGCCCTAGGTCTTTCCATGTCCACAGCTACCCATAAGCTCATGGCTCTCGGAATCTCCAATACTGTGAGAGAACTGATCGAGGAAACCCTCACCGCCCAGTATGAGCGGCTCTCACTCACACACGCTGGCCGAGCGGTGCTGCAGCAAGTTGGGATCTCCCCGCCGAGATCGGCCCCAAGTTACGCTGAACTTACACCGAAATATGGCCTAAATCTCCGCATTCCTCCCATTCCGAAACGGATGCACCCGGAACACCACGCCGAGAGACGGGCCGACCGGGCTCGTCAATTCGAGAAACGCTTCGGCGGACGTCCGGACGTCACGTATACGGACGCCTCTTACCATCCATCGAGGCCAGCGATGGTGGCGGTAGCTCTCGCCCCTCACCGCAGCTAGTACACAGCCTGCAGCATTCGCAATGCAGAACCAGTCACCGCAGCTGAGGAGGTTGCCATTGCGCTAGCGCTAGCCGACCCTAATACCAAAGTCGTCATTGACTCTCAATAGGCTATCCGCAATTACGATGCTGGCCGCATCTCTTGCCAGGCGTTACACATTCTACGTTCTACAGCACCCTCTTCCACATCTCGCTTACTTCTTTGGGCTCCAGCCCACGAGTCGCTCAGCGGAAACGCCCAGGCACACACTCTCGCTCGAGATCTCAGCTGCCGAGCCGAGAGTATGATCAGCCACCCTGCTTCCGCTTGCACTAATATCTCACGCGCTTCTCTACTCACCACTTACACGGACATACTCCAGCACTACCGACTCCAAAGGTACACATATCCTCCCGCCCGCCGTGATCTAATAAGACGCGAGGCCGTCCAATGGTGCAAACTACAAACTGGCAGCTTCCCACACCCCCTCTTATACAGCAGGATCTTTTCCGATCAGATAGCCCCCATGTGTAAACACTCATACACATGATGTGGACTTGTACACATTACAACACAGACAACTAAAACACCCCAGAGACGTGGGAGTCGAGTCTTTCCTGTGTACTTCCGAGCCAGCAGACCAACGCTGGCTTATCCAGCGCACGGTGGAGGCCGCGGCATCCAAAATGATCCCCGCCGACCTCCTCTAAGTCAACGCAACCGGTTATTTGACTGGTCCCCTATTTTGGGGCGCAATAAAAGAGTTGACCACCACCACCGCCCCTCAAGAGACGACGCGATTGACCCAGTTCCAGCTTGTCTTCGGTCGCCAAATCAGCACGCCGTTTAATGCCATGATGTCAGTTGGTCCTTCTTGCGGCTCTGACGCCGAAGTTGACACCGACATCTTTGTTCAGCGTACTGAGGAAGCGCGGCAGCTAGCACGCTTCAGAATCCACCGACAACAGGCCAATGACGCTGCTCGGTATAACCTCTGACGAAGAATCGTCACGCGCCGGGCGAATTCGTGTGGGTATGGACACCTGTGCTTCATCGCGGTCTGTCTGAAGTGATTCGACACCGATACTTCGGCCCTCACGAGATTGTTCGCCGTATCAGTGACGTCACCTAAGCCGTTTTTATTGTAGTTTCAGCTCCATCTGGAAGGCAACAGCGTCCTGAAGTCGTGCACGTGGTTCGGCTGAAGCCCTATCATGATCGCGCATGCCTGAACTTTTCGTCAACGCCGCCGGGTCCTTGTGACACTTTTGTTCATCCTTTCGCTAACTTCTTCCTAGAAGCATCGCATCGCATTGAGTCGATGCTACAGAGGAGGGGGGCCGTGATACAAACTATAGTCGATGACGAAGCGGAGAAAATCAGTGGCTAGTTGGCGTAGACAATGAAGTGGTTGCTGGTTGGTGTAGACGACGAAGTTGGTTGCCTGGGACCGCGCTCAGACCGCTCTTCGGACCGCTCTCGGACGCTGGCAGTCCTCTAGGCTCAGGGCGTTGCCTGGACGTTTTGCGCAATCCCCGTTACAATATGCGCCAAAATATCGCAGACTGCGGTCGACACATGGTGGGGCAAAATTATCATTATGCATGTTTTGGATGCATTAGTACAGCAGGCATCAGCAGCGTTTGATATTGATTTACAGGATAACAAGGCGCAGTATCTATCGCAATGCTCCGCGGTCACATGTACCACGCTGTAAAAGAAGGAAGGAAGGTGGGAGTGAAAGAAAAGAGAGAGATAGAGGTGCCTATAGTGAACTAGAATATGAGTATTCTAGTTCACTATAGAGGTGCCGTAATGCAGGGCTATGATCCACCGCGCCTTCTGCCAAGCAACTACTTGTGATCTGAAGAGTGAAGTCTTTGGGCTCTCCTACGGCGTTCATCAGCCGCTTTACTATTCATCTTCATGTCTGACTGCTTGCGCGGCGCGCCGCTAGCCATATATGTATACACTACGAAGCACGCCGACGGCGATGCGCAATCGCTACTGCGCATCGTAGAGGGGGGAGAGAGAGAGAGAGAGAGGGAGGGAGAGACTGTGGGCGAGGCAATGAAAAGCGCGATGCGGCGGCGGCGGCTCCTGTGCGCCTGCTGCGTGCTCTATGACGTCACCCGCTCCTCGCGCATGCGCAGCTTGACCTTTCTAGAGCTCCGCGAAGTGGCTCAGCGACAAGCATAGTATTGCTTTCGAAAAACGTGTAAATAGTCCCTAATATCTGCAATCAGCACGCCAGATGCAGTGTCTGGAAACATCTCATTTGTCATTTGTAACACAGATATCTAGTACTGAAGACCTAGCACGTGGTATCCAAGTGGACATAGTTATATTATTAAAACAATCATGTGAGGAGATAAGTACTGCGTCTTATTGCCCGCAGGTGGCCTATATTACTGGCATTGATATCATGTTGTAGGGCAACGGCCATGCATTCAACACTCGATGGTAAAATGGTAAGTTTATCAACTGTCGCTCCTTCAAGGTGAAACGCAGCTCCCTGCAGATGTTTATTCCAAATCAACCGATACCTCCGGACGTCATCTGTCTCCAAGAAACAGGATGCACAACGTACCTCAAAGGATACCTCACATACACCCATGACACGGCACATAAAATAGCTACACTATTGGCCCCCACACTAACAGTCATGCCGCACGACCTTCCCTGCAGTGAAATTATTCAAGTTCTCATCGAGGTCATCTCTCAAAAAAGAAGAAAGCAGAGTGTGTTTGTCCTAAACCTTTACAGCCCTCCAAGCAACACGCAGGAAGATTTCAAGCCACTTTTACTGGAATGCACACGCATAGCGGGAACGAACCCCCTTAATATTATGGGGGACCTAAACGCTGTACATACGGCATGGGGCTACCACAAGGACACCCCAAAGGCAACCAAGTTGTTGGAAGCGGCTGAGCAGCTGGATCTCTGTCTTATGACTGACACCATGTCCCCCACTAGAATAAGAAACAGTGTAAGCAGAGACACCTGCCCAGACCTAGCTTTCACCAAAAAACATAAGACATTGCACCTAGACCAATCTAGAAGAAACACTCGGCAGCGATCACAAAATCCTTAGCTTATCCCTTATGACAACCCGTATGAAAAGGAGCATTGGCTCTACTAAAATAACGGACTGGGATAAGTTCAGACAAATTATACCGCCACACGACGGCATCACAACACTTGAAGATTGGGTTCAAAGCCTAAAGGATGCTCATGCAAAAACGACCCAGACCATGAACGCAACGACAAAATCCCCAGAAGTAGACAGACATCTCCTACATTTATGGGAAGCCCGAAAAAGTCTATTAAAACGGTGAAAAATGCGAAAATTAAATAGAAAACTTAGAATGAAGATAGCACAGGTTACGGCTGAAGCACAGGAGTATGCTATAAAGCTCGCCAAGCAAAACTGGGCAGATGTCTGCAATTCGCTGAAAGGTACCCTAAGCACGGCTATAGGCTGGTCAATATTAAGAAGCATGATAGACACCTCAAAAACCAAAACGGCCACAAGAAGAACCCTCCACACCATAGCCCATAAATACCCGGGCACAGATGCAGAGTTCATCACCGCCATGCACAAGAAATACATAGGAGACCCTACTCCGGCTTGCCAAACTTCATATGCGGGTCAACCAAACCCCTCCCTTGACTCCCCCATAATACTGGCGGAGGTCTACTCAGCCGCCCGTACATTTACAAGAAACACTGCCACTGGAGGAGACAAAGTCACCTACGCCATGATTAGGAACTTAAGCACCGAACATCTGCAAGACCTAACGAAGTACATCAACGAAGAACTGTGGGAGAAGGGACAGGTCCCATCAGCTTGGAGACACGCGGATATCATCGCCATACCAAAGGCTGGAAAGCAACCGGCAGTGGAGAGTCTCCGTTCTATCTCCCTCACTTCTTGCCTGGGAAAACTCAGGCTCCAAAATTACATCGACGAAAACAACATCTTTCCTTCCTGCATGCTGGGCTTCCACAAGGGACTCTGCACGCAAGATGCTTTCCTCCGGATTAGGGAAGAAGTCATCAGCACCATACCCCGAAAAGGCGAAAATTTCATTCTGGCACTAGATCTTAAAGGAGCATTCGACAACATTGGCCACCAAACAATACTGCACGAATTAAACAATATCAACTGCGGGGAGAAAATATTCAAATACGTGAAGGCCTTCCTCTCAGATCGCACAGCCGCCATAGGAATTGGAGAGATCCGATCACCAAAAGTACCCATGCCGAACAAAGGTACACCGCAGGGTTCTATAATCTGTTCAATGCTATTTAACATAGCAATGATAAATTTAGCAAAAAAACAGTTGACCCGCAATGATATTGGCTTCACTTTATAGGCGGACGACATCACCATCTGGGCTACTCAGGGATCCTTGGCGCAAAAAGAAGAAGGTCTGCAAGCCGCTATAGACCTAGTCGAGGAATTTGCCGGAGAGAGCGGTCTTCAATGCTCCCCAGAAAAATCCGAACTTATCAGGCTACACAGAAGAAATTACAAGTCCCCAGGAGAAATTCAGCTCTCTCTAGGAGACCAGACAATTCAAGAGAAGGACAAGATCAGAGTTTTGGGGCTGTGGTTGCAAAGCATTTTGAGAGTGGATTATACAATCAAAACAATCAAAACCACAGTCAACCAAATTTCCAGAATGATTAGAACGGTGACCTGGCACCGGAGGACACCCTCCGCCTTGTACAAGCCCTAGTCGTTAGCAGGATTAACTACTGGCTCCCATATCACGAAATTAGCACCACTGATAAAAGGGCCATTGACACTATCATAAGAGGAGCCTATTAAACGGCCCTAAACCCCCCGCCAGCAACATCAACGGAACGTCTTTGGGCACTCGGAGTGCACAACAACTTCGATGAGCTCAAGGAGGCCGTGCCGTTCTAGAGAGTCAGAAACAACGCCTAACAACAACGCAGGCGGGTAGTGAAATTCTGTCAAAACTAGTGCTATGGCAGGCACTAAGAACTTCTGAGATCAAATCACAAATTCCGACATCCACAAGAAACAACATCTATGTGAACCCGACATCCAAGCACATGCACCATGAGTTACAGAAGGGTCGAAGGAAAGCCAGAGTCAAATCATTGGAAAAACAATTGTCTAAAGTTAAAGCTCGGCTACTTTGGTCATCTGATGAGAAGAGAGGAGTCGCTGGAGAAAGATTTGATGTTGGGAAAGGTTGAGGGTCGCCGGAGAAGGGGTAGGCAGCGAATGCGATGGTTAGATGGCATTCTCGAGGCATTGCAGATGAAGCTATGTGATGTTAAGAAGATAGTGAGAGACCGGAAAGCGTGGCGTGACATGGTCCATAGGGTCACGAAGAGTCGGACACGACTGAACGCCTGAACTGAACTGAAAGACGCGGAAGTTGTGTACTTGGACATAGGGGCTTACGGCGAGCCTGGCAAGTTCACAATAGCTGCAGTTGACCACAAGAAGAGGCCAATTATTCAGGCTTCGATCTAAGCCAAGGATAGTGCGGAAGCGGAATCACTGGCAATAGCCGTCACCATAAAAACACAAGACCACGAAAAGAAGTCATCACACGTAGTGACGTACTCCCAACCAGCCTGCAGGGACTACCTGTCCGGAAAACCTCACAGAAGAGCGTGTGAAATATTACGTTCCATCTCCCAGACGCACACAATTGCATGGACACCTGGACACGAAGGTCCAGAAGGAAATGAGGTAGCGAAGCCCGAGCCCGAGCTCTCACAAACCGGGCAGATCCCCATCCCTACCCCACCCCTCTCCTAGGACCCTACGGCGACAGGCTGGAACACTTACGGTTAGAATGAAGAATTTTCTCGCCACCACAGAAACAACTTCCTTCCTCGGACGCTAGAGACTGGAGAAAAATACAAAGAAACACAATCCCTAATCTTCACATTTTAAATAAGATAAGCCCAACAAAATACACGAGTTACTGTCCTTGGTGCGGTGCAAGCCCCACACTCTATCACATCTCTTAGGAATGCCAGGACAAACCTGACCCAACGTTACTAGTGCCATGCCCGACACACGAGCAGTGGGAGGCGGCCCTGACCAGCAACAACCTGGACCAGCAAGCCCGGATTATCCAGCTAGTCCGCAAGTCAGCTGCTGCCAGCGGAGCCCTGGACTAAGGGCACCGACCACCAAGCTCCTGCGAATTCTTACTGATTATTATGCTCATTAAAAGTTTTCTCTCTCTTATTAACAACTGAATAGGAATACTAATCCTTTACATACAGAGCAAGACCAACTCCTTCGCGATTTGGTCTAAAAAGGCCGTTGTACTTAGGATCAACCAAGCGAAAACAATTTTCATGCGAAGTTGCCTAGGTTTCATTCAGGATACAGCATCGAAATTCTCATTTTATAAAGGAAACAAATGCCCAATTTGGTCGTCCTTATCGTTCACACTGCGTGACAAGAAAACCTTACGCTTTTCTCAGCTTAGGCAGGTCTAACTGAAACCTTCTATGATCTCCCTTTCAGCCTTCGTTTTTGCATGTTGAATGTAAAAGTGCTTTCAAACAGCGGCCAACAATAAAAAGGTTATCTAGATGTTAATTGTAGTGATGTCCCTCAACATTTTGTTGATACATCTACCAGTTTGCCCAAGATACTGTATTCCTCAGTTGTGTGGATAGACCACATCAATGTCACATTCGACGAAGCGCTTCTCGGGCTTGATTGTGCACATTCACCTACTATAGGGTCCTTTCATTCACTGTCCACTACTGTGCACAGGCTTCATACTTAGCCTTCTTGTGACTTTGAAAAAAGACGGATGTCATGCATAGAGACAATTTTTAAGCCGTAGGAAACTCGGCGTTCTTAGGGGACGACAAGAGAAAGATGCGGCTGCACATTCAGGCGACTTCAGTCACTGCACATGCAAGGCGAAAGACTGCAAAGATATGCTATGGTTTTTTGCGATTAGATCTGCTTCAGCCGAGAAATTATTTACCCATGTTGACCGGTCTCTGTAGAATAAAGAACAGAGCCGTGTGGACATAACCTCGTTGGGCAGCGTGTTTCAATCGCTTTTCCCGGGGGCTTAGCTTGGCTTTAATATTTATTTTCTTTTGTTTTGTTTTTTGTTGGCGTTTATCCTTCGCAGAAGTTACTTTTTTGCACCTCAGTCTAAGCGTCCTTGCACGTGTAGTCCTTTTCATAATAATGAAAACCTTGTTTTATTAGGACAGAGTCACGAATTCGCGATTGTTGTTGTTGTTATGAACTTTATTTTTCCACCGATGTAGGAGGCCCCTACTCCCCGCCCCCGGCACGCAGGCCTATGGGACGGAGGCCGGGGCCTCCGCGACTAAAGACAGGCGAAGTGACAGTGTTTCTTCGCGGCTTCAGCCGCCAGGCGGACAGCTTGCTGCTGGTTGGCGGGGGACTCGCTCCGCAGTAGCAGTTCCCAGGCTTCTCTACTGTTTATGTTTTCCTTGGCGCCAGGGTAATCAAGGCATTGCCAGATTATGTGATCAAGAGTACCCCTTTCTCCGCAGGTTTCGCATTTATCGTCCGCCTTTTCCTCCACTTGCGTGTGGAAAAGCCAGACGGGACTTGGGAAATTCCCAGCTTGCAGGCGCCGCCAAGCGACGGCCTCCTTGTTAGTTAGCGTTCGGTCCGGTGGTGGCAGGGACCTTCTGCTAAGTCTGTAGTGTTCTAAAATTTCCTTATAAGTTTGCAGCCTCTCGTCCATCCCATCGCAATCAGGCGGCTCTACGGCTGCCAGGAAGTAGAGAGCTCGGGCTAGCTCGTGCGCCGCCTCGTTGCCGGGGACGGACTCGTGCGCGGGGGTCCAAATAATTCGAATCTTTCTTTCAAGTTTTCCTTTCTCTAAAATTTTGGCTGCCTACGTCGAGACCCTCCCTTTTCCAAAGTTCCAGACAGCTGTTTTGCTGTCACTAATAACTATGCTGGCTTCCGTTCCAACGCAAGCGAGCGCTATTGCAACTTCTTCAGCCGTGTCTACATTTCGGCTTCTAACGGACGCGGCGGCGGCGGGCACGCCGCGGCCGTTGACGACCACAGCCACCGCCGCCCCCGACTTCCCGCTAGCCGCGTCCACGTAGGCGACCTCCCCCGGCTTCATTTTCCCCGCTTTCTTTGCGAGCGTCTCGGCCCTCTTTTGTCTCCTCTCCATGTTGTACGTAGGGTGCATGTTTTTAGGTAGGGGGGGCACTATTATATATTCGCGACACTCTCGTGGAATGTCTACTTTGTGGCTTGTTCCTCTATCTGACTGCAGTCCCACCCAGCCGAGGATGGTTCTGCCCGTGGTGGTTTTGCTTAATCTTTCTAGTTGCGCCATGCGCACAGCCTCCGCTAGTTCCGTCCACTTGTTGTGCACCCCCATTTCCAGGAGGCGTTCAGTCGAGGTCGATATGGGTAGTCCCAGAGCCTTCTTCGCGCATCGTCTGATGAGTGCGTCTATTCTCTGCTTTTCGTCTGATCTAATGTTTAGGAATGGTGTGGCGTAACATATGCGGCTAGTGATGTAAGCCTGCATTAGTTTCAGGAGGCTTCGTTCCTTAAGGCCCCGACCCTTTAGTGCGATTCTCCTGAACAGACCCGTGACTTGCGTGGCGTACGCGTTCAGTTTCTTTACCGTTGTATCGTTGTACCCATCTGCTTGTAGAAACAGCCCCAAGATCCTAATTTGTTCCACTTTTGGCACTATTTGGCCGTCTACTGTTATGCTGATGTTTATCTGGCGTTTACACCTGAGCGCCTTCGGGTTGTAGATAAACAGTTCCGATTTTTGTGGAGAGCACGAGAGGCCCCTTTCGGCCGCGTAGGACACCACGGTGTCCGCCGCCGCTTGCAAGCGCTCCTCGATGCTCGCGTCACTACCCTGGGTAACCCACAGGTTGACGTCGTCCGCGTACATGCTGAATTTCAGGTTTTCCACTTTCCTCAGTTCTGCCGGGAGGTTTCGCATGGCAACGTTAAAGAGGAACGGGGACAGCACCGAACCCTTTGGCGTACCCCTGCTTCCTAGTTTGACGGTGGAGGATTCAATGTCCTGAAACTTTATCGTTCTACCCGACAGGAAGTCTTTTATGTAGTCGTACGTTTTCTTTCCGACCCCCAATTCTTGGAGGCCAGAAAGAATTGCCGCGTGTTTTACGTTATCGAACGCCTTTGTCAGGTCTAGACCTAGTAGTACCCTCGCGTCCCTGGTTTCGCTTTCTATGATATCGTGTCTCAAGCGGAGCATTACGTCCTGTGTGCACAGGCCGGGCCGGAACCCAACCATTTCGTGCGGCCACAGGTCGTTAAGCTCCATGAAACGCGTTAGTCGCGTTTGGACTACCCGCTCCATCAATTTCCCTATACAGGATGTTAGAGAGATTGGTCGTAAGTTCTCTAGTTTAGGGGGTTTACCTGGCTTCGGTATCAAAATTACGTTTGCCGTCTTCCACTGTTGTGGGAGGCGGCCTCTGTCCCACACGATTCTCAGGTATTTGGTGAGCGCGCGGATGGAATTATCGTCCAAATTTCGGAGAACCTTGTTTGTGATTCCGTCTGGGCCGGGAGCCGATTTTGTTTTTAGGCCTAATATTTCGGCGCGAACCTCCGCCTCCGTGATCGGCGCGTCTAGGGCCTCGTTTAAGGGTCCTTCGTAATCCGGCAGGGGTAAGGTTTGTGTGTCGCCTACGTACATGTTAATTAGTTTCGCCATGAGTTCCCCGTCCGTGCCCTCGAACGCGTGTCTGGCTTTCGTCAGTCTTATGCCCGATTGAGTTTTCGAATTGCCAGGATCAAGTAGGTGTCTGAGTAGGCTCCACGTATTAGAAAGGCTCATGTTCCCTTCCATCTCGTCACACCTACTACACCAGTTTTGTTCGCAAAGTTTTACTGCGTAATCTTCAATCTCTTTGTTATATCTTGCTATCCTTCGCCTAAGGTTCCTGTTCCATCTTTGTGACCGGAGACGCCTCTCCATGCCGCATTTTGCTTCATACATATGAAGGAGTTTGCTGTCAACCGTCACCGGCGCATCGTCCTCCCGTAGGGTCGTGGTTGCTTTCTCTACTTGTTTCTTAAGCGTCTCTGCCCATTGCTCTATGTTTTGGATTTCATCTCCCGATTCGCAGTTTTCTCTGATTTGCCTAAACCTGTCCCAATCAGTGATTTTGGGTTTTTTGAGGCGACGCGTTTTGACGCCCTTGCTGAGGGTGAGAGCCAGAACAAAGTGATCACTGCCAAAATTTTCAGCTCTGTTTTTCCAGACTGCGTCTCCCGTGTTTTTTCCTAAGGTAAGGTCCGGGGTGGTGTCTGCACAGACACTGTTTCCCATCCTGGACAGACAGCTAGGGTCCGTCAGCAGGGTGAGGCCGAGCTCATGTATGTCCTCCCACAGTTGCCTACCCTTGCGGTCGTGTCTATTGTAGCCCCATTCTTGGTGGGCGCCATTGAAGTCTCCTAGAATTATAAGAGTATTGCTTCCTGCTGTTTTGATCGCTTTGCGGAAGAGGGCGCGGAAACGTACCTTTCTCTGCTGGGGGGTGCTGTACACATTTAAGATGAAGAGACTAGCCTCTTCCTTGCGACCAGTGATAATTTCTATTAATACAGCTTCGATGTCTCGCGAGTTGACCTCATGCTCGACTACCGCTATGTGTCTTTTAACTAGAGTGGAGACGCGGGATTTTTCTCCACGGTCACCGTGGAACGCCTGATATCCCGATAATTTTGGTAGACCTTTTCCTGTTTCCTGAAGGGCTATAGCTAAAGGTTTTTCTGCGCTCTGCTCTAAGTGCTGTTGCAAGAGCGCTCGCTTTCGTTGGAAGCCGCGGCAGTTCCACTGCCACACAAGAGAGTCTTCATTTTTACTGCGCCTGTCCATTTTGTTGAATTGGGGTCACAGTCTTTTCTAATGTAGTTAGCCTCTCGGAGAAGGCGTTCTGCATCGCGGTGAATTGCGTCTGCATTTGATTTACCGCACCCATTAATTGGGTGAGGAGGGTCTCGATTCTTTCAAATCTTGCTTCGTATTTAGCGTCCAGTCTCCTTTCTAATGCCACCAGTGGATCCGTGTCTCGTCCCCTTTACGTTTTTGCTGGGGTGGCCTGATTGTTTCAGTAATCATTTTCTCCTCTTCATTATCCCTCTGCTCAAGGCGCGCGACTACGACCTTTGTAGGCGGGGAAGAGGGCATCTGTTTCTGTACCTGTTTTTGGGGTACCAGTTGGTTCCTCGGTGGAGGAGGGGGGTACTCTTTTCCATTCTTAAATTTTGAATCTCTGTAGTGAGCGTGCTGAGCATGCTCTTGAGCTCTCGATTCTCTTTTTCTAGTTTTTTAGTTCTCTCGTCTGCCTCCCTGTTTACTTGGGAACTGCTAACCGTGAAGCTTACCGTTTTTCGATCTTCGCTCGGACTGCGTCTGCGTGCAGGTGGTCCCCACGACGTCTTGGGGTCCCGTGTAAAGCACCCGGAGCTGCTGGCAGTGGATAAGTCGGCCAAGGTCCTCGAACTGGAGCGCCTTCGTCCAGAGCTGGAACGGTCCCTGGTACCGGAGCTCGAGCGGCGTCGCGTAGAGTTGGCGGTGGCTCCTTCCTCCAGCCTTGGGAAGTCCCCCTCTTTGGCTGTGAAGTGGTGGCAGTCCTTGCTGTTTGATCTCGATCTCCTTCTTAGTAGCCGGGGGTTCTCTTCACCATCTCTGGGTCTTGAGCGTCCCTCTCGCTCGCAGTTTTGCGTTGCATCAGCCATTTTCAGTTGTTCCTGCTGACCCAGTTTTTTCTCCCAACGTCTTTTTTTGGTGATGTATGGGGTTCTATATATCTCCCGGCATCGCTTGTCGCCGAGGAGGTGATTCTTTCCGCATAGCTGGCACCTCGGTTCGCACAGATGACCTTCTTTCGGGTTTTCCATGCCGCATCCGCGGCACTTTTTATTCGTCGTATCCGGACAGACGTCGTCTCGGTGTCCCATGCGCCCGCACGCGTGGCAAACTTCATATTTCTTCTTGTACAAGACGCATCTTTGCGCGAAAGGAGATAGGTACACCCAGCGCGGTACTTTCTGATCTTCGAAGAGGATTAGTATTGTCTTGGAGGTTGCTCCCAGTCTGCGAACACCGAGCACTGAAGGGTTCTCCTTTCTCCTGCGTATTCGCTCCAATAGGTCTTCGTTGGAATAGCGTAGGGGGACGTAGTGCACGACTCCCTTGCCGCAATCTTCAGGCATAGCGGGATAGGCCTTTACTTCTATATTTTCGCTGCCGCAAAGAACTGCGCGCAAAGCCGCGTACCTTCTTCCACGCTCTTCGCTAGTAGTGGCGATTAGTATGGACTGTTGCTTTATATTTGCCGAGAAGATGTCGTTCTGGCGTCCTTGAGCTCGATGCCGGCGGCGCGGGCGATCGATTCAGCCAGTTCAATCATTCCACCTTCTATTAGACGGCTGACGCCGCCCCGGGGGCGTATTATTATTTTTTCTGCGTCCTTCGGTATCTGCACGGACTGCTTCTCTACCGATTTTGCCGCTAGCTTTCTTCCGATGGCGGCCTTGTGACCTGTAGTCCGCCGCTCTTCATCTTTGGTCGCGGTTCGCGTTTCCTCTTCGAGGGGCACTACGCGGCCTTTCTTTTTCGTAATAAACCACGTACCCTTAGTTAGCTCCGCGGGGTCGATAGTCTCTCCCTCCACCAGCTCCATTGCGTTGCTCATCCGAATTCGCGATTAGTCTGGTCTTTATGCTGTTTGTTCGGTATAGTAAAAATTTAGCTTTTGCAAAGCAACCTGTACCTGCTGCTGTCATATCTAAGTAATCATTTACTTTTTCATTGCCTCAGGTGGTTTCACTCGTTATATCTCCATTTTTCGGTCTTGTCACATGTCTGAAAACTGGGCCGCCTGACAGCGCAACGTATCTGACAGCTGTCCGTCGGAGATGTCTAACAACTGCACAATCTCATTATTGCTCTCCTATTTCGCTCTCCTGATATTTCGTTTGTGTACGTATTTTCAGGACCTTTCTGTTATTCTATGTTGGGCTCATTATTTCTCATCACTACTTTTTTTATAGTCAACCGCACTTCTCATTCAACCTGCCACCTCCAACAGCCTCCATGCCTGCACAACAGCTTTTTCAACTGCATATTCGCTACATCGCCATTCTCTCAGCTCAATGCCACCACTGTCGTGCGTGATCCTTCCTCCTCGAAATGAATATACAATTTAGCATTCCCTATTATAATCCGCACTGGCTGGGACCAAGACAAAGTCCACTATATCTCCTCAACGCATACTAGTGGATTAAGCCTCCTCCTTGGAATTTCTGCTGATAATTATGTCCTAAAAAATCATGCCATCTTGCTTTATGTTTGCCGCGAATCTCTCTCGCACGCGCAATTTTAGCTTCCGGTACTCATGTCTGACACATAAACACAGAATTGAGGAAAAGCAACCATACGATATACTTTTTCAGCGTGGTTAATTTGCGCACTTTTGGTTTTTAAAGAATGAAATCGTTGCAAAATAAGTCTGCAGTTCTAGAGGAAAATGGTGCCAAAAGTGTTTATTAAATTTTACCGTGACATTAGCATGGATTTTGAGGTGAGACCTGCAGCCTATTGGGCATTGCCTAGTAAACCTCCCTGCCTTTCTATTCAGTTCTATTCTTTCTTTCTATCTCTTTCTTTCTCTCTCTCTCTCTTTCTTAATTTGATAGATAATGTTATTAGCCACATTGAGCGGTATCAGAATAGGCGTTACTGGACTTCAGCTCATGGTAGTTCGCCATTCAAACGGCTGATTTTATCACGGGTTACTATATTATAATAAAAAAAAAGATGCCATGTGGAGTTCTCAGGAGTTCCCACGGTAGAAGAAAAGTTTATTTTCCACCGTGGTAGTTGCCAACTCCGTTATTTGTGATTTGCATGGGAAGTTGATGTGTGAATCGAACTGTCAGGTACCCTAGGATTGCGCGTCAGGCACTGTTCTTTTGGGCCGTGCGGAAAATATATAATGCATACTTACGTAAAACATACAGGCAAACATGCATGCAAACACATACATACATACATACATACATACATACATACATACATACATACATACATACATACATACATACATACATACATACATACATACATACATACATACATACATACATACATACATACATACATACATACATACATACATACATACATACATACATACATACATACATACATACATACATACATACCGTCTTTGCCAAAAGTAACCAGGCTGTTCCGAAGGCTGGCCGAGCAAGTGCGCGGCCGTGTGGGGGCGTTGCGCTAGCTGTGGCTTATCGGTGCTCGTCAGCTCCGAGGGTACAACCGCTGACGTAACTTCGAACCCTCACTCTCGCCCGTTGGATGATAAAAACTAGCCGCGTATGATGTGCGGGTTGCGGTTTCACGCGTGCGAAGCCTGGTTGTGCCCAGCGAGGGCGCTCATTATAGCGACGGGGCTATTCCCCCTTATCGGCAACTGCGGAAAACAGAAAAACAGGTGATAGTAGACAGGGTGAGCTCTTGTTCGTTTCTAGGACGAATATGTGCTAGGTTTGCCAGACAGTATCGCCCTGAATTTAGGCTTCCGCGAACGAGAAAGCAATCATGTGCATAGAATGGCTAAGCGTGAGGAAGGTTTCATTTCAGTTCTTTACTTAAACCAAAGCTTACCTACAAGCAAATGCAAACATTTGTCAGAATCAATCATTGAACTTATTTTTAAACAGCCTTCTCAAGGGGCTAACACAATTTTGCGAACCTAAAAGAGATATAAGGTGGCTTGAAAGGGTTTACAAGCTTTGTACCAAAGTTACGACGCGTAATGTGGCACTACGCAATGCACCTTGGAGAAAGCATGTTGAAATTTTGAGGTGCGTTATCATTCTTTAATGCACAGACGCATCAAGCACGCAGGAAAGCGCAATACTGCAGGTGCGTTTTAGCAACGGATTACAGAACACAAGCACGTATAATTATATAGCTAGCAACGCGACATAATATCAGCTTCAGGGAAGTTGCCGAGAAGAGAGTATAGCCCCGTAGCTATACTGAGCGCCCTCGCTGGACACAACCAAGCTTCGCACACGCGCAGCCGGCACATCATACGCGCCTAGTTTTTATCATCTACGCGCGAGAGTAGGGGGCGAAGTTACGTTAGCTGTTGTACTCTCGGAGGTGACGAGCACCGATAAGCCACAGCGAGCGCAACGCCGCCACACGGCCGCGCGCTTGCTCCGCCAGCCTTCGGAGCAGCCTGGTTACTTTTGGCAAAGACGGTACATACATACATACATACATACATACATACATACATACATACATACATACATACACACATGCATACATACATACATACATACATACATACATACATACATACATACATACATACATACATACATACATACATACATACATACATACATACATACATACATACATACATACATACATACATACATACATACATACATACATACATACATACATACATACATACATACATACATACATACATACATACATACATACATACATACACACACACACACCCCGCCGGGGTTGCACAGTGGTTACGGTGCTCGACTACTGTGCCCAAGGACACGGGATCGAATCCCGGCCTCTGCAGCCGCTTTTCGATGGAGGCGAAAAGCAAGGCGCCCGTGTGCTGTGTGATGTCAGTGCACGGTAAAGAACCCTAGGTGGTCGAAATTTCCGGAGTCCTCCACTACGGCGTCTCTCATAGCCTCCGTCGCTTCGGGGTGTTAAAACCAGCAAACCATGCCACACACACACACACACACACACACACGCACGCACACGCACACACACACGCACACGCGCACACACACACACACACACACACACACACACACACACACACACACACACACACACACACACATCCTTGCCATCTGCGTTGTCAAAATCCTGTGACTATGCTATGAAACAAATCAGGCTAAGACACTTAGGGAAGCAGGCTATTAACCTGAGCTTATCACTTTGGATTGCAATAAAACAATTAAAAAGCTTAAATCGCCGTCATTGCTGACGTATCCACAGAAAGAACAGAAACAAAAAACGTCCGCTGCCATTCCCTATGTACAGTCGTGAGCAAAAGTGGAGAGACCATGCGCTTTGAGAAAACAACCCGCCAGCTTTCTCTGACAATGAAATAGCTATTTCTGAGAAATGCATTAGTTACCATGCTTAATATACTTACCTTCTTGCAAAGCAATTTTCTCTGGCACATCTTTTATACATCAAAAAAGCAATCGTAGCAAATGCCGTGGTCTCTCCACTTTTGCTCACGACTGTACATTGCCTTTCTCATGGTCTTAAAATTGTGGCTCATAGTTATGAAGTTGATGTGTTTTCGGCCCCTAATAAGCTCAATCAAGTTTGTTCAGTGGTAGAAAATAAGTCCCGCAATCCTATTAAATCTGTAGTGTCTTGTGATGTTAAGCACGATAAGAAATTTGTGCCGTGCTCCAAAGGGATAGGTTATAAAATCCCATCGTCCTGTGGTCAGATATATATTGGGCAAACAGGACGATGTATTAACAAACGACTCAGAGAACACCTCAACTCATTACCATCTCATCGCTTCACTTATCTAGTTGATCATTGCCTAAAGTGCCAATTCTGTTTCTGTCCTTACATTTTACTGGCATTTCGTACAAACACCCCAACCAGTTGACCAGAGAAATCAGAGGCGTATAATATGGCAAAGAAAGAAAGATTGTGTGTCAGCAAGCAATCCCTGCTCCTGCGCGACTATGAGGTTGCATATCTGGATATCATGTAGTAGCACGTGCGTTCTGGCTTTTGGGTTTTATTGTTTTCTGTTTCCATATATAAGCGTGTTTCCCGTGATTAAATTTTAGTTGAGAGTCAGTGCTTGTTCCTATTTATTCTTTCTTTCGTCCCCGTTTTGTTCGCGCTGGTTTTTGGAACAAGTTCAAAACTTAGCCAACATCACGTAAATGACAATTTTGTCAAGGTCGCGGGTTACCTACCTAATATTACCAGGTGCTGTTATCGCACCGCTATTACGCATCCATTGTACACTCATGTGTCCTATATGAAGGAAGAGTTTGAGTTTGTGCACGAGTACTGGGACCACCCATGCCATTCCATGCACTAGCGGTGCAGAGAAGAGTGTATTCATGAACCTGTCAGTGTGGCAGATCTATCCTGTGTGAACTATGTTTTTGTAACTATACTTAGTGCTTGTCTTCTAAGTTGAACAAACTTCAGGCGTGCTAGTTTTGCTGTTTTAAGGCCACAGAAAGTTTCAAGCAAAGTGAGAGTGAATTGGTGATTCTGGTTGGTTTTAAATTAATCCTAATACTTTCCGCTAAAATGCTTCTAGTTTATTTAAATTTGTTGCGAACGGGGGGAGCCAGATTGCAGTCGCGTATTCTAAAACTGACTCTACAATGGTTTGTACACTGGGGGTCTGTAGATACGGGTCTGAACCATGAAACTGTGCTAATAATGTTTTCTAAAACTCGGATATATGACTTTAGCTTCCCGTGAAATATCTGCGTGATAGGTATTGATAGTGTTTAACGTCTGGTAATGGTGCGAAGTCTTTTGTATAGAAAGGGCCCCATCATGAGTGTTTTTTCTTTTTACCTTCATGAAAGCGGAGGTTTTCAGGTTTATCTTCATTTACAACCTGTTATGCTAAATAGCTACCTGTAGGTTACCATTTAACCAAAATATTCTGCATGGGTGAATATTGCTTTGTGCATATTAGAGGGGTCTGCAAAGTAAAGCTAGAATCAATGCCGATAGTGAAGCTATTGTTAAAGAGAATAAATAACAGTTGGGCAAAAATTGAACTATCACGAAGACGTTACGTAACACGTACTGTTTTGAACGGGACATGTTAAACGCTAACAGGAGATAAGGTGAAAAAACCTGTGAACTATAAGATAACCCCTACTTCCCAAAACACTTTTGCTTTTCTAGTAACTCTTCTTGTGATACGCAGAAAAAAAACAATTGCAAAAGTTGAGAATCTTGCTTTGTCAATGGTTTGAGCTATTTCATACTAAATACTCTGTATTTATATACACCTCACAAGACACGAAGATCATTGTGTGAGGAAAGCATACAAAAAAAGTTAAGGTACCAAACTGATCAACCACTACAATGTGTTACAAACGTGGCTCAAAGCGAATGCATAAAAGGAAGACAAATGTGATTTAAAACAGCGTAAGAATAAAACAGAACATGAAAATGAAAAATACAATAAAGCGAACATGCAAAAAAGCTAAACAGGTGTAACTAAAACAGCAGTAGATCTGAAAGCATCGTTTGGAGCAACTGAAACTGGTGCAATATTTGCAATAATACTAACGTAGTGAGTACATACACAGGTGCATTGTAAACTCTCCCCGTTCAGGTAAAGAAACTAGGATTCCAGGAAGATTATTCCAGATCTTAAGCGCTGTAGGTAAACAAGATGAAATAAATGACTGAGTTTTGCAATAAATGTGAGGTCTAGTACAACCTTATTTAGTTGAGTACCTGTTCATAGCACGCGTCGAAACCCATGATGATGAGGTGTCAGTATTCTTTTGCCCTAGAGAAGTGCGGTTGTATTCTTAGAACAGATATGTTCGCGATGGTAATGCGAAAGCATTTCTTTTCTCAATGGTGACACGCGCAGAGCCTCTCATCACATGTGTGCCCAGAGCTTATCACAGCAGAGAATGGAACCACATCCCTTCCATTCTCTAGTCGAGCCCGCAAACGACTACGCTACGATGACTTCCTGAGAAATAGACCATAATTCTCCTTGCCTAGCGTAAGCACGGTGGAGGGCGCTTAGGAGAACACAACTGCGGCCGTAAGAAAGATATAACAGTAAACAAAAATGAAAAACAGGTAACCTAGTATAGTTAATAGAGGCCAACGAAAGAATTTGGGAATCCGCGCATGAAAAATTCAAAACAGAAACATGTGCAATCTCTGTTGAACAGAGCGCAGCGTCATCTGGCGAGATTGCCACAAACCATCACACCACAGTAGTCGCAAGCGGTTCCCACCAGGGAGCAGCGGATTAACCGCAAGCTTTGCATTAGCCTTGATTTAAAGAGCAAAATGATTGTAAGAAACGGCAAATGCCTAAAGAAACATGTGGCAGTATCAAACTCAACATTAAGAAACAATTTTTTTTTTGTTATTGCACCAAAGCAGAGTTAAGTGCACATCTGGAATTCTTACATAGAGCACTTGTAATGGAGCTTCGTCTACAGTTTGAAGGATATGAAGTGTACCTTGATGTATGAATGGGTATTATAGGTGGCAGATTTGCAGTAGTTAGGTAATCTCGATGACGAAATAGGTTTGCCAAAGATAGCACCCCGGTACCCGTTATACCGTTCAGCGTATCTTTATGAAAAGCCATTTAGAAGGGGTCGGCTACTAATTTACGGTCTAAGGTAACAAGCCACCGACAAGGTTTTGGCGTAGCCTTCTTCAGCTAGCCAGTGCTTTGGAGTGAGGGCTTGTCATTATCTTATATCGCGGTGATAGTTTCTGCGGTTTATCAGAATAAATTGGGTGGAAGAAATTGATATTATTGTTGTTAATCTGTAGAGCGAGCTTTTTGTCTCACATTCGCAATGATCACAAATTCTGCCCACGAGTTTGCACTTCGCTCTCAATAAATATTGCTCCTGCGAAAATTTTTTATTGTGGTATTATAGCAATGTGGTCAAAGCAGCGTTCTCTAGAATGTCCTGCGCTGGCGCTGCTGGAATAGTGACCGAAAATTCGCGAGCATGGCACTTGGAGGTGATTTCAGGCAGATGACATGACCGGGAAATATGTCGTAGATATGTGTTACGTCGCAAAAATACCTGACTCGGCCGATTTGACAGGAACTGCAAATTCGACCTTCTCATTTCAAGTGGGAGGACGAGAAGAGTCATCTTCAGGAACCTTGCATTCCAATTCTGGCATGCTACCCTCAGGGCAGACTGGGACGTGCGTACAGCTTGGTTAGAGCGTCACTTCACATGTATCCATAATGGATGGTATCTTACATAATTCAGAGGCGTACTCAGTCCATGCTAATAAACAAGGGCGAAGTAATAGAAGCCCAAATCGAAGAGATCAGGACTAGGAGAGGAGAAACGTGATTATACACAAGCATGGATCCGCGAAAGGACCCGCACAGTGGATGCAGCAACCTTGTCCCGACATACGCTTGAACGTCGAGTGAGTGATCGCTTAGTCCACGTATTTACTTTCTTGGTGATGTTAGACTTGTTCGTTTTTGAGCGTGCGGAGATATGGCCGTTTTGTTTAAGAGTGCCCTACCATTGCCTACGATAAGCGTCTAATACCAGTTCGAATATTCGAAGGCTCTTACAAGGGAGCCGCCGGCAACCTTCCGCCAAGACTTCACGTCTGCGTAAGCGCTACATAAAAATGAACAACCTGATCGACAGGAGAAGGTAGACTGCACGAAATTCCTCAAGAGGCATCACGAAATGGAGACAAACATTTTAATGGACATTTTTGTTTTGCGAAAAGGAGAGCTCAACGTAAAAGAGCAAGGCCAACTATGTTACTAATAGGCGATCGTCCGGATATCGCCCATGAGTCCAAATATTGCACCATAGCTATGCAATATCCTGTTCCGCTGCGAATAGAATAAACAAGGATGTCAGCCACATTTAAACAAAAAAGTCATCAGAATTTGATTCGTGATTTCGCGACCTCTCATGCGCCGGTATGTATAAAATATTTTGAACGAGTGAAAATACTCGTTTGGTCAGTTTATTGTGCTCGTTTTGAAGTGATTGCAGCTGTTCAGCAGTGTCAAATCAACATAATACGCCAATAGATAGCATACGCATGTTTGTTTGCTCTTTAATGAAGCTGCCGCCTGCGACATCATGGATCCTCTATAATTGTCGAATATATAGTCTCGGTTTCACGGCAACTGTTACCGCCCTACTTCCTCTGGACGGCTGGAAGCGTATAACTCTGGAATGCAAAAAAGATGTGAAGATATGCATAAGCGAGGAGGTTGATAATTCGATATGCACTGGTGGAGCAATGATGTTTACCTAAAAATGGTGAAGAATAAGGATCAAAGCGTTAATTATTGGGGTAGTTGGTGATCAGTCACAAAATTCATCTTGTATAGCGCGCAAAGACAAGACACACAGTAAGAAGACACGCAAACCACAGGCGCTTGTGGTGTACGCATCTTCTTACTGTGTGTCCTGTCCTATTGCGCTAAACAAGATGAATTTTGAGATTAGGGATGAAACATGTGCTCACTAAAAGAAAAAGAAATTGAACCTCCCAGTCTCTGCATTTCGAGTACAGAGATAACCTCGGCGTATAAATAAATAGCATATCACGAACAGAATATAACAGAAAATCTCTCAAATTTACCCCAACCCTCCAGTCAATCAACATGGAAAGAGGGCACGTCGTTTGTTAAGTTTAAGTTGACACTCATCTTAAGCAACTTAGAATGGCCTTTTGACAAAGCTCACTGTTGCATCTGTCAGGAGGTGAATACAGATATAGAGCACATTCAGCACGCACGCGGCAGTGCTGCAACCCTTCTTGTTTCCTTGCTTCTCCCTCCTTCTGACATGCTTGGCTTCACTCGGGCTTGGCAGATCCCTCATCCACCTTAGCGTAGCAAGCAGTGCTCTTCACGGAACCTTAATGCTGGCTTTAAATAATTTTCACCTCTTCTCCTCGCCTTAAATTAAGTGTTCTTTTGCCCGCCGCTGCGGTGCTGCGGTTTCGGATCTCGACTATTGTACCCAAAGATGCGGGATCGAATCTCAGCCGCGGCAATCGCTTTTCGATGCAGGCGAAATGCAAGGAACCCGTGTGCTCTGCGATATCAGTGTACGTCAAAAAAACCAGGGGATTTGAAATTCCCGGTCTGAGCCGCTTTGGGATTTAAACCGCATGTCAAACCAAACCTAAGTGTGTTTAGCCTATCCTGTTTGATATTTAAGAGGGCTCTTCACAGGAAGCCAGTGAAGCAAAAGCAGCGAATCCCTGATAATATCGCCCTGCACGCGGCCTTTTGTTTTGCGCATGCGCAATGCGTAGGTTCATCGATTTCAGGTTGTTGCCTGCAGTCACAGCTGCAACCATGGCTGAAAACAATTACTGAATGAAATAAAAACTGCACGACCGAAACGGGGAGATTGCCCTCTTGTCAAATCACATCTGGTATTTTTCGAATGCACTGAATGAAAAAGGAAAAGTGAAAAGTAAGAGAAAAGGAGGACAGAGGAAGTGTCACCGGTGAATGCCTGGTATGAACACTTCAGACACTGCTGCCACGTGTAATTGCAGCCGTACTGGATGACATTACAATTACAGATTTGTATATGTAATTATAATGTCATCCAGTACGGCTGCAATTACAAGTTCTATGACTTGGTCAAGGATTTTTGTTGCTTGTTTGGGAACGCTTACGACAGAACCTAACAGCCGGAGATAACAAACATAGCGAAATAATTTGGTTCTCGACTAATATTTGCATATCAATGTGATAAGCAAACTGTGATATGCAAATATCCAAACAATGTCATTTTCCTCTTCGTTAAAATCAGCTCCCTTTCAGCTGCAAAATAGTTAAAATAAGTAATTTCACAATTCTCGGCACTACGCGCTATCAAAAACTAAAAGAAAAATATATCCGCGGTTTCTTTGCTTGTTTGTATTGTTATTATTATCTGGATTCTAGTTTAACGAGATGCTCAGTTAGCAGCCTGTATTACATCAGTAGCAAAAATGGCTCCCGAACAGTTGCTTTCTTCCTCGGTCGAAGAAAGTACACGTTACATTCGCATCTATACAGCACTTTCTACTTCGGCTGCTATGATCAGGTTAACGCCTGTGAACACTCTCAAGGTGAAGTTGCACGGTTACGCAATGGACAAGTTGAAGACCGCCGCACAAGCACAGATTCAAGGTGAAGCACGGTCGCGCAATGGACATCCCGTATACGTGTGCTTCCTTTTAGCGGCCGCGGTAGGAGAATGGAATATTGCTGCCATCACCTTGTCGGTTAAGACAGATACGAAAAATTCAGAGACGACACTTTCGGGTCCCGCAGCAATCCCGTAATTGCTAATATTACACCTACTAATTAAGCACATTTGAGACGAATTACGATTGAAGTATTTCACATTTATCAATACTGTTGCGATGTGCTTTGCTTGTTTTCGGTAGCTGCTAACTTTCTTCCTAATGCTATCATAAGCAAAAGTTAGGAGCACTCCAAGTCCCAAACCGTGCGAGGCGGCATGCGGGCAACACCTCGTGCACTCTCGGCGTTCAGACCACAGCACTCTGCAGGTCTAGACACCAGGCGTTCATCATAAAGTGTCGGCCTTAACACTTGAGGCACGATATGAAATATATATTGCGGGGTCAGTTACGTATTCTTGCAAAAGTAGATTTCACGAAGCGTTTTTCACATCTGCCGACTACCCTGATTTTGATAGCTAAACTCATGTTCAATATTGGGGATGCGATCTTTCTGCGCCTATTATATTTGCGTAGAGTTCCACTCTAGGCAGCAAAAAGAGGAAAAGTGTCAATAGTGATTTGCTCAGATGCCCCAAAAATTAAGCACTATTATCTGTAGCTAATGCATGCTCGTTCGTAAAGCTACGTTGCTCTGCCAATATATATCATCGTCGGCCAAGGTGACTTAACTTCAAGAATTTTTCGAACAGATGTTCTCGCGGTGCCTAAAGCAGGTAAACTAGCCCTCATGGGGTCAATGATTCATTCCTAAATATAAAATTTTCATGCCTGCGGATACGGGTGCGGATGTAGATAAAACAACAATGGCTTTTTAATATCAATGAGCGAAACCCATTTCCCGAAGTCAGCACGAGGCGCCTGGGGCGTAGTTTTCTAGAAACAACCTCGGTTAGGACGACTGCTATGCTTCTCAAAAGTGTCAGTAGTTCACGGCGCGGCTCGTGCATCAGCAATCATGCTACGTCCAACCTCTTTCAATATGGGAAAAACGTTAGTGGTGCTCGCTTACCACAACAGCGTAAAAAAGGCGTTCTTTTACGACTCGCAGCAAATTATAAACTGAACAAATGATGTCCGCCTTTCACATGTGATCTGTGAAAATAAATTTTTTTCTCATGCAGGCTTGTACATTCAGAATTGTCCTGTTTGCATCAGATATTGAGGGTCTGTTTTGAAGATGAATGCGTCAAAATAATTAGACATGCTGTGACTTGAGCTTGCACGAACGGCAGAGGAAGTGTTTTTGAAACCTCCCAATGGTGTCATCATCATCATCATCGTCATCCTGACTATGCCCACTGGAGGGCGAAGGCCTCTCCCATATTTCTCCAATTAACCCGGTTCTGTGCCGGCTGCATCCACTTCACCCCTGCGATCTTTTTAGCCTCATCCGCCCACCTAACTTTCTGCCGCCCCCTGCTACGCTTTTCTTCCATTGGAATCCAGCTTGTTACCCTAAGCGAGCATCGGTTATCCTCTCTTCGCACTACGTGAGAACATGGCAGCAGCCGAACATCCTCAAACGAATACGTTGCCTCGATTTGTGCCGTAAGAAAAAAATACTAGGAGGTGCTTAAGCAAAGTGTGTTATTGCTTTTTTTTTAGCTTGCACATTTTCCAAATGAGGTAAGTCTTGCATTGCCGATGGCAAAGGGATCATGTGCCCCTAATTGCGTACGGCACAGAAACCGGACAAAAGTCACATTCAGCCCCCCCCCCTTCAAAAAACAAACAAGAAAAGCGCACACCTAAATCTCATCCCGAAGATAGCAGCTCGCAAAGGTTTGTGTAGCAGTTGAAACACCTCCTATGGCCAAACATATCAAAGAAGTGTGGAAGTTGTGGCTCTAACAGTACAATGGCTGGTATTCTATATTATCTGAAAGGCGCAAGATATTTAATTCAACCCATTCCTGCTAAATATAGAACTTATAATTTATTGAACGAAGACCAATAACGCCGTGCTTCTGGGTGAAACTCTAAAAACTTCATACAAGACATACATTATATGCATCACGATAAGCAATATACTCTACAGAAACTCAGTCCTGTGCGGGCATTTATTAACTGGGCATACGCTATGATCACCCTGTAGCCAAAGCACGCACTTCACTGCCACTATGTTGTTTGTTCAATTACTGCAATAAATATGTCTTATAATGTCCTATCCTTGATGCATATTGTAACCCGCGCTAACCGTGTCAGTTCTGGAGAAAGAAAAAGACGAAGTTCTGCGGAGTGCGCGTGGTTCTGGGACGCCGCTGCTTTTGCCTGGTCAAGCGCCTGCTCTCTGCCTCCTGTGCCTCAACCCCGTCCTTTGACCCTGTCCTTCTGGACTGCCGTCCGGGTGGCGATAGAACCCGTGACATTCTGGTGGAGACGCGGGGTAAATGCAGCACAGCCCCTCAAAACCCGCTACTCTGAGTTCGCCCCCAAGTCTCAGCCGCCGCCCCTTCGACGAGGAGGCCGAGATACGTGCCAGCCGGCGACTTCAAGGGCTTGCTCCTGAATTTGGTCTGTTGCCGAACTCCGGCTCTCCACAACTTACAATGGCCCGGAGTACCACGACCCAATGTCAACAGACGGACTCGTTTCTCGCACCGTCCGTGGTGTACCTACCGATGGCTACTCGAGCGGCTGCCAAGTTCCATGGTGATGCCTCCGAAGATGTGGAGGATTGGCTGGAGCAGTACGAACGTGTGGCCCGCCGCAATGGTTGGAATGCCGAAAACTGTCTTCAGAAGTTTTATTTCTTCCTGGACAGCACAGCTCGGCACTGGTTCGAAAACCACGAGGCCTCCCTTACATCCTGGGACACCTGTAAGAAAGAGCTGCGACGGACGCTCGCCAACCAGTATCGGCGACAGCGAGCAGAAGACCTTCTGCAAACAAGAGTACAACGACCCGACGAAACTGTAACCAGTTTTGTTCAAGACGTCCTACGACTTAGCTCCCATGCCGACCCCCGTGCCACCGAGGAAAAAAAGGTGCGTGCACTCATGCGAGGCGTCAAGAGGGACATTTTCGGCGAACTTATTCGTGATCCGCCGACTACAGTCGTACAATTTTGTAAATGAGGCGACGAACATTGTGCGAGCCTTGGTTACGCGAGCGGACCATTATCGTCACCTTGCTGGAGGTCCCAGCGTTTCGAACCTTTCAGCTGATCGCTTCCCTGTTGGTTCCCTCGACACCGCAAACCTACGCGAGATCATCCGCGAAGTTGTACTCGAGGAAATACGGCAGCTGCTTCCACCTGCTGATGGTACGGCATCCTGCGCCCTCACGGATACTGTCCGCGAAGAAGTACAACGTGCCCTTTATCCACAGTGCTCCGTTGCTTCTTCACCTACGCAGCCCATTGAGACGTACGCGTCCGTTGCTAGTTGCCCGCCGCCGCAGCAGCCACCACCGCCGCCTGCTCGCCGTCAGTACTTGGCTGCACAACCCCGTATCCCTGTGTACGATCTTCGTCCGCAGCAGCAATGGATGAGCAAGGCTGACGCGTGGAGGACAACCGACCAGCGCCCACTATGCTTCCACTGCGGAGAAGCAGGCCACGTCTACCGTCGCTGCCCTTACCGCGAGCTTGGTCTTCGCGGTTTCCAGCGGAATGCTCCCCGCCCGGGTTCGGCGAGCAACCCCGTGACATCGCGGATTATCTGCGCCGTTCACCACCACCCGACCGGTCTTCACGTCGCGACCTTCGCTCGACACCATCCCGTCGATACGAATCTCCCTTTCGCAGCAATCGACGACAAAGCCTGTCCCCTCATCGGGAAAACTAAGCCCGGCGACGTCTGGAGGTGACGTTGCCGAACCCGTTCCTATTAAAAAGCCTCCACGTTTTTCGGCCCGCTCCCCCACGCGAACCGACGATCAACCCGACGACCTTCCCGACGAACTTCGCGCCGAACTTCTCGCCGAACTTCCCGCCGAGCTATCCGACGAGCTTTCTGACGAACTTCACGACGAACTCCCCGACGGAGCTTCCGACGACCGTCGCGCCACAGTGTACAATAACCTCGATGTTGTGATCGACGGATACGACGTGACGGCACTCGTTGACACCGGTGCAGACTATTCTGTTATGAGTGGGGAGCTATGTCGCCGACTTCGCAAGGTAACGACGCAGTGAAATGGCCCCGATATCAGAACCGCTGGAGGCCACCTCGTGAGACCAATCGGCAGATGCACTGCTCGTATTGAGATTAACGGTCTCAGGTGCCCGGTTACCTTTGTTGTACTATCTAAATGTTCCAGAGACATTATTCTCGTCATGGATTTTTTTAGTGATTGCAGCGCTGTAATCGACTTTACCGACCGCCGCCTCACGCTTCGTCAACCTCGATATACCTCGGCGCAAACAAAAAGCCCCAAGTTTGCACGGCACGCGTTTTAGCGGAACACATAACCGTACCGCCCCAGTCTAGCGTATTTCTCCCTGTCACGTCCGACCACGTTGCTTCTGGCGAGGTTCTGCTGGAAGGAAGTGCTCAGCTGCTTCTTCAACAGGGTCTTGGTGTTGCTCGAGGTATCGCGCAGCTGGATGCTGGCTCCGTACACGTCCTAGTCACCAACTTTTGTGACACTCCACAGCGCCTTACGAAAGGCACGGCTCTCGGTACCATGGAGAGCATTACCGCCCCCATTCAAGTTGTTGCCCTGTCCGAAGGTGCTTTCTCCTCTTTCTCTTCGCAGCAGAACGATGCACCTTTGGGTGTAAGCATTGCACCTAATCTCTCTGTGAGCGAGAGGGCCAAATTGATAGCGCTGCTTGCAGAATTCCAAGACTGCTTCTCTACGTCATCCGGAGTTCGCCAGACGACCATTGCCAAACACAGAATAATTACCGATGACACTGCTCACCCTGTTCGTCAGTCGCCTTACCGAGTTTCTTTCAAAGAACGTGAAGTTATTCAGAACCAAGTGCAAGAAATGCTGGCCGACGATATAATCCAACCCTCGCACAGCCCATGGGCAGCTCCAGTGGTACTAGTAAAGAAAAAGGATGGCACTCTTCGATTCTGTGTTGACTATCGCCGTCTCAACAACGTCACCAAGAAGGATGTTTATCCCCTTCCTCGCATTGATGACGCACTTGATCATCTACGACATGCCCGTTACTTTTCATCCATAGATCTGAAAAGTGGTTATTGGCAAATCAAAGTTGATGAGCGCGACCGAGAGAAGACTGCTTTTATCACCCCGGATGGTCTATATGAGTTTAAAGTGATGCCGTTCGGCCTCTGTACCGCCCCAGCAACCTTTCAGCGCGTTATGGACACCGTCTTGGCCGGACTGAAGTGGCAAACTTGTCTGGTCTACCTTGACGATGTTGCAATCTTCTCAAGCACGTTCCCCGATCATCTTCTTCGCCTGAGAGCAGTACTAGAAGCTATAAGAAGCGCAGGCCTCACTCTGAATCCAACAAAGTGCAAGTTTGCCTACGATGAATTAAAATTTCTTGGCCACGTCGTCAGTAGCGCGGGCGTTCGTCCAGATCCCGATAAAACAGCCGCCGTCGCCTCCTTTCCTACACCATCGGACAAGAACGCCGTACGGAGGTTTCTGGGCCTCTGTGATTACTATAGGCGCTTTGTTCCCAATTTTTCTCATGTCGCTGCACCACTTACTCATCTCACGAAGGAGAACGTCGCCTTCCAGTGGTCGGATGAACAGCAGTGTGCATTCGACCGCCTTAAACAAAGCTTACAGACCTCCCCTGTACTCGGGCACTTTGACCAGGACGCCGAGACTGAAGTTCATACAGACGCCAGCAACAAGGGCCTCGGAGCCGTGCTCATTCAAAAACAGAACGGGATCGAGCGTGTAATCGCTTACGCAAGTCGAACATTATCGAAGGCGGAGACTAACTACGCGACCACTGAAAAAGAATGCCTCGCGGTAGTTTGGGCGATTAAAAAGTTCAGACCCTACTTGTACGGACGCCAATTTCAGATTTCAGGTGGTTACCGACCATCACTTTCTATGTTGGCTCAGCACTCTGAGAGACCCTTCAGGGCGACTTGCACGGTGGGCCCTTCGGTTGCAAGAATTCGATGCTACAATAGTTTATAAGTCCGGTCGCAGGCACACAGATGCTGACTGCCTCTCGAGAGCCCCTATAGAATCTGCGTCTGACGGTCAAGACGACGAGTATGAAGATGCTTTTATAGGTACCATAAGCACGGTCGATATGGCAGCGCGGCAGCGACACGACACTGAACTCCGTGAAGTAATCGCCCATCTGGAAGGTCAAGAAGGCACCATTCCACGCGTCTTCTTGCGCGTTCTACCCGCATTACGTCTTCGCAACAATGTGCTATACAAAAAGCTTCGCAGCGAGTGCGAGGTCTTGGCTACTGGTTATTCCGGCTGACCTACGTAATGAAATTATGGACGCCTGTCATGACGACCCAACTTCCGGGCATTTGGGATACAGCCGAACACCCGCACGAATTCGTTCCAAGTGTTACTGGCCTCAACTTACTAAGACTGTTCGTCACTATACCAGGACCTGCGCGAATGTCAAAGACGTAAGACTCCGCCCGTACAACCCGCAGGACATCTTCACCCCATTCCGCCGCCTATGACTCCGTTCCAGCAGGTAGGAATGGACCTGCTCGGACCTTTTCTACGTCCAACTCGGGACACCGCTGGATTGCTATTGCTACTGATTACCTCACACGGTATGCTGAATCGCGAGCTTTACCTTCTGCAACAGCGGCTGATGTAGCGAAGTTTTTCGTCGAGTCCATCGTCCTCCGTCACGGTGCTCCCGAAGTCTTGATCACAGATCGCGGTGCCGCGTTCGTGTCCCAGCTAATGGCAGAGATCTTCGTTTAAGCAACACGCACCACCGGAAAACTACCGCATATCACCCCCAAACGAATGGGCTCACAGAGCGCCTTAATAAGACTATGGCCGACATGATATCTATGTATGTGGACGTCGAGCACCGTACATGGGACGATATTCTTCCCTACGTAACTTTCGCTTATAACACCGCAACTCAGGAAACAACCGGGTTTTCGCCGTTCCGCCTGGTGCATGGCCGAGAGGTGACTACCATGCTTGACGTCATGCTTCCTCATGAGCCGGAGGCCTACTCTTACGACGATGTCCAACTGGTATCCCAGCACGCAGAAGAAGCCCGACAGTTGGCACGACTACGCATCCAAGACAGCCAGAACGTCGATGCACGCAGGTACAACCTCCGGCATCGTGAAGTTCATTTTGCACCTGGTGATAAAGTGTGGGTGTGGACTCCCGTTCGCCGTCGCGGTCTCAGCGAGAAGCTGCTAAAACGTTACTTTGGCCCATACGAGGTCGTTCGCCGTATAAGCGACGTGAATTACGAGGTGATCCCGATTGTTCCGAGCACATCTCGTCGGCCCCCTCATCCTGAAGTGGTGCATGTGGTTCGCCTCAAAACTTACTATGAACGCTATAACCACGTATTCTGACTCTCAGCTCTGCTTGATTTAACGTTTCAGTTACGCTGGAGCGCGCATCGGGACGATGCGCCTTTCAGGGGGAGTAGTAGTGTAACCCGCGCTATCCGTGTCAGTTCTGGAGAAAGAAGAAGACGAAGTTCTGCGGAGTGCGCGTGGTTCTGGGACGCCGCTGCTTTTGCCTGGTCAAGCGCCTGCTCTCTGCCTCCTGTGCCTCAACCCCATCCTTTGACCCTGTCCTTCTGGACTGCCGTCCGGGTGGCGATAGAACCCGTGACAATATAAATCAATCTGACTGGAGTCTGATTGCGCCGAGGAGCGCGACAAAAGGTCCTGCGTGTCTGATGTTTTGAGGTCTTCGCCGAGCAGATTGTTCCAAACCACGGATGGAAACTTTGAAAACTAATGCATTATGCCTGCAGCATGAAACAATTCTTTATTTATTTATTAATTAATTTATTACAATAACCTCAATGCTCGTTATAGAGGGGGTTGGTTCAAAAATAAAGAATACTGTAAAACAGGTATTCGGCCCTGATATGTTAGCGCCTGATGCTCTGAAGTGAATGACAACCATGTTCAACGCGCGTAACGGTTAGGTAAGAAAACCACAACGAAGCTCTCTCTCCGACGCTCGGGCGTGCACTTACAGAAGTGCAACGACTTATCGTAGACAGCTCCATTGACTGTTGACGGCATAGCGCCCTGTTCAAGGACTCCTATTACAAGTGGTGGAGGTGACAGCAATCCCGTCAACCTGAAGCTTCGCAGCCGAGCGTTGCCTACCACTTCCGCGATGCCTGAGACCGCCAACCAACCACCAATCTTATCGCCTATCATCTGTCCCGGTGCAGCGCGTCAGCGCGACCCAGCCATTTTCAGCGGCACCGATGACACGGATGTAGAGGACTGGTTGGCGTCGTATGAACGCGTAAGTGCGTACAACAAGTGGGACGACAGCGTGAAGCTCACAAACGTCATTTTTTATTTGACCGACGTGGCCAATCTATGGTTTCGCAACCATGAGAGTGACATCCCTACCTGGGCGGCTCTCAAGACCAGCCTGACCGAAGTTTTTGGCCGTCCCGCTTTGCGTAAGCTTCGCGCCGAGCAACGCTTGCAAACTCTGGCACAACAAACCGGCGAGAACTTCACCAGTTTCATAGAAGATGTCGTCGACCTCTGCAAGCGCGTCAACCTTACCATGAGTGACGCCGAGATGATCGGGCACATTATGCAAGGCATTGACGATGACGCCTTCCCGATGCTCGTCACCAAAAATCCCCAAACTGTGTCCGATGTTATCAGCTTCTGCCAAAGCTTCGATGAGCTTCGCAAAAGGCGGCTTTCCACACGACGTGCTGGCCTTCAGCAAGCCACCCTTTCCAGCTTGGCTCTCTCCGGGGACGATGCCCTGGATCAGCAGTCGCTCATTCAGCAGATTCAACAGTTTGTTCGTGAGGAAGTCGCACGCCAGCTTTCTTTGTCTACGTGCCCCCAGCACCTGCGCCGCCGCTCAATCCCACCCTTCAGCGTGTTATACAACAGCAGGTCGCTGAGGTTCTGCCTTCACCTCCTCAGCAGCCCCATGTGGCGGCTCCTATCACGTACGCTGATGTTTTGGTGCGGCCACCACCCCCCGTCGCCCCTGTATACAGCCGGCCTCCCCTCCTATGCGAGCCTCAGGGAAATCAGCAACCTCAGCAGCCTACAATCCCCCCTTATCGTCCGGTTCTCCGCCGTCGATTACAGCCACAGCCTTCCAACCCCTGGCGCACACAAGACAACCGACCCATTTGCTACGCCTGTAAAGTCGCCGGCCATGTGGCTCGTTTGTGCCGCAGTTGTGGCCCTCTACCCTACGGCTATACACGTGAGTCGATGTACAATCTTACCCCGTCCCCCTCGCCCGTGTTCCCTGAGCCTCCTCCGCAGTCCTCTTCAAGTTACGGTCGCCGATCCCATCGCTCGCCTTCACCTGGCCGTCGTTTCCGTTCTCCGATGCTCCGCCGCCAATCAGCCGTTCACACGGAAAACTAACGGCCGCAGTTCCGGAGGCAAGAACTGCGCCGTCAGAGACTAACACAAGACCTGTTTCAGTACCAGCCAACATTATTACCGTATTCATTGAGGACGTTCCTGTCGAAGCACTTGCAGACACTGGCGCAGCCATGTCAGTTCTTAATTACACCCTCTGTCGCAAACTCAAAAACGCCGCTTCCTGCCGTTTCTCTTCGCACCGCCAGCGCTCAGGACATTCGACCATTAGCCGCCTGCAGCGGCCGCCTTGTCATCGACGACGTTCAATACACAATAGAATTCCTCGTCCTCGCCCCCTCATCACACGACGTCACCTTTGGTTGGCACTTCCTCTTCAATCATAACGGCACAATAGATTGCGCCCGTGCTAAACTTGAGTTATCACCCCTCAGTGCCACTTCTTTCGACGCATCCGCTGCTGCTGCCGCTACCATGCACGTCGCAGAGGACACCGACGTTCCTCCTATCTCCTTAGTGCTTGTGTCTATTTATTGTGCTGCTCTTTCCGACGCCTCTGTTATCTACACACCCTCGTTACGATGCGCTGACCAAAAATCCTTGTTGCTGCCCCATGCTGTGCTAACAATGTTTCGCAGCTCAAGTTTTCCACAGGTCCATCGACGCTGGCCTGACGCCCTTACAACGAGCCCAGCTTGTCGCCATCCTACAACGTTTCGCGGCTTCGTTCGACTCCCAGCAACCTTCGTTGGGGCGCAAAACTGGCGTTACTCACCGCGTTGATACCGGCACGCATGCCCCTTTGCGCCAGCGTCCGTACCGTGTTTCAGCCGCCGAGCGCCGTATTATTGACGAACAGGTGACTTACATGCTCCAGCGCAGCGTGATCCAACCGTCGCACAGCCCTTGGGCGTCTCCGGTCGTCCTGGTCAAGAAAAAAGACGGTTCCATCCGATCCTGTATAGACTACTGCCGAATGAACAAGATTACGCGCAAGGACGTTTATCCTCTCCCTCGTATCGATGACGCCCTTGACTGCCTGCAGGGAGCTGAGTTCTCTTCTTCAATAGACCTGCGTTGCGGCTATTGGCAGGTGCCGATGGCAGAGGCCGATCGCCCAAAAACCGCTTTCGTCACACTCGATGGGCGCTATGAGTTTAATGTCATGCCATTCGGACTATGCAATGCCCATGTCACATTCGAACGCATGATGGACAACCTACACAGAGGGCTCAAATGGCACACTTGCCTTTGTTACCTGGACGACGTTGTCATCTTTTCCCCACATTTTCCATCTCACCTCCAGCGCCTTGAGACAGTTCTGCGATGCCTGACCGACGCTGGCTTATAATTAAATTTAAAGAAGTGCCGTATCGGAGCACGACAGCTGACCATTCTCGGGCATTACAATTCCTATTACAATACATACTAAAATTACGGGCGAAAGGAAAAAATCATGATGCAGACACTTGTTCAATGACAGGCTTGGTGATAAGTGGCTTGAAAGATGATGTGTCTTCTGTGCAGGCGATACGGTGTGGAAGGTGGTCCCGCTCAGTGCTAGCCTACGATAAGAAAGAATAAAAAACACGTTCGTTTTACAAGTTGGGATGGCAGCTTTATGCGGATAATCAACACGTGATGACACGTAGGATGGTATAGAAAAAAAATATTCCTGTTTCAGTGTCTCGGTATGAAAGAAAATGCTGTAGAAAAGACTGAAGAGTGAAATACTTCTATGAACTGCGAGATTGGTCAGACCAAGGTTAGAATTCATATAAACAAATACTAGTTCTGCGATAAAAATTGGAAGGGATGAAGCTTGCTGACCGATTCTGAGCAGATCGTATAGCATCGAATAAAGTGAGCTGCGCGGGGTCCCATATTACTGATGCGTATTCTAGTTTCGGCCTCATTAGTGTTTGATGTAAAAGTAACTTCAAATGGGAGAGACGGTTCTGCGTATGTAACGAAGGGCACGGTTTGCATTGTTAACATGCATGCACCAGGATAATTTGTTAGTGATGTAAACATTCAGATATTTAAACGATTAAACGTTCTCTAATAAAACTCTATAAATCATGTAACCGAACATTTTAGACGGGTTACATCTGCGTGAGATGGACATAATTGTGTGCTTTGATGAATTGAGAACCACAGACCGTCGCTGACACCCACCTAATACGTTATCAAGATCGGAAAGAAGGAAGCAACTTTCGATAACGTTATGTATTGCACAAAAAAGAACAGAGTCGTCAGCAAAAACCTTATTTGAAGAGTTAATGCACATCGGAAAGTAAATAATATATATATCAAAAAGAGCAAAGGACAAAAACAGAGCCTTAAGGAACACCAGGTGCTACGGCACATGGGGATGATAGACAGTCGTTAGCTGATACAAACTCGGTGCGGCTAACCAACAAACATTCAATCCATTTAAGACAATTAGGGTCAATATTAAGGAAACTTGTTTTAAGAAAGGGTAATGATGCGATACCCTAATGAAAGCCTTAGCAAAATCAAGAAAGGTGCAGTCGGATAGTAAACCACTTTCTAAATTGACACTAAGATATTAGTGGAAGATAAGAGTTGAATCACGCAAGAAAAATGTTTCCGAAACCCGTGCTGACAGCCGCTTAAGAAAGAGTTACTTTCCAAAAAAGAAGCGAGGGTAGAATATATAATGGTAAACTAGAAGTTTAAAACGAATGCTCGTTAATGAAACTGGTCTTTAGTTAAGGGGACACTTCGGATTACCTTGCATTAAGAGTGGACTCACCCTCGCTACCTTCCAGTCAGCTGGCATAGTGGCGTGTTCGACTGACTGATTTAAAAGTTGCGCTAAATATATGCTGGAATATACAGAAGTGTTATTCCCCAACTTCGAAATAATGTTGTCGACACCACAACTCCGATACTCACCTATGGGGATGAAACGTGGAGGCTAGCCAAGAGGGTTCTACTTAAGTTGACGACAACGCAGAGGGCTACGGAACGAAAAATGGTAGGGGTAACATTAAGAGATAGGAAGTGTGCAGATTGGGTCAGAGAAATATCTCAAGTTACTGACATTCTAGTGGATATCAAGGAGAAATGGGCATGGGCACGACATGTTGTGCGAAAAGAGGACAACCGATGGTTGCTTAGGGTAACAAACTGGATTCCAAGGAAGGAAAGCATAGCAGGGGGCGGCAGAAAGTTAGGTGGGCGGATGAGGTTATGATGTTCGCAGGGGACAAGTGGATTCAGCTTGCACAGAATGGGTCTAATTGGAGAAATATGGGAGAGGCCTTCACTCTGCAGTGGGTGAAGGCCTCTCCACCCAGTCAGGCTGATAATGATGATGATGACACCGCAACTGGATGATAACTTGAGGCTCTGGAATAACGTCAAAATTCCAGCACAATCTACGACAATGGGGTCCATCGGAAAGAAATAGTAGTTAAGCACTTCTGGAGCAACATGGAAGGAACTATCAACAAACAATTTTGCAAAGGCAAGGTTTAAAGCAGTACAACATTCTTTACATGTCATTGAATTCTCAGCACTATCATAATGTTCAATGTCTGTTCTTTCTTTGGGCCTGATAATGTTCCAGACCTTGGATGAATTCGTAGAAAGAAGTGATGGCAGTTTGTTATTTAGGAACACGTGACTGGCTTCTTTGACAACTACTCGGTAAGTTCAGGGAACATCGCCGTATCCGGACCAACATTCCGCAGTGTTTACACGTTTCGCCAAAAATCGTTTCATAGCGACGATGAACCTCACCGATCGGGGTTTTTGTTTTTAATTCGGCGCCTTGGGACGTGCTTGTCGAATAGAGAGGAAACTGTATTCGTAAAGCCCAAATTTAGTCAACGGTTCTCCCGAAGAAGGTATAGACATGCAGTTATCTATGAAGAATGCCAGTTCGCTGTTAATTGATGCGTGGTCACCCCTGAAACCATTCTAATTATCTTGATGCTACTAACTTTATTAGTTGTTAGCACCGTAGTTTCGAAGTGAATAAGACAATGATCACTTAAACCGGGCATATAGGTTACACGGTGTATATGATCAGGAGCAATGGTAAGAATTAAGTCTAATAGGTTAGATGTACCAGAACCAAACTTTGTAGGCTTTAAAGTAAACTGGGTTCAAAAGGATTGGCTTACTGCGGAAGTATCTCTGGCAGTTTGAAAGAGACCGGACCAATCTATCTGGGAAAATTTAAAATCCCCCAACAGAAATACAGTGAAAGGAATTGTGTAACCAAAATATTCAATGCATCGTTTAAGTCATCACAAAAAGATGATGCCGCGATCGGGGGCCTATATTACACACAGAATAAAGTATTTTGGTAGTAAAGGTTTCGGCGGACACAAAGCGTTTAGAGGGCAGTAGGGAAAAGGAGGATGTAATCGATAACGGCAATCAGTACACCACCTCCGTGTTTTGCAGTCCTATCTTAGCGGTACACAGTGTAATTTTTTTCACAGTCAAGTAATTTTGTATTTCTTATAACGATTAAAAGCGAAGTTTCCGTTAACACCTCCCCATCGGAAGCGCAGGCATCAATTGCAGATAGGCCACGACGTTTGTTCACAATACTGAATATTTTTGAAGAGGAAAAATTGATTCTGACGGACAATATTAGGAGCACGTTTTGGGGTTAGGATAAAGAGGTATCTGCGTCGGTGAGGGTAGGGCCGGACGAAAACCTGGCTCTACTGCTGTCGCTGAATGGCCCTATTTCTCACACACTATCGGTGTCCGCTGAGTAAATATAACATTTAATGCTGATATGAAGCTTGTTATACCGCGCTGAAAATTCTTTGCCGCTTTGATTACCAAATTTGAAAAGCTTTCTTCTCACATTTGTTGTCGGTTTCCAAAATTTTCACTCACAGTTACCTTGGAAGCTTTCAACTTGTTTTCTGAGGCAAGAATAATTTCCTCAAGTTTAAATAACACAAAAATAATAATAATGGGGCGACATTTATCGGGGACAAAGAGGCCTAGTACATGAGCTCGGGATATGAGTTCGTGTCTCTAATCCAAACCGAAATTAAAGGCGGTATTTTGAAAGGAGCCGAATTTTTTGTTCGGATTCGGCCCTTGTCTCTTGACAACTAGCGTCGATACCATGGAATATTAAGTTCTCTCGGCGTGAACCATCTTCAAATTCTTTCACTTTCCGATCAAGTGCTACGACATGAGCAACACTGTTATTGTTCAATTGTTATAAACAATCGCGCTGCTATGCATCGCTCGCATTTGAATTTTCTACACAGTTTTCATTTAAAAAAAGGTTTCAAAGAAAAAGATGGTTCATGTGAGAGTGGAGCATCGGCCCATCATAAAACTAAACTATCATGTCAGTGCTTCGTATCACTGAGCCTTGGTGCAAAGTGGATTTATTTATTTATTTACCTATTTATTTTGTAGTGCACTACTTCCGTTCCTTCGCCAGCTTTGACTGCTGCCGAGTATAGACTCTTTCCAAGCTGAACCCAGCTTGTTTCGGCCATCCGCATATTTATGCACTTTAAGTGGTTGCTTCTCAATCAAAACTGTTAAAATGCGCAATTTTTCATATTAATAATACAGAAAAAATCTTCGCCACGTATCCTATACGACTGCTGTTCAATATACAGTGTGGTATACTTGTTGTTCATTGATGTGTATATCCAAAACGATGAGCAGTACCTCGGTGCAGTTAGTCTAGATGGGTTGCAGAGCAAAGTTGACATTGAGTACATTAAAGTGCTTGACATTTTCACACGCAATCACGCAGGAAAGTGTTAAGGTTCAGTTTTGATTTCAAGGGTTACATGTCAGGCCATCAATCTCAACTGTGAATTCCTTTCTAGATGCCCTTTAGTGAATGCATGAAAACGTATATAAGGTTCAAAACACGCTCCGTAGGGAGCAAAATTCAGATCCGTTGTTTTCTTCACTTCTGCATCTCGTCAAGGTGCTCGTCGATTAGGCGTGTGACGTGTAGGTGACACACACAGTGAGAGATGAAGGACGAGGAACTTGCAGTAACAACACGAACCTTTAGATAACAACAACACGATGTACAGAAAGGTATTTACTAAAGGCAGAGAGGCGACCACACTCAACAAAAGGTTGACCAAACGAAAACTAAGCGCGGCGCTACGAGCTTGCGCGCTAACTGCAACACGAACGTATAGCTCCCTTAACGACTTCCTCGAAGCCGGGACCTTACTAATCCCGCAATCGTAGCTTCGTCGAGTACCAGAACCGCCAATGGCCGCGCGGAGCTCTCTCAAAACACCGCCGCGGAATAATCAAGACGCGGAGGAGGAGCGGAAACAGCGTAGTGCTGCGAAAGCTATGCTCCCATACTCTGGCTCGCTAGAAAGACCAGGAACTTGCTAGAAGCCACGCTCAGCACGCGCGGCCTTCTCAATGGCTCGAAGTGAAGAGGGCCAGGTCCACGTTGCGGGATGCACGCGTGAGCCAGCGCGTTTTTTCTCCCAGGCCTACGAGGGCGAGGAGGCCAGCGCGGTGGCCTGATTGCGCAATCGGCCGCGCCGCAGTCGGGAAGCCGCTCAGTCTTTCCATCTTAACCGCTTTCTCCGACGAGCGTGCCGAAATATTAAAAAATGGACCACCGTGGCCTTACAGAAGGATCAAAGCGCTTCCCCTCATTCATTTGATGCAATTAACTTGTAGTCTTTGCGATAATTCAGTTGACATAATCATGTTATTTCTTTTACATCATGAAATACACAAACTGAACCTGAATTTTGTGCATACAAAACGCGAGCGAGAGGAATTCAAATTTGCATTTGTGAATGCTAACCCGTGGAGCTCTCAACTGCGTATTTTTTATGTACGTGACTTCGGATCGAAATCGGCAGGAAAATTTTAAGCAGGGGACACAGCACTTACGTTGGTGACTGCCAAAATTTGAAATATAGCATTCCAGTCTTAAATAATTAAAAAAGATTCGTTATGCCGCTTTAGGCCGTCATTTAATCATTGTGCACTGTGAGGGACGCAATGTCCGCCTTGCATTACCACCTACCTTCCTCAACCGCGTGGGGGTATCTCTGTTATAATAAATGCGCTCTACCAACTTACTCGTAGTAACAGCGACACAAGAGAAAATAACGTTTAGACGTTCGCAGTTGTTCTCTCAGGACACTGAGCTTGCTTCGACGGTGGCTGCAAAAGGCAGCCTGTATGCTGCTTCAAAGGGCTAGAACTCGATACCTGTAGCAGAAAATCAATGCCCGACTGTTTGTTTCTAGTTGGTAGTAGTGAATTTGGCTTATTATGTTTCGAGAAATTGTGTTCCATATCAGCGCTTAGTCTTCTGGACGCCTGGTGCACATGTTTTGACAAACAAAATTACACCTTGCCTTGTAAAATAAAAAATAAAAATATTTTATTTTTATATAAAAGTGAACCATGTCGCACATGGCAGAGTCGCCGTCACGTAACTTCAATATTTCAATAGCGGAATACTGGGCTCTGTGACTACACAATCCGATTGCCACATATGAGAGACCGAGAACGATAGTGTCGTGCTCTGGTAATAGCTGCGAGCACTGCCCAACAAACGTATATGGAAGCGCTTTGCAGATACATATTCTACACAAGGTGGATCAGGCACAGACAAAAATAAGTCGGCACTCTAACGAATGCACCAATATGTATGTACGCTCAGATGCCCTACCCACTGAAACCCCATTTGCACTTACTGCTCATGCACTTATTGCATGATCAGTTCTGTTTGGGCTGCTTTTATACACTTGCATATAGTACACACTTGGCCCACGTTTTAGCACATAATAGGCTGTTCATTCCATGAAACGAGAAATACTCTGCCTGCTCTGTTTATTCTCCAAAAAAATAACTCTGCAGAAAATAGATTACTCAAATTACTCTGGCAAGACCTTGGCTTGCATATGACGCCCTCTATATCGTTAGCGAAGCTTATACATGGTCGATGTTTTCAATTATTACATAAAGATAGAACGACTACAGAAACACGAATGACGTCGAAAACTAAGAAACTGAACGCTGCGCGTAAATGTCCGAAGTGAAAAATGCTGGAAACACATGTGTCTGCATCCGCACGCAGAGAAAAAAAAATGGTCGTGTGTGACTGTGAGCTATGTCACGTCAACCGAGCACACGTGTGCCTATAAACAATCGTTGCGACAGCTCACTCATGCTCAAATATCAGTTGAGCCCGTGGACACGAAGGCAGCGTTGTTATCCGATGGTTAAATTGTTAGCCTACAGTACGTACTCACAAGGAATATTGATTCAGTATTCACGGCTGCCGTGGTTTCAATTCTGGCTTTAATAATCAAACATGCGTCCGGGATGGTGCCTTTGCTCGCATGTGCAACTTACTGAATGAATATTGTCATGTACGTCAGATGTCTTTTTTTTTTTAAGTCTGAAACAGGCCAGCAGGAGCTTCTAAGTATGCGCTGGGACTGATTTAAAGTTTCGCAGTGGAAGGTTTGCTTCATATGGGAATGTACCACAAGACTGCCGAAGGTATTGTGTGCTACCATCTTTTCTCCCGCATAACGTTTCTTTCTTCTAGATGATGGAGAGTTGGGCCACAGCCTGTGACCCGTGACACTACCAACAGCTGAGAACGGAACGCTAAGTCAGTTTTCTCGCTTCGGTGAGTTATGTTACCCCTAAACGAACAGCTCAAACGCGACTACAGAACCAAACTGTCCTCCAGCCAACGCAACCTGATGAGACTCTAGAAATCTCGAGGTTTTAATCTACTCTTCTTGCACCTATTCAATGTCAATGGTCGTTTCAATTTAGGCACTATAATTTGCGCCATCTCTGTCACCACATGGCGGTCATTTCGGCGTTCCAGTATAAAAGCACGCCACCATAAAATTGCAATCGTCAATATTAGAACGCGAAGCTTGCATGTACAGCTTAATTTAAAGATTAGTGCTAACGTGTGAGACAACGTGGCGTAAATGTGATGCACAATCACAAGCATACTATGTGATTAGGCTTGTGATCATGATCGTTCCGGGTGAATCCCATTGCGTCCATCGAGCATTCATGCATGTAGTAACTTGGCTGCCGTAATTGTGATAGTTCTACGTGGTGGTTACATAAACAGCGCGCACAGGGAAAAAATCGCAGGTGTTAAAGAATCATAAAGCGTGGGTTGGATTACCAATATATTTATAAGGCTATGCAAAGTGCGATGACTTAGAGAGTGTAGGTTTTATTTATGTCCATTTTGTTTTCTTATTTACGAGTCATTCATTGTTTTTAGCTTTATTATATGTACGTTTTTTTTATATTTGTTTATTCCGCAAGTCTTAGTTTATTTATACCGGGGTGTATCACTGTGTCTAAGGTTTTTTTACATTCCAAATTTTTTATGCCCATATCCTTAGTATCCACAAAATATGCTTAAAAGCAAGAACATCGCTCTTTTCTTATCCCATTTCCTCGATGAACGTTTAGCAACGCTTACATTATTTTGCACCCTCCGTAATATTAGACACTTTCCGTATATCCTAGATTTCGATTAATGCAAGTCTATTGTTATGTCTTCTTCGCCGCATTCCATGACAGGTTTCTACACCGGAGAGCAAATAAATATTTCGATAACTTTAGAGTTTCCGTAAAAATGAAGGCGAGCAACTTGTGTCAGGAAAGTTCCAAAGTTTTCCAGACAATGATGACGTATTAGAGGTCACGTTACCAGAACGAATCACTCATACCACCAACTTCAACAGTAAAAGTCTGGACAGTGAAACGCTCTAAAGGTAACTTGACTAAGAATTACCAATCACCGAGAAACAACCAAACATGTATCATACCTCAGGCTCCAAATTGGCACCGGGTGGCGTGCAGATGAATGCTGCAACGAAGCCGACGCAAATGCGCCAAGGAAATGCATACGAGAACAGAACTCAAATGCTGTCGCATTCCCTGTAATTGTGTCTTAATTGACTTTTTTAGCTTCAGCGCGAAAGCACGAATACGGAGGTTTAATATTTTTGTTTCGTTTTTGGAGCTTAACGTCGTAAAGAGACATGGGCTACGAGAGACGGCATAGTGTAGAAATACGAAAATTTCGACCACCTAATTTTGTATATTACATGCGCTGACATCGCACAGCACACGGCCGCCTTACTTTATGCTTCTCCGTCGAAATGTGGGGGCCGCGGCCGTAAACACGGAAGCACCGGGGCGGGCTAATCCGGAGGTTGAGATTGTAGTAAAATAGTGTAGCGTGTGCGTGCCCACGTTTCGCGCAAAAAAAAAAAAATGAAAGAACCATGAGAACGAAGCTAATCCAAACCGGGGTACCAGGGGTCGGGGGCCAAGCGTCTTAATCAATGAGCCCCCGTGGCAGGTACTTTCGTGCGTTATACACCAGGTTTAGGTAGGGATAAACATCCATAATTTTCCCCCAAACTTTCAAGAAATGGCCTCAGAACCATATGGAAGATTTCGTTGTAGCGTCTTCATTACGTTCCGTGACAGAGGCTTCAGAATCGCAGGCAAGTTATATTTGGCGTTTTTTCTTTTTTTGCTTTAAGCAGTCGTTAAGTATACCTGTGCAGCAACACAGTGCAAATAAAAGGATGTAAGAAACAAGATATCAAAGAAAGAAAACAAGAAAGAAAAAGAGAAAGGAAGAAAAAAAGAAGGAAAGAAAGAGAAATTATTGAAGAAAAAAACCTATTCCTTAATATTTTATGACTCAACCACGATATTCTTCTTCGTAAGTTGAGCAACCTATTGCTAACGCTTTAAGAACTTGTTTTTGATGGTTTTAAAGATAACACGTTTATAATTGGCTGAGTCAAATTTACAATGCCGCAAATAACGCATGCTTAGTTTAAATCCACGTATTTTCTAAGCAGCATTCATTATAATAATAGTTTATTATAATGAATGCAGAAATTTGATCAGCTGCATTTTTCCGCAGAAATATGTTGATGGGAAGATGTAAGCTGCGAGTTCAACAAGGAGACAATTTGTGCATAATAAAGGCTTGCAACTTGACATCCGGACTCGATGACTATCAAAACAATTCACGCCTTCACGTTACTCGACTGTGTAGGGCTTTAGTGGCACATCCACGGTGAAGTAATCAGATAGTATATAAGCAGCGGACGCATAAACTGGGTTTTTCTCTGCGTCATAATGGCTGGCTATTGGAAGCGTCTTACTTAAGCGCCATGGAATCGCATCTTGCTGCCATCACCGCCGTACAGCAGGAGCACGAGGGCAATTATAGTTTGCTTACCATACTGCACACAGTTAGGTGTCAGAACAACCAAACCTGTGCAACAGCCATTTTGAACATCGTTGAAAACTTAATCAGAACTCTCCGCGTTTTACATATGCGAGAAAATATCAGACATTCTGAGTATAAAAAAAAAATGCATAACTGATTTTCTATTATTTCAGTTTACTTACGTACAGCAAATGAACTTATTAAGCTTGCGCTGCGAAATCTGTGCGCAATATCTAACGAAGTGTTTGCATATATGCAAATAATTTTAAGCATTTTTGTAAGTGTAAGATATGCTGCACCATGTGTTGTATTCATTTTTCTCTGTGTCTGAACTTTTGTTATAATGCATATTACTCTTAATTCCCCTCAATATAACGTCAAATAAAACGGCGCAGTGGGTAAAGTGATCTATCAAAGAACACATAAAGTAGATGACTAGTCACGCGAAGTAAAGAACGGTAATCATAGAAGCGTGCTGTCGAAATATAGCCTCGATTTCAAAATTCAGCCCCCCAAAGTAGCTGCGTGGAAAAAGACACCAATGTGATGTAACCGCGCAAAAAGAAGTGTGGGGCTCCCGATGCTCGTTGAAGAAGAGATGTTTCATTTATGCCTACACAGGCGAGGGTAGCACGTAGTCGATAAAAGCCAACCTTAGCGTTAGGGTAAGGAGTGCCAAATAGGACTCACATTTCTTGATCGACGCTTTCGTACTGCCGATATATAGCCGTCTAAATATGGCCGATTTTTCCTTAGCCGCGCAATCATCGCATTCATCGCAGCACAAGAAAGAGTAGACCACAAGCGCACACATAAGCTCGCTTGCGATGTATTCTTTTTAACGTAGTCGTCTTTGAGTTGTCAAGTTAAAATGCCATCTTACGAGGCATACGCCAGCATTTATTCACTCTGAACGAATAACAGCAGAATGTTGTGTTTCGTACAGGGTAATGCTGGTTGCAAAAATTTTATTGCAATACATCTCGGCATTAATACTCTAAAAAGAGTAAGCCAGAAACTCCACCAAGTTACTCAATGAAACGTATTAGGCTGTTGGATTCATTCTTGACACCTACGTGTCAGCCGCACAGATATCGCCGTTCACTGAGCCAGATATAAGCATTAGCAAACATTGATTCTCTTGCCGCTTAGTAATATGCTTACGTTTTGTACATCAGCGAACTGTAAATAACTTCCTTTGTTAAATTTATTATTTGATTCCTACACTTCAAGCGACAGGTTCACCAGCGCCTTCGAGTGAATGGTAAAGTAAGGTAGAGTCATAAATACACGCATGACCATCGGAACCGACTCTTGCATTTACAAACGAAAATAGCCAATAAAGGAGGCATGCACTATCTTGAAAATGTGCAATGTGTTTCTATTTTGCAATTTTTCTGCTTTACCAAGCGGGGTTTTTGTGATTTAAGCCTGGTGCCCAAATTCATCCTGCCTCAAAGGTTATGTCAGCTTTTCTTATAGTAATGTTGATAACCACTTGTAATATGCAAAGGGTTATTTAAATTTACAGCGCTAATACTGTTGAGGCGCACTAGCGTTTCCAGAGAACTTTCCACGTCCACCGCTATACGGAGGGAAGTATAGGTCAAATTCAACATGAATAATTAAGCGAAAAGTTGCCGTTGCTCAAATGGATTCGGATACCACAGACTCTATTTGGATTGTTTTACTTGTAATTGCTAATGAAATACCTTCATGATTAGGTTGTCATTTCAAGTTGATCAAAACGAAACCATTTAACCCCTCTGCTTGCCTATATGTCCTGGCTGTTGGCTACTTACGTATGTACCTCATAACTAAGTTCCTTATTTTTCCTACTGCAGGCTTTTGTAATAAACAATTAATTGGACTGCCCTTTCTTTTTGAACTCAATTTATAGCACACGGTAATAATCTGAACTCGCTGGGGTTCTCCATGGACGGCCACAAAATATTACAGCTCCACAAGCATAGCTTTTTACTTTGGTTATAAAAACACCGCACACTAGTTGTCGTTTACCCCACCTGTATGTGTGTCAGGCTCACGCCATCTGTCGCTATGTCATCATGGCGCTCGAGTGGAACTCCAAGCCTGCGAAATGATCACCGGCTGATTCACTATCAGGGCATTTTGTGCGCGCACCTGGAATACAATCTAAATAAATTTCCGCTCCTAAACCAGCTCACATATTTTCCACCTGGTGCTTAATTGAAATGTCCACCTCATTCCTATTTTGAATGCGTTTGCTCATCGTATTGTAATGTTAAACATTTCTGGATTAGTCGCATCCTATCACATGTCTGGCAGTCGCACTATTTGCTTGTTAGCATTGTTAGAGCGTGTTAGGAATGAATCGCATTTTGCACATGGAGTATTTATCGAATTGCATTTTGCTTCAGCAGAAAAAAAGTAATTTTTATGCCATCAAAAGACGAGCAGGACGTGCTGGATAGAGCGCCAAACAATTGTTGTCTTTTACCCAACGTCTCGCTTGCCGACTGCACAAACTGCCGGTGTGATGTCGTAGCACCCGATTCAAAGGCCAGGGCAGTATAAGGATCACTGGCTAAAATGGCGTCAGGCCAATTTACACGCGGATCTGATAACCAATCTTCATCAAATTTCAACTTTTACACAAGATCAGGCGCCCCCCCCCCCACTCTATGCCTCATAGAAATGTCTATTCACGTTTATCTTGAATGCGCATACGTCATGCCTCATAATCAGAATATGTTGTCTGAATTACTTCCATTCCATTGCTCGTCGTTCACCAGTCGCCCTACTTTTTGATCCGTGCAAACAAACGCTGGTTCCCACGAAGCGTGATTCGAGCATAAACGCAAAAAGTTACAATTCGAGCACGAAATAGTTCTGGTAGGTATTGCTTTTCGCTACGGAACAAATAACAGTGACTTTTCTGCCGTTAACGGCAAGCAGTGCTTAGGGGACTCGACAAAGCACTCACTTTTACCTGTTATACTGCAAATTTTCCGACGTGTTTCAGTGGACTGTGACAATGAATGGCGAAGAGTTTGTAATCACTGGCCTCTCGGGCCATTTCCCCCAAGCGGACCATCTCACTGAGCTCAAGGAGAAGTTGTACGCTGGCGTCGACTTGGTCACAGATGACGAAGCTCGCTGGCCTCGAGGTAGATCTCAGTACTGACGCTCTTCTATGTTTATGTTTTCTCCCTACATTATTTGCTATGCATGCACTTTCGTGACTATATTACATGCGGGGACCTTGTGGTAACCCTTTTGCCAATATATGTCAAAACTATTGTGCAGTTACGGTTTCTCAGCTCCTCGTATTGCTGACACAACCTCTCAACGTTTTGAGCCGGGAAAACGTATGCTTGAAAAACTGGGAAAGAAGAGAAAGAACAATACAGACACCGCAAAGTTTATAACCTACTGGCGGCTTATTTCTCGCCATGCCGCATCTATTTTCAACAGCACCAATTTCACGTGTCTGTCTATACGCCACTCTTTAAAGAGCGAGGCATGTTGCAAGGAATAAAAGGACACGCAACTAACAGACAAAACAAAGTAAAATCAAAAAGAGCTTTTCCAGAAGACAGCCGGTTATTATTGAGCGCTCGAGGAGTCCCCCTGTTTTGGTACCGTCCCTAGAAAGCTGTTTCTTGAGTGACCGTGGACCAGCAAAAGCAATTTACAACGCGTCTGTTGAGATGAACACAATAAAACGTTCCCGCACTCAGATTTGATGTCTTGATTATAACCTGGTTAACATTTGGTAAAGTCGACCAAGTTTTGCTATCAAGAAGAAGGAGCAATTTTCTGTACAAATATGTAAACCTTTCTCTACTTCAGGCCACATGGGTTTGCCAGTGCGAATGGGGATGATCCGCAACCTCTCCAAGTTTGATGCGCAGTTCTTCGGCGTGAATCCGAAGCAGGCACACTTCATGGACCCCCAAATTCGCCTTTTGCTGGAGACCACGTACGAAGCTATCGTAGACGCTGGATACGACCCTGAAACGATGAGAGGGCGCGATGTGGGCGTATTCATTGGATCCTGTTTCGCTGAGTCAGAAGAAGCGTTTAATACAGACACTGACAAGATAGATGGATACAGTGCGCTCGGAAGTGTACGGTCCATGTTCTCCAACCGTATTTCATATTGCTTCGACTTCAAAGGTAAGTAGAGTTACGAGAAATGCGAATTAATCAGTTTTCTTGTGAGAAGTCACTCCGTGCTACCAAGTTTCAACCTTCAAGCTAAAATAAACGCCTTTGGAATAATCGTCTGATGCAATTTTGAAGCACTTTACGAACGCTATGAATACCTTTGAATAGAATATGAAATTCACTCTGGCAAAATTCTCCACTAACGAAACTTCGGAATGCAGGGTATGAGTTCCATAAGTATGTTCTTTAACACTGGGTACATTACTTACAGATGCGTCACTAAGCCTTTTGTGTTGAATCCTAGCCTGCCTTCACTTTTTTTGTCAAGTACATTACCTCAAACTGCCTACTCCTTTGAGACCATACACGGCACAGTTTCTCAGTTTCATCTTTTGTTTTTTCCTCTCTGTGATGCTTACACTTTATTGATAATACTTCACGGCTCAATGTGATGCTTACATTTTATTGATAATACTTCACGGCTCAAAACCTAGTATTTTTTTCGAGAAGCTGGACCGCATTGCTTTTTTATCGCTTATACCTCGTTTATTGAAAAACTTCGAAAAGATGCGTAGCCTCTGTCCTTGGCGGTGGATTTTACAGCAGAGCTACCATATGTGCGGGAGGTAGTTTAATATTTAGAAGACCAAACAGTTAAAAAAAGAGGCACTGCCTTTTACCTATTTTTAGAGACAAGACAAATGAAGAACTAAAAGACCATACATATCGAGGGTGAGCGCAGTTTCTAGAATATTGATTCGCCACATCGTTCCAGACATCGGACGTCAAAACAAAAAGCCCCTTTCAAAGCAATTTGAACTAACCTTCGCTCGTTCTGCATCAAAATATCGTCGTTGGCTTTGATAGCAAAATTATACTGACTAAGAAATTCTTTTACGGCGCAAATTAGTGCGTACGATGAGGAAAGAAATGCGTTTTTTCGAACCTCACTACAATGGGTAAAAAACATGCGTTTTTTTCGAAACTCACTACTATGGGTAAACGATTAGGTTGCCCGACTACTGATCTTGTCGACGTGGGGTCTGTTCTGGTAGCGAGGGCTACTTTTAAACTGAGGTTGAAAGGAGAGGCACTCTTCAGTTCTGCGTAGTTAGCACACATTAGCGATTCAAGCGATCAAAATCAGTGCGAAGCTCTCCGCATCGGCGTCTTTTACAGTGATCATCGGTCAGAGATGTGATGCCTCTAATCAAAACTACATTTTTGATGTTTCGTATTTAAAATTGTGTCGGTGAATTAATGAAGTTTGCTTTGACTCTCGTTGATAGTATGCGGTGTTGAAATCTGTGATGTTCTTGTAGCCTAAAATAAATTAGATATTCTTAAAAAAAATTTTCAAAAAATGCCTCATTTCTGAGCACTTGCTTGTAAAAATGTCACCTTTCTTTGATAATCGATCTACAAAGGCCGCACAACCTATCTTTCAAATCTATTTAAAAATCAGTAAGTCACACTCATGTTTTTTCCGGGTGTAGAGAGGAAAGGAACAAAGTGAATGGTAGCCTGCCTTTACATTTTCATTTCATCATAACCGCCCCTGACCCATTTCTTCGTCATTACCCACGCCATTCGTTAAAGTATGGTAAGCACAGGAAAATTAGGCCCTTGGCGTCAACAATGTTTGTCATTCACGAGTATACAAAACTGGCGAGTTGGATTGGATTCATCGTCAAGCAGCGCTAAACACAGGACAGTTCTTTCGTCACCTGTTCTTCTGTCCTGTGTTTCGCGCTGCTTTAATATGGATGTTTGTCACGTTAGGAATTACAGTTTTTAAGAACAAATTGCCAGAGGAATACAGTTCAATACCTTGCGTCTTCTTCATTTTGCAATTCGCAAAGATTTTTAGGGCATTCTTCTGATGTTTTTTTTTTTCTTCTAATACGTCTTAAAGGACCAAGCGTTACAGTTGACACGGCATGCTCTTCCACGATGATAGCCTTGAACCACGCTCTGTTGGCCCTCCGTGCGGGGCAGTGCGAGGCGGCCATTGTAGGCGGATGCAATGTTTGCCTCAAGCCAGTCACAGCGCTCTCCTTCAAGCGTCTAGGAATGCTTTCTCCAGATGGGATGTGCAAAGCATTTGACGCTAGTGGTGCGTATTTCATGCTCCCATCACTGCAGCTGGCACACTCAGTTTAGGTTTGGTTAGTGGGGTTCAACGTACCAAAGCGACTCAGGCTATGAGAGACTCCTAAACACTCAGTTTTATTATATGCGTAGGAGGAAACGTTTCCAGCAGAATCAAATATCCGGTGTCGAAAAAGCCTGCTTTCGTGAAGTTGCGAAAACACATTATAAGGTCCAAGCCAAACCCGCTCCGAAACCCTGCCAAGGGGCTGACCAGAAATAGTTCACTAAAAGCCTCGTTCTTGCATTTTTGCGCTGTTATTTATGCCTCAGCGCTCAATACTTGTCCTGCAGAATAACAATTTAGAGGTTTGATATATTTTGCAAGAAGCATCTCGTGGTTAGTATATGTCTATGATGCACTTATGGGATAAAAAGGTATGATATGAGTAAGAAAATTCACTGCATTCAAAGTTTGCTCTCAAAACCTCCTCAGGCGATCATGTAGTCCCCGGGGGGTTGGTCGCATAATTCAATTAGAATGTTGAAAACAGCGGCATATCAAGCGATAACTATATAACGAAGAGAGGTAGTAATTCACCTGTTATTAACAAAAGTTATTTATGTTGCTTGTAGCGAATGGCTATGCCCGAAGTGAGGCGGTCGGAGTGTTTTTCATTCAACGAGCCTGCCAGGCAAGGCGGATCTACGCCAAACTGATCCATGGCAAGGCCAATGCGGACGGTTACAAGACTGAAGGTAAGAGCGTCGAAAAAATAACGTACACAATTTTTTAAGACCTACTACCGAAACTAAACAGGGCTCTCGGCAGCAGTGCATTCAAGTCAGTGGATAAAACACCATCCTGCAAAAGGAAACAATAGGAAGCTTGCTTGACGAGCAAACCCAGAATAAATCATGATCGACGAGTTGGCACTGTAGTGTTAACGCTACACAGGACACTTGGGCGTTTCAATGAGTTGACACTGTCGAGTTGTGTTCAGACATTTGGTCAATAGTAGCTTCAGCAAAGATAATCATAGGGTAACAAAATGACTGGTGTGTGCAACAACGTGCACATAAATATCAGTTGTTTAGCGCATAAACATCTCGAAAGAACGGTTGCACTCCGCCTTAAGCGTATCGCGGATTGAAATATTTCAATTACTTAAATACTTCTTATGCAATACGAGGCATTGTTAGCTTCGTCAAAGGGGAAAACCACGTACTGAATATTGCAGTTTTTAAATTATTACCCAAAGGAATGAAGGACCAGTTTTAATATCGCATAGCGGCATTAGATAGCGGAAAAGGATACATGGCAGGTATCTAAGCATATTTTTGAACTGTAAGCATTAAAAACGTTAAAGGCATTTGAGAGATCATGAGTAAATGACTACGCGTCCACTTGTTTTTTTTTCATACTTCTCTCATAAACATGCACATGGTGGTTGAGCGTCTGAGCGTTTTTGCAAGAGTGGCAGTGGCGATTGTTATGACGGCCCGTAACTAAAAAGCTTTGAATGTGATCAGATCCTGATAAGCTGATTGCATTTTCAGTTCCTTTTGATTTATATAGAGATATTAATATTATCGCAGGCTTGTAGGATAACGTATTTATAATTAATTTCTTTCAGTTTGTACTGTATCCTGGGACACATCGTCACAAACTAGCAATGTTTTTTTTTTTTTTTTTATCTTGACAACCCTGGATATTCTTATAATCTCGATTGTTGTTTCCAGAGGACACGTATCAGAACGCATTTTCGTCAAATGAGTTTTTGCTGAGTTTTTTCAACAAATGGCTATAATTCTCGTCTCTTCATGAAAGACAATCGAAGCGAGTTGGAGGAATGTTTTGTCGTTGGCGTTTCCCGAGCAAGTTTACTTTAGTGCGTCTACTTCGGGCCTAAGATCAGGCATTTTAAATGTCACAACGCAGGGTGTGTAAATAGTATTTTGGAATGCTATTCTTCCACAAATAGAATAGAATGCGAATAGTGGAAGAGTGGAACGAAGTAAAGTTACAATATTTTAAACGAAAAAAATGTTTGGAAACAGTGAAGCGCCAGAGGCACTGCGACTAGACAATGGTGAATGCGGTAGTTGCGAAATAAAGCAACGCTTATTTATTGTAGGTGGCACCCCACACAAGGTACCCAGGCCAGTTTTTTATTTCATGAGGCATCCCCCCCTTCTCTAATTAAAGAATGTACTGAAGTCTATTGAGAAAGTTTGCCAAGTGCGAAGTATGTGAGAAAGAATGCAGTCTCGTTTCTGCCGGCTAGGGTTGAACGGTCAGGTTTCTAGCAACGATCACTTGATGATTAGATGAATGCGTTATTTAGTGGCAGCGAACCATTAGATTCCGGGACTACATACTGCAACTTTAGATAGCAATGCGATAGCGTTGTGCGTTTACACTTCGCACCGCTAGAGGCTGATGAAGACCGCAGAATGCAATGCATCATCATCGAGATCATGGCAAGGTCAGAGCATCCCAGCAGCCTGCGTCACGACGGTGGCTGAGCGATCAAGTGGCAGAAAATGAATATTCGAGAGCACATCTCCGTAGTGTCACATCACGTCGCCTGGTGTCCCTTCGCCACATTACCCAAATCCATACGAGCAGATTCCTTTGCTGACCCTTTATTGACCATGCCCTGTCATGACGTTCACAGCTGGGAGAGAATGTCATGCGCGGGCATTGTTAGATAGGGCCTGTTGACGTGAAAATATCTCAAGAATGACAATTCAAAGCGAGCACATAATTAAATATACCCCAGCTTGCCATTCAACATGCTGCCGATGCGAAGCGTAGTATCACTTCTACTGCAGGAATTTCGGTACCATCAGCGGCCGTGCAGGAGGAATTATTGCATCAGGCTTATGCTGAAGCCAGAGTTGATCCTCTTGAAGTTCGCTACTTGGAAGCTCACGGCACAGGGACTGAGGTAGGCGACCCTCAAGAGATGGCTGCCATCAGCAACGTGTTCTGCAAGCAGGGACGGAAAAGGTCGCTGTTGATAGGAGCCGTGAAGAGCAACATGGGTCACTCGGAGGGCTCCTCAGGTAAGCAGATATCTTTTTTCTTTTTCATCTTTCATAAAAGCGTAAATCGACGTCTGCAGTGAATTCATTTTGGTGATGGTCTACGGATAATTTGAAACCAGCAGAGAAAGCACTTAGCAGTTTTCTCATATGATGATATGTAATAAAAAGTGTGCCAGGGTGCCTCAAAGTGTACACAATCTCAAAAAGCATTATGAAATTCGCAACTCAATTTTTAGCAAATATTCTACAGGTTTTGGTTACAGGCATTCAGGCTTTGCTTTTTCCGAGCTCGGAAGGTATCTCAATCACGCAACAGCAATCCGTGTTTCATTTTAAGATATGTAAGTGGTTGAACAAAGCCTCCCTATTCTGCGCTATCACAAGAGGTGTTTACCTTGTCGAATTTTTAAGGTGTGTAGTGCATCGTACGGCAGAGAGTAGAGCCGCAGACGCGTTCTGTCGACAAGAATACGCAAGTGCACGATAGATATATTGTCAAGACTCAGGCCACAGGGAGCCGTGAAGGTACAGTGGTGACCAGCCTTGTCTAGGGCTTTCTGACGGCGCCGTGCGGAGCATGTCAGCGACATTTAACGTGAGGCTCTGGGTTTGAGTTATGCGTCCAGTGCGCATGCGCAGCATATCAAAGTGATGCCTGCTCACCGCTTCCTTCTCCAGCCAGTCCCTTGCGATTACCTTTCGTGCCGTTAGGGCCGCGCTGCCTGCATTTGCGAGGCTGTAACCGTAGCCAGCGCGTTGCGATGCCGCAGTGTTCCTCGCGTGTATCAAAACGGGCAGATAAGCAAGCGCGAGCAATAGCGGATTAACGCTCGTTCCTGCATACCTAGCGCTCGCAGCCCCGGTGATTTCCCCTTTGAGGATGTCAAGTTCTTAGATCTGTGCAAATGCGAAGTACGGTGTCCCATGTAGCTGATAGGCCAATGCAAAGACGCGATAAAACATTACGCCTGCAACGCAATAAACAAACAACTAGGCCCAATTCTCCAACTCTTAGCCTGGTGCGTGTCTGAAACGCGCTATCATCCGTTATCACTTGCACTTACATGCCCATGTTACATATTAAGTGCGTATCTGGCGGCATGATGCACAAGCACTAAGCGGAAATGAGGCCGTGAACACGCCAGCAGGCAACACTTTATTTTGGCCACGCATGCACACGGGACGCATAACTCAAACCCAGGGCCTAACGTTAGATGGCACTGACTTGCTCTGCGGAGCACCGTCGGTGCGCTCTAGACAAGGCTGCTCACCACTGCACTCGGTACCGTGAAGATAAGACCCTAGAGTAAGGTCGGCTTCTAGCTCCGTTAACAGTGCCCAGCACCAGCGCGCCTCTCGAGCCAACAACCGCTTCGTCGTCGTCGGCACCAAGCACGGCGGCCGCGCGGCGCTATGCACGTGACATTATTGCCCCCCACGAAGGGGAAACATTGTCCCGATTCCAAGGTGAGAGGAGAGAAATATTAGGGGTGAGGTGAACTGTACAATAAGACAAGGTTACAAAACGCGACGTTGATACAGTTGTCAGTCACGGGAGAAGTAAAGCTTTAAGCGCACCACGTGAACATTTTCAGGTCTCTGATGCTGAAAACTGACGGTCACACTTCCATCTTGTAGAACTTCGTAGGACACTGTTTAAGCGGCGCAGGACTTTATAGGGTCCGAAATACCGATTTAGCAGTTTTTCACACAAGCCTGTGTGGCACTCGGGGGTACCCACCCACACTTGGTCCCCTGGTTCAAAGTGGACTTTCCTGTGCCGAGATTATAGTATCGAGCGTCGGGTGCTCCTTGATGTGCAAGCGGGCCAGCTAGTGGGCTTGCTCGGCCTGTTCCACGAAATGGGGGGGGGGGGGGGGGGGCATCGGGTTCGACCGCTTCATCCCCGCACGGGAGCATTGCGTCTAACATCGTGCGGGCCTGCCCGCCATATACGAGACGAACTAGTGTGAACTTCGCGGTTTCTTGCAGCCCCAGTATTATATACCTCGACAAACTGTGTTGACCGAAAGCGAACTGGTTTCTCAGCTGGCTTGAAGCTAGTAAGATTTGCCACGGTGGCGTAGAAAGGTACATGTGATAACGAAAATTCCAGACGTGCACTTCTCCTTAGGTGAAGTAATCCGAAAACATTTCTCTTAGTAGTGCCGATTACGGTGCTGAGTTGTTTGCATCTATATAACTTTCCCGTACCATTCACGCGTTTGGAGCAATAAATCAAATCTAAACTGAGGCTCGGGGCTCATTTACTGCTCCCAGGCCAGAGCCGAACAAGGCTGCTTTTGTTTTTTTTTTGTCAACTTCGCCAGATGGCACAACGCGTGCGGCTTACAGGAGATCCATTTCTGTTTTGTTTTGAATTGTGCATGCCCAGATTTTAAAGTACTTCCGTCGCCCTCCGTAAGCTCTCCTCTTGTGGAAGGTCTGATAATTTAGCTCAATTTTTTACCCTTTTCTTACTCACTGCACTGTTGTCGTGTCCCTCAAATCACTCCGCTGTCGTTACTCCAGACAAGGAGAATCCAAAATTTGTTCTCGGGCAGTCGGCGTGGCGTAGTAGGTTGTGCGATCTGATTAGGCGCGAAAGTAAAGTGGTTTGATGCTCGCCGTTTTCACAGATGTTTTCTTATGTGTCGGTTCGTGCGGGTATGCTCTATCCGTAGGCTCAGAAGATGTTCTCTGTTCGGGACTCTCATGAGCCATCATCATCATCATCATAATCATCATCAGCCTGATTATACCAACTGCAGGGCGAAGGCCTCTCCCATATTTCTCCACTTAACCCGGTTCTGTGCTAGCTGCATCCACTTGACCCCTGCGAACTTCTTAATCTCATCCGCCCACCTAACTTTCTGCCGCCCCCTGCTACGCTTTCCTTCGCTTGAAATCCAGTTTGTTACCCTAAGCGATCATCGGTTATCCTCTCTTCGCCCTATATGTCCTGCCCATGTCCATTTCTTCTTCTTAATTTCCACTAGAATGTCGGCAACTTGAGTTATTTCTCTGACCCACTCTGCACGCTTCCTATCTCTTAATCTTACCCCTACCATTTTTCGTTCCATAGTCTGCTGTTTAGCATTACGGAAATACTTTCTATGCGTCCGAACAGTAAATGCAGGCCTGTAGTCCTGAAAAGCTCACTAATGGAGACTACCCTATGCAAACATTGTACATAGCACTACTTGTGTCATATTTCTGCTCCGTTAAGTGACGTACTTTGTTGCCTGCTTCTGAAATGCACCAAACCTATGACGACTACTATGCAAGCCTGTAATCATTAAGCAACTATTCTTTTGTGTCTTTCCTCTTAGTATCAGATTTATGCACCGTATTTTCATTTCTTGTTTCTGAAGTGTGTCAGACCTGCGATGAGTACTGTGCCAGCTTACGGGCTCTAAATATTATTCTTGTGTGTCTTCTCTGTGTAGCAGAATTGTCAGCACGTGCAAATAACTGCCTGTGCTATTGCAGGCAGTTGGTTTCGCTGCTGCATATTCAAGCGTGTGAAAGTCTGCAGGAAAAATAAAGGTGCACAGAGGATACACGTGCTTCTAAAAAGTTTTGTGAGACTTTCCCACTGCTATAGGCATCATAATTTCTGCCTCGTTATGAAACACTTTAATTATGTACTCAAACACATGCACAAACACAAACACCAACATGCACGGCTACAAGCAACAGTGAAAGGGGGGGGGGGGTACGAAGACAAATTTGACTTGACAGATGAGGTTCGAGAGCCCATGGTTCGAGAAGATTCATCTTTAATACAATAGGTTTCTGGCACAGACATGAAACGAGAAAGTGCTGCACTTGGCTGCTGTGAGGAGTGGTCAGCTACGTGTGGTATATAACAGCCGATTGTTGTGCTGGGATTGACGCCGCAGCTGATGCCGCACCGTGGGCATGCTGTGCCAGCCCGCTCTGGTGGCAGGTTCTGTGGAACAGGCTCACAACATGATTCTGTATGGCTTTTCCCTAGAGGTGTGCCTGGCAATTGGGATCCCACTTCCAAGTAGCCGGTACACAGATGTGACCCTTTCTTGTCCAAGCCAGCAGCACCCTCCTCGTCTGGAGGCAGGAAGACATCCAAAGAAGTTATGCAACACGACACATGCTACACGCTCTAGCTGGTAGAGGAGTGTCTAGTATTTTTGCAACCACCGGAAGCAGCTCTTCAGCACGCCGATGCAGTTATCTACCAATTACCTTGTGGAGGTGTATGCCCTGTGCTATAACCGTTATGAAGAGTCCGGACCGGGATTCCATGGTACTGGCAGTCATGTCTCCAACAGGTGCCCCTGTTACCAGCATAACCAAAATTGGCACGCTGTTAAGCACATTCTTTGTCGTTGTCAACAGCCTCATAAACTTTAACAGCCTTACTGACACAATCGAAGAGTCGCATCAAGTAGCTCATTGCCAGGTTTTGCTGACGAAGACATTCATGGGCGTGCAGACAATGAATGATTGAATGTTTCAGCAATACTGCTGTAAGGACAGCCTTGCACTTCATATCGGTATAAATGACGCCCCATTCCTACTCAACGCAGGCATCAAACACATGCATTGCCATCTTTGTTTCTTACGTAGGCAAATATTTTAACAATTTATGACGTTTCCTATGTTCCAGCTTTTATAAAAGCCCAAGAAAGGCAATACATGTTAGGCATGTAGAGCCTACCGTCACTTATCTTGCAAAGAGAAGCGCGGCTCACTGTCGTGGATTCGACGTCTCGCAGAAGGCCTGCCTCGACCTGTGTTATGCCTGTGTGCAGCCGAGAATGCCGCCAGAAGAAAGCATCATTCCAAGATTCCAGGTAGGGAGGTCCATGACCCAAATCATGTTGGCATCTCATATCTAAAAACAGGGACATCACAAGGCTACTCGTAGACGCCCGATGTGCCGTCGACAAATCCGATGACGCCCGGTATGCTGCCATGACGATCGAAGGAAGCCTTCCTTCGCCGCCGCCCTAGCTGCACGCCGCAAATGCTTTCGAACTGTCGACTTTGCGAGGCCGATGCTCGCCTCGTTGTCAGTAGCTGCGTGGAAGCCAGAAGCAGTTCGGAAAAAGCGCAGTGCATGCATTATCGGCCGCCGCACAGACAGCGCACTCGCGGCCACACACACCTATCTCAGTTCATTGCGTCACACAGTCACTCTACTATATCCTTCTCGAGTAGCAGCATGCGTCGAAACATATCGTCCGACACGTCAAACAGCCTTCGTGCACTGTCCATCGCCGATGATCGCGTCGGGGCGCCGCTGCTACCGCCTCACTAGAACGCTGGCCGCCGCAGAGATCGCCGCCATTTTCGCTATTTGAGCGCTCACAAACGAGTTGTGAGCGGCTCGCGTCGCTCGCAACTCCCGCTCACAATTGGCCCGTAGCCAACGTCATCAATTCAATTGCGTTCATGACGTAAACAGCAGACGTCCATGACTTAAAGAAGGGCCACTCCCGCCGCGTTGCCGCTGGCCAATAGGAAGATTGTGAGTGTAAGCCGTCTGTAATTCAGCCTCTGGTAGCCGAGAGCAGCGATGCTGATAACGCAAGTCTGCAAGCGGTGCTACAGTGTTTCCGCGAGAACGGTATCAAACTTCGTCCCGACAAGTGCAAGTTTGATGAACAATCAGTTACGTATCTTGGCCATCGTATTGATGCTGAAGGACTACACCCACTCGAGAAGCACGTCGATGCAATCAGGCCATCTACTGCACCCCTAAATGTTGCCGAGTTGCAATCCTTTGTGGGAGTGGTTACATTTTACAAGTTTTTGCAAAATCTTTCCACTCTACTTGCACCCCTGTACAGTCTTCTAAAAAAGGAGCGAAATAGATTTGGCACGAAAACGAAGACGCGGCATATAAGAATGCCAAGGATGCTTTGTGTCCAGCCCCAGTGCTAACGTACTTTAATCCGCAGCTGGATTTGATGTTGGAATGCGATTCTTTACCTAACCGTGTCGGTGCTGAACTTTTCCACCGAATAAATGATGAAGACAGGCCTATTGGCTTCCGATGACAGACGCTCACTTCAGCTGAGAGAAACTACTCCCAAATTGAGCGAGAGGTTTTAGCCCTGGTGTTTGGCGTGGCATGGTTTCGCGATTACCTGTTCGGACGTGAGTTCACGCTTGTAACGGACCACCTTCGTATGTCTACTCCTACAGGATCGTTAAACTTCTGTCACGGTTGCCGCCCGAATTCAGCGCTGGGTGCTGTTGCTAGGGGTATACAAGTACAAGCTCATCTGTAAACCTGGCAAACAGATTCAAATTTTTGACGCTCTAAGCCGTTTGCCTCAATCGCCGCAGGAGCAGCAAGCGGAAACAGAGCTCTCTAAAATGGTGCTTATAATCGACGAATGGGACAAACCAGCGGTTTCTCACCAAGAGATTGAAGCACTCGCCGCGGCTGACGGGTTTTTGCAAGACATAGGCAGGTACGTGACTAACGGATGGCCCTCCGTCGTTGAAGGTGACAGCAGGGAAGTGGCAGAATTCCGGAAAAGGAGACATGAGTTGTCGGTGGAAAAGGGGCTGTTGTACTGGTGGCATCATGTAGTAATACCAAGTGCGGTGCGTGAGAAACTGTTTGAGATGCTACACGAGTCTCATCAAGGTGCGTCTACCATGAAGACAAGGGCGAGGGATAAGTTTTGGTGGCCCGGTTTAGATCAAGATATTTGTAGATTGGTCTCGGATTGTCGAAGCTGTGTGCAGGCTTCGCCCATGCCACCTAGGAATCTTGTCAGCTGGCCGATTTTGAGAGAGAGGTGGTCACGGCGGCATGCCGACTATGCAGGGCATTTTTGAAACAAGATGTTGTTGCTAATTGTCGATGCACACAACAATTGGACAGAAGCCATTCCAGTATCTGAGCAACCACTAAAGCTACTGCCGTTTGCATGAGAACCTTGTTTACAGATTTGGACTGCCTCGCACCATAGTTACCGACAACCGTACACCCTTCACTGGGTTAGAGTTTGCAGTATTCCTACTGAAAAATGCAATCGAGCAAATTCGTACCCCGCCTTATCACCCCCAGAGCAATGGTCTTGCACAACAGGCCGTAAGAACAGTGAATGAGGGCTTGAAGAAAATGCCGGGCGTGGAGGTGAGAACTGCTCTGGCGAGAATTCTTTGCAACTACAGACATTCGCCTCTAGCTTCAGGCTCCACTTCGTCCGAACTTCTTCTGGGATCCCGTTTGCGTACAAAATTAGATATGTGCTTCCTCCCAGGAACTACGAAATGCCCAAGCATCCAGAGACTGATTCCGCCAGTTTGTACTTCACCCCGGAAGACGCCGTCTGTATGCGCAACTACCAAGTAGGAGAAAAGGGGACACCAGGCAAAGTGAAATCGACGAGTGGTGCCCGTCTAGTCACTGTGGCTACTGAAGACGGAGTCGTTCGACTTCATGTAGACGAAATCCGAAAACGCTCATCAGACACCAACGGAAGCAGAGAAGTATCAAGTCCTGCAGAATCACCTCCTACGACCTTGGAGGCCCCGACAGACCAGGCTAACGACCTTCCCCGAAGGGCCTGTTCCTGAGCTACGCCGGTCTACAAGAACCAGAAAGCCAGTGGAGCGCTACGGCTATTAGGGGATGGAAATGTTGCAGACAACAATGCTGCAGATAACCAGCGCATGCGTCGATGCTCCCTCTTTCCTTCTTCCCCTTTCTTTTCTTCTCTATGTATATCCGAGCCGGAAATAAAGCGTCGTCTTTTCGCTCTGCGAATCTGCCTGCAACACGGTCCCAATTGGTTCGCCTCTTCTGACACATGCGCTTGAGCATTTGTTTTAGCATGCCGTTAAACTGGTCGACTTGGCCGTTCACTATCGGGTGGTAGGGAGAGGTATGCAGCTGTTTACTGACAACAGACGGCTAACCTCTTTCATTGCTTCAGACATAAAAATTAGTGCCCCTGTCACTGAGGACCTCTCTGGGCACTCCGACACGGGAAAACATTTCGACAAGTGCTTCAGCTACCCTTTCGGTTTCGATGCTAGGAAACGCGACTGCATCACGGTACCGAGTTGCTATGGTCAGGATGTACTAATTGCCTTGAGCAAGACTTTGGCTTGAGTTGACCAACGATGTCGATCGCCACCCTCTTAAACGGGGTCTCAATGACGGCCATTCGGGCCAAAGGCGCTCGTGTGGTGTGACACAAGGTAACAGAATACAAAGCATCTTAGAAATGACCAATCTAAACTGAATGCAGGCAGAAAAAAATATTCCTAAAGACACATCAACAGGAATAGATGAAATTCCGATCAAGTTGATTAATGAACTTGGTCCAAAAAGAAAGGAAACGTTGTTAAAAGCTCTGGAAACAGTTATAAAGAATAAGCAAATTCCGGAAAGCTGGCAGCAGAGTAAAATGAATTTGATTTATAAAAGGAAAGGAGAAAGTATGCACATAAAATCCTACAGGCCGATTACCATAACATCTGTTATGTACATGTTGGCCATGCTGGCGGTAAAATTAAAGGTGCAAGCATGGGTAGAAAGTATCAAGATACTCGGAGAACATCAGAACGGCTTTAGGAATGGTAGGCGCTTAGATGATAGCCTGTTCGTGCTTACCCAATGCATCAAAATATCTAGAGTGGAAAATAGATCTTTGTATTTGGCCTTCCTGGACATACACGGGGCGTACGATAACGTAAGCAGGGAACTCCTGTGGAACATATTTAAAGAAGAAGGTATCGGTTATGAGATAATAGAGTTCCTACAGGAAATATACCGGGATAACAAAGTAGAAATTGCGTGCGAAGGGCTAAGAAGTACGAAAGATGTCAAAGTCTGCAAAGGATTAAGACAAGGCTGCCCTCTGTCACCGCATGCTATTCATGCTTTATACGATAAACCTGGAAAGAAGGATACAAGACAGCAACCTAGGTTTTAACCTGTCATATAGATTAGGTGGAAAGGCGGTAGAGCAGCGCCTCTCCGGTTTGATGTATGCAGACGATATTGTGCTACTAGCTTAGAGTCTGGAAGAATTGCAAACTCTAGTTAAGTACTGCGGAGACAAAGGGGACGCTCTAGGCTTCAGATTTAGCGCATTTAAGTCGGGTCTGATAATTTTCAACAGCTCAACTGATCAGGGTCTTACAATACAAGGCCATGAAATACCCATAGTAGCAGAATATTAATATCTGGGGGTATGGGTAAACGAAGGATTGGCATACTTTGAAAAGCATGACCAATCACTTAAGGCCAAAGGGTGGAGAAATGCCGGGATAATGAAGCATAGGGCATTTTGGGGATACAACCGGTGAGGTTTTGAAGGGTATTTGGAAAGGAATTATGGTGCCCAGACATACTTTCGGAATTGCGTGTTTGTGCCTAAAATCAGAGGTACAGTCGACATTAGAAATAAATCAGAGATTCGTTGGACGATTACCACTACGTGCCCACGGCAAAACCACAAATGAGGTGGTACAAATAGATATGGGCTGGGCGTCTTTGGAAGTACGGGAAGCTCAGAGTAAAATATTATATGAGGAAGGCCTGAGGAGATTGGACAGTAACAGATGGGCAGCTAAAGTATTTAAATACCTGTCATTAAAAAGCGTTGACTCACAATGGAGGAAAAGAACTAGGAAAATAACTAGTAAGTATGCTAGTCACAAGGACGAAGAAATAAAGAGCATTTAAGCAACAGGTGCAAAACACAGAAGGTAAAAATTGGATAAATTCGATGGAAAAAAAACTGGAATTCTACCGAAAGTGGAAAATGCAGATCAGGAAGGAAGATTTCCTTGATAATTCAAGAGGCAGTTCCCTACTTTTTGAAGCTAGATCTAGGTGCCTTAAAACGTGCAGCTACAAAAAGAAATTTAACCATGGAGATGACGCATGAGCTGTATGGGGTAACTCCAGTGAAACAACTGACCATATTATACTCGAATGTAATGGTATCCATCCGGAAGTTGATGCAGGCGCAGTCACTGTTCCTGAAGCTCTGGGGTTTAGAGATACCAGTGGCAGGGTGAATAAAACGGCGGTGGAAACTAGCAAAAAACGACTAGAAGATTGGCGGCTTAAAAGCAGAGAAGTGACATAATGTTAGTAATGCAGGAACAAAAATTTAATAAATAGAATGATGGTTTTGTTAACCAATCTTAATGAATAATTAAGATATAGGGAGAAAAATGAGCATGATAGCTACTGCTACCACCCCTTTTCAAAGGGGACGCTCCTATATTCCATCCATCCACTTCCGAATTGTGCGTTGCCATAGATCGCAGGAGGCAACGAACTGCTTGGCGTCAGCCTGCATTGCGGGCCAGAAGAATTCTGTCTGAAGCTTCAGTAGGGTTTTCTTCGCGCCTTGGTTGCATCCCATCCACCCGTTATGTGTGTACTTTTGAGGCACAACAACTTGCGTTTGCTCCCTGCCTGACTCGGCGACGTATTTCCGCTGCAGAACGTCGTCAGAAATGTAAACTGGTGCCTACCCTTTCCCTTGTTCGCTTGTGGCGGGCCCAGGCGATCGAAGCACGAGCGTAGGGTCGCGTCATTCTCTTGCTCTTGAATCTACTATTCACGGTATACACTAGGGAGGCTTTGCAGAACTTTAAGCTTTTTCCAGCGTTTGATCGTTGTAGGCCTGCGCTCTAGTCATTACCGGACAAGTTTCAGTGGTATCCGAAATCGGTGCGGTGCTCTCGGTGTCAGATGCTAGCTCTTCAACTTTTACTTCAGTGGACTACGTAGTCTCGCTTTCTGTTTTGTGCCAGTTTGGATCGGGGTCGTCTACTGGCGTAGCACTTCGAAATTTCCCAGCACCAAATTGTACACGGAATTCTCAATACACTTTGCGAGTAGTCGTCCCTTAAAGTAAGGGGTGTCGACATCGACCCAAACGTCTGGTGAGCTTCGGTCCGAGCGGTCAAGTAAATAAACTGTAGACTTCGTATCGGTAATATCTTCCTTCCATACTAAGTCCTTCCTTACCACCACCGTGTTTCAGCCTGTATCTCTAAGGGCTCGAGCTGTCTGACCCCCGATCATGCCGGCTACGATAGGTAAACATTCCCTCACAGCGTATTCCTTACTGGTGAAACCAGCGTTGATGACGGGGATCTTCCCTCCGTCCTTAAGTTCAAGGTATCCTTTCTCAACGAATACTGCAGCGAACTCCCGATTTTCTTCTCTCTGTTTTGGGGTCTCATTTTCCTAGCATCTCCAGCCTGTATGAGGTAGCTTGCCGCATTTGTGGCATTTATTGGGCGGTCCCGATCCGTCGGAGATGGCAGCCCGGCAATTTTCGGTGTGGTGTCCCGTGCGTGAACAAATAAAACATTTTTTTCATCGCTGCTCTTCGCATCCGATGATTGTAGCAAATTTTCCTTTCTCTCGGTATTCCGGCAGAGGGCGTTTTCTGCCTTATTCTCTGGGGGCTTCACTTTCTGAAGTTTAACCAGCCATGGGCCTTCACATACTTTTCTGCCCTTGCTACTGTTTACTAGAGGGATGGGTTCTTTTTTTCATTCAAAACCATTTGCAGCGGCATGGCGCAGTTAGAAAGAAACTTTTCCTTTAGAATCAGGTCGAAGAGATCTGCGTACTATTTTTTTGTGTGTCCGACAGCTGTATCAATTTTTCTAGAAAATTCTGTAGACGCGTCACGAATTGTGAGCACGCTTCCTCGTTACGGGGACTAGCAGAACTGAATTTTTATCTGAACCCTTCCTCTGTCACACGAAAGCGAACCATGAGTGCCTGGCGGAGCTTGTTGTAGTCCAAGCACTCGGACGTAGGCATGGGACTAAAAACGCTGAGCGCTTCGCCGCTTAAACTCAGAGGAAGGGCTACTAATATGCAATTCATAAGATTTGGCTACTTATCTGCGCGCTCACATTTCACTAGAGCTGCGGTTGTCCCTAGAGTTTTGATCTACCCGCCTTCCCTCAGCCGTTATTAGAACCTTAATGCGACGCTTGTCCAGTGCTTTGCCGAACAGGAACAGCGTCTTCTCTAGGATCTCTACCCCACTGGGGTGGCGCAATGGTTAGCGTAATCGACTTCTTTTCCCAAAGGTGCGGGTATGATTCCTGGCCTCGGCGGCCGATTTTCGGTGGGGCCTAAAAGCCAGGCGCCCGTGTAATGTGAAATGTAAGTGCACAATAAAGAACCCAGGTGGTCGAATTTTCTGGAGTCTTCCACTACAGCATCTCGCATAGCCTGAGTCGCTTTTGGACGTTAAACCCCCAAACCAAACCAAATCATCCAGTATCTCACCACATCGCCGGAGCTTGGGGACAGCATAACATAGCACCATCCTCCGTCATCATGGTGGCCGCCGTCACTACCACTATCGTGCCTGCGAGTGCCAGAGCCTTATATGACTACGTAGGAAATGGTCAGGTTGATGAAAGGCGAGGAAGAGTGCTTCCTGTCCTGGATCTATTGCGGCCGTGGCCAATAGTGCGGCCCAACTCAGTGACCTCTTAGATAAAGGTGCTGACATCGGTATTTTGCGTCCTACACAGGCCAAGTGGCGCCATCCTTGCTATATCGCTGCGTCGCATCTTTACCCGAGGCTTATGGCCAAATGTGTTTTTGAGAAACGCCCCCGGCATGCCTACTATGCTTAATTTGCACTGCAGACGCTAGCGCACAGTTTGTGAGAGGAGACTGTCTGTGGTACGAATGGGCCACAGTTGCGCTAGTATATGGTCGGATCCTGGATTCAAGGAGGGGTCTAGCTGTCCAATGGCTTCCATGTCCTGTTTTTCTCGGCTTGCCCACATGCTCACGACCAATTCCACTCCTTGGCCCATCTCACATTGCTCAGTTATCTGAACTCTCAAATGTTTTTTTTAGTTATAGGTCACCCATAGCGTGACCAACATACTGCGACAAGCTTGGGCTCCGAGTTTGTCTAGCTCATCGCCTCCCATCGGATTATCACGTTGTTGCTGATCATTCTTTTTGGCGCTAGATAAAATTCGGCTTCATCCGCCTCTTTTTCAGTTTTTCATCCGAGCTATCTCACGCTGTGACCTCCCCGCCCTCCCCATTAAAAAAGTTAGCTCTGGTTTAGCTTTTCGTAAACCTTGAGTTACGCGAAAGCCATCTATATAGCTTCGCTTAGGTTCGGCTTGAAAGTATAGTAGTTTACTCATTTGATTTCAACTTTATTTATATCATAGGGGGCACTTTTAATCAATAAAATGCGATGAGGCGAAAGCATCTGTTGCGCGGTGGTCTTAAGCCCTACCCTTACAGCACCTCTTTCTTACTTCTTGACTTCCACCTTCTTCCTTTTTTATAACGACTCCGTTAAGGTGTCCGCGAAGAGTTGTGACAGATACTGTGCCTTTTCTTTTTTGTAAACCAATTTTAAACGCCGCTGATGCCTACTGCACTGAGTCTGCTTATATATGCTGTGTGGTGCGGCGTTCGAGGAAGCGCCAAATAAATGGTGCTGCACGGACGCCTGGGTCGAACGCCCGGCGGGGTTAACTTCGCCTGGTGACGTAATCCGAAGTCGCAATGTCATGACCGGACGTGAGGTCATTATGAGTCACTTCTGGTTATCAACATAAAGACGAAGTGACATCCGGTTATGACGTCACAGCCGATGATGTCACCATGTGATTATATACTCAGTCATTTTCAGTACTAATGACTATTTAGTCATTACTAATTACTACTTATTACTAGTTAGTGATTAGGTAGTAATTAGTTAGTATCGCACCAACAGCTTTACTGCTAATATCCTCAGGCTAGAGAATGAGAATTTAGATGCGCTACCCACGATTACATACTGAGACCCTGCCTCTTAAAACGTGGTTGGGGAAAAAGAGTATTTTTCCATCTAGAGTAAATTGCCGCCTTTGCGACTTTCCGGAAGTCATTGAGCACTGTTTCATCAATCGTAAAGATGCTATCTTGTTCTGGTATATTTTGGAATGAACATTGAAAAAAAGACTTGATTTGACAATTGTCTGCGCAAGTTCCTATTTCCTGTTATCTAAGTGAGTCGCGTTTCTAGATCCTTCTTGCGGTATTGATGGAACATGTGATGATCTACTCCTTCGACATCATCATCAACCCCTCCCCCCCTCCTCTCTTGCTTAGTTGTCCGACTGAAGGATCCTTTTTCCTAACCGTCAATGTTATTGATGCCTTCCTCGTCACCTGCGCGGCCATTTTGGAAAGCCTCCAGGTGTACTTTGGCATCTTCTAGATCCCGAATAGTCTAAACTGGACACCAGGCAGCAACTTCACAGGCTAATACATACCTTTGACAGGACCGTGGCTACTCACATATCCCAAACCCAGGAATGGTATTTGAGCTGAGAAAACGGTACATGTCTACGAATGCCGTAAGGCCGTATTACGAAGGCCATAAAAACCCGGAACTAGATACCCCGATAACAGTTGTCGAAGTCCGGGCAGAAATAAATAGACTGAGAACAAACACTGCTGCACCGGACAGGATCAGCATTTGAATGGTAGTAAACTTAGTTGAGGACGATCCGAAACTTTGCAGCCTCCATGCAGGACTGCTGGCAGGCCGGTCGGCTGCTGGTGACATGGAAGGCCGCTAAACTCGTGTTCTTCTGGAAGCCGGTAAACAGCCGGGTTTCAAACATTCGCGTCCCATCTTGCTTTACGTCATGCGTGAGCAAACTAATAGAGCCTAATTTTCAAACCCGGCTGAACGAAATTTTATAAGCCAATATCTATCCGATTATCATGATCGGATTTATACCGCACTTGGCCGCATGCATTGTAATGTTGCAGCTTAAAGAACAGATGTACAATTTAACAGTAGACACCAGGGTGATCGTTGGTCTAGGCGCGTTAAACGCTTTTGATAACGTGAAGCGCTCGGCCATGCTGCAGAATCTGAGTGGATTAGACATAGGAGTCCGTACATACAACTACATAGACGATTTCCTCAGTGATAGAACGGCAACTATCAGTATGGGGGACACACAGTGCAAAGTATTCGACTGGGAAATAAGGCCACACAGCAGGGATGGGCGTTGTACACGACCCTGGAATTCGGAAACAATACAGAGGCTAGACAATAGCACCAGTCAAACTTGTAGACTCCTGAAGCAGCTCACACACAGGTGGGTATGAAAGAAGCTAACCTCTTTAGACCAGTTCAGTCTTTCATAATCAGCAGGATAGTCTATGTGTCACCGTATTTACTACTTCACAAGGCGGAAAGACAAACGACGTTCTCATTCGTAGAGGTCAAAATGGTACTAGGTTTACCACCAAATACATCGACAAACAAGATTTTGAATATAATGGTTTCCAATACCCTCGAAGAGATCATTGAGGCTACAACGACCTCACAATACCAGAGACTATTCCGCATTCGTACTGGTCGCAGCATTTTAGAGAAACTGTGCCACAAGCCGCATGCATTCTCCAGACGTACAGACAAGGTTCCTAGAGAGCTTAGGGACAAATTAAACATGCCTCCACTTCCTAAAAACATGCACCCCGTCTACCATGTGAGCCGGAGGATTGATAGAACAGCAGTGCTTCAAACCCATTTTGAGGGCGTCTTATATACAGATGCCGCACTATGCGCGGACGGTATGGGATGTGTTTCGGTAACAACTAGAGAAAACGGGGGATCGGTAGTTTGCTGCAGTACCCGACACATGACCGCAATGGAGGCGGAAGAGGTGGCCATTGCGCTAGCTCTAATCCAGCAACAGGCCAACATTATAGTTGGTGACTCAAAATCAGTGATTAGAAACTTTTACGTGGGCCCGCATTTCGGCCATAGCAGCAAGAGTGTTGGCCAGTGGCCCACCACCGGCAGAGTAGGTCGCGCTCATTTGGACACCGGCGCACCAGGGGGGCGGCGCTGCTCAGCTTCCATGACCTACAGTCCCAGCGGACCTTGGTCGCCAGGGCGCGAGCGGCGTTAGACGCCATTGGGGCTCCGAAATAGGAGCTCCACCTAGATTTGTGAGGACCTGGGCCAATAGGACCTCGGTTCAAACACCTCCTTGTACAAATAAATGTTTGTCACCACCACCACCACCACCAGGGGCTGAGGGGGACGAGAAAGCGCACGTACTGGTCCGAGAAACAGCTACCTTCCGGGAACCCAGTGATGTCTTATACGTAACCCCGTACCCCTTGAGCAATGAGGAGCCCCTACAGTTCAATGATCCCCTTAATATATACCAAGATTTCATAATCATTTCAGATTAGCTCGCTCAGCATTTCCACATGCGTGTAAGCAACTCACCGAAAGCGAGTACGTGCCGTAAGCTAGAAACTGGGTTATTACCGAATCCTTAGCTTTACAGCAAGTGGCACCAGGAAATATTCAGCCCCACGTGCAAATATTGCGAGGGCATAGCGGCCATGATCCACATGATATAGAAGTGTCCAACCTGAGAGAACAGATGAGTCCTGGGAAGCACTACTTCTCAAACAAGACGAAAAGGACAACCCGAAGCCATCTGTCTCGTCCTGGCCGCTGCTCAGATCCAACAGATCCAGATCGACGGCTATGGGTGAGGACATGGCTGGGACAAAGCTGCGCCACGCATCCTCGCCAACCTTTTGGCGGGTCCAAATAAATGTTCTATGTCTCTCTCTCTTCTAATATGGCACCGCATCTCTAAGATCTCTCACTGCATTGCAATTCGTTGATAAGCTTTTGGACATGTTCTTTCTAAATGGGTTCCACGGAATCGAGAAAACACGCATTATGGACCGAAATCGCAAATTTATTGTTTCTACCGAAGACCACTTCTGTAGGATGATTGTCCATTTAAGGGAATTGTATGCCCAGGCTGCCTTTGAACCGGAGCGACACTCATTCTTAACGATATGCTGTAAATTTCCTTTGGTTTAGTGTTTTGACTTGGTATATCCAATTACGTATCGTGTTGATTTGATGCTATTTTCTAAATCATTTGTACATAGTGCGTGCATAGGACTTTTTGCAGTGTAATAAGTACCATGTTAAAAATAAATCTCGGGCGTGGCGCACTTGGTAAAGCGCTCAGCTGGGGATGCGAGGGATGGAGGTTTGATTCCCGGTGAAGACAATGTTTTTCATCCGGAGAGCAGTCCAGCGGCACCTCCGGCTGTGGCAGTTTCTAAGCAATGGCTCAAGGCCAATGAGTCACGGCCAAGGTGCGACCACGACGAAAATTTGATCACGGCGAAAAGGCAAAGTGGCTGGCATGGTGTAGCTCTCGCTACAAAAAACACAAACAACGTCTACTATCGGTCAACAAGGTGAATACCGTGCTCATAAAAAGCCAGCTGTCCAGTCCACTACCCGATTGCACGAATGTCATAGGTTTTATCGGCGCTACCTGGCTAGACGAACGCAACTTGGTCGAGCTACAAAAATAATATAAAAGTAGGTACCAAACAAATTTTCACATATTAACCGGAGCAGTTAACGCAGCATTCATCATATCGAAGTATCTTTGAATATCTTGTTTTCGCAATACCACGAAGATATTTCGGCGCTTTGTCGAACAAGCTATGTTTTTGTATGCTGCTGTTAATATCTCAACAACCTCATTTTCTTCAGTAGCAGTTCTGGGGACCACAATTGGCTTCTCATTAGGACCTCCTTGCGGTCAAAGAACTGCCTGTTCATTCCATATGTGGCAGAGTCAGAGCCGAGCTCACAAGCGATGCTGTGATCTTTATTGTTAAGCAATATTGCATAAGAAAAAGCTCAAACTGGAAACGCTCTCCACACCTCTCCGGTACTTCAGAACATCTAGTTCCCTGACTGACGTTTTCCTTGTTTCGTGAAACGTTACCGGATCGCTGTCTCCAATTGGCTTTCAAAAACTGTGACGCGTAACGTGTAGCTATGTCTGGCCCAGCACCAACACCAAGGCCACGTGAGTAGCTCAGCTGTCCGAAGCTTGAAGTTTATTGCCAAAGTGTGATGCCTATTAGCTAGGGTCTGCTTTCGGACGCAAGGGTCGGCCATCTGGACGTCGAAATTGTCGATCCTCTTTCTATTTTCGGAACAATCGATCTATTGATAGATTCACCATATGACCTGAACCAAGATCCCTCTTTGATATAATGGCATGGCGATCCCGACAAGGGTCATTATTCCTTAGATTAACAGGTAGCGCACCTCTTTTACCATTCCAGTTCAGCGTGGCTGTCAATTCCCCTCACACTAGTCGCAAACCTGGGAGAGCTCCTCCGTATCAGTAGCATAAATGCGTCTTCTTTCCACCCGCTTCCCGATTGACGGAACTATTAAACTTGGGCCGTCTTTATGAGCACCGCAGATTGAACAACTTCGTTTTGGTTTCCTTACTTCCCCAAAGCAGTCAGCAATGGCAGTCCTACCGTCGCAGTCGAGCTTATCTACGGTTGCAATCTTGGCGACCTTGCATATTTATAAGACTCCTCGCCTACCATACCAGCTGACTTTACCGAATACGGCTGCGATTGTTTCACTACGCTAAGGATATTAGCTTCGCCATGTCTACATCAACGACGGCCTTCACAGTTTTGAGCACGTCTCTGTGTCAAGGCGCTAAACTCCCAACCCTACAGCCGCCCTGTAATATGTTTTCCCTTGTATATGCTGAAGTGTACTGCTACGCTCATTCTACTATTATTCAAAATCTTGGCAGCTATACTCTGCAGTCTCTAATATTCCTATATTGACTGAGACGTCAGCGTCTCTACTATTTTCGAAGAGTCGCAGCTCCTTCTGCTAGTTTCAGAGTTCCCACCATCATTCGCTTTTGTCTACAGCTGCTCTCTTACGTTTTGATTGCGGAGAGCGCGTCCTGTCGAGTGATGTGATTTTCCAGGCGCGGAAAACCAAGACAAGCCAGTAAAGCTCGAGAGGCTGCACAACTGAATGCCGCGTGTGCAATATTCTTTGCCGCCTAATCTGAAGATTTATTAACGCGATAGCGTCAAATAAGACCCCATTGACCAGACAATCCTTCGTCGGCGTCGTAGTAGGCGCTGTGAGCGAATACTCACGAGCATGACGAGCAGGTGGTAGCCGGCAGCGGTCATAGTCAAGCACAGAATCGAGGTAGGGTTGCCCTTCGTTATGCGTGGCTGCAGCTAGCTGCCAACTCGGGACTCTCCATTTATATAGGAGGTTGGTATCAAGATCTGCCTGCCAGGGCACTTGCATTAGGAGCCTGACACGTTACCCCTAGGTCATTCAGGTATATACATATCACATGGATAAAGGGGGCTTCATCCAAGTTTTCCCCTACGCTACCCCATCATATACTTAAAGGAGGAGCTTAAGGGTTCCGTATTTTTGTTTTTTTCTAATCGTCAGGCTGACCCTGCCAGGGATTCTTCAAAACCGATTGATACTTTAAACCGACAGCTTAATCCGCTGCCTCCGTCCTGTGAGCCCAAGGTAATGACTGGACTCTTAGCAACGCACAATGAAAATAATAAACCTAGCGGTAACACCTAAAGCCAAAAAAAAATTCAGGGCGCAAAAAAAAATTGTGCGCTATGCTTTTGCATACATGTTGTTTAACCGGATCATAACTTGCTATGCTAAGGCTCGATAGAAGAAAGGGCGAGCTAGCTTGGAGGGAAAAGCCGCATGGTTAACGCAGCACCAGAACTTCAACCATACAGCATGATCGAATTTATTTATGAGCAGGTTTTGTATTTTTCGGTGCTTTTTCCTAGGTAAAGTCCACAAATGTTTATTCAAAGATTATTTTTTTTTTCTCCCAGGAATCGGTGTTATTCCAATATTTCTATGACTGAGATGCCAAAAGTGCTAATTATTGTCGAACCCTTTCTGGATATTTTGAAAAGGGCTGAGAAGAAAGATCACAAATGGTTTTTTACCGTTGGTACTTAGCTGTGTGACGTTTCTTCTAGCAGCAGCCTTTTAACCTTGTTCATTTGATTGTGCTAGCAAGCTGAGTTTGACAGCACCCACTTCTAAAATTCTGGCTCAGCATCAATCGGCAACGCTTCAAAGTGGATCGAAGCGATATGGACTAACCGCACGGAGTTGGTTATTAAAACAACGAAGCGATGGCAGCAATAATAAAAGCAATATTTTTAAAACTAAAATCTTCCTTTCCAGCCCCTTTTTCCAGGGCATCAATTCCTCCCTCAAGCTCGAACTGATATTGGTTAACAATGTGGACACCGTGTTTAGAGCTCTTTGTGAACACCGAATCAAAATGGGTGCTGCACTGGACTCTAATAAGCATCATGTATGAGCACAATATAGAACACTGTTAAATCTACCAAGCTCCAATCTTAGACCCTCGTCTCCAATGTTCATTAGACTGTCCACACGTAATTCACCTGGAGGTTCCTGATTCAATTTATTATCCAGGACGATAACTTAAACGGGTAGAGGACACGTCATATATAGGCGGTACTTCTCCAAGAGAAGCTTCCTCGTTAATTCTTAAAACGAGGTAGATGTCTCTTCTTTATGTGTAATCTTTGAAAGCATTTACGAATATTTTAGTACCTCTACAAGCTCTTTCAGCTTTTGACTTCTCTTTCTTATGGCATCAGTGGCCTGCAGAAAATGCAAACTTCGACGATAATTCTTAGCTGCATAATTAAAAGCTGACAACGTAACGTCCTCCTATAAAGTTCGCACTGAACATCCTTTTTTGTTGTTGTTTAAGACATATGTGATAACTATGCAGTTTATCTGCAGTTTCAAACTGCTCTTCGATAGGGTGGTGCAGTCGTCTCCGCCAGAACAGTTAATTCATTTCTCCATGAGCTACGCCGAACCCGCGCTTTTTGAGCAGTAAATAAGAAGTATGGGTGTACGTATAATCTAGATACTCGATACATGTGACGCAAATGCTTATAAAGTTGAGCCGGCTGGTGCCTGTAGACGTTCGGCATGACCAGACTGCTATTTCAAGAGAAAACAAAATAATTAGCAATATTCTCGTCGCCATGGGCTTCAACCATTATTTTTATTGCTATGAGTGCCTTCTGAATGCTTGAAACGGCAGTAATGCGAAGATAGCTCGACTAAACTGTCACCTCGTAACTTCAATATGTCTAGAAAGCGTTGTATTCTTATTTAGCACATTACATATTTTTTAAAACTTAGCTCTTATGCGCCCTTTCGCCGGTACAGCCTCGTCGCCGTTGGTACAGCTGCCGGGGAAACGTGCAAAACAGACACGAGTCAAAGAGTGTTTCACAGAATAAAAGAAAAGCGCCACAAGTTCTACAGCGCTGACTGGTGGCTTTTATTTCTATTCTTTTCGCTTGGGAGGAAAAAAAAACATCAGTACTTTGTAACAGTCCACGCGCACAAACACACACACACATGCACACATACAGCACGCACACATGCACGCAAGCACACATGCATACATACACGCACGCATGCATACATATATGCCTACACACATACATACATACATGCATACATGCATGCCTACATGCATTCATACAAACATATGCACACATGCCCCGCCGTAATGTGGCAGTGGTTTTTGGCTCGACTGCTGTGCTCAAGATGCGACATTGAATGTCGGCCGCGGCGGCTTATTTTGATGGAGGAGAAAAGCAACGAACCCATGTGCTATCCGATGTCAGTGCACGTTAAAGAACCCCAAGTGGTAAAAATTTCCGGATCTCTCCACTACGGCGTCTTTCGTAGCCTGAGGCACTTTGGGACGTTATACCCCACAAACCAAACCAAAAGAAGCATGCGTACATACAAGCATCTCTATAATGCTTTGCCGCAATAGAACACAAAAACATTCCTCTGCTCACATTTCGCATTCAAAAGTATCGTAATCGTCTCAAGAATCATTTACAAACGCATGTTTACCTGTGTTTTACGGTTAAACCGGTTAAACCAGGTAGTCTATAAAGAATTACCTGACTACCTGACTACCTGGTTTAACCGGTTTAACCGTAAAACACAGGTTAACATGCGTTTGTAAATGATTCTTGAGACGATTACGATACTTTTGAATGCGAAATGTGAGCAGAGGAATGTTTTTGTGTTCTATTGCGGCAAAGCATTATAGAGATGCTTATATGTACGCAGTAGTCTATAAAGAATTCCCCTTCATGGATCACTGCCTTGTCGTGGCGGAGGGGCTTGCGAAACTCGATGAAGTCGTGAGTTCTGCTGTGTAGGGCCACCCAAGATAGAAAGGTCACGGCAGAGAGTTCTGACAAAATGTGATTCACTGGAGAAGGTAATGGCAACCCACTCCAGTATTTCCTGCCACGAAAACCCTATGGCCAGTCACAATTAGATAGTGAGAGACCGGAAAGCGTGGCGTGACATGGTCCATAGGGTCACGAAGAGTCGGACACGACTGAACGCCTGAACTGAACTGATAAAGAATTAGTAAGTAAAACATGGCAATCTGAAAATTGGATCGTCGGTCAGAGTCGTTCATAATAATGCTGGGTTGTTGCGAAGTGAAGTGTTGAAGCCTAATAATCTCTTTAGCCCAGAATAGCTGCACTAAGGTGGGCAGATATGTACGCCAGTTCGTGATACATTTAGAAATAAAAACCGCAGCTGAAATCAGCACCCACGCTGTGCCATTACCTCTCTCTATCCTGTGTCTGCTGTGATTTTTAATTTCTTACTGGGTTAAGGTTCTTTGTGGTTGTTCTATTCAGTAGTAGTTTCGAAAATAGAACGTAATATTAATATTTCATTCTGCAAAGGCAATCCTTTTACTTCCGAAGCTTGTGCTGTTACATTTCCCGCGTCAAATCAGAGCTTCTGTAAGCAATACTCTTGTCGGTCTCTACTTTAAATTGCTGATCTTAGTAACAAAAACTGTGGAAACATGAATGCACACAAAAAGAGAAAAAGCATGATACTGACAATCACATCTCTCTTGGTGGTTGCCGAATTGCATCGCACACGTATTTATTTCCTTCGAAAATCGGCGCGATAAATGGATGCGCACGCACATGTCCTTTGGGACTCTAATGCTAACGGCTCATCAGTGTTTTTGGCGCAGTGATGTGATTAACCACATCACGAGTGTTTAACCGGGCAACGAACTCACACTCGCTGTTCTGCATTGCAGGTCGGTAACTCACTTCATGTTCTCAAAGCCAGTCGTTGAAAGCAAGTCTCTCTGATCGACCTAACATTGGCCGCATGACATAGGTACAACGCGCAATGTCTATTTACAGGCCTTTGTTGTGTGGCCAAGGTGATTCTTGCCATGGAGACCGGCATCATCGCCGCCAACCTGCACTTCCAGAAGCCAAATCCAAGCATTCCTGCACTGTTCGACGGCAGTGTGCAAGTGGTGGACAAGGCGACACCGTTTCCAGGAGGACCGGTTGGCATTAATTCGACTGGATTCGGGGGTGCCAATGCGCACGTGATTCTGGAGGCTAACTCGAGTTCCCACGTCGATTGCATATCACGCGAGAAGAAAGAGCTGCCTCGGTTGGTGCTTCTAGCAGGGAGAAGTAAACATTCGCTCTCGGTAAGTTACCTCTCACCCTTATCGGAAATCTCCAAATTTCAGCAGACCGGTAGATATATTTCATTTTACCCGATTAAAAGCACTTCTAGGCGATGAGAACCATGAATTGTTTTCAAAATACGTCATCCCGCCGACTCTCCGCCCCTCACTACACTCGGCTTTCAACGCCATTCCTCTAAAACACTTTTTGTTATTATTATCTCAGTATAAGTCATTTTCTACTGATACTTCATCTGTTACCTTTCCGGCGTTCAATACCTGGCCTCTTAGACCATAATCCGAACTTTCTTTCTCAATGATATTTAGGTCTTCGTTATTTCTTTCTCGCTGCACCGACGTTATCATCTGTTGGGCCTTTTGCACATTGTCCACTTTTCGATTTCGTATGCAAGTGCTAACAGCGGCAACATGATCTGATTCAGCTTTACAAGCCATAAAGTTAACTTTCCCGAATACATCAGTGAACTAACTGTTATCGGCGTTCATATTAGCGTATTTGTAACTTTTCAGTTTTAGTGTGGTAAGAAAAGGTGTTCGGAAAGTTACCAGCTTGTATATATTGTTACGGTGAAACAAGAAAGGGGTGTTTATTTACAGCGCTATGGCAGCGGGACAAGGGGAAGCCTACTAGCCCCCAGACACCAACGCTTCTTCCTCTTCGTCTGCCACACCAGCACAATCCTTCATCGTCGTCAGTAGTGTGACATTTTCCCCCTATTCAGCCTAAGCACTCTGGACGTGTTTGTTAGTCGTGCGAGGCTGACACGGCTTCTTTCATCGTCGTCAGTAGTGTGACATTTTCCCCCTATTCAGCCTAAGCACTCTGTTCATTATTAATATAAACAGCGCGAACACGAAGACAAGGGACAAGAAACAAGAAAGCCACAGTACATGCGCTGACTCACAACTAAGCCTAAGCCCTTTACTCCAAGGCCCAGAAAAACAAACATGAAGAAAACGAAACAGTCACGTGAAACAACCCCTGGGTTCACCTGCTGCATAAAAATTACTTTAAAAAATCACTTAAAAAAGACACCTCTTTGCTTGAAAGAGCAAGAGAAGTCTTGCTGACACACTTATTGTCCGTTGAAATAAAATACGATTCCACTATCTCTCTCGTTATTTTCTCTTTGTGGCGATATAAACTCTTAACACTGTCAAACTTAGGAGTGCACTCCTTCTACTTCTTCATTATTTCACATCAATGGCAATGTGATACCAGAAACGTCTTGTCCTTTCCACTTTCCAAGTTGTCCCAGTGTTCCTGTAGTCTCTTATTAATACATCGTCCTGTTTGTCCTATATAACTGGCTCCACAAGAGAGTGGAAGCCCATACACAACACCTGTCTTGCATCCAACATATGGGTTTCTATGTTTCACCCCACATTCTTGCTTCTTCGCTTCTCTTTCCCTTTGAATAGCCGGGCAGATTCTATTCATCTTGAGCGGGGCGGTCAATGCGACGCCAACATTATACCCCTTGCCTACATTTTTGAGGCCATGCGAAATTAATAATGAATAAGTACCATCTCGCCCAACAGAGTATCTTGCTAAGCACTCTGGACGTGTTTGTTAGCCGTGCGAGGCTGACACGGCTTCAAGTGGGCAAAATGACATAGCTCGGTTTTGGCAGACCGATGACCCGATGCTGTCAGGCGGGCTATTGCATAAGTTAAATCACTGATGCGTTTGACAACCACATATGGGCCGTCATAATGGGCCAAGAGTTTTTGATGTAGGCCACGGCGCCGAATTGGACGCCACCGCCAGACTAAATCGCCTATAAAGTACGTGACCCGCTGGTTACTGGCATCTTATCGTACTTTAGAACGTTTTTGGGAAGCACCAGACCGTAATCGGGCGATTCTCCGAGCTTCTTCGGCGAGACAGAAGGTCTCATCCAGGCAGGGATGTTCACGGCTTGAGAAGGGAAGAATCCAAGGAGTAGCGTGGCGGTCTGACATACAGCAGGAAGAATGGACTGTACTCAGCCGTCTCATGCATGGCGGTAATAAATGCATACGTGATGAAGGGTAGTATGGTGTCCCAGGTTTTATGCCCTGCATCCACATACATGGCTAGCATGTCGATAAACGTTCTGTTGACGCGCTCAGTCAAGCCATTTGTCTGGGGATGGTATGGCGTCGAGTGTCGGGAAGTTACGGCGCATAAACACACGAGCTCTTCAACAACATCAGCAGTGAATTGTCGGCTCCGATCAGGGATGTCAATTCAAGGCGGCCCGTGTCGTAAGATGACTGAGAGCCGCAAGAAAAGCGACACCTGATGCACCGTAGCAGATGAAACAGCGGCGGTTTTACGGTAACGTGTGGTATAGTCCGCGCAGATTACAATCCAGCGATTTCCTTCCACAGACTTTGGAAACGAACTTACGAGGTCAATGCCTACTTGATCAAACGGAGCTGTCAGGGTCTTCACAGGGTGAAGCAAGCCAGATGGAGTTTCAGTTGGACATTTGTGCCGTTGACATTGCTTGCAACTGGCAACGTATTATTCAATCGTCGAGCGCATTCTGGGCCAGTAAAAACTTTCTTAAACATGGTGGAGTGTTCAAACTGATCCCAAATGCGCAGAATTTGGATCATCATGCATGACAGGCAATATGTTCGTGCAAAGCATCTTGGGAACTACGAGTAGGTATCGCTGGCCGACAGGCAAATAACTCGTTTTCCATAGGAGGCCATCATGCACACAAAAACGGCTTGTAGCTGCGCTGGCTTGGGTGGCGGCAAAGAGAGGCTGCAGACTGTTATCCCTTTTCTGTTCCGCTTTGAAAACATTCGTGTCGGGGAACGCTGGCTCGAGGGTAGATATATAATTTTGGAAATCATCGATGTCAGGTCCGGTCATGGCCATTGGCATCCTCGAAAGACAATCTGCGTCTGCATGACACCTCCCGCTTTTGTACACCACAGCAAAGTCATATTCCTGTAACCGGAGCCCATAGCGTGGGAGGCGACCAAATGGGTCTCAAAGGTTCTGCAGCCAACAGAGTGAATGATGGTCAGTTACGACAGTAAACGTCCGTACAAATATGAACGGAAACACTGTACAGCGAAAACTTCAGCCAGTAATTCCTGTTCGGTGACTATGTAGTTTCGCTCCGGCTTGCTCAGGGTACGACTTGCATACGCGATCACATTCTCTCGTTCATCGTGCTGTTGGATAAGGACTGCCCCGAGACCGATTCCACTAGCGTCCGTGTGAACTTCAGTCACTGCACAAGGGTTGAAATGAAGTAGGATGGGTTTCGATATCAAAAGAATCTTCAGTTGACAGAATGATGCGTCGCAGTCTGGTGTCCAGTCAAAAGTGGAGTTTTTCTTGCTAAGGCACGTCAATTTTAAGCAACGTCAGCAAAGCGATGTATAAAGCGTTTAAAATATGAACACAACCCTAGAAAACTGCGCAACTATTTTACTGTATACGGGGGTTTAAAAGATTCAACAGCGGCAGTTTTCTGGAGATCCGGCATTATACCATCACGATTGACAAGGTGTCCTACCACCAGCGCTTGGCGCTCTTCGAAGCGGCACTTTTTCCAGTTTAAAATTAGGACGGCATTGTGCAGACACTTCAAGATGTGTACCAGACGAACATTATGCTCTTGAAAGGACTTCCCAAATATGACGATATCATCCAGGTAGCACAGACAAATGTCCTATTTTAAGCAGCGCGAAACTGTGTCCATAAAGCGATCATATATGGCAGGCGCATTGCACAGCCCGTATGGCATAACATTAAACTCATAAAGTTCATCTGGCGTTAAAAAGGCTGTTTTTTCCTTATTCGCAGCGTCCATTGGAATTTGTCAGTAGCCAGATCTGAGATCCAGACAAAAAAAGTAGGGCTCACCAGACAGGATGTCGAGGGCATCGTCTATGCGAGGAAGATAATAGACGTCTTTTTTCATAACAGAATTTAGGCGCCGGTAATCGACGCAGAATCGCTTCGAGCCGTCTTTCTTGCGTGCGCGAATAACAGGGGCAGCCCAAGGGATAGATAATTCCTGTGTCCCCTTCTTCCGTAGCGCGTCCTTCACTTGCTGATAAATGACTTTGCGCTCAGATGGGGACTCGCGATATGGCTTTTGACGAGTGGGACGAGCCGAACTAGGGCCGATGGTGTGATGGGTACGATGTCCAGGGCGAAAGGTTGGTCCATCTGTTTGAGAAAAGCCACACATAGCCGAAAAGGGCAGGAGAATATCCACAAGAGTACAGCGTTGAGGTGAGCTGAGATCGGCACTGAGCATGTGGAAGATCGAAGTTTCATCGGCAGCCAGAGGTACGGTGGCACGCGTAGCATCTGTGACCAAAGCAGCGACGCGGGGCGCAACGGGTCCACAGGAGGCAATCTTCAATCTCATTGGTAAACCTGCAGGCTCTCAACGATGGAATGATTGTCCATAACGTGCGATAGCAGTGCACGGTAAAGAATCCCAGGTGGTCGAAATTTCCGGAGTCCTCCACTGCGGCGTCTATCATAGCCTGAGCTGCTTTGGAGCGTTAAACCCCACGAACCAAACCATATATATATATATATATATATATATATATATATATATATATATATATATATATATATATATATATATATATATATATATATATATATATATATGCGTCTGTCTGTGTGTGTGTGTGCTGCGAGAGAGAGAGATAGAGAAAGGAGAATTTACTGTGATTGCATTAGCGACTTATTCGAAAGAACTGCGCAGCTTTGAGGACATTTATCGTTGACAGATGTGGTATTATGACAAGAAATGCTAAGCGATTTCGTTGACTGTTTTACTCGCGCAGGATAAAAACGCTGGGCTTAGATATCCGGTAGTTCTTCCAAATTGGGTACAAAGCGACTGCCTGCAGTTTCGACCTGGGCAAGGAAGCCTCAATTGACCCTCAGCCGCAGCCATAAACAGGGCTGGAAGAATCAGTTAGCGTTGGTATTAAATGAAACCTTTCAATTTTAGCAAGCTTTTGTCGGACAGCGTTTTTTTGTCACCTGCAATCAATAGAAATGCCCTTCCTCTAATGAAAGGTGTCGAATGTAAATTGTGAGAATCACTGAAGTGATATAAAAATAAATTTGCAGAAAAGAAATAAACGAAATAAAACAGTATGATGCCTACAAAATGATATTTATTTTAATAATACCAATTTATTATAAACTGAAATGAATGAGAAGACGTGGGTATGTATCCACCTGTATGAATGCCAATTACCTCTTTTTCTATATTCGCCAAATGCTGATGTCGTGTGCGCGCATTGCTTTCGGCCCTGTCCAGCGCAGAGTACCTCTGAGGCCTAACAATAACCGCAAACTCTGGTTTCATTGCATTGGTGGCTTTTCGCTCATCTGCCGAAAATGTCCTTTTTATTCTGTGAATACCGTTCAACTAAGAACAAAATGAGGCCCAGCCAGCTTCACGTTTCGCTGATTCACCTGAAGACTTAATAAAGATTGCAACGTTGGGCATAGAGTATTATTGAGAGCCTTGAATAACTTACTGAAGCGGTGACGGTTTCGGTGAAGTGTTCGAGGCCTTACGCAGGAAGGAATTTCATTTGTTTGAAGAGAAGATATTTCAAGTGCTTAAAATCGACACGTTTTCACCAATTGCTCCAGTGATGATGCTTACTGCTGATATATGTGGAGAGGACCAACATCAGAGTTAGCAATAAAGTTGAAGTGAAAGAATTCGCCGCTATATTATATAGCTTATACACGAAACTTCTCGTTGGCGGTATCGATGCAAGCGTATCTGAAAGCAGAAGTACGCAAATTACGTTTGAGGGAAACGTGTGATGCGTACAGCCAAGATCGTTACACCTCCTCTCCATAAGCAATCGCAGCTATTTTACGGCATTCAAAGTACTGCTCTGCAGATAGCGTGTATTGAAGAACGCTAGTACGAGTATGGGTCACAACATGTGGTACTCGACGAGGCTTGGACTGGGACCCTTGCTTGAAACCACGATCCGGGCCAATGCTTGCACTTTGAGTTGCGGTTGGCTTCGAAATGAGGCTCACGCACTCTATTTGTACCTTGCATGGCAACCGTTGTAATCATATTGAGCTGGAGAAGTGAAACATCCAAGATTTAGCTTCGACTTCTCTGTTGTGTAAAGCTCAAGAATGCGTTTTTTGTTGTGTTTTTATAGATACGTAGTTAGAGTGCTCATATGTGAACTGGCGGCATATTGGAAGAGAACTGCTAACCATTTTTACCTAAACCGCAGGGCACCATAACACGGCTGGTTGCCGATGGCCCTTACCCCGATTCTGCCTACGCTCTCCTCAACCTTGTTGGCCAGCCCAGCGTGAAGCAGTTCCCTTTCCGCAGCTTCGTCATTGTGCCAGTCGGTCATGACGTCAAGGAGCCAGTCAAGGGAACAGTCGAGAATGCACCGTCAGAGAGGCGACCCTTGTGGTTCATCTTCAGCGGCATGGGTTGCCAGTGGAGCGGCATGGCACGTCACATGCTTCATTTTGAATTGTTCTCCCGGTCTCTGCGTCGGTCGCATGACTTGCTCATGCAGTTTGGAATAGACCTAATGGATACAGTGACAAACGAGACAGCTGCGAAGGAGACCATGGCATCACTCCTCGCATCCATCACATCAATTCAGGTGAGTCCGGAGAGATTAACTTACTGTGAAATTCTAAATCTGCATATAGCATAAATGGTGGTATTAGCTGAAACTGTGCCTCAGAACATTTATTAACGCGATAGTGTTAAAATCGGTTGATACAGAAAAAGTTTGGCGGCAGGCGTTGTCGATATTATGAGCGAAAAATTACGATCGTGGCTTTGGCAGGTGGTAGTTTCAGGGAGGCGGCAGCTAAACGAAAAACAGGATAACATTCGGCAGAGTAATTCTTAACAGAAAACAATCAGGATGAGGCAACTCTCATTACTGGTTCGCAGGCACGTGGACGCATCCATTTCCGTAGCAACTGCCAATTTTATCACGAGGCTCTTAAAACGGAAGTTCTCGCCCCTTTCACACCTCATTGCAATAAAGTTTAGTGATATGTAGCGGATTCTTTTGCATCCTTTGCAAAGAGAATTCTTCCTGCAATCTGCACGAACTGAATGCAGTCGAGTCGGAATTACTGTTTGCAGTCGAAGACAGCTAAGTTATCATTTCCCGTTGATCGATGTCTTGGTAGAACGAAAGGGCTATCAACTCCCCTTCCATGTGTATAGAAATCGAACTCGCACAGAATTATACTTCTAACCACTCTGTTCCTCAAAAAAGTGTGTTCTTTCGTATTTCGAAAGGCATGCGACGCAAATTTTCGAGGAAACAAAAAAAAACGAGCTGGAAGCGAAACTACAAACGGTCCGTCAAGAGTCCCTCTCTTCTGGCCACCCGCACGTTTAAAACGCTTAAAAGGAGATACTCCAACTCAAGGCTGTCAGTCTGAACGGCTTCTCCCCAGCTGCTGGCCTGGATTTTTGTATAAATACTGTGGGGTGCAATCGCAGATCTGGGAAGAAATGTTTCGGAGTAACACATATGCATTTCCTACCTGCCTTCCTTTCTGGCGAAAGTCGAGAACTCCTGCCTGATATCCATTTTCTCTAGGTCCGTCTATCGCATCCCCTCGCTAATAGCAATTAAGCTCAAAACTTTGAGACGGGAGAATTCGCCAAAAGGATCAGCGAGATTCAACGCAATGCAAGAAAAAAACGTATGTTCGAATGCTGTCGCTGCGAGCGCGTACAAACAACAGGATACTGTTTACTGGAGTAACTTAACAACCTTTGCTCAAAACACATAGCGTCACGACGCGCGTTTTGTTCGCCATCATTGACCCCAACTACGCCTGATACATAAACCGGAGGCAAGGAACTGTGCCACCAGTCTACAAGCAATCATTTCGGCTTAAGCGTCATTTTTACCTTCTCTTTCATTAGAAACAAGGAACAGCCTCATTGGCAACAATAAACACGTATGGTTTCGGAGGCGCCATTTTTACATGACTTGGTCATGGACTGTTGTACCTTTCGTTAAACCACAGATAGACATGTCTCCGTGTAATGCAGTCTGTTGTCGCTATCTAGAACCTATTCTTATCAATACTGATTGACACGACCGTTCTCTCCAATAGGTCGCTCTGGTAGATGTGCTGCATGCTTTGGGCGTTAAGCCTGACGGAATGCTGGGTCACTCCCTAGGTGAGATAGCCTGCGCCTATGCGGATGGTTGCTTAACGGCTGAACAAGCCGTACTCTGTTCTTTCTGGCGGGGACGGTGTACCGATCAGGCTAACCTGCCAAAGGGAGCCATGGCTGCTGTCGGTAAGCAAATCGGTTCTCTTTTCGCTTAGAGCGTCCAAGAAGCAGACAGCTGTTGGTATTGTGAAGTTCTGAAGGGTTCATGTATTAACTCTTACCGACGTTGTAAATCTAGGAATTAACACGTCGTGAATACAATACTATGCACAAGAGCTGTATAAAAACAAAATTGCAGCCCAAGATGCTTTAAGAAGGTATTTGAATTTTTTTTGGCTACTTAGTTTCTGTTTGCGTCGTTTAAACCAGAAGAATGTATTTCATTCGCAAATTCGATAACAAAATGGTCTCCAACACATTTACATTTAGTCACAGCGGTACAAACGTTGAAATAGAACAAATTTTGCGCACCTATATTTCTTCTCAGGCGACGGGCCCAACGACCCAATGTTTTTCACTTAACTTCTCCTATAAATTCACATGAATTGTTCATTTTGCTACCATATAGAAGAAATCTTTGAACGTAATACATGCTTTTCAGTATGGTATATTTCCAAGTACAATGCTTACCTTTTGTCAGCTGGTGCCTTGTTTTAAAAAAGTTAATGAACTACCTAATAAGATCTCTACGAGCATTTTGCTGAACTTACAGTTATTCAATGTAATAAAGAATATTGTATTTACTTCCCTATGGCAGAATAACTGCTGCTCAAAGCCAGTTTTCATATTTTCTCTGCCGTACAATTTGCTTTCAAATTTAATAAATTTTACGCAGCTCTTCTTCAGTTCAGTCACGCTCTAGACGTCAAAGTATTTCTCTCAAATTAGCCCACTATGATTTTTCAATCCCAGTTAGCTTATATTTTATAGGTTTGCATAAATGTTATAATATTCACTTTTAATGATTCTTCTAAAAACACCGGTATGCGTGAAAAGAAAGATACTTTATATCCCGCACGCTGTGCAGAGAATATGGGGTTTTGAGAGAGGGCCTCCGTTCAAGAAACGGTTTGGATTTCTACTAGCAACAAAAATAGAGATAGCGACTGCACCTTCATGGTAGCAACCACTACGCATGCTTTCGTTTTGCCAATGCCCCTTCTCTATCGCTGGAAGCAGCGGTTTTTAAAATTCGAGAGTAAGCTTACTGAAGAAGTCGCCCGACTTGGTCGGAGCCCGAGCTTGGTGTGCAAATGAAAGAAGGAATTATGGCAATTAACTAGCGTCTATAAATTGAGTCGCACACGGCGTTTAATTAATTTTCGATCCCATTGGATGTGTTGGAGTGACAGGTGTAAACTTTAGTTTGAAACTATTCCTCTTAATTAGGGGAATGTAATACGGGGAAGGAACTTACGTTTAAAGTTTATGGCATTTTATTTCCTAACAGAACGCTCCATTTACCCACCAAATAGGAAGTGAAATACGATTGTATAGTCAAACACTGTCAGTGTAAATAAGAATAATTCTGGCTATCAAAATTCAAGCTTTTATTTGTTCAATGTGCAATGTTGCGAGTACTAGTACGAATACAACAAGCATTCCTCACAATTCGCAAGGCCTGACGTGGGAGGAAGCCAAAAAGCGTTGTCGTGACGGCGTCGCGCCAGCTTGCCACAACGCCGAAGACTCGGTCACTGTGTCCGGGACGCCCGAAGCCGTGGCCGCCCTTATCCAGGAGCTCAGGGCTGAAAACGTCTTCGCACGTGAGGTGAAGACCGGAAACGTGGCCTTCCACAGCAAGTACGTTGAGAGTGTTGGGCCTCCGCTGCTGGAACACCTGAAGGAGGTAAATGTACGAGGAAGTTCGAACAATTTAGGATACTTCAGTGGTGTGTATCATGAACTACAGTCCTTAGGCATCCGTTTTACTTGAAAAACAAAGCACCGCCGCACGGTACTCATTGCTACAATACTGAAGCCCTTCAGCGCTTTCGAAGCGGCAGAAAGTTTTATTCTATGAACACTAGAATCTTTAAGTTAGGTACAACAAAACCGATTGTTGCTTCGTTGCTACCGCAATCAGTGAGGCATGAAAACATTGTCGCCTCCTGCTGCGGACACTTCCTTTGTCTGCCCTGCATAATCCAAGCAAGCATTTCCGCTCGATAACTATTGCGCTTAAATGTACGGCTAGTTTAATTACTCCCTTTTATAGTTGTCCGTGTGTGCACATCCGCACGCTTGTCCACACATGGTCTTGGTGCATATTTGTTTTATACTACGACAATTCAGCGAAGTACAATCGACGGTAACCTGTAAATATCCTAACCATCCCAGTTGCAATTTTTCATGAGTTTGCGTCACAAGGATCGTTTTCTGTGGATGCTTCGCATTATTCTTGAAGAGTGGCTGTGAATTTAAAACATTGATATAAGCTGTGTGATATAAAAATAAAGCTTAAAACAAGCTCTTCAAGCCAGTACTAAACAAATATGGAACCTTTTGAAGAGCTTGTTGAAAATAGTAATAACGAATTGCTTCTTTACACACCGCTATTTGTGTTCCTAAAAACAGGGCGGACGCACTTAAGCTCAAAAAAGCAAGCCTACGAAGCTGATTTCACTGATAGCGGCGCATAGTAGGCAACATCAGTCATCCAGGGCTTTAAGAACCTCCAACTACAGCTCGAAACTTTCGCAAGGTTAAAATAAAGTTAAATTGGTTCACAGGAAGGGAAAGGCGCAGTAACTGTCACACTTGCTCTGTGGACACCCGAACCGCGCCGTAAGGGAAGAGAGGAAGGTGGGAATGAAAGTGGAAAGAGAGAAAGAGGAGCCGTAGTGGAGGGCTACGGAATAATTTCGACCACCTGGGGATCTTTAACGTGCGCTGACATCGCACAGCACACGGACGCCACTTCGTTTCGCCTCCATCGAAACGCAGCCGCCGCGGTCGGGTTCGAACCCGGGAACTCCGGCACAGTAGTCGGGCGTCTTACCACTGCACCACCCCGGCGGGGCAATTCGCAAGGCCTCTTTGTGCAAAATATAGCGGGAAACTTGAAAAATGTTGCACACACAACACCGGAATCTTGTTGCATCAATCTTCGTTTCACTGGCTTCTTCATGCTGTTAATTTGGAACAAATTAAAAGCAAAAAGTTAACTCTCATCATTTTAATTGCATGCGCCGTGGTCATATTAGGCGTTACTTGCTAGAAAAGGGCAGTTTCTGCGATACGCAAGGAACAGTGAGCGATTCGTTTGGAGCCAAGGCAAGATGTCGTTCCAGAAAGTCACCTTTCGAAAAAAAAAAAAAAAACCCTAGATCATTATCACTACAATATAAAGCGCCATAGTTGATGTCATAGTACAAAAGGCATTTACGTTATTCTGTGGACATCAGCTGTCAACGCTTCGCGGCTTTGCTTCGTAATTTATTTATGCGGCAAAAACGCAGCTGTGATTTCTGATTGTTCGTTTCGCCAAAATATCGCGCAGACAGCAGAAGTGTCTTTCTGTTTACAGTAAAAAAGAATAAAACGATATCATTGCGTAAGGTTCAATAATATTATGAGCGATGTACGTGCAGCCAACTGCACTGTTATACGCGTCGGTGTAACCGACAGTCCTCCACTACTGGTTTAAGCTCACGCCCTCAAATGCCGGATGCGGAACTATTGTCGCACCTTGAGCATGGTATTCAGAACATTGCAAAGAACCTGCACAGGCCATGAGGAGTGTCTAAAATGGGCCATACTGCATTGTATGGTTTTCTCATGAGTAATCATGTAGTAGGGAGTTTAAATAGGCGGTAGCAGACGTGTTGTCTCAGAATGGCTGCGCCGATGAGTAGACTATACGATTTCTCTTCCCTGCATAGCATTTTTATCACAGTTTTATTGCTATGAAGAACATTAATATATATAGATTGACCTAAAAGCTCAACATGACATCCGCATCTCCCTGACAATTAAGCTGCGAGCGTTGCTTCCCCGCATTGCGAAACTATGAGGTCGCTTTTAAACTGAGAGTGTTATCGTGATTTTTATTTTTTTTTCTATTGGGAGTCTTATGAACTGCGATCCTTTGCACGGCAAATTATGTGAACGTTTTCCAGCAAATAATTTATTTACAATGAAGCGTAGCTACTTGACGCGAAATATCGCACCAAGTTGAACCGATCTTCCTGTGATGACTAAATTCGGGTGGACGTCAGCGTAACAATGTGCCAAGTGCAATAAAGATGTGAAATGCTTTTATTTTGCACTATTGAAGAAGTATATTGATACAAGTTGCTTGTCAAGTAAACAACTTGTCAACTAGTAGCTTAGGTCTCCTGTCGATATATAATGCGCAGTTTGCGCAGGCAAATGAATCGAACACACCTGGCGGCAAAACGAAGGTCAGCCGTCGTGTTTCTATAGAAACACTGCGACAGACTTAAGCTGCCCTGAGCCGGCTAGTGCATGCCGGTTCATGACCGCGCACGATTTATTTTTAGAAACGGAATATATCAAGTACCGCAGCGAATCATGAACATGAAAAGTAATCATGAATATCAAAGTAATGAAGTAACAGCAATCACATTTTGATAAATCATGGGCACAAGTTGTTCGCTACCTGCAATCTGCGAGCCACGGGGATAGGAATTACAAGACCTTGTGATGTTATCATCGGCACACGCTCAGCATCTGCAACAGATAAAAATGAATTGCATCGATGAAACGTGTTCCCGTAGCTGCCCAATAATGCAAGAAAGAACGGGCGCTAATTTGAAAAAAAAAAAAAAAAAAGATGCAACAGCGTTACTATCCGTTATTTTCTGATAACCTATACATGTGTGTAGGGCATCTTTGTTAATGTTGTGATGAGGATATGCTTACATTTACGCTCCTCACAAATGTGCTGCGTGTATCCGCTGCAATCGACAATCGGCCTAGAAAAAATTCGCGGCCAAGGGAAAGACACGGTGAACCCTCATTTCGCAGCATTGCATGTTCAATAAAAACAGATTTTTTTTTTTTTTTATGGTGAAGGAGCTATAGCCTACAGCGAGAGGCCTACAATAGGTAAGTTGTTCTGAACTGATCCACAGACCATCTACCTAACCCGCAGAGATTCTTTCGTAGGTACGCTAAATAAATATTTCTTGAAAGTTTTTAGCAATGCACAGGCATGCAACCAAACTCAAGCATTTAAGTAAGTTACGTACAGTATCGCTTTCAGTGCTCTTGAAGCGACATATCTTCGATTCGGAGCTAACAGCAAGCGAATTCTGTCGTCGGAGAGTTGTTTGCAAGCACAGCTCTCTTGCTCTCCCTCTCTAATCTTTTGCTGGGGTTGCTAGGCAAGCTGCGATAGTTTTTGCAGGAACACATGCCGGTTTTTGTCTTAGTACCTCTCTCCAAACATTTCAGAGGAGTTAATAAGAAGAGCGATGAATTATTTATTGCCTCCATGTGGCATCCAGGTGGTTGCAACATCCACACTAGAATGCGAAATGCGTAAGCCTTCCCTGTCCTAATGTTGAATGCTCAACTTTTCGTCCGTATTGCAATAGCAAAAACAAGCGCATGAGCCGCGGTTATCAGTCTGATCTCCGAGCACGAAGCTCCCGGTCGCGCACAGATAAATCGGGATGCTTTTACACTATATTCCCGCCCCAGATTTCGAAAATAACAAGGACAAATTAACAATCGTTTGTTTATGCTCATGTCACTGTAGGAAAAATCGAATTATGAAGCCTTGTGAAGTAGTAACCGGCTTTCGCGGTTATTTAGCCACTCTTCCGTACGTCCGTTCGAGGTAGTTGAAATTGTCCTGCTTTATAAAATAGGGGCAAGGCAGCCGATGGGCGGTGCTACTGATGCGCTAAATCTCAGCGCATTTTTCTCATACACAGGCTGATTAAGAACGACGCAGTGAACGCAGCGCTGTAGTGCCTCGTTAACCGAGAAAGTATTTTGAGAAATAAATTGAACAAAAAGACTTATAAGTGACTGTCGTCTGTCATGAAAAGAACAAAAATCAAAGAAGATATTATTGCAGGAATATATTTACTTGCTGAATTTCAGCTCCCATCTTCCGTCACGATTTTATATCAGAAGATTTTCAGAAATTCCCCTATGTTTTAGTAGGTGTTTTTCAAAACAAATCCCAAAGACGTAAGTAAGAAGTAAGTACTAAGTAATTACTATTTACGAGATTGGAGGAGGTTTTCTTTAGAATGATAAGGGCTGGGGTGGCCCTTACCCCTTCGGTAACATGCCGATGGGAATCTCAAGAAGACATAGGACCCACCACATGCCCGAAGAGTTCTACACCAGCTGCAGAAGGGAATGTTTGTCACCTGCTGTGGACTTGTGCAGAGACAAGGGCTTCATGGACGCAGATTCTGCAGTAAGTGGGACTAACCACAACAAGGAAAGACGACTTCCCCAAATGGCTCACCGACAACTATAAGAGCACGAGCCTTCTCCGGTTCCATAGAGAAAATAATTTACATGGGTGTTTATAATATGCCTTATGGCAAGCTTGCACAGTAAAAATGATTACAAAGCGTGATTATTCTTTTTTTTATATTGCCACCTAGCGTTGCCAGGTGGCGCATGACTAAGGTGTGAAAAAGGAGGACGAAGTTGAAGAGGACGACAAAGTGTCGCTTGCACGTTTGCGTCTGTGCTGCTGTGTTCTTGTGTCTGGGCTACCCCTGCTATCATTGGTATCCTTAGTCACCGTGTACGTGACATTCTGGTGGAGGTGCTGGGTAAAACGATCGCCTATGCAAGAATCTCCATCTACAAGACGTCGCGCCAGCCCTGTACCATTGGACACCCCCGTGCATCGCTCCAGTCGACGGCTCCAGGGACTGTCTCCGGAGTTTCAGCCAACACCCGCCGCCATGACATCTAGTGCTCCTGCGCAGCAGGTGACGGGCCTCGCACCGGCCTGTAACTACACCTTGCAGGCCCCTCGGGTACCGAAGACTTTCCATGGGGACCTCTTTGAGGATGTGGAGGACTGGTTCCTTCAGTTTGAACGTGTCGCTGCATTCAACCAGTGGGACGATGCTGCCAAACTAAGGAACGTCTACTTCAGCCTTGAGGACGGCGCCCGTATCTGGTACGAGAACCGAGAGCAAGCTTTAACTTCGTGGCGGGAATTCCGTCGTCAACTGCTCGAGGCTTACACTAGCGCAGATCGTCACGAGCATGCAGAACGTGCCATTCACTCTCGCATCCAAAGGCCGAATGAGAGTGTCCAAGCATACGTCGAGGACATGACGCGCCTCTTCAGGCGAGCCGATCCCGCAATGTCCGAGGACAAAAAGGTCAGGCACTTGATGCAGGGTTTGAAAGAGCAGTTGTTCGCAGGCCTTGTGCGAAACCCACCCTCGACTGTAAACGGATTCCTTGCGGAGGCCACCACAATGGAAAAGGTGCTACACCAACGTGCCGTGGCTTATGACCGACCTTTTCATACACGCACAACCGCGGAATCATTGGCATCTTCAGAGCGGCATCCCGATGCATTGCGCGAACTGATTCGCAGCGTCGTGCGCGAAGAACTAAGCAAGTTCTGGATCCCTCTGCAGCAATCGCCATCTTCCGTTTCTGCTATAGTGCGGGAGGAGGTGCGGCAGGCACTCAAGAGCCCTCTTTCGCCTGTAGTTCCGAGCCCGCCATTGCTGTCGGGGACCGACAATCGTCCCACATATGCGGAAGTTCTGCAGAGTCAGGCTCCCCCTTCACCACCGCCCATTCTCGCGTCACCTACAGTTCCGCTGCTCCCGGTGCAGCCAGTGCAGAACTTCGACACTGTATCTTGTATATTATTAGAGGGAGAGGGCTATGGAACGAAAAATACTAGTGGTACATTAAGAGGTAGATTGCGTGCAGAGTGGGTCAGGGAAATTACTCAAGTTACTGACATTCTATTGGAAATCAAGAAGAAATGGGGATGGGCAGGACATGCAGTGCGAAGAGAGGATAACTGATGGTCGCTTAGGGTAACAAACTGGATTTCAAGGGAAGGAAAGCGTAGCAGCAGGCGGTAGAAAGTTAGGTGTGCGGATGAGGTTAAGAAGCTCGCAGGGGTCAAGTGGATACAGCTAGCACCGGACCGGGTTAATTGGAGAAATATGGGAGAGGCTTTCTCCCTGCAGTGGCTATAGTTAAGCTGATGATGATGATGCTGCTGTTGCTGATGATGATGATGATGATGAATGCGATATGGCTGGTAGAATATTAGTCTAGCCCGACGCTAAACATTTCCGCTGCTGGTCTCGTGGCGCCATGTGGCGCAGCTAAAGTGCACGGCAATTTTGTTTGAATCGCTTTACTGGTGCTAGATGCCAGTACTTATCAAAATGTAGCCGTATACTCGGGTAATCATGCTCTTGTGATTGAACGACCATTTTTTTACATATTCCACATATCAGCTATCACCTATGTTGCCAAGACACTATGAGCTATGATTATTGTTAATAACCCACTATAAGCCACAAAAAGATGCAACTTGCATTAATTACAACTTAGCACTACACGCTGGTGTAACCAGTTACCACATGCCGCTACTCGCTCGCTGTCCTGCGCGACAGCACAAGAGCACATAGGATTAAAAATATGTTTCCTCACAATCTGTACTAGGTGTATGCCAAAGAAGATTGTCGAGCACGCATGCATTGCATTCCTGCAGTTAAAAAATCTGGGTGTAGCACGGATTAGACCGCCAATCTTTTGTCAGTTCTGTTACACCCATATTTACTTTGGATTATACTCCTCGCTTATACTTTCTTGCCTGCACAACTACTATTAGTAAAATATGTGCCGTTTGCATTCTGATGCACCGTACTCAACTTTGATAAGCGTTTAGACATAAAGGACGTAACATAGAGGCGTTATTCTCGCGGACAATAGGATAGAGCTGTGGGTACATTGATGCTCCATGTTTTGCAGCCGCCACGTTCTTGATCCGCCCTACGTTCATATAATGACTGCCCGCGGCGTATTTGTGTGTTCATCATTCCTTGCCGCCTATTGGCCTCGAGATAGAGCAGAGTCGCCACCTAGTGTCATAGCGGTGAACCCTACACTGTGTGGATGCATATCCGCGTCGCGTGCCAGCCCGCAGTGATTTACGTGCTCGCGTGCGGCGTGTACAAGAGTGCTTTTTGGTTGTTTCGCGGTTCCTGTGCGCTTTTGTTGATCTATCGGCCTCTCGCAAAAGAAATATGAGCAGGCTATCACCCCACGCGTCATTAAAAACAATACTTGTTCTTATCGAGTATGTCATGCTGAAAAGGACACCATCAGTCGCGGTCTTTGGCGCTTGAGATTGTTTTGACAAGAGGTGTCTCAAACAAAGCGGTGCTGTCGCTAGGCGCCATTTCAAAGCAAAACAGGTTGCTGCCATAAATACAACTTGATTCAAATGCTAAAAAATCGTATGTTGCCGTTTCTGTTTGGAAAAAAGCAACTACTGAAACATGCAACCGCACACTGCTGCATAGCAGAATTCAGTTTGAACAAGCCACTTGTGCCTTCTGTACCCACAATAGAGTTGTCTAAGTACCATCTTTTTCTTTTTTTGCTGTTAAACCTCTGTCACGGCGTCTGGATGTTAAAGCGCTCGACTGCTGATTTAGAGAACAGGGGATTCGATCCCGGCCGTTTCGAAAGGGGCTTCTCAGCTCTGGGGTTTGACTGCTTGTTAAATAAATGATCCCATGTGGTCAACGACATCGATGACCGCCCCTACTTCATCCATCATATAGCCGATGTCGCATGGCACGGTAAACTCATATGTGCATTTCTTTTCATCTTTTTTTTTCTTTTGAAGGCTTCTGCTCATCGGTAACAGTGTAGTGGGCACATTTCGCTTTAGGGAAATGCTCTAACGTTTGAGAAATGTTCCCAGCACCTGTTACACTAAATATTACATAACACACAAAGATCAATGTACAGTAGCCAATTAGAATGAAAAGAATTCCTTTTCGTCCGTGGTGTCTTTCGAGGAAACTGGTTGTTTCTAAAAAAGAGAGTAAAATAGCTTCATATGGGCTTAACCATCGTTGTTTAGTTCGGGAAAGAATACATATCTATAGTCGCATAATATGACTTCGATTTCTTTAAGGATAAGTTTACATCTGGCACTTGTTTTGGAAGTAAACGGCAGTACACCGCAAGCAACTGCTCAACAATAATTACAATGATAAAGAAATATTCAGCCTTCAAAACTTAGAACATGACAGCGACCAAGCACAGTTTTTACGATGTCTTCGCAGCTACTGATTCGTAGCTTGCACTTTAAGTTTACTGGATATTAACGCTGATGTTCTTAAATCTTGTGTAAAAGTTCTTTCACATGGTGAAATTCATTGTCATCAAAAAAAAATAATTACAGTACCAATTTACCATATATAAACATCACACACATCAGCAATTCTTCCCCTTGGTTTCAGGAATATCACTTAGAGTAATTTCGCAGAGCAACAATACCAGATTATCCGCCAAAATAAGCATCCGCCTTTTTGTGAACGATAATAGAGTCGAACGATGAGCTAGTTGGCCACACATCTCTTGGAAGAAGGCAGCAGAGAAGGTAACAACAACACAAAGCGCAAGAGGCACACACAGGCACACAAGGACGAGAGTTCGGCGAATTCAAATCATTCACCGCTCTGCACGCTAGCAGTCAGGTTTCCTGTGCGCCCAGGTTTCCTGTACAGGGGCGGAATAATCTCATTTGTGGGTAATACTGCACGGTTGTCTAGCCACAGTTGATGTCCATTCAGTCTAGGCAACCCGCCGGGGAGTACACGGTCCGTGCTGCATTTAACCTGCTTAATCCTCGAGTCAAATACGATATAATGAACAAGGCTGCCGCGATTAATTCTCAAGTACTGCAAGTCAGAGCACGAACCTTGTATCTCCGTGGGCTTGATACTAAATTTGTCTATCTCACTCGTATAAGACATGCGCACGCTGTTTAAAGGCGATAAGATATGTCATGTTCATTCCCAAGTATCAGGCCTGTGAGCGCCGTACAACGCAAAGAAGCGTGCAAAGTGATGCCAGTAAACCTAAAAGACGGGTGTGAGTGCCTTGCTTTCCTAAAATCGAAGCATTTTTTATTCTGAACTGCATTTTCGTAATCCACAGATCGTTTTTCTGCACTATTGGAACACTGTAAACAGCGAACCACTGATGCATTGCATCAGACACTTTTTCGTCGCCAACAACCCGGCAGTAAATCAGAAGCAGGCATACGCCGCGTGCGTTTCTGCGAGTTCCGCCGGCTGCCGATCTACTCTATCGGAGTGACGGTGGCGCCACCTCTAGGTCGAACTCGCGGCGAATACGGAGTGGCTGCCGTTCCTCCATCCAGTACTCGTACCAAATTACTGGACTCTTCTCATCCTGTGCCGTCGAGTGAAGGACGCCGAAACAAGGGTGGCTGTTTTTCACTTCAAAGCTGCCCATTTCTGCCCAGACAATAGAACCCCACATGCTTTAAGGAAGATTACTGAATTTCATTTTCCTTTATCGCACACCGCTCATTTCTGCCCAGATAAAATCCATATGCTTCAAGAAAACATACTCAATTTCATTTCCGTTTCGCACACCGCTCAACCGAAATTGTAAACTGAAAGCGTCTTTTACTAATCATTGTATTGTCGAGTCCTTTTTTTTGTTAAGCAGCAGTTTTGACCTCTCTAGAGAGAACGATGGTCCGTGGGTTCGTATAAACACTCAACCTCAAACTTTACGTTTCTATTTCATTCTGTAGTGTTTAGCCGACCAAGTAGCATCTGTGGTGACATACGGCAATCGTTGATCGCGAGAGGATTCGTTTGGTTCGCAAGGTTTACAGTTTAAACTCTAATGGGCTTTCAGGGGTGCCTCAGGAAATTGCTCTTTAAATTTGATAAAGTTCCTTTACCCTGCAACCTCTGCCCTAAGAATCAGCGGTTGTGGATAATGCTCCACTACGCCATGTTGATCCTGAAAGTGCAATGAATGGCATGGAATGCACGTGCTGTTGACGCTCTCCTTCCCATAAGAAAAATAAATAGAGACTACAGTAAAGCTTGTTGACACTCGGATTTTTTTCTTTGCATTTTGTGACTCGCAGGTTATCCCGGAGCCAAAGCCTCGCAGCACCCGCTGGGTTTGCTCATCACTGCCGGAGAGTCGCTGGCAGGAGTCCGTTGCAAAGAGCTCCTCGCCGGAGTACCATGTTAATAACCTGCTGTCACCAGTTCTTTTCATCGAGGCCTTGCAGCACGTGCCCAAAGACGCTGTGGTGATCGATATCGGCCCACATTGCCTTCTACTGGTAACATGTTCCGTTTTAAAACAATTAGATTTTGCTGTTTTTATTCCCTTCTAGCCGATTTCACCGGAAGCAGTCGTTATAACAGAATACACTGTCGAAATTGTCAGTACGTATGGCAGCCTAACAGAAAACAAACTAGACCGTTTCTAAATTATAAACCACTGAATTAGGGTCTTCAGCCTAACTAGATGGCATTATATACATAGTTTGTTCAATACTTCTGAGCGGTATGGCCTGTTCCGAGCAGTATAATTGGGCGATTACAGCATCAGTGAATCTAGCGGGGTTCCGGTGTATGAAAAGGGCATTCCACCGCGGACATTCAGCTTAGGAGACGATAAGCAGTTCTTATGGGTTGTGATTATGTGCACACTTCCTGTGCGTATCGATCATCATATCGTACCCAACAAATCAATGCTTTTGTGCCTCATTCCTGGTTTGAAGTTTATTCGGTCTTTTAATGGAATGCAGCCGATACTGAGGCGCGCCCTCGGCTCCGGCGTCAGCTGTCTCGGTCTGATGAAGCGCTATGAGGACAACACGCAGTTCTTTCTGGGCTCGCTGGGGAAGCTTCACTCCCTGGGTGTCAAACTGGACCTTTCGCCACTTTACCCGCCGGTGCCACTTCCTGTGCCCCGCGGGACACCCAGCATCGCGCACCTGGTCAGTTGGGACCATTCGCAGTCTTGGACCGTCGCCAGATGGAATGACTTCTACACCGTTGACCAGGTCAGACAACAGCCCAAATATTTTAGCGGTTCACTGTTAACTATAATGTTCTTCACGACCTCACAAACATGACAACATACAAAAGGACTGTTGAGTGACTCTGATAACTTCATGATTCCTCACATCGTCCACCATTGCTGGCAATCGCATGTGCAGCCAACAGTTGGAGTTTATACACTTGTGCTAGTGCTAGACACCTTCATTGCGCTACGAAAATTAGTAACAGACATTTATTAAATTACAGGCAACAAATGTTTTAGAAGTTTCTTCTTTAGTTCCTTTAAGACATGGCTAGAGGAATATAATTAGTGTGCAAGCATACCTCCTTCAATCCAACTATTAAGCCCTACATGAATTATATCAAATGTCAAGCTGTCATGTAATCATGTAAAGGTTTCTCGTTTGCTGTTTATTGATAGAACTTCAAGTGTTAAGTAATAATCAAGCTGCTTGCAGTGTTATCGATTGCATAAACAACCCTGCTACAGATTCTGAATTGACAATCGATGCGCAAAATGTCCCAGAAATTCCTGAAGAGATTGGTCGCTTTTCCCCACGCATCGTGCTCGCACGCATAATGAGTTTATACTACTCTCGCTTCTTTGAGTAATCACGTATGGAATGGTTTTATATATCACTAAGCCAGATTCCGTCATGGCTATAAAGGTAGAAGAAAAGTGACGCAATTTTATCTATTTGTGTCTTATACTTGTCAGTTACAGTTTTGGCCCTATAACTGACCACTGTGATCAGTTACATTTTGAAGTCGAGTAATTGGAATTAGTATCTGTTACTAATTTTCTGCAACGTATACAAGACTGGTCAGACTGAATGACTCATTAAATTACACCAGCGCATGAAGGGCTCTGGCCAGGAACACTGAATTGAAAGGGCCGATGTGTCAGTGGGAATTAATCGGCGCAACCTGATTGGAAACATACTACATATTATAGAGTGGATCGACTATGCTTGAACTAACGGAGGTAGTCTAATGCGGCCGATATAAGTCTAAACATGGGCAAAAAAGCATGATAGAGAGTTTGACTCCGCCATCCAATCGACTATTATGCCAAGGCGTACAAATCTTGACTGACTACTGAGATATAAAGACTTTGCGAGCTGATTGTAATAGTCGTCCGAGTAAATTTTGGAAGCGGGCAATTTTACTTATTAGATGTCTAAGCCGGTTTCGAATGTGGTTCGACTCAAGTTTGTAATTTTAGTTACCGAAATACACAAACTAATATCTGGAATTTTAACGCACGACTACGGAGCGTTGGGGAAAGCCCATTATTCATACCGACTCATCTTCAATCCACCTTAAGAGGGCAACACAATCGCGGTGTCTTTGGTTCGACTGCACATAGGTGGATGTTGCTGAAAATGATATATAAATGCATACACAGTCCAAGCTAACTTAGAACACCGACCACAGAGCGAGCACACGCCAGGCAGGAGGCGGCTATGCGCACCGTCGTGTGGCCCAACCATTTCACACGATGCTATTGTCACTGCCCCTTCGCCCTTGTACCCTTATTTGGCAAACGGCCATTTGATCACAGGTAGTTAGTAGTTGCAACGCAACATTACCGTTTGAAGGCGCAATAAGTTAGATAGAAATACACAAATATTTATTGCAAGTAATCAATGACTTGAAACCCCGCTCTGAATTTTTTGCAACCGATGAACAATACCCCACTGACGTTGCGCTCTCTGCAGTCCTCGGAAGAAATTGTGGAGGTGGATATGGAGACCAACGATAAGGACGCGTACTTGGCTAGCCATCAAATTGACGGACGCGTTCTGTTTCCTGGAACCGGGTATATTGTGATGGCGTGGAAGTTCTTGGCAAAACACTCCGGCAAGCCATTCGACAAAATGCCTGTAGTGTTGGAAAACGTCACCTTCCATCGAGCCACTGTCTTGCACAAGGGCAGTAAGTTAAGAATTTGTATGCATTTTTCCAAGTATTGAGTAGAGCAATTATATTATATATATATTGTCGTTTTGTAGTGCGTTATTTGTATCGAAACGCGAGCTTCGCCGAATTTCTTGTGATGAAAGATATCACTGAAGTGTTTTTGGGCAGTATGTGGTCAATCTTGTTTCACCTTCGTCTATTGAATTCATATTGAATCAAAAATCTTAAACTCAGCTCATATATTAGCAGGAGTAGTAATGATTCAGGATATCATTTGCATTGGTATTATATTCCAGAGATGCTGCACAGCACATCACTTTTGTTGTTTAGAAAAACATTCATATATAACACAATGTAGCGCAATCCTTCTTTCGAGATTTTATTTACCTTGTATTGTTAGTAAATTTGACAACTGCACACGAAGTGAAAACAGCGTAATAGAGATTGCATTGCATTATTTTTGCATTTGTTTGCATTTGTTTTTATATCCGCAATTGATTTGAATGTGATACAGGACACGTAAGTATACACAGAAAACTTTGTTTAGAACTAGCTCTGCGTTGCCGCTTGTATGTCAGCTGCTCAAGGTCACTTTTTTGTAGGGAAGTGTTCACGGCGGAAATCTGAGTACACGTGTTAATATGAAGGTGAAATGAACACCGCGGAACGTTAGCTTTTCATCACTTCATATTTTGTTTTCTTTCGCCGACAAGTAGTGTAGTTATCTTCTTTTAGCCAAGGAAACAACGCTGTTTTGTGGAAGTCAAAGTCAACACAGGAGCTGAAAGGGCGCTGTGCTCTCCGCCATAAAGGTGTGTGGCTTCAAGTGCACCAAATGTGACGTCGTTTTGTGCCTGAAAAGCGGCAAAAAGTGCTTTCTTCAATTCCACCTCAAATAGGACATGACTGACGCATGTCAGGTTGCCAGCTTTGTGCTCCCTATCTTGGCAGATGAACAAATTTGTTGACGCACTGTATTTTTTTAAATCTTTGTTCGAACGCATTCCCATTATTTTGTATGTACATTTAGACTAGTAAAAACGAATACAAACCAAGGAAAGAGTTATAGCATCGCTCTATCTGTTCTTGCCAGTTAAAGGGTTAACCGTTTTAGTTCCTGCATTTAAAAGCCGCTGATAAGTGAATGTAAGCGGTTATCGACGGTTGTGAGGAGCAATGCTATTTTCCGCGCCCATTCAGCGGGAAGCCACTGGGAATATTCCGTTGCCCTCCTTGCCCTTCAGCTACAACTCGCGCAGCCTCTTCGTGCATAGCTGCTGTCGAATGTCACACCACAAGTATGTCATGTCACACTGGTACCGCAACGCCACAACATATTTTACTTGCCCTCACTGCAACCCGAGGCTTCCGAATCGCGAAAATGCACCATAGCGGCTTGGTTCCTGCAGGAGCATCGTCGTTTTCATACTTAGCGTAAATATATCGAAGCAGACAACTGCGCGCTTTTTTTCTGCGGCTTTATATCTCTTTTTCTTCAGAATGCGTAACCCGATTGTGTTCTTATTTAACCTGGCAGCGTCCTGCGGCACACTTCACGCGTACGTCAAAATTTGAACGAAATGGCGAATTGTCGGTCCATAATTAAATAAATGATCAGAACACAGCGTTTTTACGCAGTTCCTTCTGTCTCTCAGTTGCACTTCATAACAAAAACCAATCAAGCAGTCGTTCGTACAAAGCACCTTTTATTGTTCGCAAGTGTAAAATACTTATGCAGAAGTAAAAATTTAGCTTAGCTACCAAGCTCGCGACAAGGCTGATGAGTCTGGAAGAACTCAGGACATTCTTTATTGGGCTGGCGTACGCCCGCCAAAGCACTAAGCGATTCGACGGCGGTGGTACAGCACACGTGCACGCTGATCATCACACAAACAATACCGATTAGGCTAGTCAGGCTCATTTTACAGGCGGCGATTAAAAATCTAGATAATGTTGCAAACTGTAATAAGCATAAACTGGAACTTTGTAGAAATACACGTGAGTGGCTTCGAGATATATCTCGGCGCAACTTTAGAGACAAAAAAATGATAAGATGCGTTTCTCGACAATCAGCATGAAAAAACATGGAATACAGAATCGATTCGTGCGCTGGAATTACAGTGATAAGCCCGCATGCCGGCAGCTGTCGAAAATGAACAAATAAATATTTAAATGGTTCGCGGCAATATATTATACAAGCCACAAAATGCTTGATACTGCTTCTAGGTTAATTTTTATCTTTTAGTCGACGTTTCGGCAGGACGCCTGCTTTTCTTGAGAAAGGCAGGGCTCCTGCTGAAACGCTGACCAAAAATCTGAGTTGTTCATATACATCCACCAGCCAAGTACGGTTATTTCCTATTACTGTGTACGGTATGTATGTATGTATGTATGTATGTATGTATGTATGTATGTATGTATGTATGTATGTATGTATGTATGTATGTATGTATGTATGTATGTATGTATGTATGTATGTATGTATGTATGTATGTATGTATGTATGTATGTATGTATGTATGTATGTATGTATGTATGTATGTATGTATGTATGTATGTATGTATGTACAGGGTCTTGAATATTTGGGGGCTGGGATTTAAAAAATTCCTGTGCAAAATCTACTACCCCATTCCAGCTGATATAACGTTCACAAAGCAGCAAAATATTGTCTACGTTATCTGATAAGTTATTCATCATCGGCACTTGCCTAGATTTTCCGAAATCGAGGAAAAACTGCTCTCGGCGGAGTGCAAAATTTTCGCAGAAGAGAGTCGAAAAGCTATTTTGACATGATACGTCATCTGTCGAGCATTGAGACAAGCTCCATCCCGGCCGTTGGCGCGCTTGCCTCGCTGCCCGACAGATGACGCATCATTTCAAAATAGCAATTCGACTCTCTTCTGCGAAAGTTGTGCACGCCGCTGAGAGCAGTTTTTTCTCGATTTCGGAAAATCTAGGCAAGTACCGATGCTGAATCACTTATAAAATAACGTAGACTATATTTTGCTACTTTGTGAACGTTATTTCAGCTCGAATGAATAGTAGATTTTGCATAGGAATTTTTTAAATCCCAGCCCTTAAATATTCAAGACCATGTATGTATGTATGTATGTATGTATGTATGTATGTATGTATGTATGTATGTATGTATGTATGTATGTATGTATGTATGTATGTATGTATGTATGTATGTATGTATGTATGTATGTATGTATGTATGTATGTATGTATGTATGTATGTATCTATGTATGTATGTACGTATGTATGTATGTATGTATGTATGTATGTATGTATGTATGTATGTATGTATGTATGTATGTATGTATGTATGTATGTATGTATGTATGTATGTATGTATGTATGTATGTATGTATGTATGTATGTATGTATGTATGTATGTATGTATGTATGTATGTATGTATGTATGTATGTATGTATGTATGTATGTGTAGACATAGGCCAGCTCTTTTTATTGGAGTCAGAGTCGAAGCGATAAAAGCGTATTACCTAGCGCAAATATTGAAAAGCCTTCAGATTAAAATTATGTCATAATGTCAGAACATTCCGCCAGCATAACTGAGATCAACGACATTGCACACAGGGTTGCAAGAGTATTTAAAGCTAGAACTGTTTTCGCTGAGAGGGCGTGTTCGTAGCAGATGATGCAGTGATGCAACTGGTAACTTGAAATTTAAATACGACAAATAATACACACTGCTGGTCCTAAAAATAGTAGTATTTTTTACCAACATTTTAGCTCAATTGAAGAACCTCTTCAAGATTTTAACGGAGAGCTTAAAAGGTACGGCGCACATATTCACAGGCCCAGTTCGTTTCAACATCACCATCCTGCGAGCCACTGGGGAGTTTCAAATCACCGAGGGCGGAACGCTGGTGGTGAATGGTATTATTCGCACGACCAATGAAGAGGACAATCATTTCTACACCGAGTCGGCCGCGTGTCCTGAGGATGAAGTGGCCTACGAGTTAGTATCTGAGGACGTCTACAAGGAGCTCCGGCTGCGTGGATATGAGTATGGTGCAGATTTCCAAGGCATTATAAAAGCTGACCTACATCGTGAGTTTTTAACTGTCCCATTTGTTCGGAAACTGCTTTTTCTGAAATATTGTGGTTTCGAGTGAGCGGCTTGAACTCGTCACTGCCAGTAAATTTTCAGCAAACATTGTGCCAGAACTTTGAGTTATAGGCGATGCAGTTGAGGCTACATTGGCAAGATGGGAATACGGCAAATGTTCACTTATTTTGCTTAGTTATGTGTGTACATTTTACAAGAATGCAAACCCTCGTATCTTTGCACTGATGCAAGAGAAATGGTGAACACTGTTACTCTCACTCTGTGCGTAACACTGAGGAACATAAACAAAATTTGTAGGCTATAGTTGGTATGCAATTCATAAGAATAACAAAGAGGATTGTGTTCAAGAAATGATTCCTGACACATGCAATGGCATGCAGATCCAAGAACTGAAGGAGTGTTACTAGCATTTACCAGCATTTTTTTACTTATTTTATATTAAACCTAAAATTCTAATTTTTATCTGAAAGGTTCTCTATTTTTGTGCGCCTAACGTACATTTAATTTTGCATCGCTTCAGTTCAAGGTTCACGTACTGAGGATTCGCACCACCTTACGCTTCATCTCAGCCATTCCCCAGACACCAAGGGAATGTATCCACCTTTCCGTCTTGAAAATGAGAGAACTGTCTGTTCGATTTCGACAAGACGGAGGTTTCATTGGGGAATGCACAATAATGAAAAGTAGGCTAATCTGGCACAGGGCTCCAAACGTATATAGACAAAAAATGAATTTCAGCCTCAGAAGAATTATTGGGAACAATTTAATATATTCAAGCATTCATTTCATATTTCAGCCGATCCCTCTTCTTTTTGTTTGCGAAAAGCAAGGCGGGTTATTCAATAGAATTGCGATAAAGGGATGGCAATCAAGGACCCGGAGTATGTCTTCGTATATTTGTGTCGTTCTCATCGTCCCTGCAGCGTCTTTATCTGTAGGTTAACCACTTTGAGACTCCAGACAAAGAAAATATTATAAACATTAAAGGTCATTACACTTCCCGGTCGCCAAAACTAATGGCTTATCGGCATTGCAAACCAACATTTGCGAATCTCGTTTCCCACTAAAGGAGAAGCGAAAGCGGGGTTATTAAATTCAAGAACGAGGTTCTGCAATACACCAAAAGGCCGAAGATGCTGTTCAAAGTAAATAATCTTCTCTAGGCTGTTAATAAGTTCCCTGTTATTTGCAATGAATCAGCTGAGCATCTCCACCTGGCGCAGAGTAGTAGCCAAGATAGATTTGTGAATGTCAGCTTCAGGAGCAAGCAATTTCTGTTTTTCTATGTATGCACAAGGCCAGTTAGGAGGGCTCGCGTTCCAGTCGGAACAGACGTTGTGGTTTTTAATTGATTATGCCTGAAGTGCCACTATAAGTCTGACAAATTTTAACGCAATATTAAGTATTCTATTATGCCTGAGCACTGTTCTGTTTTGCCTGTGTTTCTTCCCACTTTCAGAGCCTTACGGCAAGCTGAAGTGGGCAGATAACTGGGTAACCTTCATGGACACAATGCTGCAGTTTGGCCTGCTGGATGCTCCTGGCAGAGCTCTGCGATTACCATTGCGAATAAGGAAATGCCACATTGACCCCGCACTACACACAAATGCTATTGAGAAGGCCCAGAACACAGGTAACTGATCAAGTCAGCAGATTATGGTTTGAAAAAGTCTCTTCTGTGTCACCAATCGAGTTTTGTTTTCGTGAAGGTTGCCTGGCGAAAACAAAGCAACTGATGAGGAATTTGACCTGCAAAATGCTGTGTTTTGGATTTGTTTTCAATGTTTCTTTCAAGCTTAATTATAAGGAAAGCCAACTAAAGTCCAAACCCCTCAGCAGAGGGAACAGTCATCCTTTTTCCCCTAACTTGGGCTTCCATATTCCCGAATGTTTCGTGACCTTGCATTTCTGACTCTATGAGTCTTCCAAGTACGGTTAGGCTCACTTGCAGTCGAGTGCGTTGCTGTAAAAGATCGCGGGATTTCACTTGACGCATTGAATACACTGCACTAATCTTGGCTATTTTAGGTTCTTATGCTTAGGTAGTCTGCGATTAAGTAGTGTTTCTTCCCAGGCCGATCATGCTGTATTTTCCATTACAGTCACCCTTGCAAATTTCCTGCATAAAACTGAAATAGTTAGAACTGGACTTAAATAGTTCAATATGGTGCTTTGGACGCGCTTTGTCCTTTAAGGAACGGTACAAAAGAGACATGGACAAGAAGGTCTGTGAAAAAATGTGTAACACTTCACGATTCCGGCTCCATCTTATATGTGACCCCTTTTTCTCTGTCCTTGAAAATATTTAGAGCTTTCAAAGCATCACATTCACAGCTTGTGATAAATTTCATTTCGAGACTTTTTGTTAGCTTCTCGGCTTCTTTATACATACGTTTTGTCATGAAATATATCTTCTTACGGCATAAGAATTAGCAGCTGTCCAGAATCTGAGACCACTTGCCATAGGACAGCATGCAACAAGCACGCAGCAGATATAAATGGGAAACCTTTTTTCTACAGTTCTTCTGCTCCGTGTCAGCACTATATTTATTTATTTATTTTTATTTACAGATACTGCTAATCTCATTAGGGATTGTTGCAGTTGGGCATATGTTAGTACAGAGAAGTGTACATAGAGCATGTAAGGAACACACAGTGACATGATCATATGCACAAAGCAAATCAAGAATGTAAAAAGCATAGGGTACAAAATGGTGAAATATATTATACAAATAAAAACAAATATGAAGCAGGTAAGAACGAGAATTATACATGTATTACGACACTACACTAAGAGGAGAAATAAAAACTTAAACGTGATGTTTTCATATGTATAGGCGTAAATCACAAGGAACAGAACAAGAACAGAATCTAACGGGCGGCATACAGAGAATATGAGCATAAAAGAACTTTTTGGTAATAAGTTAAGTATCTTTCCACAGCGATTGCAAACTTAGTAAACGAAGACAAATTAGCAATAGATGAACTCAGGCTGCTGCATTCTCTTGTAGCTAAAGGGAAGAATGAGTATTTGAAGCAGTCAGTGTGAAGTGGTATTAAGTTAGCGTATTTGAATGCTTATTATGTGCCGGTCTAGTTGCAGAGAAAGCGATTTGTATAACAACGGCTTGCCTATAAGCGAGTTTGGAATTTACTCAGTCACTGTATCAAATTTTTTTATCCAAACTACTTCCAACTTAAGTAGTTGTTTCGACGACATGATCCAAAAATTACGCCATGGTATAAGAACTGCACTACCTGCACGTAATAAGCTGGGTACATATGGTTCGGAGGTGAACCTGGCACCAATTATTCACATGTGACAGCATGTTTTTCTCTGTGTTGGGAAAAATAAAGGTAGTCACAAAAAGCTAATTAACGTAAAAGAAAAAGGCAGGTTTAGAGGAGAAGAACAGTTTTAAGTTTCAGGCTGTTAAAAACAAATATTAGGAACTAGGATCCAGGACCTCAAAACAGGTTCCTTTATGTCGCCATAACAAATCACACCTGCTTTGTTGAGTCCCACATTTTGGCCCAGCTTGTCGCCTCGGAGGTTTCAAAAAGGTGATTTAGTAATAAATAAATGCGAATAAAATGAGACGACAGAAAAAAAGGGCAGCAGCGCTGAGCCTTCAGATTTCACGTGAATGTTTAATTTTTTTTCTTTCAATTTCTTATTAGAATTTTTTTTCTAGCTCTTTCATGATTTCTTCTGCGTCATAACCTCAGCTGGGCTTTTTATCATAATGTTTCCTTATTTAGTTATCTGTATAATCTCTAAACTTTGCAGGCTTAATTTCGCAGATAAAAGCTTTATCTCTTCGTTATCGTAAGTACCATAAGCGTCTTTCGAATTTTTGCATTTGCACTGACAAAACCTTCATGAACATGGAAGCTCTACTTTCCGAAATAGGTAAATCAAAATCTAAAGAATGTAACGTATTTACTCTCCTCCACGGGCTGGAAGCAAAACGAGAGTTAGGCCGCAATTGTAGGTTGATGAGCACGATAGATTTCAATGACTCACGGCATGCATTGTCCTTCAAATAACGAAAACTGTGGAAGCTCTGTACGCACAGAGACGCTGCTCCGGTCAAAACCAAAAGGCTAGTCACTTTTTGTTTATTGGAGAAGTTTGCCATCAGGCATAGTGAAAAGGGATCTGGAGCAGGAGAAAGCTAAAAGAAGGAATATAAACAGGTCTCCTAAATAATCGTATAAGTGGCCAATAAAATGAGAGTCTAGCATTCACTTTCGGTAGTCACAGTCAAGGTCCCACCACAGGCCTACTTTCCCCAAGTAGCACTGTCTCACCTCACGGATGCCATAGCATGGCAGGTCCACAATAGATGCTTCGCATCTCACAGTTCCGGTGAAGCACCACGATACGGGTACTTTTCGGACACCTGAAAGCGTTCGTCACGCCACCGATGACGCACAGAATGGGTCAGAGCCGCTCCTGCCCGAATCCAGCGCACAGATACCTCCTCCTCCCGAGTAAGATTACGGGCGAGACGGTAGGAATACGGAGGAATACGAGCGCGCGTTCGCTGGTGGAAAGCCTCTTGCTCGGAAACATGTCTAGTCAACTAAATCAGAGCATGTCTCGCACGCGCCACAACCCGTCCTAGCCCATTGAAACCGATTCTTCCCCAGGTAGCACAAAGTGGGCTATGAAGGGTGGGACCTGGTGGGTCCGATGTAGGCAATGCAGGTCAGCCCCGGTGGGCTCAACGTGGGTGCTGCAAGAGAGGCCGACGTAGGCCTGAAGGGGGCTGTCGATAAAGCCCCGATGGGCCCCACAAGGGACCGATGAAGGCAGCGCTTGCGGGGCTGCCCACCTTTTTCCGGCATTGCCAAAAGGGCGCATCCCGCCAGCTCTCCCCGATGGTCCTACTTTGGACAGATTCGGGCAGCCGCTCTGAATGGACATTTTTTTTTTATTTCGGTTAGCCCCTCAGATGATATAGGACCAATGCGGGTTCTATAACGCAAGCCGCACTTGGGCTTGCCCACATTATTCCCATAGGGGTCCGACGCAGGAAAATGGGAAGCCCTAGTCCAAGTTTTCAAATTCAATATTTATGCATATATTTATGTATTTATGTTATACATGTCTGCACTTTCTAAACAGCCTCAATATTGAATTTTACAATAATTCTTAACATTATTCTAGCCTAAATGACTTCATGTACATCTTTTTCAGGCTATGGAGATGTGTGTTCTGAACAGTAATATTGTGCTGAGAATTGCAGGCTGTCCACAGCAACCACATAAGGAGCAATAGTTAGCAATCAGTATGTTTTAGTATTTTAGCGCAATTTTCATGAGCGCGAGAACTAAAGCCATCTAATATTTCTAGTCGACTAAGCATGACAACAACTGTTCTACAAATCATCTATAATAGTAATTTAAGGCAACATCTAATACAAATAAAGGTTAGAAAGAATGATTACACAATTGCATGCACGCCTTCTAGCCCCATTACGGCCGATGTGGGACCGACAGCGGTTTTATGCGGGCAGCCTCAATTGGGTTGGGCGTTGTTTTTGAACCTAAAGCCCACTTACTGTTGAACGTGCCTTCAAATTCCCCAGAAGAGACCAATTTTGCTATCGTGCGGGTCCGCCCGCCTTCCAGCCGCATTATGGCCCATGTGGGATATAAAGCAGTTTTGTGTGGGCAGCCCCAATTAGGCTGGGTGTTGTTTTTGAACCTAGAGCCAACCTGCGGTTGCACGGGCCTTCAAATATTCTACAAGGGACCAATTTCGGTTCCATGCGGGCACGCCCGCCTTCCAGCCCCATTACAGCCTTTGTGGGACCTAAAGCGGTTTAGCTAAGGCTACCTCATTTTGGCTTCACGAGGGCTTGCCCAAATTGGGCTCTTATTGATATTTCACCTGCCCTCAAGTAACCTACAAGGGGCCGATTGGGGCAGGATCTGGGTATGTCCGTATTTTTTTGCCCTACTAAGACCGATGTTGGTCCCACAAAGATTTAATGGGGGCGGCCTCCCTTCGGATCTATGAGGGCTTTCCTATAAAGAGCCCACATTTAGGTTCGATTGCCCTGAAATATCCGACGAGGGACCCTTGTTGTCTGGATACAGGAATATTCTCTGCATTAGCCCGGTCAACGCAGCTATGGGATCCATGCAGGAGGAACAGGGGTAATCCCAAATGGGCTTGCCCACTTTTGCCCCATCGGGGACCGATACAAGTTTTATGATGGTTGCCCCAACCCCACTTGCCTACGTCGGACCTACTGGGGCCCCACATTCTGTGCTACCTGGGTCTCATTCAAAAGTAGAACAGTGCACACCCCCTCTGCCGCTCTCCTCCACCCCCTTCCCAGCAAGGACAATCTTGAATATAACAATGTTTTGTGAGCATGGAGAAATTTTCGGAATCCTTATCTGTGAAACAAGTTGCAGAAAGCTGGCACCAATATGCGCATATTTTATGTCGCAATATACAATGTTCTGAATACAACAGTTGCACGAGGGCAAAGCACCAGCTAACTTCTTTATTTGACTCGTAGTGCAAGAAAATTGCCTAAAAACAGAAAGTTGCTGGCGTAAAAGACTCATATACAGGAGGCCGTGTCCTCATATTCTATAACCATCCGTTTTTCATACCATTTGGTCGGAGCTCAAAGCAAGAGAATCAAATAGAGACAAACGGGAAGATGAAAGCTTATGTAATTGGACATCTTAGGTCTAAGCTACATGTAACTAATGCTTTAAAACTTATATTTGCTCACCGCTTCAACCCTCATTTAAAGAAACCACCTAAGGGCTGTTGGTAATTGCGATGTCTAACATGCGACATTATACTCGTTTTCTAACGCTAACTGATGGCTAACTAGATATTGATTTATATTGTAATCAATGTAACAAGTGGCAATTCAAAAAGTATTGAACGTCTTGAAGAAAGGAAGCTGTTGCAGCGTCTGCAGCAAAGAACCATATAGGAAGATGTTTTACTATCTCTAATGGATGTCTGACACATGGCCAGATAATAGTACATTCAACAGGATAGTTAAGAAGGCGAGTTGGTGATACATCATCCAAAAAAAAAACCAGCGCGAACAAACGGGGACGACAGGGACAAACAACAGGAACAAGCGCTGTTCCTGTTGTTTCTCCCTGTCGTCCCCGTTTGTTCGCGCTGTTGTTTTTGAATGATGGTACATATTTCACATTCTCTGCGCACTCAATGCCTCACTGGGAAGAGCACTCAAGGGAGAGGCGTTTTCTCTTCTTTCAGACAAGTCTTGTGTTGCTCATGTAAGCACCATGTTAAAAAGGAAACCATTTTACTGTGCCAAATAACTTTAAGGTCAACCGAAAAAGCTTCTTAACGCCAATGGGAAAGTGAAACAAATACTGCAATCAGGAATGTTTAAGCAAAAGCGACAATTACAAGCTTATTATTTTCTGGTTTCTGGTTCCTAATTGAATCAGTCATTAAAACGCAAACATGGTGAGTGCTACAGAACGCTACTGGGAAACAACACTGCGTTCATTTTACTGGGCTAGAAAAATTCGTAATATTGCGAAGTTTGTTTACATTCTTCTAGGGTACGTGGTAGGTATTTATATGTTTGTATATATAGCGGATGTGTGAGAACGTTCTTAAATTCCTAAACCTAGTAATTTTTAAAGCATGTTGCCAAGCTTGCTAGTTTACTATCCTGACCTAAAACGTTAGCAAATACAAAAGAGAGAGAGATGAGGGGGAAAACTGACAGGCGCCGAGTTTCAAATGTTTTGAACAGTTAAAAGTTGCCGCCTGTCCATTGTCCTCTCGTCTATCTCTTTTGTTTGTGTTAATTGTTAGAGTCGTTTACGAGTAATGTATTTTCGGGATATACTGTCTCCGTAGGCAACCAAAAATAAAATAAATAATGCTGGTTTGTCAAATCTGCTTGGCCGTAATGCCAAGTGGAATTTCTAAGTATTGAACTGGATAATGTGAATGCCAGGTTTTAGAACGCATAATTAATTTTTCACACGCCTGCAGTGCGACATACCCAGAAATTCTGGTGAAGAGCATTGCTTCAGAACGATCTTGCTTAGGAATGGAATGTATTCACATATATACACATTGCACATTACAAATCACTATATTCTTATGTTATTCTTTGGTGCGGTTGTAGGCTTTGGTTATTTGTTGTGAAAAACGCACCCCGTCTATTCTCATCGCAGCCCTATGTGATCACAGCGAGCTCAGTACAAATACTGAAAGCAGAAGTGTAACACACATGGGTTAATTCTAGAGTTGCAGTAAATATGTGCATTATACTATCTTACAGTATACTATAGTTTCTTGAATTATTGTCAAAGACGTAGCCCACTGGGATTCCCAGGCAGCTCTAATTTCTGGCTGTGAGCGCATTAGAATCTTTACACTCAATAGTTTGGTATGCCTTAAAAGTTACGACTATTTCCTTAAATCTGACCTTAAAGGTGTCTCAAATATTCCCCATTGTCTCATAAAAAGACGTAATGTTTTTGAAGAGAGCAGGACTTTAAATTCCCGAGTATTTCTCCGTTCAAACCCAAAACTGAGCGTTATATAGCTGAGCAGAAAGCTGGGGTAACACACGACATCCGCTGAGGGCTCGTTTCAATGACTGCGCGTCAAATTTTAAATTCCTGTTGTGGTTTGCCATGTCGCGTGCCTACTTTCGCTTCTACTCTCTCGAAAAAACAATCATGCCAACAAAGATGATTTGCATTTTCTCCTAATCAAAACGGTGAAGCGAAAAATGTGTAGGGTCGTCCACTATTACAGTGATCAGACGACAATCTCTTTCTTCTATCCACGCATCATTTGGCCCGAAGCGGTTGCACGGGGCGCAGGCAGAGATACACCTGGAGACTGTTCTGCCTATCTTCTGCTCTATTACTTATCTTCTGCTCTGCTTATCTTCTGCTCTATTATTTAAATTTGCGGATTACACGGGCTCAATGGAGCTTCGAAGAGATCGATCACTTCTTGGAGTATTCGCTATAAGTGGTACCAAACCTGTAATTGACACGAAATAGCACAACATTCAATTAGAATATGATGCTATGTTTACTGCAACGCGTCGTCAGCAGTCCCTTCCTTTTTTGTTTCGGTCAGTTTGTAACAATCCGTCTCGTTTTTTTGCGCAAAAATGGGCTGTATTTGCTCGCATAGCCAATATTGAGAAAATAAATGTTTCCCTGTTTGGATATGTGACACAGCATTCATTTGTCCACGGCTTTGAGTTCCCCACTGCCATTAACCTCTGAAATGTGTTGAATAAAAAGGTATGGAATTTTTAATCTCTATTTGAGCAAAAAAATAAGCTTTTTCGTTCCGTCATCTTCTTTCTTGTACTCCCCTTTTATGACATTTCAAGTTCTTCACTCAAACCTCTAGTTTAGTTTTCAAAAACGCTTTATATCGAATGATTTCTAGAATGTAAAATGTAATCAAGAGTAAAACATTAATCAAGCGCTACCTAAAGTGACAGCAACAACTTTGTGTAAGAAGCCTAGAATGGCTTACTCAATTTAAAAAAACATGTACGAAATTTCTTATTCCTCTTCTCCTTAAGTAGCTGTGTTTATCTCCAAGCCCGTTCACCAATTTCTATGCAGGATTGGATGTCGTCTACGACAAAGACATCGCGCAATGGCAAGCCGGAGGCATTATCATACAAGGCGTGAAGTCCATCGTCACTCACCGACGTGCAGTGCAGCACACAGCGATACTCCATGAGTATCAGTTTGTGCCTTATTTTGACATTGAGACTACAAGAAATGAAATGGAGAAAACCGTTCGAGAATATATCGAAGTCTGTAACGGCTTAGCTAACCGAGTGATCCAATCAAAAGAAAAGAGCGATTCAGATGTGCGTGAAGTGAAGGGTGATTTCAGCGAAGCTAGTGGAGAAGTGGTCCTCCAATATGCTACAAATGTTGCCAAGAACCAAGGCCTTTTCCGACTACTTGCAGCTATTCAGAAAGAAGTAAACAGCTCCGCTTCGTCGTTGGCCAGTGTTGTCCAATCAGTGATGCCTGCTTATCATAAAGTTCTCGAAGATGACTGTCTTAACTCTACGCTCCTTGAATCGGACCATTTGGGCCACCTTCTTGACGTAGTAATAGAGAATACAAGTTCGAAAAAGCTCCACGTTCTTGAGGTAGCCGCTTCGGGAAGAGACAGCATTCTTGCACCTTTCGTGACATCAGCCATTTCTTCGACGAATATCATACTGAAAACTGACTATACTCTGTCTCACACTCCTCCGGAAAAGGTTGTTGAAACACAAGTTCCAGAAGGAGTAAAGGTAGTCGCTTGGAACGATATTTTTTCCGCCAAAAGGGAGACGCGAGAATTCGACGTGGTAATTTCGTGGCTGCCTGTCTGGGCTCAGGAGTCCCTTGAAACTTTGATCGAGCGCTTGTCCATACTATGCAGACAAGGCACATTTGTTCTACTCGCTCTTCGCACGCGCTTGACTCCAGCCGAGAAGTTCCTGTCAGCTATGAGTGATCATCATTTTTCAGTTCACACCATCGAAGACGTTAACTCAATTGCCAGGTCACGCGATTTAATCCTGATTGCCCTAAAGTCTAACAACCTTTCAGGGCTGCTGCTTTTCAGGAGGATTGATACTGGCACGAAAAGGGTGGCACCACTAGCACTTATGGTGAAAACTTCTGAGTTAAACTGGGTTGAGACTCTGAAAGAAAAAACTCGTGAGTTCGAAACGAAGGTGCCAGAGAAGACACTGTGGCTGATCGCTGAGAATACCTGCACCAGCGGCGTAGTCGGACTGACAAACTGCCTTCGCAAGGAAGCACCCGAGTGCCCCATCAGGTATTGATTTTAAGCATGCAGTAGTGCGGCGGGATGTTTATTAGATAAAAGTTTATTTAGCGCGCTTCACTATATGCATTAGATATGCGTACGATCGTTCACAATTGGAAGAAAGTGGCCGGCAGGTAAGCAGTATTAATGGTGTTCTCTGTACCGAAAAGGCTAGGTCAGCTGTGCTCTCGCACCTCAAAGCAGAAGGGAAGGCAAAGTGGTTGTAGCAAGAAGCATGCAGAGCCCTTTGTCAAATGCGCGACAGGAGGGGTTTACATTATACCACTGCCGTGTGGAAAGGCCTACATAGGCCAGACGGGGCGCTGCATAAGTGATAGTGGCGGAGACAATGAACGTTCATTAGGCGGTAAACACCTGAGCTCAAACATGTCTGAGCATTGTAGAATATGCAAATGTCAGCCACGGCTTCATGAAAGAAAGATTCTTGACAGCGGCAGTTGTGCTATTGCACGTGAAATTTTGGAAGCGTGTTTTATAAAGAATGATATCAACTTTGTGATGTGTGTTGGCCTGTACAAAAATGAATTATCTGTTTTGAACACTATCTTCTAGGGTATGATAAATTGGCACGAGTTTCATGGCCTGTTCTACTTCTATGCTGCGCGCATGTGCTGGCTTTACCATATAATAAATCAGTTGATAGTTTGCACTCGTCATGTGCTATGTATCCTTCTTTTCTTGTATGCCGTGTTTTAGCGCAATTTGTCATGGCTTCTGCAAAGTTAATATAGTCTATACTTGTTTTTGCCATCTCATATTCTGTTTCCATTCCCCTTATGTATACTTGCTGGGGATAACCGTAGATATATCTACAAATTAGAGTTGATTAGTAAGTAACTCATGTAAAATTTTGTTGAGCAGGATTTGTTATTTGCACAAATCTAGTTATAGATGACATTGTGAGATACAAGTTTCTTCCAGCATTTGCTGTCTAAATTATAAACTACAGGCTGCACTCTAGAAGTGGGCGAGAGTAACTAGATTTACTAAAAAAATTCTGAAAACCAACTTAAGTTCTTTAAGTCAGCTGCAGCCACTACGTACGCCCCTTTATTACAAAATGCAGTTAGTTTTCACTACACTTTACATAAGCGAAAGCGACGTTGCAATAATTTTGTTCGTTTGACTCTTACCTTTTGGATAGCTGCTTGAAATCATAGGTACCTTTCCAATTTTCTGCTTTTATTGATTGGCTACGCGACTGTAGCGCCACAGTGCGGGACAATTGCCGCTTATTCGGCGTCTACGCTTGCACTGGGGTGATTTTGCTCTGTCAAGGTCAAAGTCAAACGGCGCGATCGAGTTGAAAGGTCGTCATGTCTGACTTTGACCATGGCTATCACGTATGAGGGTAGGGCTTGGTACTATGCACCGTTCTGCTATACGTGGGATGGTTCTGGCACAGGCAAAGTTCCACAAGCATGACCATTGATGTTGCACAGGATAGTGTGAGGATCAGCGCTTTCGAGCTAAAATTCAGTCCAAACGAAATGGCGAAAGGCTGGGAGTGTCAAGCTGTAAATAAGTGTAAATAAATAACCAAATAATGACGAGAGTCCAAGTTATCTTAGCAGTGTCTTGGTTATATGGCAATCAGGAAGACGGAAACGTTTTTTTTCTATGACCTAATCTTGCCTTGTAGGCAGCCCATTTAAGAAAAAAAGAGTGCCTGGCTACATACTCCAGATTCGAATACGTTCCTTTACTGGTCGTAAAGTCTCCGCCAGAACACCAAGCAAGGCAAGTCGCAGCCCCTACTGGATGTTCCAGCGTCAACCAAACGGTACTATGCTCCGTTATAGGATAAAAAAAAATCTACAAATGGTGCACGTAGAAGATGACTAACGACAGTTCATTCAACGTACGCTCAAATGCCTATAGGGGCTCCATAACGGTTTTCCTTTAGAAGAGGGAGCTGGAGACAGTGACAAATGTCGGTTGCCAGCGAACGTATTTTTGCAGGACAAGCCGCAGTCGGGAATGGCTGAAGGCACAAACTAGCCTCACAGCGATACATTGAAGCTTCGCGAGCAGTATGAAGGCGCTTTCAGACCCTGAATATAGCATTGCAGCTTTACAGTAGAAGTGATTATCTTAAAAAGGCATCTACCTTTTTGCAATTTTTATTTCTTAATTCTAGGTGCATCTTCAATGCGAGCTTCAACCGAGAACAAACAATCGACTTACATCCGAGTAATCCGACCTTACATCACATACTGGAAAAAGATCTCGTCATGAATGTCTACCGGGACGGACAATGGGGTTCCTTTAGGCATACAGCCAGGGCGTGCAGTGAGTATCGAGTACCTTATTTTTATCCTTTAGAACCGAACACTATACCCTACTTCCCCCTCATCAGGGCGTTATTTTCTCAAAACAATCACGGTATTCGATTGTTGCTACCAAAAGCAGTAATATGCACATGCATTATCTGATAAGCGGGGATCCAGGCACTGGTAGTTGGCACTGGTAGCGAGCAAGACCGGAGCAGTGGTAGCTCAGCTTGTAGACGGCTAGTCCACAAAAGGCACTTCCTCTTTCTCGGCGATCTGTCCGCTTAATTGGAACTTCTTCACAATCTGGCCCCCGCAAAAAAGAGGAGCCATCCTGGCGACTTAACGAGACGAAGGGATAGCGTGATCGTAATAAGATTTCAAACGATCACCGTGAACAATCTCGAGCCCACGGCGGCGAAGGTCGGTGGAAGCGGCTAGCGGTTCAACTAGGTAATTGACGGGAGATGTCTGTTGGAGCACTAGATAAGGTCGGTGGTACTTGGCAGTAAACTTGCTGGTCAGACCTGGTGGTATCGATGGGACCCAGGGCCATACGAGCACCGGGAGAGAATTGGCGCAGAGGGTGGCTGCTGTCGCTGTGCGCGTTCTTCTGGGCTTGCTCGTCCAAAGAAAGCGAGCGAGCCAGCTTGCGACATTCTTCAGCGTGCCTCGCAGCTGTTGAAAGTGATATATACTCTGAGGTATCAGGACGGTAGAGGGGGGATGGTGCCGAGTGGAGACGATTGTTCACGCCCGTACGGCAGAAAAAAATGGCGAGAATCCGGTAGTTGCTTGAACGGCGGTGTTATAGGCATAGGTTATAAATGGGAGAATCTTGTCCCAATCGGAGTGGTCGTAGGCGATGTACTTGGACATCATGTCACCCAGTGTGCGGTTGAAGCGCTCTGTGAGGCCGTTGGTTTAGGGTGCTACGCGCTGGCTATCCGGTGGATGGTCTGACATTCGCGTAGGAGCGCTTCGACATCTTCGGATAGGAAATACTTGCCCCGATGAATTAAAAGTTCACGAGGGCCCCATGCCGCAGTATGAAATGATGAAGAAAGGACCCGATATTGGGTCCAGTGGCATCCTGAAGTGCTGCTGTCTCCGCATAGCGAGTAAGGTGATCGACGACCACGATGATCCAACAATTCCCTGCAGGCTTATATGGCCGAGGTCCATACAAATCGATGCCAACACGATCGCATGGTCAGTACGGGCACGGAAGATGCCGTAGTGGAGCCGGCTGATGGAGAGGAGAAGGCTTGCGACGCTGGCAATCGAGGCATGAACGCACATACTTACTGAAGAAGGCGTACATACCGCGCCAGTAAAACCGCTGTCGCAACCGTTCATAAGTCTTAAATACACCAAAATGACCACACTGCGGATCGTTATGGTAAGATGCGCATATATCACTACGGAGGTGGCGAGGTACGACGAGCAGCCACTTACGGCCATCTGGCATATAACTGCGCTGATAGAGGAGACGGTCAGGAAGGGCGAAATGCTGCGCTTGACGACGAAGTGCGCGAGGAGCCGGTGAAAGCGACGAGTTCGTAAGAAGATCGATTAGTGATGTTAGCCACGGATTCTTGCGCTGTTCTGATGGCATGTCGTCGATGGACAGGGAAGATAACGCGATGCTAGATTCAGGTGACGACGGAGCGTCAGGCGGCACCGGCGAGCGAGATAAAGCGTCTGCGTCGGAGTGCTTGCGCCCTGTACGATGGATGACTCGGATATCATACTCTTGCAGTCTAAGCGACCAGCGGGCGAGACGGCCAGTGTGGTCGTTTAGTGAACACAACCAACACAAAGCGCGGTGGTCTGTAACAACATCGAATGGGCGCCCATACAAGTATGGCCGACATTTCTCAAGCACCCAAACAATGGCCTAGCATTCCTTTTCTGTCACCGAGTAGTTGGTCTCGGCTTTGGTCAAAGTTCGACTTGCGTACGCCACAACTATTCATTAACATCGGGTTTTCGGTGGGCAAGAAGAGCGCCGAGGGCAGCGTCGCTGGCATCGGTGTGCGCTTCAGTAGGAGCAGCCGTGTCAAAATGGCGCAATACAGCGAGTGAGATAAGTATCGTGCGCAATTTCGTAAAAGCAGCATCGCAAGCCGGCGACCAGGCAGAAAGATCTTTGTGAGCGCTGAGAAGTCGCGTCAGGGGGGCAATGATGGTCGCAAAGTTCTGAACGAAATGCCTGAAATAGGAGCATAAGGCTATAAAGCTGCATAATTGCTTGTTAGATGTTGACTTCGGGAACTCAGCGACAGCGCGAAGTTTAGATGGATCAGGAAGGATGCTACCCTCGGATACTGAATGCCCTAAAATAGTGAGTTGGCGAGCGGCAAATTGGCACTTTTTCAGATTGAGCTGCATACCGGCGTCGCTAAGGCATTGCAAGACAGTTTCAAGGCGAGCTAGGTTGGTCGCGAAGTCGGATGAAAATACAACGATATCATCCAAGTAGCAAAGACATGTGTGCCACTTCAAACCGCGGAGAATGTTGGTCATCATGCGTTCAAAGGTGGCGGGCGCATTACACAAGCCAAACGGCATGCCGTTGAACTCATAGAGCCCGTCGGGGGTGACAAAAGCTGTATTGGGGCGATCGTCTTCAGCCATGGGAACTTGGCAGTAGCCAGAACGTAAATCGATTGAAGAGAAAAGTGCCGCTCCATGCAAAGTGCCCAGCGAGTCGTCGATGTGTGGTAGCGGATAGGTGTCCTTTCGCGTGTTCGCATTAAGGCGGCGGTAGTCCACACAGAATCGAATAGACCCATCTTTTTGACTAAAACGACCGGGGACGCCCAAGGGCTACTGGAAGGCTGAATTACACCCTACAGAGCATCTAGTCGACTTGCTCATCAATAATGCGGCGCTCTGAGGCTGATACACGATAAGGGCGTGGGTGTAATGGGGCTTACGTACCAGTATAGATGTAGTGGCAAACAGGTGATGTACGATCAAAGGATGGCTACTGGATGTCAAAGGAAGCTCGGAATCAGCTCAGCAAGTCGAGGACCTTGGCGTGTTGATCTGGAGCGAAAGCACTGTCAATGGCTTTACCGAAGGCAGCCAGACGCGATGAAGGAGACGAGGAACGAGGTGGGCTCAGGGCACTGACCTTGTCGGAGATTGTGTCGGCACAGGTGGAGAAAACCGGTGGGACGGTCACAAAACTTTTTTATCGAACAGGCTCGGCATGCCCAACAAACTCGCCACGTTGCAACGTGAGTGGATAGAACGAATTGTTAGTAATGGCTAGTTACGCGCACTAAGGACGGCCAAGGGCAAGGGAATACAGCGTCACGACACGAAAAGGGAAGATGGGGTGAAGAGCACTGTACAGTCTTGAAGAGAGGCACAGTTTATAGGCACAATCGCAGCAGGTGAAGGCGGGATATCAGTAGCATCCACAACGTGGCATTTGGCTTCCCCAAGAACGGTAGCGGCGGTCGGTGCGGTGCAAAGCGGAAAAAACGCTGCTTCGGCACGAGCGCAGTGAATCACGGCGCGATTGCGACACAAGAATAATATCATGAGAGCAGTCATGGAGAACGATAAAACTTAACATCCTGAATGGTGACTCGAGCCGTGCAGGTACCGAGCGTTTGGATGTGTTGAGCAGTGGCGGTGTGCAAAGAAACCCCAGAATATGGCAGAACAACTTTCCTTAACAAGCGGCTTAGTCTGACGTCAATAACCGACACAGCAGCACAAGTATCTACAAGCGTAAGAGTACAAACATTTTCAATGGTAATTTCGAATAAATTGTTCGGTGGCGAAGCAGGACTTTCACTGGTTGACGAAAGCACAGTTCTTGCCTGCGGAACTGCGTCTAGTGGTTTTCCGGAATTGGCGAGGTAGAACTGTGACGCATCGGCAACGGAGAGCGGCAGCGCGGAGAGGTTGAGCGGTTGTCATGCGAGAAGGGGTCAAAGTTGGACGAGGTCTGAAGGGGCGCACGGAGAGGGGACGGCGGTTCTGCGTAGTTGACCGGGCTCTTATCGAAAGCGTACGGGGCCGGGTGACGGCGGCATAGGCGTGCAATATGGCCAGGGGACCACATGCAAAGCAAATGGGCCGGTTGTCAGATGCCCGTCAAGGGCGTAGAATAGGTGTCGCGCATTTTCTTTTAACACTTTAACCTAAACCTGAAAAGAAAAAATGTAATAGGTTTTAATTCAAGATTTTGCGCACCCTTCTATTGCATCTATCAGGAGATTGGTTGTTGCTTTTTGTAAGGTGTGTTTTACACCGAATGAAAAACACTGGTGTTGTCTGTGAAGGTTGCGAACATTATGTACGACAAGATGCTTAATGATTCGACGTAAAATAGGAAGCATTCCCTAACTTTCTTTATTTTTTGGTTCATTGAGGCAATATCATATTGATAAATAGAACGTTTAATATGTCAAAGGTAGGTCTTTTTAAATTAACAAAATTACGTAATGGCAAACCCATTGAGTTGGCTTTCAAGCAATCACCTGTATTGTTTTTTAGACTTTAGAAAAGGCGGTCCGCCATATAGCTGGAGCAGACTACTACACTCATACCATGCCGCTTTTCAAGAATTTTAGAATAATCCCAGTGGCCTATCTCTATTCATACAACTTAGCCGTTCGCTACAAACAGCACATTGCTACCTCTGAATCTATAGTACTTTCCATCGCCAATTTAAGAGCACTTACATGAACATACCCTTCACGTTCTACAGATACTTGGATTGTGCCTTTTGCAAGGACAACATTTGGCCAGCAAATGCTCGCATATCTTCTGCCCTCTCTCTTAAATTATCTTCGCCAAAAGAAAGTTGATATTGAAAAGGTTAATAAGAGAACTATACATTTATTTTTTATATCACAGATGTAAATATGCTTTGCTGTTTTCTTTCATTCTTTTGTATTTTCTAGATTTCTTGCCGCATTCATTTTGATGGTATTCACTGGCCCTGTTGATATTTCATGTTGTGCAGTTAAGCTTTTTCGCAGGCTGAATTATGTCGAAAAGGAAGATGTTTGTAACTCTTGTTTGAAACCACGATCTGAAATTTGGATGCACCGATATTGTAATTACTAATCCCTCGCTGTTGGCATGTATTGGGGCCCGAGCGCCGTCAAGTGAATTAACGTTCACGTTTTGTCTCAGGGACCTCATTGCTTCTTGAAATGAAAATAAACTTCAAACTTTAAACTTTCTTGTCCAAAATAAGTGAGATGTGGAACCCACTGTCAATTTCTCTTCTGGAATTAAATCACCTGTCGTATTTCGACGTTATCATAAGTGTTAATGTTTTGCTAATCTACAGGTTATTTCAAATACACTTACTGTCATTATTTTGCATTCTTTAACTATACCATCGCTTCCTTCTCTTTTAATACCCTCGTAAAACGGTTCACAGTAATTCTAAATAAAATGCGTATAGCTGCGCGTGGCATTGTCTGAAATCTATAAAATTCTGCATTGTGAAATATATAAACGGCGTCAGTATTTCTTGCGTAACATTGAGGAGGAGGTTACTTTATGAATGTGGAAGTACTAAAACCAATTGAAACAATGTTTCAGGTCGGTGCATTTGGTGTTCCTTATACCAACCGACGTTGCTTTGTGGCGTGTGGTTAGCCTGCTTCTTTAACCATCCGAACGTTCCATTTCAGCCGAATTCTGCTTACACGTGATCACTTGCATTTGGTTTCAGGAACGTTGCTGGGAAATATGATCAAGTACCAATAATTCTTACTTGCGGCATCATTTAGGCCATGAGGCACTTTGCAGGTCATAGACGGGTCTTCGGAGGCTGAGATCACAGTCCTGGTAGAACAATTTCCGAATTTCGGTTCTTGGATGGTTGCCGGCACGCAATGATAACCCCTGCTTTCGTGATAAACAAACACTGATGATTTTAAGCATATAAGATATAACAGGGGATAGTTTAGAGAAGTGTTTGATTACAGAATATATTTATTTTCGAAGTAAGCTGCTTTCTACTGAAGCAAGAGCTACACTGGGCTTCCAGTCGACCATTTCGCGGTGGCCAGAATAGACGAGCAATGCACATGCACCGTTACCATTGCAGCCCGAGAGTAGCAGCAGGAGCGCCGCGCGGCTCGCCGCAGGCCGGTCTATCAACCTAACCGCGCGTCGCAAGCGCGGCGTTGCGTATAAACGTCGCAGATGAAGTAGGTGGCTGTATCAGAGCATTTTACATGGACGCGTAGAAGGAGAGTCTAGCTAGTGCTCAATGGTGGTATAGGCCGAGAAGAATAATTCTTCCGATCCTGAGATGTGCGCCTGGCACTTGGCTACACTACAAAGAGAGAATGGGCGTAAGAAGGCGAAGAGAGCAGTGGAGACGGCGAACAGAGAGAGGAACAACTAGCCAAACCGAGATTCCAGACTGCCGAGTGCAATATACGGTGCCTAGTCTACGAGATGGAGCCCCTGGAAGACGTAAGGAAACCAACAAAAAAGGATGGCAAGGGCCAATTGTGTGATCGATCACACCATTCGAGTTTAGGAAAGTGCATCTGCCACCCGGAAATATGAGCATTTGAAGTAGACTTTATGGACAATCTGTTTGGACACATGTGTAGTGCGTGCTAGAGACTTGCTTGCAGTGACCACAGCAAGCTCAGCGAAGTAAACGTGCCTCTCGCTGCGTATATTATGTCATAGCCGAGCTGAGGCACTGCCATCTTTTTCTTAACCCTTTTGGACCGTACAGCCTAATAATTAGAGTAGCAGCTTGGGCATGTTGATTACGCACCTTGAGGTAACAGCACGGAACGTGGCCGGGAGCACAAGATTAGATGACGACACAACGAGCGCTGATTTTCAACAACGTTAATTTTGGAAAAACCACCACTTCTTATACCCTTACACCACACATCACGTACTGCAAGTTACTTGCACATCTCAGCATAGTTATAATAAAAAAATACGCGTGCTGCATACCTTCTCTTGCACACAGCGTGGCACTCACTTCTGAACACTCACGGAAAAGATTGCACATTCAGCGCCTCGATTTCGTTTACTGTTAACAGTAGGGACGGTTTGCTCACACATCGTTCTCGCTGTCTGGTTATCTCGGCGGCTTCAAATATCGCACAAACCAGCTGCTCATTATGTTTTTCTAGCACATTACATTGTGTGAATTGCGCGGAGCAAGTATTCGACGCGCAATATCTTACATGGATCCCCAAATGCCGGCTTTTTTGTTCGACATTGTTTTTGCCTTCTTTCAGCATGCCATTTGTGCATCTTCCAGTCTGTCCTACGTATTCCTTTCCGCACTTCAAGGGTACGAAATAAACAACGTCTTCCGCCCACTCCACAAATCGACTCTGGTGGTTTGTTGTGCACCCCCTCTGCTTTTGCGATCCATCAGCGTTTACACGTCCGCAGATGCTTTTCAATTTTTCGGGAGCAGTAAGCACAGCATTAACGCCTGCTCTACGACCAATCTTTAATAAGCGATGAGAAATGTTGTGCATATATGGTACGGCCACAATCCGGCGCTTGTTTGTTGTCTCCCTGCCCTCGTGACCTAGTTGGGCACCGACACGCTCGAGTCTTAACTTCTTATTCAAACGTTCCGCAACAGAAACAGGCGAATGTGATGGGTACCCAGCTCCTGTAAGGCGGCCAACCTGCAATGAAAACTGGCTCCATGGAGTGAGTACATGACTTCTTTAGAGCATTTGACCAACAAAGGATTCAATGCCTCTTTTCACAATGTGCATCTCGGGTGAAATGGACGTGGTCACACGCTGCCGACTGCCCAATAGAATCCTGCCTGTCGGACGAGCGGTGAAGCATTTAGAAGAACATTCGCTTTCATTGCTTACTTCGAACAAGGAGGGGGCTTTGCTGTGTTGCCTATTGACTTGCGCAAAGCCAAGGCGCTGGATTCCATTAGTTCTGTTTTTATAGACGCGAATTGTCGGTGCTAAGAAAAGCGAAGTGAAATGCTAAGAAGCTATGCAAAAACTTTAAACTTGATTACCTAATGCGCAGCACTGAGACCAGTAAAAATTGTTTCTTGACATGTCTTTCACTCTGAAAACGCGCAAACCTGACTGGACCCTGAGGCTTATAGTTTCTGAGAATGGCACCTGCAAGAAAATGATCGCCCAGTTCTTACAGGGAAAATTAAAATTACTGGAGTGTGACGACCCTTTCCAGATGAAATTATCAAACGATTTAATATTATTTTTAAATGACAATTCTAGAACTGACTTTGCAGCATGCTCGGTGGATATAAAAGATCTGTACTATTCGATTCCCCAAGATGATCTCCTCGAATGTGTGAAAACGTGCATAGATACGAACGGTGCAATCCCTTTCCAAAATGCCTGTGGTGTGTCGACAGGTGGGTTCTTGGGGATGCTTGCTGTCTATCTGAAGTCTACCCATGGCCTCTGAGAGAGCAATATGTACCTCCAAAAAAGCGGCGTGTGCGTAGGTTCTTCTATTGCACCAATCCTCAGTGACTTGTACCTCGACCAGAGAGACAGAACCCTTCTGAACGCCCTCAGCGGCAGAAACGTCCGCAAAGTGTTCAGGCACGTGGATGACTACCTTGTGCTCTGTGATGGCTGCGGCATGAACACCCAAGACGTAGCTCAGGAAGTAGTGGCATGCTTTACCCATGCTCTTCAGCCGCTGTCGATTACCCACGTAGTCCCGGTAAAGGGGTCTATGAGATTTCTAGATCTAAGACTTGATTTCGGTTTGGGGAAAGCCTGCTGGGCTTATGAACCCAGAGGTGACAAGGCGCCACTCCCTTTCCACTCGGCTCATTCCAAACTTTTGAAAAAGTCATTGAAACCTTTGTTTGTGAAATGCTCTAAAGAAGTAAAATACTCACTCCATGGAGGCCAGTTTTAGCTGCCAGATTGAGCGCCTTACAGGAGCTGGGTACCCATCACATTTGCCTGTTTCTGTTGCGGAACGTTTGAATAAGAAGTTAAGACTCGACCGTGTCGGTGCCCAACTAGGTCACGAGGACAGGGAGACAACAAAAAAGGGCCGGATTGTGGCCATGCCATATATGCACAACATTTCTCATCGCTTAAAAAAGATCGGTCGTAGAGTAGGCGTTAATGTTGTGCTTACTGCTCCTGAAAAATTGAAAAGCCTCTGCCGACGTGTAAACCCTGATGGATCGCAAAAGCAGAGGTGGTGCGCAACAAACCACTAGAGTCGATTTGTGGAGTGCGCGGAAGGCGTTGCACATTCCATACCCTTCAAGTGCGGGAGGGAATACGTAGGACAGACTGGAAGATGCACAAATGGCAGGCTGAAAGAAGGCAAAAACAATGTCGAACAAAAATCAGGCATTTGGGGATGCATTTAAGAGACTGCGCGTCGAAACCTTCCTCCGTGCAATTCACACAATGTAAAGTGCTAGCAAAACGTAATGAGCAGCTGGTTCGTGCTATATTTGAAGCCGCTGAGATAGCCAGACTGGGGGAACGATGTGTAAGCAAACCGTCCCTACTGTTAACACAAAAAGACATCGAGCTGCTAAATGTGCAATCTTTTCCGGGAGTGTTCAGAAGTGAGTGTACCACGCTGTGTGCACGAGAAGGTTATGCGGCACGTGTATTGTTTTTTATTTTAACTAGACTGAAACGTGTAAGTCACTTGTACGTGATGTGTGGCGTAAGGGTATAAGAAGTTATGGGTTTTTCAAAATAAAAGTTGTTGAAATTCAGCGCTCGTTGTGTCGTCTTCTAATCTTGAGCTCCCATCCACATTCCGCGCTATTACCTAACGAGCCTATTAATCCTTGCGGCGTGCCTTTAAAAACAACAAAATTAGCTCCATCTGCTCTATGTCTCTTTGCAACCCCTCTAAACGACAAATAGAAAAAAGTCAAAACAGAGAATCAGATAGTCGCAAAATACTGGTAAAAAAAAATATTTTTTTTTTAATTGGAAGCTAAAAAGAGATGCGTTTCATACATTCTTCAGTTCACGTTCAAATGGGCTGAGCAAAATGCTGGATCAAATCACTCTGTGTCTCCCGCTCGGCCAATGCCCCAGTTATATCGTGGCGGAATCAATAGTGTACTTGAATGTGGGAACTGCACGCATCCAGTTAAGGGAAACCGAGTGTTTCCATCTAAAAGTGTATCCATATTTTGGTTTCGATCAGTAGACCTTCTGCGTATCATAGTTGTCGCGGTTCACACCGTTTCCAGCTTTCTTGTGCTGGTTTTTAATAGTGAGCAGACTATGGAACAGTATAAAATGCCGTTATGAACGTATGAACTAATCGATGGTAATTGTCTAATATTCCTATCGGTAACGGAACTTTGCCTTGGAAATAATTCCTGTACTTTCCCCGAGTAGTTTAGAGTGCCTTGGAGAACCGAACGGCTGTGGTTTCATGTGCACATGCCAGGCAAATTCCCAATATTATAAATTACTATTACCAATGGATACGCCGTTATATTGCTGTGATGAGTGTGCTCAGCTTCAGTTTCCAAAGAAGTAGGTTCGATATGACATCCACGGAGCTTATTTTTGATGGAGGCGTATAACATAGATTCCCGGTACTGTGCGGTATTAGCACACGTTGAATAGCAGCAGAGTGTTTTAATTTCCGTGGTACTTCACTACTGTGCCCCTCATAGCCTGAGTCCCCATACAGCTGAGAGACTGCAAGTACAGTTTTGACGCGATAGCGTTGACTGCCCCATTCACAAGAAACTACAGTATCGTCGTTGACAGCATTGTGAGCGTAACATCAGGAGCAAAGTTTTGACAGGTGGTAGCTGGAATGTTATAAAGCGGTGCACTGCGCTCGCAAAAGTTCACGGGTGGGATAGGCAGGGAGATTTCAACCGCGCAGCTGTCGTCCTTAAACCGATGTGCGCCTTCGTCAGTATATCTCTGTTAAGCTAAAAGAATCATAATATGAAAGAGCACTGAACAAGGGCCGAGAGGGAGCCTCGGTACTTAGGCCGAGCCAACGTTTCGACAGGGAACTTGTCTTCGTCTTGGCAACGCGATCATCACTGGCGAAGGTTTAAATACGGTTTTGCTTCTGATGAAGAACAGTCAGGGAGGAAGGGGAATGGAGGACAGAGATTTAGTTCAAAAACTGAAAGAATGTTTCATTATTTTGAATTGTTGAGCCTGGAACCATTTAACCGTAGCCTGAAAAAGAAATTAAAAAGTGGCAGCAGCAAGAAAGGAAAACCTACAATGCAGGATGTACAATGAGTAAGCATCTAGAGCGGGTTCGATGCGGACATGCGTTTCTTGAAAGAGGACAGACATTGCAAAGGGCCCTGATAAAGAATACTACTACTGGGGAGCTTTCCGCAAGAAGAGGAGAAGGACAAAGAGAATCATAACAGATGAAGCGAACCACACCTATCAAGCCCATTATCTGCATGAGGAACAGGATTCAGTGGCGAACGAAAGTAAAAAGTGATAACAAGGAAACAAGTTAGGAAAAACACGTGAAGTTTATGCTGTTGCGGAGGAGAGATGGAGAGTACACGTATTGTGAGCACACTGTACAATGAACCGCAGATGGTATTGTTGTCCCTAGTTATTTCACAGAGGTTATGTATTTAAAGGATTTTGATGTTCATTTCGAGATATTTCTTTCCTGTTGCTTCCAATGTTCCAAAGTTCTGGATTAGAGACACCTCCCTATAATTTCAGTTCTTTAATGATTTAAATCCTGACTGCAAAATAAACAATTTAATTTCTTCGACCTTAAGGACTTTCTGATTGAAATACTAGGATAATTCTTTTGGGAAGGCTTTTGCCTGTGCTTTTTAAATCATCTTTACCTTTATGATCATTTATTGGCTTTGCAGTCAGGTGTACTGTTAATGATAGAAGGAGCATTCTAGAAGGTAGACAGTGCTTGACGATATGCGATTATATCCTGACTTTATGTGAAAAGTGAAATCGCTTGCAGTACGTTTAACGATGGTCTCTTTTCGCAAATGACTGCACCAGCGCGTCTTGCTTCCGGGTCGAGAGCAAGAATGTGGTTGTGTTGGACATTTGTGGTCGAGTTTAGAATGTACTAGAATATATCTGAGGCTTTGCTACGTTTGTATGTTACCTTTAGTGTCTCCGGGAAGACATTCTTCGGTGATTTGTCAGACATCGGCATGTAGTGGTATTTCCGCCAAATATTGTTTATCGTTAGAACGGTACTGAAGTATTTAGCGTTAGCAACATGAAATAGTAAGTTACGGCATTTTCATAAGACAATAAAATGGCACAGTATTTGACATAATACAAGCGAGAATTGATTCGCATAAAGGTTTAAGTAGGCCTAACCAAAGTCATTAAAGCTGGTTCGTAATACCTTTTCCTTATTGCTTCAAATCGCAACAACACTATTTTATTCCTTTCTTCTTCCTCTCTCCTAGACCCCGTGTACAAAACATGGACGGAGTTTGCCTTCCTCAACACTGGGACTGTAGGGGACCTGTCCAGCCTGCAGTGGATCGAGTCTCCTTTGCGCTGTGTGTCCTCGTCCAACGTTAGAGGAAAGAACTTGTGCAGCGTATATTACGCCCCATTGAATTTTCGTGACATCATGCTGGCCACGGGGAAGCTCTCATCCGACGCCTTACCTGGTAAGCGTACCATGCTGAAATAGGCGAATTAAACAGTACTCGCATAACAATGAGAATTGCTTGTTTTCTTCATGGAAATGTTCAAGCTAAAGCCCTTGATCTTGTAAGGAAAAATTGTTTCTTCTGGGGAACATGGCCTGCCATAGCTTATTTGGGAGGAAGCATCTGTGCAATGTCGAAGTGGTAAAATATCTCGAAAGTGGCGAAACGTAAAATTGTTTTTTTTTTTTTTTTTAGGTTGAAATTCATCACTAAACATTTCATGTAGTGGGCTTTGCCGGGAACGTTCAATGGAATAATTACCTTATTCCACTGAACGTGTGTGTGCAGGTTAACAACCAGGACTTCAACTCTGGATGCAAAACTTCGCAGCGGACTAGGTACTCTAAGTGTATTCAGGGGGTTGTTTATGAGGTTCCCTTGCATTGTGGAAAGAAATATATGGGGCAGACAGGAAGGTGTCTCAATGATAGGATTAGAGAGTAAGCTATGGCAATATCGGACAACTCTGGCACTAATCTCGCTGTGCACTGCAAAGACAGCGTTGGATGTAGAGACCGAAAATGTCCGGCTGACCTTCACAATGATAAGGTTATGAAAAGGATGAAGGTCAAGTTAGAGAGATTTATGAAGCGTATGCAATCTGTGACTTGGGAGATCAATAAGTCAGCATGACATCAGTGGTTTTGTTGAAGAAGGAAGTGGAATTTTTGCGCAATCCGGCAGGATGTTAAAGACAAGGAAGAAGTTGGCTCGTGAAGAGAAAGAAGATGTGGGGTTTCTAGTTAATATAGTTGTCAGTGCGGTGTTGTCCTTGTGTGCGTGTGTGTGCTTCTTACGCTTTGTGTAAATGTTACCTGCTCTGCTGCCTTCTTCCAAGAGACCTTATTTCTTGCAAGGAAAGATAAATTGCGATCCATGTTATTCGAACGGTTCGCTCAGCATTGTAGGTAACTCAAGCGCAAGATTACAAAGCAGAAAGATGTGAAGGCGCATAGGATTTTTTTTTATTTTTCTCTATTCTGACAAACAAAAACAAAACTACGAACAAAGTGATTTCTCCAAAAAAACGCTATGATCTAAGTATGGGTCGGGTTACAGGTTTTTATGTATACGTTTGTCTTACACACTGAAAAAAAAACGGGCCTCTAAATAATTCTGCCTCCGCGTTCATACTAACCAGATGTGTCTCATTGCAAACTTCCATGCAAGAATAGATTAGTACCTGTTTCGCGCGTGAGTTCATAATGTGGTTTACATTTATTAGCATATAAGTTCTAGAAAGTTTAAACCATTCAGAAATTTCTCCTTGGGCTGGACTATTTCAATCATAAGATAGAGTTTTGCGGGAAGGAAAGGCTTTGCAGTTAACATCTCACCCTAGTTGTTGAATTATATTTAAAGTTTCTGACTCAGAAGCAATTTGAGATAGGCAGCCGTAAATAACAATAAAATAGGTTACGAGACAGAGCTGAACGAAACCACATAACAAAGCAAAAAGAAGGTCGTTCAAAGACAGACAAGTTTTTGAAAATTATTTTTAATGAGAGGTTTTTTAGAAACAGCACTAAACTCCAGGAGGTGAATGAAATTTGCTAGCCATATTCTAAAAGAATCCATACCAATTTAGAGGCCAAAAATAAATTGGTATTCAGAAAACGCTGTGGCGCAACAAAGCATGTCACAAGAACCAAGGAATACAACAAATGGTATCTGAATTCTTGTTATTTGCTTTCTTGAAAAGCATGGTGTTTCTTCAACCTTATGTTTAAAAGCTTCTGAATTCAGAGTCCAAACATTTTTTGTGGGAGGAGAATATATTTATCCAATGCTTTAGGAGCATTGTCCAAGGGAAAAAAGTTGTGTTAATTGCAGTAATTACTCATGAACGCAGACAGTTCTTGAGCGCATGAACGCAGATAGACTAAAGAAATGGGTAAGAACAAAGCGTTCCCAAAACATTTAAGAAAAATTAGTCCTCGTCAGGGGCAAGAGCGCGGTACCGCTGCTTGCCCGAGGTAGTCACTCTACTCATTGAGCTAAGTATCGTGGAATCAACACTATCGTGTGGATGAAAACGACTAATTTCTCTCATTTTATTAAGATTTACACCAGGAAACTGGAAATAACTGTAGACGGTTTCGGCAAAAAAAATAACTTTTTTTCTTGGTTTCATAAAATAGCCAACCCTGAGTATAGCTTTGAAATTCTAATTTTAGGTATAAAATTGATTAAGTGAAAACAATCAACATTTGGACTTTTAGCTCCTAACCTGAAATTGCCGCCTTGATAGAAGTGGAAAGAAGGAAGTAAAAATTGCACACTTTCCCTGGACAGAATATGAAGGATTACAAAAACAACACTGTTGACATTGCGAACTTCAAAATGCGATACATATTCCTAAAGGTAAACTAATTCGCGAAACATTCCTTTTAGGAAGCAGCCTAACTCCGCATAACTTCTACGATGGCTTGTTTCTAACAAGAGTAACATTTACAATACGAATACTTCTTTCAGAGCTGTTTCAGGAAATAATATCAGACTAACAATTTTTCAAGGCGCGAGGAAATAAGGTTTGGACTATTAATAATAATTTAGCATGCTGCTTATGCAATCGGCTGTCCAGACTTACCTGTATTGGCTTATGGAGAAAAGCCAATAAGCTAAACATTTTTCATATCTTTTTTTTTTTTTGCTGCTGTACAGTGGATATTGCCACATCAGAGTGTCTACTGGGCATGGAGTTCTCGGGTCGCGACCACTGCGGCCGCCGTGTCATGGCAGCGGTGTCCAGTAAGAGCTTGGCGACTGTTTGTGAGATGAAAAATGGTCTGTTATGGGAAGTACCCGACAGCTGGACCCTCGCAGAAGCATGTACGGTGCCAGTGGCATACGGGACCGCCTACTATGCACTGATTGTGCGAGGCAACATGCGAGAAGGTGAATCTTTACTCGTGCATTCTGGAAGCGGCGGCGTTGGTCAGGCGGCCATTTCTGTGGCCCTCTCAATGGGATGCACTGTCTTCACTACTGTAGGTCAGTATCACTTGAACGTCACTCCTTCTCCTGCTGGATATGTCGTATTTCCGAGCTATCGCTAGCAGAATATGAAAAATATACAGTCGCGAGTACAAATAATAGCACACGTCACGCATTACCGGAATGGCAACGCGTGGCTCTGTGGTTGACGAAGAGGCTGATAACGAGAGTTTTGAGCCGTTCCTGTTCTTTACTATTTGGGGGGTGCAGAAAAATTAATATTTTCTAACATAAAAGAAACAAACAATAAGCCATCATTGTTGATGACGAATGAGATAAACAGTAATGCCACTTTGCACTGTAACATAAGGGCGGCACTTCGACGCTCGTGGGGTAGCTCGCTTGATGATTTCTTCCTGCCGTCCTCCCTTACCCCGCCTCTCTGTTGAAATAATGAGAACGGCCTGATTAACATGCCTGCTAACCGCAGTACTTTCTGGTGAGATATCACACATCTGCTTTGTCTTGTGTTACTATTTCTGCTCGCTACTGTACATGAAAATAGTAAAAGAAGTAAAATTCAGACATGCTGGCGATGCCTGTACGTCGTTTTCAGGGTATTTTTGTGCAATGTGCATGTCAATAAATAACGCAGTTGGTAAAGTAATTTTCCATTGTCTGCGCAATGAATCGAGTACCAGATTCTGAAGTGTGCATAAAAGCGCCTATGTGGCCAAGGTCTGTTGTCACGCGAGCTTTGGGCTTGTTTGTTTTTGTCCTTTTTTTCATATTGAAAGAGAGTGTGCAGCATCTAACAAAACTAAAAAAACTCCACGTTCAAACCAGGGCTACTTACTGTCCCATTCTTAAACGTTGTAAAATTGGATGTGAAATGATGTGATGTGACACGAACAGTGAAGTGAGTTCGGGGGAAAATTTACGCGCTCAGAAACGCAGCGACTTGGAGCACAATAAACTGCCGGCGAGCTGGCTTCCAGTATCGATGCATATAATAAAGTGCTAGGCCTCGTTCCGCAGGCTTCCGTTGGCCGTTTCGAATGGCAAGCCGGTCAGAACCCCACAATTTCAGCCGTGATGGAATGAATCTGAAAATACGGACACAAAGGACGACACATGAAGCGAAATGATATCCGCAGATTAGGAACGCTGTGTAGTTTTCCGGCCTTCTGGCGTGGCCGGAAAGAAGGAAACTTGCCCAATGCTTGTATCTCTGAACGCAGCCTGGTCGCATGTGTTCGTAATTACCCAGATTCTTTTCACTGAAAAGAAAATACCTCTTTGATACTCCTACAATTAATGTCATCCTGCGCTACCTGCACCTACATAATGTTCGGAATCTTCTCAATCCTATCTGCCAACCTAACGTTTTGCCCCGCTTTCCTGCTCTTGTCTTCCCTTCTAATCGGGACTGTTAGCTTTATTGACAACCGGTTATCTTTCCTGCGCCCTTTAGCCCCTGTGCAAGCATATTTTTTTACTTCTTACTTTCGACTAGACTGTAGTAACTCACATTTGGGTCATCAATGTTTAGTGATCAATCTAATTTGGTGCCTCAATCTGGTGGCTCATTTGGCAGATTAAATAGTTCAAAACGAAAGCAAAACGTTACGCATTGCAGCCATACCGAACTCCTGTGTCGTCAAATGGAATGAGAACGACAATTATTTCCCATATTTTCTTTTTTTTTTGTACGTTTACAGAACAACTTCTCGCACAGAAATCACAAAAAACTTGAATTTTTTCAGATATGCATTTTACTTGTGATTCGATGCTGTAAAATGGGCATGTGGAATTTTATATTCGCACCTTGTTGTTTTAACCAGGATCCCGAGAAAAGAAAGAGTTCCTCATGCGGCGCTTCCCACAACTCACGGAAAGAAGTTTCGCAAACTCGCGTGACCTCTCCTTCGAGAGACACATACTTAAGGAAACCAAAGGGAGAGGTAAGTGGACGTTGCCTAGAGCGGCTCGATTCTCGCGCCGTTGTATAATTTTATGGTATCGTCATTTCACACTAAAGATCTTTCCAGATGAAGCTTTCGCTCTATTTGTCAAGTATGCTTTCCATGTTGAATCTTTTACTCCATTTGTCAGGATCACAATTGCAGATATTCGAGTAGTTCGATTCAAGTTTTCTGTGCAGAGTTCTTCTAAAAGCTTTGATTTCTTTTTCGGCTATACTATTCACAATTTGGTTGATCGGCAGATGAAATCGTTTACTCAGCCTATGAAATCATTTTCGTTGATGTTCACAAGACCACCGTTCTTATTTTAACGCACTGGGGTCTCTTACTAAAGGAGACACCTTTAAGTTGATAGTCCTAATAGGCTCATGAGTGTTCGTTATGAGAAGTGTCACACTTCGCGAGATCCCGAGTAATACCGCGAGATTGGGAAGCCATCAAGTGGTGACATCATGGGGCCTGACCGAACGTCACCTCCGGTCATCAACATTAACATGACCAGGCTATTCACGCACGTACGAAGCTGACCCCGCCAGGCGTCCGTGCTGCATCTTTCATTTGGAGCTTACTCGAACGCCGCCCCACACAACATGCAGAAGCAAACACAGTAAATCAAGCGTCAGCGGCGTTTCAGGGGCGTTTGCACTTTAAGGGTGCAACGTACCACACACGTTTTTATTAGGGCGAAAGCACTTCAAGGCTCATGGAACGAAATCTCGTGCGCGAAAAATTTTGGGCCAGAATTGTGAGCAGGATCTGTGCGTAGGATATGTACCGGATCTCTGCCGGATCTGTGCATTGGATATCTTCATCTTCGTGCTGATCTGTCACTTGCTAACGACGGATGTACGAGCCCGTCGGAAAAAAGTGCAGAAAATTTTCTGATGTTACGACAAAATGTCTGCGCGGTTTTTGACGGGAAACCTGTTGTGACAACAGAACATTCTGTATTATAATATCGAATATATATGTAGTTACAACGAAAAACTGCTACAGAACAACATACAGCAGAAATATACTACAGAAAAACTACAGAAATACAGAAAAGTACTACAACGTACAGAAAAATTCGATGGTTACGAAAGAACTACAGAATATTTTGTCGTATTTTTGACACAGTTTCGTAGTTTGTTCCGACTGCGAGGAGGGAAATTAGGAATGAAACAGACTGATGGTGACTGGTAATGAATAAAAGTTATACAATAGATATCGGCAGAAGTAAAGAATAATGATGACTAATAAAGTGAACATAACATAAAGTGACTAAAATGACTACGAAACGACCAATGTGTCAAACTACAACTTGTATAACCGCAACTGACTGAACATATGAGCAAACATGCTTAGCTGTGAGTATTATCGAGTACAATGATTAGGCATAACTCAGACAGAATACGGAGCGATGATGTAAAACAATGACTTGGCTTGGCCTCAGCAGACTGGAAATGAGTAAATGTTCTTAGCTAAGAGTGGTAATGACTAGGCATGACTCAGCACGAATACGAAACTTTCTGTCGACCCCTGCTACGCTTTCCTGCCCTTGGGATCAAATTTGTTACTCTAAGCGACTATCGGTTGTCCTCTGCTCGCACTACATGCCCTACCTATGTGCCTTTCTTCTTGATTTCCACTAGAACGTCATTATCTCGAGTTATTTCTCTGATTCTCTGTTCACACATCCTATCAAATTTTCACTTCCGTATAGCTCAACACAGAAAGCTCCATAGCCCTCTGCGCTGTCCTCGACTTAAGCAGAAACCTTTTCGTCAGCCTCCGCGTTTCAGCCCCGTAGTTGAGTAAAGGTAAGAAGCAACTAATGTATACTTTGCTCTAGAGCGGTACCAGTAAGCTGCTAGTCATAACCTGCGAGTATTTGCCATATGCGCTCCATCCCTGCCTTATTGTCCCAGTTATTTGTATTTCATGATTCGAGTCTACAGTTACTACTTGCCTAAATAGACATACTCATCTACAACTTCCAGTGCTTCTCTATCTATTGCAAACTGATTTTGCTTCCATAGGCAGTTGAACATTATCTCAGTCCCTTCTAAATATCGTATTTAAGCGCCCCTTCCTGCTTTTTCTGTCTAGGCCATCAATTATTCTTTACAATTCATCCCTTAGCAAGACAATGTCATCAGCGAATCGAAGAATACTGAGGTATTCTTCATGTACCCTTATCCCTAACTGCTCTGATTCCAAGTCTCTGAATATTTTCCGTAAGCAAGCTGTGAACAGTAGCGGGAAGATCGTATCTCCTTGCCTAACCCGTTTCTTTTTAAGAGTTTTGTTACTTTATGCACAACAATGTTTGCAGTGCAGCCACTATATGAGGTATGTTAGAAAAATATCAGACCTTTTTTTTTTCTTTTTTTGCGAACACCTGATCGATATGAAACAAGGGCGCTTGCATCAGTCGACAAAGCAATTTTTTTTTCTGCCTGCCGATAGCGTCAGTAGCTGGTACGCAGCGTTTCAATGAGGTACTGCGTACTGATCTCGTCATTTTGTTTTTCTTTTTGCGAGGAAAATGGCGGAGATACTGGAGCAGCGCAACTGCATGAACTTTTGCCAGAAACTGTGCGACAGCCAAGTGGAATCCATTCGATACATTCAGACGGCTTTCGGTGACAATGCTATGAGCAGGACACAGATGAAGCATGGGTACAACCGGTTTAAGGACGACCGAACATCGGTGGAGAGCGAGCCACGTTCCGGTTAGCCATCCACATGCCGAAATGACCAGGTCATGGCCGATGTGAACGCTGTGGTGGTGCGGGACCATCGTCTGACAATCCGAGAAATTGCGGAAGAGGTTGGCATCTGTGCTTTTTCTGCAGTGTCATATACCACTGAAGATTTGGCCATGACGGGAGTTGCGGCGGAGTTTGTGCTGAGGCTTCTCCCGCTTGAGCAAGAGCAACTTGGTGTTGAAGACTCACAGGATATGCTGTATTCCACAAAAAGTGACCCCGACTGGTCACTGTTTGGGGATAATCACTGGTGCGAGTCTTAAGTGTATGAGTACTACCCGGAAAACAAATCCCAGTCGTCAAAGTGGAAGTATTCCAAGTCGCTAAGACCAAAGAAGGCCCGCCAGGTGCGCAGCAACGTCAAAGTGATGCTGACTGCTTTCTTTCACTCCCGCGTTGTAGTACACCACGAGTACGTACTACAGGGTGAAGCAACCATCAAAAATCACTACGTCGCAAAAGCCCTCTATCGCATACGTGATGCTGTGCGGAACAACAGACTGACGTTGTGGCCAACAGGAAATTGGCGTATCCATCACGAAAGCTCCTGCCGATTCCTCGCAATTGATTCCGACTTTTTTGGCAAAAATATAGAGTCCTGTAGTTCAACAGTCCCCTTACTTTCCTGATATGACCCCTTGCGACTTTTGGCTATTTCGCAAAATTAGGAGGTTATTGAAAGGAGCGTGATTTCAGACAAGAGATGACATTATGTCGGCAACGACAGTTAAGGTAAACTCTATTCCGAAAAATGCCTCACCGGAATGCTTCCAACAGTGGCAGCACCACATGGAGAAGTGTGTGGAGTCACAAGGAGACCTCTCAGGGTGATGAATGTTTCTAACGCTCACGTTATTCCAGTTTTCTTTTTCTTCGGCCAACGGCCGGATAATTTTCTAACAGACCTCGTATATATATCTTCCAGTACTTTCACATACGGCTCGTCTGCACCCTGATTTCGAAATGCCTGCATGACTGCCAATGTTTCTACTGAGTCAAATGCTTTTCCGTAATCAATTAATACATGCCTAGCTATTAATCGTAATGGCTAAGCATGAGTCAGCATTAGTACAGGACGAACAATACGTCGAACGATGACTTGTAAGGCCTCTAACTGACTGGAAATGAGTGAACATGCTTGGCTATCTGCTATTGACTACATGTCCTTTGTGCATGCGCTGCCTAGACGCGTAAGCAAAGCGGAAGAAAATCAGACTCGGCGAGCGGCGCACACACAGGCCCTGGACTGCCAACAAGACAGACCACATGACTGGCATTCACACTTGCAGTTGATGATCCCGGTTTATCACTGGCCACAGTTTCTATTTCAACGACGCCTCTTTCTTGCAATTTTTACAGTTGGCTTTAATTTTAGGCACTTTCCCCAAACAGGAGTCCCGAAACAGGGCACTTTGCCCACGCAGTATCCATACATACATGGGAGTCCACGTGGATACTTGGATGCATACCTTCCAACATAAGGCAGTGTCCACACACGTACCAATCCAGCTTGTAGCCAGATTTCTGATGAGGCTCGAGCTTTCTTTCAGATGCAAAAGTTGTGTGCGGCACCTGGTAAATGCTGTTCATGCTCCGGATAGGCGAGAAGATCGCATTTTTGACTACGGAGGCAAGTTTCCAGGCATCTACGTTCGTTGTGCTCGAGTGTTGCGACCGTGGTTCTTTGTTTTATTGGAACGCATTTGCGCAGCCCTAACGCATATTTCGACCGTAGCTCCCTTCTTGTTTTCAAGAAGCGAGAGTACAATATATCTGCTGCAGCAGCTAGAAAAGGCCTCGTATTTAAATATGTAATAATTGTAGTTGCCCTCCTGCTGTATCTCACGCCCAGCGCTGGCACGTGCTTGGGAGCCCCCTGAAGTTCCTACTCAAACTTACTTTGTGAGTTCTTTTTAACAATGTAATCGACCAGTCGAAGTTTTGTAACGCCTCCACCGATAACATCCCCACATAACGTTTCAAAACCTAACGCTTTAAATAACAAGGATTTTAAAAGTACTAGCCAAAAAGAGTAACGACCTAAAATTGGTTATCAGTCTGTTCTGCTCTGATCATAATTCGTCAGATTTCATTATTTTGCAAACATAATTGATAAATGATGTTTCATTAATTGAGACTACATATCTCCGGATATCCCAGCAATTTAACATGTCACGTGTGAACGCATTCTATGAACACTACGAGCAAGCTTCAGAGGATAATCATTTGGGCACCTTCAAAGGCAGCGGAGCAGAAAATGCGATCCAGTCTAGAAATCTTAGCAGTCCAATATCCCAGAGCACGCCAGGGTATTCCGGCCTGCAAATTGCGTGTAACGATTGACCCACCACGCCTCATTACGCAAAGAGACGGCAACTGTCCGTAAATCGTTTTAATACAGCGGAGTATTGATTAAAGATTAAAAAAAGCGCTAAACGACCACCGTGTCTAGTAACGTCGAAGTCATTGCTGGATCCATAACACCGGAAGAACAAAATGTGCTGAGAAACACCAAGTCAGCTTTTTCTAATTTTGTTTGGTCCACTACTGTTTTTCACTGGTTAAAATCGATCAATGGTTATCCGCAAGCCCACACAACTAACCTATACTTCGGCAAACTAGCTTTGACTAGAGCAAGAGCATTTCTGCGAAGTGGAGTGGCTCCACTTGCGTTGAGATGCTAGCTCCATTTCAGATCCGCAATTATCGGAAACTTTAAATTATAGTAGTAGCTGCTGGCAACCTACCCACTATAAAAATGATATCTGTTTTGTTTTCATGAATGTACATTATTAGTTTTATTTTCTATTGCGAATAGCGGCACAAAATAGCGGGTTACGCTATAGCAACTGGCCCACTAACACATATACTCGATTGGTCATTTTTTTTTTCTGGCAATGATGCTTTAACCGTTACCTGAAAAAAATTATTTTAGATACCCCTCAAGCTGTCTGTACAGGACATGGCATGGGCAGGACATGTAGTGCGAAGAGAAGATAACTAACGGTCGCTTAGGGTAACAAACTGAATTTCAAGTGATGGAAAGCATAGTAGAGGGCGCCAGAAAGTTAGGTGGGCGGATGAGGTTAAGAAGTTCGCAGGGGTCAAGGGGATGCAGCTAGCAGAGAACCGGGTTAATTGGAGAATATAGGAGGGGTCTCGCCCAGCAGTGGGTATAATCCGGATGATGATGATGATGATGATGATGATGATGATGAAGATGATGATGAAAGCTGTCTTCATGCGGACCTTCAGCTTAGTCGTCATTTCAAATTATATTAATTTATCTGTGCATGTGAGCGCACATTTATTTGGTTTTTATGCTCTGTAAGCTTTTCATTTTTGTGTTAACAAGCATCAATAATGATACTAGCAAGTATTCAAAAGCATCTTTAGAATTTCGCCCCAAAGAATTGCAACTATGGTTTGATACACTTACACATTGCCTAAATAATGATGTATTGTAAATTATAAATTCCATCGGTCGTTTTTGGAGAAACAGGGAATTTCAGGACTACCAATCACGAATGTCCTGGTGTAAGAAATTGAGGTCACCTAGTCACAAAAACTGCAGATTGGTACCAGAAATACGTTACGAACAAATTATTTCGTAGCTCGGTTGTAAACGTCAGAACCTTCTTTAGTTCTGTAGCACTTGCACGTGGTACCCTGACGTTTATTGTAGTATTGTTTTTCTGTAGTTCTGCAGTACTTCTCTGCTGTAACTACAGAAACCTCTGCTGGTACTATGAACATTTCTCTTGCTCCAACAGGCCAACTGTCCCCGAAAAATTATTCCACTGCAGCAATGCTTGCGTGCTGGCCCATGTTCTGTTTGCATAGACAAAATACAGGTTGTGAGGAGAATTCGCTGCTGTGCTATCGCGCAGGACGGCGAGTAGTCATGTAATATCTGAAGTAACACACATAGGTCATGTTGGTAACATCGACGTGTCATGCAATGATATCATCAATACAACATACACTTCTCGTAGTGGCTTGAAGTTGGTTAATAACACTTGTGACCCAAAGTATCTCCCACATGAAGACTGGCAAACAACAAACGATTTCTTAGCTTCAACATCAAAGTCTCCGCAGATGATGATGAGGGCGTCCGGTCTTCTTCCGTGGTTGGCGTTCTCGCCAGTCGCTTCCGAAGGCGGTCGCGTTCTCGTCGAAGGCTTTCTCGGCGATCGGAACGGGCTCTCGGGGGAGGTATGGTCCGCCGAGGACGATACCATTATGTAAATTCATAGCCTCTTAGAAAAACAGGTGCAGTTTACGAGTGGGATATGCATAAGGAAAATGATCGTTTATAGATGAGTGTGCCGCTCTTTTAAGGAAAAGTGGCGCCATCTGGCGTTGTGCAAGCGAATCAAACAAACTTGCGGTACGGTTTCGCTTCGCCAGGTGGCGCAACCAGTCCATTTTTGGCCCCGAGCCAAAAGTTTTCTCGGACTCACAATCTTGTACCTTCGCAATGTATCATTGTAGTAAATTAACCAGGCCATTCATAGATAGTACTGATTCCCCTGACATTATTTTGAATTAACGCTACAACCACACACAAGAGATTCTGAAACCCCTCTGATAGTAACCGGTTGACATGGCGATTTCAATCTGCCTTGCAGTACGAAACCATGATGAATAATGAGAGCTGAAATTTAGCCGTTAAATGCATTCCAGCAATAAACCAACAAATAAATTCTGTCGTGACAACATAAAATATTTTGAATTCTTTTTCCATCTCGGCATTGCATCCATTCCTGGAAATCACGTTTATTGCATAGTGCAGTGTGTGTAAGATTAGTTTTGCTTTCTGCAAGGTAATATATTACAGCAGTGTTAGTAAACATTCGTGTTTAAGCGATTTTTTTTAAATTTGAGAAACGCTTCTATAGCGCGCCATTATAGCGCTCATACCGAAAACTTTTCTTCTCTCATTATAGCTGCCTACGCGCGGAAAAAATTGTGCACATTGTTATTTGGCGAATAATAACCTGCTTCATACTTCTCGCAGAATTTCACACTAAATCAATACACATATCCTTCGAGTTGCTATCGATATTTCGGGTTTAGTTACTGAAACCTTACGTAATTGAGAACGTTTCATCCGGCCACTTATACTATACTTGTTTTTCTCAAATTGGGCAGAGTATACTTTTTGTTCACGTACAGTCGTTGCAAGCAGTTGCATTTTTTATACAAAAAATCTGTCTTGCAATTGACGAAGTACTTGTACCTATGTGAGATACATACCTGTAAGTTTGCATAAATTTTTTCATTAAAAATATTAAGTAGGTCGAAATGTTGCAAGGCATGTTATAATAAAGCACGCCTGAAAGGTCCAGCTGGGAAACATGTCTAAAGTCGTCTACATATAATGTATTTCACTTGCAGAAGCGTTTAAAGTAAATAACCCATGAAAACAAAATAAAAGGACCTTGAATATAATTCTTTTTTTTTTTCAAATAGATGCTTCACAGGTTCCCATTTATCTCCAAGCTTGGTTGGAAAGATAAAGCGGCCGGCGTAAAACATGTATCAAAAACTCAGCAATAACCAACGACGAACTTGCTTCTTTAAATCACTGGAAATAATTTTGTGTTCTAAATAACCATTTGACACTATCTGTACTCTAATCTGCTAGGCTCCTATAGTGGAGTGCCCCTGTTCATTCATATTATTTTTTGTACTGTTCTTCCTGAATCTTCCACTTCTCAGGCAAAAAAAATCATAAAATTCTAAACACACGTGAGCAGAATGAGGGGCTCACGAGGACGAAAGAGGAGGGTTGAGGAGTTTAAAAGGCAAAATAAGCTGGCTCACTGCACTACACTGAAAAAAAAAAAAGGCGTTGAGGGATATAAGAAGGAAAGTAAGTTTTTGATTTACGAAGGGAACCAAATGCAGCGAAAACAAAGGAATGACTGGTGTTGGTTAACGTGAAATACTAATGCAGTCTTGCCGGTAGATTAGAAACTGCAAGAAAAATGCAACCGCGCGCCAGCGGTGGCAATCAAGTAGTGGGGTCGGATTCCACTGACGGTACGAGGTTTTTCCTTCCATGCAACGAGTTACCTCTACGATTATATATTGTTAGTTCACACTAATCAAGTACAAAACATTCTGTTCCTTTTCTTGTCTTAGTGAGAGTTGGCTCACCTCACGTGCTTACCATGTCTATGTCCTTAATGTTCAAACTGCCTACTATTTGCAACGTTTTCATGTCAACACCAGGTGTGGACCTTGTGCTGAATTCTTTGGCACGAGAGAAGCTCCAGGCCAGTGTCCGTTGCCTGGCGAAACATGGCCGTTTCCTGGAGATAGGAAAGGTCGATCTGTCACAAGACTCGCCATTGGGGATGTCCGTATTCCTCAAGAGCGTATCTTTCCACGGGATCTTGCTTGAAACCTTGCACGAAGACTCCCTATCAGCCTTGAAAGAGAGGCGCCGTGTCGTTGAACTTGTTCAAAGGGGCATCGCATCTGGTGCCGTCCGACCACTGGACACCATACTGTTTACACTGGACGAAGCCGAGAAGGCCTTCCGGTTCTTCGCCGCCGGAAACCACATAGGAAAAGTAATACTCGAGGTGAGCAGTCGTTAGTGCTTTTCCATGCTATTTCCTCGGAGCTATGAACTCAGATATACAAACAGTGTTGAATAAGTGCCCCGTTCAGCATATTGCGAAGGATGACGAATACTCATATGAATGCGCATGCAATAGGACTCGGTTTCTTTTCTTTCAGCTCAGTCCCATATAATGGGAGCTTCGGCCCAGTTCTCTTAGTAGCTTATTTGGTACACCGAATTCAATCTGCTGAATGAAATTCAGTTCTTCAGCACCTCAGTTACGTTGACCAAAATTGCGTGCAGTACATCAGCCGCACCGGTTGATCTTAGCCGGTACATTTATAACTCCAAGTGCCGCCACTCCTCTCGCTGGTAACAGCCGTCTCATCGAAGTCTCAAATGACGTTGTGACAGTTGTCAAGTACGAAGAGAAGCGGTTTGCGATCGCCGATAAATATGTAATTTTTGGTGTCGCGATTGGCGTAGCAGAAGAGACAATTTGCTGCAAATGACGACTAGAGGAAGGAAGGAGCTACCTTATAAAAGGTGCTCGTTCGCGCTTTGTACTAACTAATGCTTCTTCCGCGTGCCCAACGGAGCATCAAGTTCGACAAGGGGATTAAGAGGGCTTCTTATTTTGGGTTAGTGGGCAGTGGGGCAGAGACGATTTTTCGTGGTTGAGGGTCCCCTCTTAGAACCAAGCGCCGCGTAGCAAGCTGGCAACACATTCGTGGCCGAGGTGAATGACACTCCGATGAACGGTCAGCGGGCCAAGTTGTTTATGGGAATCTCGCAATACGATCGCTTCCTGTGCAGCAGCAGTAGGAGCAGCATCCGCCTGCTTTACAGTTAATCCAGCGTCTCTTGCCACATCCGCGTTACCGCCGACGCCCCACGTGGAAACATGACAGTTGGGGTGACTAGAACATTGGGCTAGTTGGTACATTCTGAATAAAAAATAATATGGTGTGACGGACGAGGACAAAGAAAACACACAAACGACAAGCAGAGGAGGACGACACGACCTCTCCCAAATAACCTCTTCTAACTGACCCGCTCCTGTGCGACCTGTGTCCATTTGAACCCAGCCGACTTCTTAACGACTTCCTCACACGTAATTTTCTGCCGCCCCCTGCTAGGCTTCCATTCCCTTATAACCCAATTTGTTTTCTCACTTGGCACATAATGTCCTGCCCATGCCCATTCTTGATTTTGATTACAATGCCATTAATTCGAGTTACGTATTCCACCCACGCTTCATGCTTCCTCTTTTAGTGTTACACCTACCATTTTTCGTTCCATAGCTGTAGAACCTTTTTCGTTAGCCTCTGTTTCTGCCCCATACATGAGAAAAACACATAGAGAGCAAAATTAAATAAACCACTGTTAACTTCCACATAAACCTAACTGGATTGCTCCAGTTTCTATTGTTACAGTTATCATAATCTACGCCAGCCGACTAGCACTAGAACCATCAGCGCCCACAGCCAGATGAATGTGGCTAGGCGCTGGGACATTTCTGAATATAATGGAGATTCCCTGGTGCTATCCGCGTACATTTATTCAAATATTGTGTTGGAACGCCACCACCGGGCGTTCCATGGACTTAGAGACATACTTTAAGTGTTCAAAAAAATCGTTCTTCAGTGAATAGAAAAAATTATAAAGGATTGTTCCGAACTTCTTCTTGCCGGTCCTAGTGTAAGCGCACTCCTAGCAAAGAAAGATAATAAAGTGGACAAAGCAAATGCACCGACTGTATCCAGCATACAGAAAAGTGCATTCGAAGTATATTAACAATTCACAATTTCGCATAGTAGTCCAGTAAAACTGTTGTTGAATTCTATATAAACCACATATGAGAAGCAAAACGGCCATAAAGGGCAGTTTGAAAGTTTGTATTTGACAACCTAAACGTATAAAATAGCGCATAGTGCGAAATGCTCTACAAAAATCTAATGCGATCCGCATTCCAATTCAGCAGTGGCAAAGCCTTATATACTCAATATAACAATGTGTTCAGCAGATAAGCTTAAAGAGTTAAGGAACTCGTTATGATGCTCACTTGAAGGAAGCCAAAGCTATGCCAAAGAAAGAACAAGGGTACTTTTTTTTTGGTTTTGATGCCTTAGTCTTTTTCGTTGGTCCCATAAAGACAATTGATTCAAAATACAGGAAAAAATGACCGGATTCAAAATCATGACCTCACAATTTCACATATGATGCCCTACCACCAAGCTGCAGCGGTGGCTGTTCAGTCTGCTACTTCCGTACAGTTCACAGTTGAGTCGTTCAGTTGTGTCCGACTCTTCGTGACCCTATGGACCATGTCACGCCACGCTTTCCGGTCTCTCACTATCTTCCTAACGTCACATAACTTCATCTGCAGTGCCTCGAGGATGCCATCTAACCATCGCGTTCGCTGCCTACCCCTTCTCCGGTGACCCTCAACCTTACCCAACATCAAATCTTTCTCCAGCGACTCCTCTCTTCTCATCAGATGACCAAAGTAGCTGAGCGTTAACATTAGAATTTGACCCTCCAATGAGCAGTCATGGTTTATGGTCGACAATATCGACTGATTTGATCTTCTGCCAGTCCAAGGAACTCTCAAGAGTCTTCGCCAGCACCACAATTCAAACGCGTCAATTCTTCGGTGGTCAGCCTTTTTCACAGTCCAACTCTCGCATCCATACATCGCAACTGGAAAGACCATAGCATACCTAGGCATAAAGTTTTTCTTGCAGCGTAACAATGAGTGTGTTTACCGACGCCATTCCCTTCGTATCAGCGGACCTATATATTGTTGGTCTTGCATTATCGCGCGTTCTACGAAGGACATAAGTGCGAGAGCTCTTCGATAGCCCCTGCGTCAAAGCTAATGCTTCAAGACTGCCACCCTTGACCGTTGCCAGATTTCAGGAGTGCCAATCAATCTGTTCGATTATCGTTGAGCCCTAAAATGTATAAACAATATTAGTCCTCAAGTTCACAAAAACGAACAAGGTTTGTAGCTCTTTGATTTCTTTCGTATCGCTATGTTACCTTCCTTCGAACGTTTGTCAAACGAGCCTTTAATTTGCCCAAGCTCATCTGCGATTTTTTTAACCAGAAGCTAGATGTATTCGGTAGTTATATCATCCGCACAATTACAATGGTCTTGCGCAGCTCATATTTCCTGCCCGATAGTAGCCTGAGTTACATTCGGGGTAGAACAGACACTTCCTTGGCAGTTATTACTAGGGTGTCTTTGGTTAACGCTCTCATTGTTAGTTGATACGCAGAAGAAATACATATTGCAAAGTAAAACATTGAACTCTTTACTGTACCTCGGTTGGTAGTTAACCATACATCAATATCGAAGGAAGTTCTCGTGGGTATGGACTACGCTATGTGGTTGTTTTTTCATCTAGATTCAAGTCACATGTTTGGCAACCATAAATAAATAATCTAATGTTGGCCAGCCTCACCACAAATAAATGGAAACATTTTTACGCTTTCGTAAAGACCCGTTTACACTAGGCCGACGCGACGCCGACGTCAGTGGTCGGCGGGTCGGTCGGCCGATCCTGTCGTTGATGCACCGGTCAGTCCCACTAGGCCGACAACGACGCCAGCACGACCAACGACCGCCTGTCGTCGTAGTGTGACAAGTTCCCAGACCAGCGACGCCGACGAAACGCTTCTGCCGACGGTCGCCCGATCAGTCCTGGGCAGATCGTCGAGCAAGCGAAAATGAATTGCCGACGTACTGTGCATGGCTGCGCTTCCCTGTGTCATATACATGCTAAAATTTAGGCACGGCAGGATGGCGGTTCATATTACCACACTTCGACACTCGCGGGTGTGCTTTTTTCGTTGAACATGAGTTGACGCCGGCCCCTTCGAAGGCGAGTAGGCCTACCGAGCCCGCAGGAATAGTGCGCGAGATTTCGACGATCGTGGGGAGCAAATGATCATGTTTTAACGAGTGCAAACGGTCATCGAGAGTAGGTTCGATTATAGTGACTTAATACCAACGTTTGCTTTTATCACGGGACGCCGGTACAGAAAGCGGTAAGCGCCGGCGTAACCCGGTCTGCCGAGCAATGTTCAGGGCGGCTGGTGGTAGTCGGCGGCACTCGTGGGACACAAATAACACCGTTTTATTTCATGAAAATGGTTGCCTAACATACTTCCGGTTAAAAGGAATCAGAATCGAGCATTGATGGCATCGAAGAAAGCAAATACAATTAGCAGGAAGCGCCGCTGTCGTGCGATGTCAACAACCAAATCATAAACATTTCTCATGCGGTATATCGCCTCATCGGCGGTTCTTGCGGAGTTATCGCATCGCGTAAATGCGTAATGTGCGGCTGTAGCGCTGGAAGAGAAAATACCCGAGTAAAGTAGAGCCCGGAAGGCGGTTGTTTTACCATGAAAATTAGCAGCATGTGTGTATGCACACAGATGTAAACTGCAGCAGCGATGGCATGCACTCGTCGTCATCGGCGCATTCCCGACATAATTTTTCGCTCACACGGGAAATGGCAAAACGTTTACTATCATCATGAAGTATTCATTTAGCGAATGCATGCGCTATTTGGTGAACAAGTGGTAAAAAGCGTGAAGCAGGTATCGAAATCAGTAGCCCCGGGGTCTGCAGCAGACGAGATACGTGGCGGTGGGCGGGGGATGTGAAGGCAGCGACTGCTATTGGTCGGTGCGGGCAGTGAGGTATCGCGTCGTCGTAGTGTCATGGCGGAAGTAGAATGGTGGCGAAGGCTGGGCCCAAAAGCGATTCAGCGGTACCGAGGCATAGCCATAGGTCGAGGGGCTAATCAATCCGATTACCGTAAAATTCCGAACAAGCGCCCCCACCCATGCAAGCGCCCCCCCTAATTTCACTGTCAATTTCAAATTTCCGCGCCGTTCCGAGAAAGCGCCCCCTCCCACCCGCCGCCCTTGTCACGCATCACGCCCAAGCAACACTGGTCTACCACATCCCGTTTAACAATCCAATCCAATCCTGCTTTTCAATCCACCCGCATGCATGCCCGCATATTGTCGTTCGCACGCGCCATTTGTCGACTTGTTTTTGCTTAGAGAAGTTCGCGATGCCGATGCATTCGTACACAGTGGCGAAGAAAGTTGAGGTTGTGCAATGGCATCGGGAAAACGGAAAAAACGTGCACCAAACGTCTCGGCATTTCAAGCTCGACCGCAAACGGGTACGAGAATGGGACAAAGATTTCGAGAAGTTGCTTCAGCAAAACTATGTGAGAGCAAAACTCCGAAGAAAGTTGAGTAACGGCGCGCCAGTTTTCAGCGAGTACGTGGACGATGCGCTCTTCGAGTTCTTCGAGGGGGAAAGAGCGGCAGGACGTGCTGTTAGTAACCGGCTTCTTTCTGAGGAGGCTGTCAGAATAGCCAAAAACATGCAGTTGGAAACCTTCGTTGCTTCAAGCCATTACGTAAGTCGATGGAAGCAGCGGTTCGGCGTATCAATGCGCCGTTCTGCGAACGAGTCAGAAGACGCCCGAAGAGTTTGCGAAGGCAGCTAGTGCCTTTAGATCTGCCGCAAACTCCCTGCGACGGCGCAACGATTACACATTGTACAACATAGCCAATATGGACCAGACGATGGTCCGAATAGATAACCCAGCGAACAGGACCAACAACGTGGTCGGCGAAAGCACCATACGGATAGCAAACACTGGATGTGCCCGACGCGGCTTCACGGTTTGCCTAGCGGCATGCGCCACCGGTCACAAGCTCCCGGCCTTCGTTATTTTCAAGGAGCCAACCGGGAAAATTCCAGCCAGGGCCTTCGCGAGCCTTCGCATACCAGGTGAGAATGATTTTTTTTCTTCAGTGGGGCGAGGAATCACGATGTCGTAAAGTTCGTTCTATCAAAGCGCCGACTTTTTTTTTTCGCTTCTTTTTTCACTCGTAGGAAATGTTCGTCTCACCGCCACAAAAAATGGCTGGATGACATCTGAAAAGCTGCAGGAGTGGCTATCAAGAATCTGGGGCCCAAACGTCGATGACGTGCGGCGTTTGCTGGTACTGGACCAGGAGCCCATCCACAAAACGCAAGCTGCGAAGAATGCTTTTGAGGAGCGCGATACCGACGTGCTCTATGTGCCTGCGGGGTGCACGAGCATCCTGCAGCCAGCTGACGTGTACTGGAACAAGCCGTTCAAGTCCACCCTACGGCGTTTGTGGGAAGAATATATGCGCGAAGAAGAGCGGACGCCCAAAGGAAATCTGAAGAAGCCGTCGCGCCAGCATGTGCTTGATTTTGTTGCCCAGGCGTGGGCTGCTGTACCCGAGGAGACTGTGGCACGCTCCTGCAAGGGATGCGGCATCACTAATGCACTCGATGGCTCGGAGGACGGCGACCTGCATGGCGGACTGGCAGATGTTGGAGTCGTGGTACCAGAAGACCGGGGTGGGCTTCAAGCCGAGTGCTGTGAACTTTCCTTTGCGACTGACTCGGAGGAGTCTTTTGATGGTTTCCAGAGTGATTGATATAGTTATCAAAAATCTTTCACTCAGTATCAATGTAGTTCACATTCCTAAAGGTAAATAAAATTTGCAATCCATGTGCACTGCGCTTTTTTTTTTCTGGCAGGGAAATGTCGCCGCCATCTTGAATTTCGGCGCCGTTCCGAGATAGCGCCCCCCCCCCCCCCTACTTTTCCAGTGATTCGACTTGCTAGAGGGGGGGCGCTTGCTCGGAATTTTACTAGGAAATTATACTACTACAAATTAAAAAGTATCTATCAACATAAAAAGAATAGACATTTTGATAGCTTCACTTGTGAATGAGGTAAGGTATTTTATTAACACATTCCTAAATGCAAAAAAAAATCTTGCAACACTCTTATCGCGTCCGCTTGATGTTGAATCGGTCTTGACGAAACTTTTCAGGCCTTGCTAGGTTCTTGCAAAGTAGGCAACCAGAGGTAACCAAGGCAACCGAGATAACGGAGCTGACGAAGCAGGAAACGGTTTCTTATCATTGTCTGCTGCTCGTCTGCTGTGGTAGGGGCCTTGGTGCGCCCGGGAAAGCGTATAGATGTAGTTCACAAGCCTTAAAATGTCCCTTTTGCGAAGGTTTCGAGGTCCTTGCTGGCCGCTGCTCTGTCGCCGTTTGGTGAGATTTAATATCCCCTGCAGCCGTGTATTTTTGTTTTTGTTTTTTTTTTTGGTTTCGTCCCCTTCGTCGTGCGGGCCGTGCGAAGTGTTTTTCCAGAATTGTATTGCGCTTAGCGTTTTATCGCAAGGTGAGCCCGCACAAAATGAGGAAGCGATGCTCTGTGGCACATTGCGACAGCGTGGACTCAACCGTAGGTGTCTCATTACACCGCTTCCCGGCTGACTTTCACCGGTGAGCAGATCTGGAGGTTGCACACAGGTTCAATGTATGCTCCAATGCACCTGTGCTAAGCACGTTTGTTGATGCTAAAGCTTTCTGGACTGGTGCAACCTTGAAATTGCCTTAAAAACTGCTGTATGCTTTCTGCGGAAGAGTTTAAATGTGAAGAGTAATCCCGGTGCTATGCTGCACGTGTGTTTTGATGCACCTAGCTTTGTTTCCTGTACATGCATGTTTTCTATCTGGTGATGTTTTGGGGCAGGCACTTCAAGCCTTTTCCATGCCTCGGCTATGATCATTGAGATAGATTAGCCCGCTTAAACAGCGCTACCGTTTGTGCTGTCTGCGACATACATTTTATTATTGTTGGGCTTTATTGCGGTATTTGCTTGGTTGATGCCAGAAACCATGAATATGAAAACCATAATTGTTCACTTGGTACACTCTGTTGCGAACTGGGCACGACTACACGGTTGCTCCTGCGTTTCTGGACCACACTTACTTTACTGAAGGACAATGTACATGGTCAAAGTGCTTGCATGACTTGCAGCAGTATTTGCATTATGAATTTGCATGCTTGGTCTATGTTTGGAAGTGTTGCGGCCTTTCGATACCACCCCCTTTGCCAGCCACGTTCGTTGTGCTGGAGCAACTGCTTATAAACAAGGGCGTAAACAACTCGAGTTATTTTAGATGGCAAAGGTTGGCGCGCGCTGAAAGGCAAATGATGCAGGCTCGTCAGTGCAACGCGGCGGTTTAAAAAAAAAATGCTTGTTTATAATTCGCGCCAAAGTAAACATGCGTATGCGGGACGTCATTTGACGTCATGGCCCCTCAATGTTCATTGGTCGCTGGAGCCCATGAGCCGCCATGTTTTGTACGCATGGGCGCCTATGGCGCCTTCGCCACCATAGTACATATAACTTGGTAGTGTGACTAGGATATAGGCCGACGGCAGCCCGATCGCTAAGGTCTCGGCGTCGGCCGACCAACATCCCCGTCGGTCGGCTATCGGCGCGCTGTCGGCGTCGGCGTCGTGTGACAAGCACGACGACCACGCAGAAAACGCGTTTGGTGATGGTCGGCCGACATAGATCGGCCTAGTGTAAACGGGCCTTAAGTAAGCGTTGAGTAAATGACATTTAGGTTGAAGATACCGTAACATACCATACGGCGGATGCAGTTAAGGCAAGACTAAACGAAGGTTCTTCGAAACAAATACCATGAAGGGACATTTCTTGTCGCCTCAGGCGAGAGATCATGGAGTGAAGGTTCTCACATAAAGAAAGTAGGGTGAAGTTGCATACGTCCAGAAGTTCGGAATTTGCTTCTTCGCTTAAAGAATGCACGTGCCTTGAGTTCCTATGGACTTCATGTATACTGATGTGCGTTGTTGTCTGATACCACACCTTATGACGAACAGAGGAAGGTAATAAGTTTCCTGTACCGCGTGGTACCACGCCCATGAGGGCTGAGTGGCCAGTAAGAGGGTCAGCTCTTCAAAAGTAAGCAGAATTTACACACGCAGGTTCCTTGCAAGAGAAACGCGTTTCCTAATTTGCCGAAAAGAAAGCTGCACGTGTGCTCCATCCATGTATGAAGCATTGTTGCGGTTAAGAAATCTTTTATACATGCAGATTAGACAAGAAGAAAGCATGTCAGCGGTGATGCCTGCGAAGCCCGTTGCTCTGGAAGCCGTGGCACGTACATACTTCTACGAGCACAAATCATACGTCATCATCGGAGGTCTCGGCGGCTTTGGCCTCGAACTAGCTGACTGGATGGTAAAACGCGGGTGCCGTCAGCTGTTACTGACTACCCGGTCTGGAGTTCGAACGGGATATCAGAAGCTCTGCTTGCGCCGCTGGCACGAAGCAGGAGCAAACGTCATCGTGAGCAAGGCAGATGCTTCAACGGAAGACGGTGCTCAGCAAATTATCGCCGAAGCAGCAACTATGGGGCCTGTGGGAGGCATCTTCAACCTCGGAGTGGTACGCTGACTCCTTTCGAGCAGGGAAGAGAATTTACATCGTAACCCTCGCATATATTAGTAATGCCACAAGCCTGCATGCATACACCAATGATTTCTCTTTCTTCTTTTTTGTGCTGTTTTTTTTTCTGACAAATTCGGTAAACAGTATGGTAGCCGGAATATCGCCAATGAATGTTCAGATGGCGATAAAAACTCAGTAATATGTTTCATTGATGTTCACAGCGCAACACGCATATACCAGTAAGTCTATCTGATATAAAAATTGCCGCATGAGAATGCAGCTAAAGCGAAGACGCCAATTATATAGCATCTACCAAGCGTTTTGTGGCAGGATAGAGGTGTCGCTTTTTTTTCCACTCTCACTATGTTCAACATTGCGCATGTTCTCCAGGTTACAAACCATAAAACAAGCGTTAATCAGTGCCCAGTCTTCCTTCCCTCCCTGAAATCAGAACATTTCAAGCGCATTGGGAAGGAACTGAAATTCCTATTCAGATTTTTGATTCCACGTTCAGGCTATGGTGACAAAATTATATCTGGCGATAAAGGAAGTGTGCGACTTGCTCCACGGGCATAATGTGCCGCTATAGGCCACGGAACATTCTTGCAATGATGCTGGCTTTTCACATCTCCTAAGAGGCTTTGAGTAAGCAAACAACTTATTCTTGAAACAGTATCAGAACATGAGCTCGCAGTTTGCTTGTGAAACTTAACTTTAGACTTTTTCATGCAGACATATGTGCGTAAACCACCCACAGGTTTGTTGAAATTTACAAAGAGGATTTCAAAGTATGAACGAAAACATTCTCTCCATTTTCAGGTGCTTCGTGATGGACTTCTTGAAAATCAAACAGTCGCGGCGTTCGACACAGTATTCAGAATTAAGATTAACGGCACCCAGAACTTGGATAATATGTCGCGACGCCTTTGTCCGTACCTTGATCATTTTGTTGCTTTCTCGTCGCTGTCATCTGGCTACGGCAATGTTGGGCAGACAAACTATGGCTACGCGAACTCTGCCATGGAGCGCATTTGCGAGCGCCGGGCCGCAGATGGACTACCCGGTGAGTCCCTATTCTTTTACTGCAGGGCTCAAGCAACGCTTTGCCCATCTAAAAAGCCGGTACCTTACTGTGTGTTCGGTTCGTGAAGGGCACAGAATTGCTTTATTCTCTGCCAATAGTCCCGAAAAGACACGCTGACACGAGCATGCTAGATAAGAGGTGGCAGGTGCACCATACTTAAAAGCTGAATGCATGCATGATTCTGACACAATGTTACTTTTGTCCTCACGGTGAGACTAAGTTTAGATACAATACATAATATGGAATAATATGTGCCTTGAAAATATGAGCGTAATAAAAATATTCTATATACACAAATTGCTAGAGTGAAGCGTAATGTTATTAGCATAGCGGTCAATGTGAACTCAAAAGTACCGTACATGCGTTACTGTGCTACTTGGCCTGGCAGTGTTCCGCCAGCGACACGCGATAAACTACGCCGCGTTAAGAGATGAGTTTTCAGGATACCGCTGCTCTCGGGATTGAAACTGCTGGGGAACGCTTGGGAAGAATTGTAAAATTGTAGAAAAGTTTAAGGGCCAGAAAAAAAAAAAAAAAAACGAGTTTCTTCCAAAAATATTGGAACATTTTTAAAATATGAATTATTTATAATAATCAATGTGCATAGCCTAATTCAGGCATCAAATAGGCCTCTTTGCCACCTCTTTGCAGCTCGTTGACATTTTGTCCCACATTTAAGTGGTTATAAAAGACATACATAGCACTTTCTGTAGTTCTAAGGGGTTGCTGCCATATTTGTGGCAGCCTCCACGGCCCCATGGGAGAGGAAGTAGTCCAAGTTCGCTTCTACGCACACCAAGAACAGGAATAGGCTCAAAATATTATGAATGCAAAATACAGGTTGTGCAGTCTACCGCAATTTCTGGGTATAGTCCGCACCCACTATATTGTACGCAGTATAGAATTTCTGTCGAAAAGTTTATTTTTCTGATTTTGAACAACTATTATGCAATGGGTAAGCAAGCAATCTTTGGTAAAAAAGTAAAACCGTGTATCATACAGCATTGGTTTCACTTCTCAACCCGCTGAAATACATTTTCTCAGGGCTAGACGCTGCCGAAACGGTACTCCGTCTTTTCCGAGCCATCGCAAACCGTTCTAGCCTGTTGTGTCTACATTTATGCACCCCCATATTGATTATTTATTTGTTTTCATTAGGTTTTGTTCATTTCCTCTAAAATTCAAGCACTGCAAATCATCAATTCTTGGCTACCGCAACAGCATTTGCTTGCATTTCTAAATTGATTTCATATCAGAGCTGATTTCGATAAGTTATTTAGCACTGTAATATGAAGTCGTCGCCCATCCGGCGCACGTTTCCATTTTTCTTTTGGGTCACTGCAGGCCTGACCGCCTCTGAAAAATAATATGAAAATAAGAAGTCATTGTCCGCACACTTAGATAAGCTGCATGACGTAAAATTTCCGCTTTCATACAAGCATAATCAGCGGACTATAGTCCACAAATTACAGTGTAGCTTAATTTTATTTCTTTCTTTTTTATTAGTTAGGTGTAAATAAGGTGTGGCCAGGTCTTGTGTATTTTTTTCTTCATGGTTTGTTTCTGTTGCTTTATATTTGCGCTCAAATTTGCTTTTTATATTCTAGGTGGTTCTTTTGTACTAACTGAGGTTTGCCATTTGTCTTTACGTACAACACGTGACCAAATGTACCGGCCCACATTCTGTGTGCTTCTATTGTGTTCTCACTCATGCTTAATCTTACCTGCCCCCTTGTTTTTATGAGTTTTAATGCGCAGTATAAAATATAAAAATTTACTTCTAAATCAAAGGTGTGGAAATAAGTTTAGGAACTTTCTTCTTTTCTAATCTATATAATATTCTAATAATTTAGTAATACTGCTATTCTGCTTTGTGAAATCTTAATAGTTGAGAGCTTAGCAGTTTTTGCTCAAGTATGTTTGTGACAATAAAAAAACACAATGCTGGCTCTTTTTGCGCTTGTTCTCCTCAGTTTGTTCTAGTCAATGCATATGAGAGGTTTGTTGCGTTCATCTTGCTGCAAAGCTTCTTAGACAGTATAATGTTCGGCGCATTTTTCATAAACTGCTGACATGCAGAGTTAATGGCGATCTTTCTATGCTTGCTTTCGGGATTGTTGCAATCAATTCATGGAAGTTTCAATTCCTTTTTCATCCAGTTCGTTTTGTAAAGATTATATTTTTTTCTTTACGCGATTTGGGTGAGAACCTTAAATCTTTAAAAAGCATTTAATGGGTTCATCTGTAAGTAAGCTAAGCCAAATATTTACCACGACAAACCATTCCTATATATGTAATTGGGCTCTAAAGAGGAATTATGTGCTCTTTCTCCCAATCGCGACATATCGCTAGCACCATAACTATTGACGTATGAAGGCTGAAACCATATTAGTGAATATTAGTGGCACAACACAGCACAGCAGCGCCTGGGTTCGCCATCGGATTAAACGCTAGACACGGCATACCCTGCCCTGCCTTCACGACCTTGCCGTCTCGACCTGGCCTTCCTTCACAGTATTAAGGAATAGCTTTTGGTTTCAAGTGGCTGTTTTGTTCAACTTTTTACTTATTTGTATTTTTTTTTTGTTTTCGGTACCCTAAAGAAAAACTAGAAATACTGCTTCTTTCCCCAAAACATCTTGTTTTTTTCCCAACCTTTTCCTTCTTTATGGTTGTGGTTTGGCGCAGACCGTGCACACAGCCTTCTTCTAGAAACGGGTTAGCTTCAGAGAAAGGACGTGTATTGACATATCGTTCTTCAACCAGCGTGTTTCAACGCTAGCCAGAATGAAAGTAAGAGCAATGGAAGTTGTTTCGTTTTCATATACCTAATGATGCTGGCCCCGAGTTCATTAAAGGGCCACTGTCCAGGGAAGGGCCTTTTAGGCGAAACGGCCCAGTGTTTCGATCAGGTACCGGAGATAGTCTGTGCAAAATGCTGCAGTGACACGCGCGCCGCAAAGCAAATAAAATACAAATCAAAGCTCTCTCATGCTTTCTTTCGGGCAGCCAGCTTCCTCGTTTCCTGCGCTGGCCCGTCGAGACACAGTAATGACGTACTTCCAGCTAACGACGTCCATTGGTCCGTCTCGCTGTCTGAGGGTGAAGGATGGGTGTCTACCATTCGCTGTGCGCTTTTCCCTCGCCACGTCCCTACTGAATCCAGAGGCGCGTGCTCCCTCGCCCGTTTTCTTTTTTTTGCGCAGGCGGAGTGCCGCCCCACCTCCCGCCAAACGCGTAGGAGGAAGGGGAATTTGTCTTGCGGAGGCTAGACGACCGGGTAGGAGAGTGAAAAACCTTTGCGAGGGAACGGAAGGAGAGAATCACGACATAATCGGGTGATTGGGGTGGCTGTAACTGCGTTATTAGCTACTCTTTTAAAAAACATTTTGCGGCCTTGCGTTCTGGGGGCGAAGCCTCACAGTCACCGGGGAAGAACCGAAGTGTGGACAGTGGGCCTTTAATATAAGAAAAAGGCACACATTGCCTTGCGCCTGAAGCCAGATCCCTCCTTTCAACACGCTGTTGCACTTCTTCTCGTACTCATTCGCGTGCAGCTTGCTAGCAGTGCAAGGAAAATAGCAGACTCTCGCAGCGAATCTCAACAGAACAAGCGGCTCGGGCCAACGTCTGGCCTACTGACGTTTTCAAATTCCTCAGTCTTATTGCCGCTTTGTGACGCCGACTCACAAAGCTGGCAAGCCGTACAGTATCTAGCACGTGGTCAAGTGATTATCTTACGTGCAGGAGAGTAGAAATGATGACATTAGGAAAAAAACAGCTGCAACTTGATCGCAATGCATAATAGGGTGAGACCAAATCCACCATGATAGATAGATGGATTTATTGAAAGGAAAAGGCAGAGAGGTTGGCCCGAATAATTCAAATCTGGCCTGCTACTCTGCACTGGGGAAGGGGAAGCAGAGAAGAAAGAAGGTCATGATGGGTGACGATGTGGGAGAAGGCATATGAAATATATATACAGACATAGCAGCTTGCTTTACAAACGTGAATCAAGTCCGCTGGCGCTCAAATAACGGCAAAGAGCGCGCACTGCCTGGACGCCCTTCCCCTTGTCCTGCCAAGCGCCCAGCAGCAGTTCCTCCGACAGAGGCCTCTTGTCTAAACGCTTCAAGGAAGCAGCTAGCACATTTCTTTCGTTCGCATACTCTGGGCACACCAATAATACATGGTCCACGGTCTCTGGGATGCCACAAGTTGAACATTCCGGTGAGTTCATCTGTCCAATTAAATGTAAGTACTTGCGCGTGAAAGCCACGTTTAAACGAAGTCGATGTATCAAGCATGTCTGATGACGCGGAATATCACGCGGAACATTAAATTTAAATGTTCGATCGAGCCTTCCTAGACGGATGTGTCGGGCGTCTGAATGAGCCGAGTAAGCTGCTGTAGCAATATTCATATAACTCTTTAGAAGACACGTCGTATCCGCTCTTGAAAAAGGCACAGCTGTTTGGAAGCCATTGATGAGTGCGCTTTTCGCTTCAACATCGGCTTGCTCATTCCCATGGAGGCCGCAGTGGGCAGGAATCCATTGAAACATTATCATTTGGCCTTGCAGCTGGGCAGATGTGATGAGCTCCATAATGTTTAGTGCCAGGGACTGATAGGCAGTGTGGCGTAAGAAGTTTTCCAAATTTGTAATGCAGTCTTCGAGTCCGTGAATATACACCATTTTCGAGGTGGTTCTCCACATATATAGCGAATAGATTCCCGAATGGCTACAAGTTCGGCAGCGGTTGATGTAGAGGTATGTCCCAAAAGGAAATGCAGAGTCGTTTTCTGAGCTGATATGACCACAGCTGCAGCGGATGCCTGTGCTGACACAGAGCCATCGGTGTATACGTGAATATAACTGGGATATTCTGACCAGATGTGTGCCAGAGTAAGTTGTTTGAGTCCACTAATTGGTACCATTGATTTCTTTAGTATTCCGGGAACACGAAGGTGCACCAAAGGTTTATCCATCGTCCATGGTGGTTGGGTGGGACGATATGGGAGGGCATATCCTGTCGGTACTTGCGACTGATGGCAGCGGAGTGCACTTGTAAAACTGCAGTCCGGCCTCTCATCTAGAATCTTGCTGAGTGGGTGAAAACGGTGTCTTGTAAGTGCTCGTAAATATACACGAAGTGGTTCGTGTGACAAGTATATGGACATTGGGCGAGCGTGTGCCCCTTCAATTGTGCCTTTGTTAGAGGTGCATCTGGGCATTCCAAGGCATATTTTCAGTGCCTGCGCTTGCACGCTCTCTAAAGTCCACCATGAGAATTTCTAACAGCTAATGGAAAATGAACAAGAACGAAATTATAGAACCTCAACTAGAATTGGACTGCAAAAGATGAATAACTACTAACAATAACCTCACGCGAGTAACATAAGGTCTCAAACACATAGCGTCCCGCCGCGGTGGTGTTGTGTACAGGGCGCTCGGCTGCTGTGGCCAAGGATATGGGATCGATTTCAGGCTGCAGCGGTCGCTTTTCGATGAAGGCGGCAAGTAAGACGCCAGTTTTCGGTGCGATCCCAGTCGAAAAAAGTACAGAACTGTGTCAAACATACGACATAATATCCTGTAGTTCTGTCGTAATCATCAGATTTTTCTGTAGTTCCGTAGTACTTTTCTGTATTTCTGTAGTTTTTCTGTAATATATTCCTGTTGTCTGTTGTAACAGCAGAAATTCCTGATGTAACTACAGAGTGTTCTGTTGTCACAACAGGCTTCTTGTCAAAACCCGCACAGAAATTCTGTCGTAACATCGGAAAATTTTCTGTAGTTTTTGCCGACTTTGATGTCAGTGCGCTTGCAATGTCAGTGTCAGAACCCAAGGTGGTCCAAATTTCCGGAGCCCTCCACCACGGGATTTCTCATCCCTGATTTGCTTCCCGACGTTAAACCCCATAAACTAAACTAATGACATAGCTACGAGGAAAAAAAAAGTTGTCAGACAATGATTCTAGAAAAGAAGTAGGAATGTAGACATTATGAAGTCTTTTCTCTCCATGTAGCTCTGGCTATCCAGTGGGGCCCAATCGGCGATGTCGGTGTGTTCCGGGAACTGGCAGGCGACGATGCGATCGTATCAGGAACAGTACCCCAAAGGATTGCTTCCTGCTTGGAGGTGTTAGACGGATTCATGACCCAAGGTGGAACTGTAGTTTCGAGCTTCGCAAAGGCTGACCAGTCTAGCAAAGTGGATGCCAACAAGAAACCTGACCTTGTTCAATCTATTGCTCGCGTATTCGGTAAGTGGTTGCATTCTGTGGCATTTTGGGTTACACCAGCATGGATCAGTAGATTCTATGTTACAGTTGTTCACCTTGTCCGCGAAAGGTTTTTATTACGATAATATTGCCAAGATATCACAATATGTGCGTAATAAACTTGACGACTTAAGTGCATCAGCTCCGCTTTCGTATGCGATAATAAAAGGGAGTGCATAGTCGTGAGCATAATAATTGCCGCGTAAACTGCTTCTACAATGCGCCGCATGCGACGCCGCCTGGCCTGGAAACGGGCGCACCCAAAGGGAATAAAATGAAAATACCTGCAGAGATTGTTGTGTTTTCCTTGGTTTAGGTGAAGCAAACAGTCAAGGACGCGTTCGTTTATGTACACGTAGATGCGTTTATTGCTCGCGCAAAATACCTCCTTTTTTGTCAGTCACAAGTACCCCCTTGCAAGTAACCGTAGCATGGTTCCACGACTCGCAGCGCGGATGAGCCAAAGTTTTTTATTTGTGCTGCGTGGTAGTAAGTTACAGTAAGAAATGTCTGCATCAAGGGTGATATAGGCGGTCTATGAATACTTTCATATGACATGACTTGGGTCGAGTTATGCATTTTGAAATAAATTAACAAATAAACAAAACATAGCGGCGTCTCTCTAGATATTTGTCCAAACTTCCATGCCGAAATGAGCCTGTCTCTGCTCCCGATGAAGGAACTTCTTAGAGCGAATGCTCTTGAACCAAACTTCCTTTGTGTTGCAATAGAGTAACAGCAATGACTGCTCAGCGTGGTTGTTCCTCATCGAAAATATTAAACGTCAGTGTGCAGAATAGTATGTTAGACCAGTTAAGCAGACCACCTAAAATAAAAACAACTTGTTCAGGCGAGGTGATCAGTGATCTTTAAACATGCACCATCAAATATCGCATACGTGTTTTCGAAGGCTATTCGTTAGAGGTATCAAGATCCGATGGTGCCTTCTTAAAATAGCCTTTTAAAAGCCGTCTATACTAAGATCTCTCATGTCTTCCACGCCTGTAGAAATGTTATTTAATGAGAGCATTCTGCGAAAACAACTTGCAGAGACCTGACTACGCAAAATGCCGGGCTGTTTTACAGCGTGTTAGTGTGTGGTGCTAACGTTATGCTGGTTTCGATCCCGCCATCTGAAGTTGCTAAGGTGAATTTTTTAAACAGCCTTGAACGACCGCGTATACGACAGATATGCAGCCATAATCAGCAACACCACTTTCGCTTGCGCAGGTGGTAGGTTTTCCCTTTCGGGTCGACACCATATTTCAACGCTGCCATGCAGTCAGTCTACGACGCCATCATTGTAGTAGAGAGCCACCGGTCGCATACGTATCCCGTGTTTTCATCAAACACTGAATGGCCGTTGTGAAGATGATCACCAAGGCATACCCATCAAAGCATGCTTTTACATCTTGTTACTGCTCGGTCTTGGCTGATAGAATTGCTTTATTATTCGTTGTTTTCTAAACATGCCAAGCTCTTCTAGCAGTGTGTACACCTGTACCGCTCTACCATCATGACTTGTAGATCCATTACCATCTTTTTAACTTTCCGTTAAAATTGGTCTTCTACCTAGTAGCTCAGTTTTTCATGGCAAAGGAACTTTTCAAATGGGTAATATTGCTGGGATGCAGTAGAAACTAGCACGACAATTCATTCGTAAAATCAAAACGTAGAGGGTTTCTTAAACGTCTTTTAAGGGCAAAACAGCGAAAGTCTATTCATGCCTAGTATGTAATCATTATCACCCATCGATAAGGATTTGTGCTCGTTTCCAGTCAGTTGTGGTCATATAAAGTCATCGTTTATGTTGGTCGTTTCTTTGCCATGATGAGCCATGCCTAGTCAGTGTAATCATTATCACTCATCGCTAAGAATTTTTAACCGTTCCCAGTCAGCTGCGGTCCTTCGAGTCTTTGTTTGACATATACACCAACACCGATCTTTGACGAAGGCAAGATTCGGTGGCACTTGTCTCGCCAGTCTGGGCCAACTGGGTGAAAATAAGCCATAGCGGCCACATGAATACATGGGACCAAAGATTTCAAACAATTTTCTGATTTCACAGTGCGCATATAATGTCGTCATTCGGTGCAAAGTAACTCGAACATCGTAGAACCTATTATGAAACTATGAAATCTAGATACAGAGGATATAAGTATTATTAAAACACCGTAAAAAGTATAGAGATGCAAGTCGGGAGCACGGCGCATAAAAACACAAGCAAAGAAAACTTACCCAAACAATTTTCCGACTTCTGAGAGCAGCGATAAACATGGCAGATGGCTAAACGTTAGCGGATGTTTTGTTTGAAGAAACAGTGTTGTAATGTATGCAACGTTATTTTAAAGGCAACAAATATTTAAAAGGCTAAGATAAATGTGCATTGTAAAGGTCGACATACCGTCGAAAAAGTAGAAAAAGGTAGTACTTCCGCAATTGCGACAGCTTCTCGTGTTTGGCGACATGCTGCCGCGCAGGCTACATTCCGTTTTAAACACTGCCACTGAAATGGCACTCCTCACGCCGAACGATAAATAAACCACGTCCAACAGCAGACGGCCAAAATGCCTCGTCTGCTCACGAAGTCGTGTTCGCGAACGCCGGTGTTGACCACGCTCCACAGAGCGTCGTTTGCGTCGCCATCTGCTACGTACTGTGGGCCATTTCTTTCGTTCCATTGTCGTGACGTTTGAGAAGTGCTTTTTGATTATTTCGCACCTTGAAACACCATTATTAGTAAGCAAAATCAATGGATATGCAGTATATTACAAGCGAACTTGCAGGAACCGGAGAAACATCCAGAAGATAACGAGTCTTCCGGCGGTGTGTACGCCTCGACAACAAATTGTTTTACCTGCGTCCAAAAAATAGATTGCCTCCGGAATGACGTATCCTGCCTTATCACACAGTTCTTCGAAACTCTCGCCAGCGCATAAGGACCGGTCATCTCGTCTGCTGCTCTACGAAAAGATGTAAATGTTGCGGCAAGTTGTGTTTGCATATGTTTCTATGTGCCGCCCGTCCAGTACTCGCAGTCCCATATGTTTGGCGGAGTTTCAAAATGCTGCGCCTCTGAAATAGCACTACATACTTTCGCAGTCTCTTCTAGAATGTTCATGGTTGCTCTCTACAGAAATACTACGACATGAAATTTGTAAACATTTTAAAAACTTTCGCTTCCATGTATTCCTATGGGCGTTAAGCCTGCTTTTTCCCCTAGTCTGCTGTGGGTAGCGAGCCCCCCGTTTGTTAGCAAGCACCCCGTTTGTTTGTAAACACGGCGTTGATATGGAGGTCGTCTTGTCGTCATGATGAGTAATATCTAGTCACTTTAATTATTATCACTCATCGCTAAGAATTTTTACTTGTTTCCACTCAGATGCGGTCAATAAAGTCATCGTTTTACATACTGTCGTTTCGTAGTCATGCTGAGTAATGCATAGTCGTTTCAGTTATTACTACTCATAGTTAGGCACTTTTACTCATTTGAATTCAGTTGCATTCATTACAAATCATCGTTTGACATACTGGTCGTTAGGTAGTCATTAGCTAGTTAGGTAGTTCATACCTAGTCCTTGCCATCATTACCACTCATACTAAGCATTTTGACATTTCCAATCAGTTGCAGTCATTACAGGTCGTAGTATGACATATTGGTCATTGCATTTCATTTTCGTTATTATTTGTCATCAATCAAAATCATTAGCTTTAGTCATTGACTCTATCAATGTCTATTTATAACTTTTAATATTTACCTATCACCGTCAATAGTTTTCATTCTTAATCTCCCCCCTCACACGTCCGATAATAACCAGTGACACGAGACACACATATCGCGCGCACTTCTGCACACAGAGTTTCGCTCCGTGAACCTAGAAAGGCATTCACTTAAAAAAGAGCAAACTATACCACTGCACTCCCGAACATGGGGAGGAGAAAGCAGACCCTACTCGGCTGTATTTGGTGGATTTACTTCGTAGAGATAGGACTATTCAGCTACATTTGCACTGTGATTACAAAGGATAAGTAACAGTCAATATAAATCGACCTTCGGCGGTCTACTGCGGTTTGCGCATCCAGATCACGTTATGGTTTGATAGCGAGGAGCGGGCAATTCTGTGGGTGATGAACATAGGCGCGCCTCATGCGTACGATAAAAAAAATTCAATCGGTGCAAATATTCAGCAATTGTAAATCACTATCATATTTACTTCGCAACAATGACACAACAATAACCCTTTCTATGCTTCGGTAGACAAGCTGTTTTTAGAGGACTTTTATGGCCATCATACCACCCAGTGCTTGCTTCCGCTTCATGCACTTGAAAAACTGCTTAACGGCATAAATGCAGCCGCTTAAATTGAATCTGAGAAAAGTATTGCATGCACTGAGTCGAATTTCTGGTATTCCCGATGCCGACATGTCCAAAATTCGTGCAGGCGTGAAGGATCCGTCAAGCCTGAACCCAAACACGAGCCTTCGCGAAATGGGCATGGACTCCCTGATGGCCGTAGAGGTGAGGCAGATAATCGAGCGCCAGTGCGAGATTACTCTTTCTGTTCAAGAGATACGACGGCTTACTTTGAATCAACTAAGAAACATCAGCAACGGCACCGCACACAGCGAATCGGCTTCTCGGAACACCGTGGTAGATGAACAGAGCAAAGGTGAGTGCATTAACTAGACCGTTAAATGGGCTAAGTTCAAGGCCAGGATATATTGCTATTTCTTACCTATAAGATGTAAATAGTTCTCAAGCGGCAAGGAACAGATCTCAGAGGTCTTGTTATGTTAACTATATATTATGATCAGACTGCTTTTTAACGAGATATGGATGCTGTTTACGAAACCAAGTATTTATTTACACAGACCGAACATTGAGTGCCAGTTCATGTATAAAACATTTCCTGCCTGTATTCCGGCGCGTCTATTTTGACGGACTATATGGGCACATGTCCAACGATTTCAAATCTTCGTGTATAGCCGGTTACCCGCTTCGATTGACTACCGCTGAGTTCACATAAACGAGCAGCCAAAAAGCTTCTGTGTCACTGTCATTCATTTGGACCCAAATGCATTTAGTTGCCATCACGTTGTTCCAGCGTAGCAACGTTAAAATGAAACACTCCAAGCAAAGACCGCAAACCAGTATTTTGCCTATCGACTGTCCGTCATGCTGGCTCCTATAGGCGTCATCGTGTTTCATATCTCTCCAGAATACAATCACACTGAAACGTAAATTATGCTTTCGGTGTTTAAAGCTGTTCTTTTTTTCGCGCCCAAAGGCAGCAAAATTGGTGGTCGCGAAGTCAAATTGTTAGTTGCCCCTGTGCTTACAAAAGCGGCCTGTGTTATAATAAATATTCCTGTTTCGGATGTTTTATGTCAGTCTCTGCAGTCGCAGCAAGCAAATGTATTCACTATAGGAGCAGCTCATATAGACTGCCTTTTCTCTCCAATTTCTCACAGGCACCATGGACACGTTTAAAGTGCTCCCCCTGAGCCTGCTCGAGAATCCGGTTCCGGAAAGCATCTTGATTGAAATGAACCGGTCACTTGGAGCCCCACCCGTCTTTTTAGTGCACTCAATTGAAGGCCATGTGAAAGCGCTGTTCGAGATGGCTAAACATCTGTCTGTGCCCGCTATCGGAGTGCAGCTGGCACGTGACGTCCCTGTGCAATGCGTTGAAGAGCTAGCTGCCACGTACTTGAAGGTGCGAATGCAAACCTAATTCTGCCGATTTACTTCTTCGGGTGGCGCTGCCTCATTTGATTCAAAAATAATATCTGTTTTCGCCTAAAGCGAGAACTCTGCTTGCGAGAAATCTAGTATTTTTTTTTCAGCCGAAATTACGAAAGCCTAACTTCTTACAAGTATGTGTTAAATCCATTGGTTGCGGCATCTGATGTAATCGCGAGCTCAAGATTGCCTTGAGAGAGCGTGTTGTCCGCGCCGGCCTCCTAAATCCGCAGCAGAACCGCAACTCAAGCGGCGGCGACATGAAGCAGGAGCGGAGCTCGAGCTAGAACCAACGATTTTCTCGTTTTCGTTGGCGTCCTGTTGGCTTGCATGAAACAATATTGCCATACTTAAATCCTTCAAGTTCTAAACACTGAAAAGATATGGGATAAGAATTGGTTTTGAACCCTAGAACTCCATAGCGTTTCTTGTGGTGTTAAATTAACTTTACGTTAAAAAAAACTCTTCATTAGTACCTTAGCACACATTGAAGGTAGAAACGCACGAATGTGCGTGAAGTAAACATTACAGATATGATAATTACCTCTTGTGAAAGTTTGCGAAAGAGGGAACAGTGCAGAGATGAACATTGCGATCAACCCAAGACCTTTGACCGTTTTCATCCTTTGCAGTCGACTAGTACCTGCAGCGCTTGAATGAAGTACCGCTTCGCGAAAAATAGTTTTTGAAGTAGTCGCTTAACTACTAAATGTTTCGGACTCTCTGTTGTGCGCAGCCCATGACTTTCAAGGCTAAGTCAAGGTCAAAGCTTAAGTTATACGGTTGGAGAACAACTGGAAGGTCCCTAATGAGACAGAGGGTCATGCCATTACAGAGGTCAAGGGTCAAGGTCAAATGTCAAGGTCATTTAGGGTCTTGTGAAAGCCCCTTCAACTAATTTTGGTCACGTGAGTGACTCGACGGTGAAGTGCCAAAAGGCGGCGTGACGCCACTTCATCCTACACTGAGTACATGCGGGAAGGAGCATCGGCGCGCTTATAAATATGTCGACATGCGGTGTTCACGTGCCAGGCCTTACCATCACGGCCTCTTAAACCGAGTACATATGTAACGGAAGCAGCGCCGGCGCGTTTGGCACGAAGCCCATATGTGGTACTCATGTGATAGGGCGTGATATCACGCGTTCAGACGAGCATAAAAATTAACGAAGGTTTAGCTTTTGTTGAACCAAGTGGAAAGCTCTAGCTACACGATGGTTTAGACTGGCAAATACAAAATAAACGCTCAGCAAAATGAAATGCATAACAAGACTTTGCCAGGTTAACCATCGTGAAGCTACCTTTCCTACTTGGTTTTACAAAGGTAAACCCCCGTTAATTTGTTTCCGCATTTTTACCGGACAGTGTAGTGTAGCATTTACACCTGAGCTGTCTTCACAGCTTCATCAGAAAGCGGAGGTAATCTTAAGAACTAATATTTAAGACTCGGTAGAGCAAATAGTTCTTTACAACAGCTCCCTCCACAATCAAAAAAGAACACGCATACATCACTTTCGAGACTTTCGGTTTACACTGTAATATTTTCGGAGTCAGTAAAAATGGACTGCTTCTATTATGAAATGTATGTAGATTTTAATAGTCAGATGGCATTGGAGATCCATTTTAGATCGAACACTTGGTGGTTCCTCGAGACAATCACCGTATGTAAGCAATTGGGAGCAGCCTTCTTGACCTTTTGGGCGGGTAACAGCAGCCTCTACCTCTTCAATCGTCGTCTTGCTTACCTGTTGACTGGTTTACATCATGAGGGAATGAAAAATGATGTAAAGCCACTTCTGCCAACAAACGCCCGATCACATAGGCAGACCAATAATTCCAGTTCAGACTGTAATCATTTCTTTAGAGCAGCCTTCACAATGTCAGTTGTATATAATTTATGTACGCTTCTGACACAGCATTGCCTAGTGTTCGTAATTTACTCTACTTGTGGCGCAAGACGTGCGCATGAACACTCGGAAGAAAAAGATGGCGTGACATTTCAGAAAAAACTCAAGCAGCATAAAGTAGATTATAAAGAACACATTTACGTTGGCCACTATACTGTGAGCGAAGGTGCATTCCTCCGGGCTGTAGAGTGATTTGAATCAGGTGACAAATATATTCCCTGCGGGCGCTTAAGGTTCAAACCAGGTTTAGAAGATGGGCCAACAAAGTCGAATGTATCCGAACATAGGGCTAGGGGGAGCTGTACATCAGCCCGCTAGTCAACGTTTCAATGAGTGGACTTGTCTTCTACTGGGTGCAGAAATGGCCCAGACGGAGGCAAGTACATATATAGGAGATCTTTTTGGTACCGTTAAATTTACTGACGCTGATTTCCTTAATAAAAGGTATGCCTCGGCGACTAAAATTAAAAGTGGCATGGTGTGTTGCTATCTCAGTAAATTAATTCGTAGCACCAGCAGCTTAAACAGGGATAAATTGCATTACTCTGCTAAAGCGTTCAAAGCGCTTTCTGGATCTATTATCGATTGCCGTACAATTTCTTGAAATATTTTAAACTCTATGAAAAACCTGCAATCATTTTTGCTACGTCCCGACCGTTTGGGCTGCAATTGGATCAGTTGCAGACAGTAGCATAACTGGTGGAGGCTCCATTACATTTGCCAGGTTACAATTGACAGTCTATCGCCAAAACAATGATGAATTACAATCCTAACTTAGTAATCAATGGAAGGTGCAATCATAGCAAGCGGCGGCAACAGGATTTGTACCTTGTAAAAGTGTAAACAAATAACGCATTGACGTCTTACTGAACTGAAGCGGACGAGTCTCACTTGGCAGACTCCGCCACTATTTCACGGAAAAGTGATCTAAGTAACATGAAAATTGACTGCTTGTGCTGCCGCTGTTTCCTCCTTGGTGTTCTGCACACTCGCGTGCACGTTTGTCCCGTTATTCCAATATGTGCGCCGTCACGCAATGACCGCTCCACTAAATCTTCCTAATGTCTGAAAATATCATGCGCACGCTAAAGTCATTTCATTGCTCTCGTCTTCTCCATGTTCGGCTTAGATTCCCGACATTCGCAGTCAAGTGCGGAGGTTAGTCGAGGACAGCGGTTGGAAGCACGGGTTTGTACCGAGTATTGGGATGGAGTGATTCTTTGATAACACCTGCTCCTCTTAAACGTCTGCTACATATTTTCAATGCACAGGCGCGTTTGCATTCAGCTCGATCAAAATGTGAACTCGGAATTTATCGCGTTATTCTTGGATGAGCAGTCGAACGCCAAAACACTGGCGCTCTGGCACGCCAAATTTAACATTTGAGTGACTCTCTATGTCTTGCGGGATTAGATTTTGTGGTGCTCCATTAAGATCTTCTTATATACACCGAGATTGTGGGTAGTTGGTAAACTCGCAGTAATTTCAACTTTGTTGAAAGACTTCCTTTCTGTCTAATCTTCTTGTGCTGTTTCCAGGCCATACGAAACTCAAATCTCAGGGGCCCCTTCCACCTTGTGGGGTACTCGTTTGGCGCCGCAGTAGCCTTCGAAATGGCAGTCCAGCTTCAGGCATCCGGAGCTAGTCTGGGAAGCCTGACGTTCCTGGATGGCAGTGCCCGCTACGTAACTACAGTAATGACTCCTACTTTTGGCGCCCTGAAAGAAAACGACGACGACGAAGACAGCACGCTACTCTGCATGTACGTCATGCAGTTTCTGGACGAAAACGTTTCAAAGGTTCGTAAGTAGCATACAATGTTAACTAATTGTAATTACGCTATGTCTAGCGTGGTTTGACTTAACGCCTTCGATGTGTTTCTGTATTTAACCAGCTCCCCCCCCCCCCCTCTCACCACATTACTTTGTGTGGTCGTTTCAATACAAAACTCTCTCTCTCTCTCTCTCTCTCTCTCTCTCTATATATATATATATATATATATATATATATATATATATATATATATATATATATATATATATATATATATATATATATATATATATATATATATATATATATATATATACTAAAACGACGTCCGAAATCGTGCATTGCAAAAAAAAAGTGGTAGTATATATAGACATGCCGTCCACAACTAAGTGCTTCATAGCCTTGAAATATCCGACAGCGTCAAGTGATGGGTTAGCTCAAGACCGCTTTCGTTTATGTGAAGACAGAACAGGGGCCGCTGCCAAGTAGCTGACGCCGAGGCTTGGGGAAGGAACTACAAATTTTCTGAGAAAGGGGTGTATGGAGCCGTATAGCTGGGCTTGGGTTGACGCGAATGGGTATCCGCTACATTATTGCAAGTCCACTCCATTATGGAGGGTCGCTTAATCTTTATACAAGTACGAGGCAACATGACTGCCCGACTGCGGGAGCACTTGATTAAACAAATTTTGGTTTCTCACACATGCAACGCCATCAGAAACCGACAATGATGTGGGCGTTATTTTCGAACCTAGGGCAACGCGCACTGAAATTTGTCTTGTTAACTGCTGTTTTCATTATTTTTCTTTGGTGTGTAATCCCTTGACGCAATAAGAACCGAGACGCACAAAATTGAAGCCCTACTTCCTTAAATAAATTCAATAAATCCACCAACACGGGCTCCCTAAACAGCTTTACCTACGTTCAACTCATCTACTGGCTAGATTGCGCTAATTTTATTCTCACATGGACATTTTGTACCTTAGCTGAGGTGGTTGCGCACAATTCGAACAGTTAAAATTTATGTTTGTAATTTTGAAGACATAGGAAAAAGGACAAAATATTATACCTTTAAGGCTCGTTCATTCGTTTGTTCAGAACACATTTAATTATAGTTTACTAATAAAACATGTGTTCAAAATACTGGTTTTATTTTATAAAGGTTTTACTTATTATTTTTTATTTTACTTTTACATTTATTACCAATGTGCGGCGGTGGTGCAATCGTTAGAACGCTTCGACTACTTTGCGAATGAACCCCAATTGGTTGAAATATCCGCAGTCCTTCACTACAGCGCCTATAATAACCTCAGTTGCTTTGGCACTTTAAAGCGGGAAAACCAAACCAAACCTAGCCATTCATTACCATCCAAACGTCAGTAAAGTTTCAAACAGCACTGGACACTGTGTCCCCAGCTATTATATTTGACCGTGGCCAAGGCAAATAGTTATTTACTACCATGTCAGTTATCCGCCATGTTTCCTTGTGAGCAGCACGGAGACGGCATTGAGCATCAAATTTTTTGATAATATTATCCAGTCGAAGCGCATTTCGTTTCTAATCCAATGTGTCTCTTACGTTTCTTCTGTAAAATAGTACCATAACTTATAGTGTTCTGCCTTTTCATGCTACAAAATAGTTATATATTCTTTAGGTACTGTGCGCGAGCCCTCAAAGCTTTGCGGCTAATACTTATAAAATTGCCACTAGGTTCATGTTTTCCTTGAAATAAATGCCGCAGCCGCCCATATATATTGTGGCCAAAATACTGTTTTATTAGAATGAGGACTGTCGTAATGTGGTTCGGATTTCTATCCTTGCTTTTGCTTGTTTTTTTTTTAGTTCGCGAACAAGCCTCGACTAGTTCTTTAAGTTTAGTTTCATTTTCCTCGTATTTTGAGTGTTACTGAGAAACGCCTATGTTATTGGTTAGCGATTTTTAATGAAACCGATATTCTGGGTACGTCCTGTTCTATGTCGCTGGAAGCACTAGCATGCTCATTAAGGACTGTATACTTCATCAAAATGTCAACAAAGTTTGGTGTCTGCGTGCACCCTGTGCTGCATGCACAATGTGAGAATATGCGGCTCTTTGACCTGCCTAATCTCTTGCGCCGCAGGTCTGGTTGCTACAAGGCTGACGTGTGTGAGGAACCCCACGTTGGCACAAAAGCAATCCTCAGAGTCGGCTTGTGTTATCGTTTGGAGTTCAGGTTTCGTGACTACGAAGTCTTTATCTGGACAACAAAAAAAAAAAAACTAAACAAAAAAACCCATGGCATTGCTGACGTTGGGGGGCTGTACCACAATATATAACGCGATAACGTGTACATTGCGTTCCGAGCACAACACATCTTTGTCAGTTATTACGGGTTAGCAAAGTATGCAGGGCGGGCAGATTCTCCTGTTGCAGATACTACTGAGAGCCGTCGGACGTTTAGCACTGGGTGCTCACGGCAAAACCACAAATGAGGCGGTACAGGGAGACATGGGCTGGGCATCGTTCAAAGTACGGGAAGCTCAGAGTATAATGATATATGAGGAACGCCTGAGAAAATTGGACAGTAACAGATGGGCAGCTAAAGTATTTAAATACCTAGACTTAAAAAGCGTTGACTCACAACGGAGGAAAAGAACTAGAAAACCAACCAGTAAGTATGCTGGTCACAAGGACGAAGAAATAAAGAGCGTTAAGCAACAGGTGAAAAATACAGAAAGTAAAAAATTGCATAAATTCGTTGGGAAAGAAACAGAGTGTGGCACTATACCGAAAGTGGAAAAGGCAAATCAGGAAGGAAGCTTTTTTGATAACTCAAGATGCAGTGCCCTCCGTTTTGAAGCTAGATCAGGGGGCCTTAGAACGCGCAGCTACAAAAAGAAATTTAACAATGAAGATGACGCATGTGCTGTATGTGGTAACTCCAGTGAAACAATTGACCATATTATACTCGAATGTAATGATATCCATCCGGAAGTCGATGCAGGCGTAGTCACTCTTCATGAAGCTCTGGGGTTTAGAGATACCAGTAGCCGGGTGAATGAACCTGCGGTGGAAGATAGCAAAAAATGATTGAAAGATTCGTGGCTAAAACCAGAAAAGTGATATAATTTTAGTAATGTAGAAAGAAAACTTCAATAAATAGAATGATAGTATAGTTACCCATTCTAAAATAATAATTAAGGTACAGTAAAAAATGAGCATGATTGCAACTGCTACCACCGCGTTTCAAAGGGGGCGCTGATATAGTTTATCCATCCATGCAAATACCCATGGACGACCGATTCATATCAACAAGAAAGCAAGCTAGTTCTTGTATTTTTCTTGTTTTTTTTGTGTGTGTGTGTCGCCTTATTCCATGTGCGCAGAATATCCGCTCAGGCTCCCCTTTTTGAGCACAAGTAATGTAGAGAATACTGTATCTGACTGTTAAAGAAATAAAATAAACCACTGCTGACGACGCACTCCATCATTCACTACGATCATGACGACGCTCTTGACTTTCCGTCCCGCATAAGAGCTAAATTCAATCTTTACGTTACAATATTCATGGTAAAACGTTTAGGAATGCTTATGTAGATTGCTTTGTTAGAAATTGCTAAAATGACGAAAAAAGGAAAATTTCAATTTGTTGTCAAATAGGACCAACTTTGGGTTAAACGATGGCTTGAATTTTTTTTAATACGGCACGAGCCATTTTGAAGAAATAAGTGTGGTATATCCTTCACCCGTTGTTGGTGAGTGAGGTGAGTGAACGGTATGCTACTTATATACTTGCGGCCACTTCTGTCAGCTGGACTAAACCTGCAGTTCTCCTTTTATAGTGAATAAAAACGTTTGAGAAACACAACTGTAATTGAAGGTGTTCTCTTTTCACCTTCCTTCGCCTGTCGTGTTTTCTTCTTTTATCCTATTTTACTTGATCTTCATAGAAAATTACTCTTTATACAGACAGTTATACTTGGTGAAGCCGTTTTAACAACTTCGACTGTGAATCTGCATTTTGCAGTATTTATTGTACAAACAGCGGAGAGCGTTTACTTCAGATCATAATAACCGTTTTGAGCAATGTGCACCATCCAATCACACAATTCAAGCTTTTCCTAACGTAATTTTGAAAGCAATATTTCGAACATATTTTAGTAATAATAATAAAGATCTTTATTTCATTTTTCCAATACAAAAGAGAGCCTGCCAAAGCCTTAGAAGGATTGCATGGCAGTGCCGGGCAGTAAACAGCATATAAGTCATATGCCGACCAGATAAGTTCGAAAAAGAAAGGATGGGAGAAAAAAAATAAAGGGAACAAAACAAAAAACTGAGAGAAAAAATGAATGTGAGAAGATAAAACGCAAAAATATTCACAAAAAAAAAGACAAGCATGTAAAATGCCATAGCATGAAAACATAATACTGGAACCAACAACGTAATTTCATAAGACAAGCTTTCACCACCTTTTTTTGGAGTTAGCAGGAAACATTTCTTTGGGTAACCGGTTAAGAACAGAAGCATAATGTTTCCGATGGCACTTGCCATAACGGGTTCGCAATCTAGGCACGAGAAAACGATCTCGACTTCGCAAATCTTTCATATAAACATATGGTATGCAAAAATCCTTTGTCCAGATGTGTTTAAGAACTACTGTTTAAGAAAATAGATGACAAGTCAGGCATAAGTTAAAGTTCGAAAACGCTAGTATCTTCATCTCGTGGATTACCATGAAATACCGATTTAAGGGTGGATTTTAGTGTGCTGTTGATCTTTCTCCAAACGGGTAATCAGAAATACAAGCAGCAAATATCATAGCGTAACACACTGTAGGCTAAGGCGTATAATATTTTCTTGCGTACATACATAGGGAAAAGGGTATTAACAGAGTGCAGCAAGCACGAAACTTTCCGGAGTTGAGAACAGACAAAAGACAAATGGGTATTCCGAGACATGCTGGATTCGAAGAATACTTTTAAGTATTTCACCGTTGGCACAGGCATGACTGAACGACATTTGCAATGAGCACAATTTGGTCTGTGCAAACGAATCGACACGTCATTAGGAATTCCCTTTACATAATTGAGAAAAAATACTTATTTTGTATTTATGGGAGCAGTTAGGAATATGGGTAGATGGACAATATCTCAGTAATCTGCTATTTTCTGATGACATTGCCTTGATAAGCAGCTCGGGTGATGAACTGCAAATAATGATTGATGACCTAGACAGGAAAGGTAGAAAGGTAGACTTCAAAATCAATATGTAGAAGACGAAGGTAATGTTCAACAGCCTCGGAAAGGAACAGCAGTTTATATTAGGTAGCGAAGTACTGGAAGCTGTAAGCGATTATGCCTACTTAGGACCGGTAGTAACCGAAGATCCAGACCACGAAAAGGAAACAACAAGAAGAATAAGATTGGGATGGAGCGCACTTGGCAAGCACTCGCAGATTATGACTGCCAGCTTACCGGTATCGCTCAAGAGGAAAGTATACAACAGTTGCATCTTACCTGTACTCACCTATGGGGCTGAAACATGGAGGCTAACCAAGAGGGTTCTACTTAAGTTGAGGACAACCCAAAGGGCTATGGAACGAAAAATGGTAGGGGTAACAAGAGATAGGAAGCGTGCAGAGTGTGTCAGAGAAATAACTCAAGTTACCGACATTCTCGCGGAAATTAAGAAGAAGAAATGGACATGGGCAGGACATGGGCAGGACATGTAGTGCGAAGAGAGGATAACCGGTGGTCGCTTAGGGTAACAAACTGGATTCCAAGGGAAGGAAAGCGTAGCAGGGGGCGGCAGAAAGTTAGATGGGCGGATGAGTTTAAGAAGTTCGCAGGGGTCAAGTGGATGCAGGTGGCACAGAACCGGGTTAATTGGAAAAATATGGGAGAGGCCTTCGCCCTGCAGTGAATATAGTTAGGCTGATGATGATGATGATGATGGTCTTTTTAATGTTATCATTAATTAAAATATTAGTGAACCATTACATAACGAACTCGCTATTGTGTTGAGTAAAAGATAACGCTGTCATAGACTTCGTGTCTTTCAACTAAGAGCGTATTATCAGCATATTGAAAAACAAGGCGCAGTTTGGATACAAAGCTCAAAGCATTGACATATAATATTGTTACGGGGATGTCCCGCGTAACTTTGGTCCCGCGTTTCCCGATAACAATATAAACAAGAGTGGTGCAAGTGTAGATCTTTGAGGAACACCGGACTTAGTCTGCTGCTGGCCACTTCTGTATTTACCTAATACAACGAGGTGTGAACGACCGGATCAAAAATTAACAAGGAGAGACAGAAAAGGGCTTCTAAATTCATAATTGTGGAATTATTCTGACAACTAATCATGATTAACAAAATCATACGCCTTGAGCAAATACAGAAATAAAACACAAGCAAATTCATTTTCTTCAATTCAGCTGCTTAGAAGATCACATAGTTCTTCGTACCACGACCTTTAAGACACCCTGATTACCAGATAACACGTCATGAGCTTCAAGAAAAGTGATCGTCATTGTTGAAATTTGTTTTTGTAAAGCATGCGTAATGCATGGTAGGATTGAATTACCACGATAATTTAAACATTTTTTTTACTGCACTCTTAGAGATATGGGTAACCATTGCCTTCCCAAGCCCTCAGGTACTATTTGGGTGGAAATTATGCCCTTAATAATAGCGAGCAGAACATGCTTTTTCTTTCCAACATTTCTGAGTGTATCGACTGCTATATGGGCCTACACAGGAAACTTTCGCCTGCTAAAGCCAGAAGGAAGGCAACGTAGATGGTGTTCAGTGCAAGGTAGCAGAAATGCTGATTAAGCAGCGATTGCACGCTGTCAGATAGTAGACTACGTACTTTTTAATGCGCAGCCAGACCAGCAGCCAAAAAAAAAAGCATTTACACATCTTCAAGCTTCAGAGATAACGCCCTAAATTTGCGGGAAATGGAATCAGCTACATTTCTGGGTGCACAGCCACATAAGCGATTAACCACATCCTAGTACCTAGCTGACTTCCCTTTCAACGCCACAAACCTTGCCTGGAAATATGGACGTCTTTTTTATTGAAGTAATGCATTTGCCCTGTTGCTAGCAGACCTGTAAAGTGCCCTCAATTGAGTGTTCTTAGGCGAAAGCCTACAACGGGCCCAAGCCATTTCCCTTTCTGCAATAGCCGATATAACGTCGTTATTAATCTAGGGATAACCAATTTTTTTTGCTTTATAATTATAGTTTTTCTACAGGACCCTAACTGTCTGAAAGGTTAAACAAATTAATCGTAAAGAGAGCTTCCGTAAAGGTGCGGATGATGTGCATACAAACTAGCTGTAGCTTATTGTGAAGGCAATTGGAAATAATCTAGAAGAAAGCTACCAACCGGTAAAAATATTCTGCTCTGATTAGTGCTTGTTTCTCGACCATTTTTAGTTCCACGAAGAAAGACCAATTAAAGTATCCACAAGCCCGACCCTAACCTTTTTGTGTTGCAAAAATCGCTTTTTTTGTTAACCGCCATTCCTCATTCGAAAATTGCGCTGGCGTCCCTGCTTACAGGGCAAAACTTTACATTGAGCTATGATTCCAGTTCAGCACAGGTTTAATGGTCAAAAGTGGTTGCTGAGCGCCATGGGACACACTAACGTAACACTAAAAACGTTACCGCAGGTTCGTGACCGGATAAAGCAACACCAAGATTTAGAGGCAAAGAAAGACGCTGCAGTGGACATGATTCTGGAATGCAGCCCTGGACCTCAGGCTCCGCGCGAAGATGTCGCCGCAGCTGTCAGCACTTTCCTCGAGCTGCGCAAGGCAGGAATGAATTATCGGCCCAAAATCAAATTCCATGGCAACATAACTCTCATCAAAGCATCTATGCCGCTAATATCTGGCAGGCATCTCCCACCTGATTATGGTTCTTCCGAAGTAAGCGTTTATTATTTTCCATTCAAGAATTATCATCACTCACGCGAACTAGGGTAGGCGTCTATAAAGAAAGAACACTTTCAAGAAAATAATCACTTGATGTTAAGACCTCCTGCATGCAATGGTTTAAATACTTTTCGGCTCAGTAGAACTCAAAGCAGACATTATTGGTGCAGACCAGATTGAGTCTACGTTTTACATTGAAAACTTTTATGGCAAATGTCGCTCGATGCAATTTAATTCTAAAATAATCTTCGGCTGCATTTTGAGCAAATAAAACATTTTACGGTTCCGCAATAACAGGTAATAGTGTAGAAATGGCAGTACCAGTACCAGGTGTGTCCTCGCGCAATGCTTAATTACAGACTTTATTTTAGGAAGCTTTTATTTGCGTCCAGACTGACACGCTTAGCGCAGGCGTTATATGACACAGGAACAACACCCCCTCGTCACTGATAGGCTCACTTGTGGCGTAATACTAAATCGATAATGTGATCAGAATTGTATTGATATGTTGTCGAAAGACTCGCAGTGAGTAATAAGAGATGGTTCGTCGATACACCGTTATTGATTTACAGCTAAACTGAAAAGTAAGAGCCTGAGCTGACAACATTGGGTCGAGACTGAGCATAACCATTTGTTGTTTTTATTAGGAATATTTATAACTTGATAATAGTCTGAAGAGCTCAGCCAAGCGCATCTCTAATGATTGAAAATGCCTAGCTTTATATTTCAACCTTAGGCGCTAACATACCCTGAAATTAGGACTAATCTGGCAGATTTTGCCTTCTAAATAAAATTCGCAGCACTTTCCTGAGGCTTGTTCGAGAAAACTGAGGTATGTTGAAATGGCCTCTCCGTTAGCGCAGTATCCTAAATGCTGCTTAGCGCAGTGCGCTGTTCCGAACTTCATAATTTAACAGGCAGTATCGCTTATCCTGCAGGCACTGATGCGCGTTATATGCATAAATTGATTATCTGAATAAAATCAAAACGAATGCGTCGCGCTGGGCATTCCATTGAAGCTACACAGGCGCACAGAACCAGCTAGCTATTAGAAATAGTTTGTGCACTTTATTCCTCCTTCAGTGTGTGCGCCTTGTTTTGGGAATTTGTCTTCATATTTCACAATTGTAGCTCTTCGCTTTACATTCTTTTTTCAATTACTTTCAGTGCTGCGATGGGAAGGTTTGTATCAAGGTCGTCGAAGGTTCTCACGAAAGCTTTCTCCAAGGATCAAGTGCGCATGAATGCGCTTCTATCATCAGTCATCTGGTTCAGCATGGAAACTAGCTCTCCCTTTGAGAGAAATTTCTGAGGCTTAGGCTTAAGCTCGTAGCGCTCAGTTTGTCTTTCTGAGTGCAAATTAAGACGTGGATGTAGTCCACTGTGTGTTTTGAAAAAAGAACCCATTGCTTGTCGTTTTGAAGGTTTCTTCACGCAGCATGCGGCAAATAAAAGCACTTGACAACTGGAGATCTTGGCTTGGGCGAAATGCCACCAGGTTCAGTTGACGAACAGCTTTGTCCTGTGTAAATGTTTTAATTGTAAGGTTCTATCTGCCTAAAACGAAGACAACTAGTGCCAAAGGGTTCATTGACGGAGGCAAAATTACAGTTAGTGAGACAGACAACTGCTGTGTACTTGGGATTTAACGCAATTTCCAATACTCTACAGTTTGCCATATTGTTAGGCTACGAATCACCATTGATGTGAAAATTAGAACAAGGCGTACCTATTTGGTACCGATATGAAACATTTGTAGCTAATTATTTCGAACTACGGCATATGCAGGCCGCGCATGTAGTTAGACATCATTGTTCTAAAGCGCTAATGTATACTTTTAATATGACTTCTGGGTTTGACCACTCTGCCAGTCTTCGGAACTCTTTAAAAGCTGTCTGGGGCCGTTTCCTAAAAAGTGTCATGCGCGCGCATATCAGACATTATTCGCCGTCAGTCACAAAACTCTCGTTTTCACAAGGAAGTCACCAGTGCGGATTTATTGAGAGGCCGCGCAAACACGCAGCGGCACAACCTAGTCTAGCAGCAATGAATCAGTTTATTGTCGCACGAACGTAGATGTTCACAACACACACTTATTTTTCATCCACCCTTCATAAAGCTTACATCCTCGCTCCCACTTGGAGGATTAAGTGTCTTCACTCGCGAACACATACTCGAAGAAACAAAGCAAGAGGATGAGGAAAGTGGAATATGAAATAATTTAATTACACTTGGAAATAATACAGCATGTGCCGTCTAGGAGTCTAATATGGGAGCCAAAGCCATGTCAGATGTTTTCCCA